>NC_081186.1:129260368-129966132 GCF_029867415.1 Vicia villosa | reverse complement strand
CATACAAGGAGTGCACCTTGGGGATCGATACATAACTTCTTTAGATGGGAACGGGTTCTAAAGGTCCCTTGGAGTTAACGACGAAATCAGATTTCTGTCATGCGATGGGCGAACCATCTTATGACAAATCTCATGACTAAGTCTCCTCCAAGTGGGGTTTTCGTATTAGCCATTCAAGGTGTTCACCTTGGGGACTAGCACTACACAACCACCTCCTAACTTATGTTTTTTCTCTTGTTTTTCAAAAGCTCGGGTTAAGAGCTTCACTCAAATATCATTCCTATATCCACAAATGAGTATATACAGAAATAAATAAAAAGCGATAAAGAAAGAGTAAAGAACACATAAATAATACAAGAATAAATATAAAGAACATAAGCATAAAAAAACACAATAATAAACAAACAAAAGCAAACACTCAAACATAAAACAAACTAAACTAGGGTTGACCCTCTTAGGAATTATATGTCCCTAGCAGAGTCGCCACTTTCTGTAACGGGTAAAAAAATATTCGAGCGTAATCGCACACTCGAAATACAACAGAGTCGCCACCGAACTTTATTTATTCCAAGGAGGAAAGGGAAAATATCGATAAAACCCACGAGATAAAAGAAAAACGGATAAGATGGTCATCGTAACCAATTTAGGGTTCGGGAGTCGGTTAAGCAAGGGGAGGGTACTAGCACCCCTCACCTCCATCGTACTCGATGGGACCCATTTAGTTAGTTTTGTGTTTGAGTGTTAGTGTATTGTTTGCGTTCTTTTGCTTATTAATCGAGAAAAGATAAAAGAAAAGGTTTTTAGGGTTTTTATTATTGTGAAGAAAAAGAAAAATTTTTTTTATTATTATGCTCGCCAAGACGTTTGTGTCTTGTGCCTACGCATTCCCTCGTGCAATAGGAAAGTCCAGAGCAATCGTAGTTCGGGCTAAGAACCACAAAAGTTTTGGTTGGTTGATTTTAGCGAGAGGTACTCGATCGCTTTCAAATGGAAATACTACGCGCACATGAATATGAGATCACTACAAGAATGGATAACTAAATCAAGGGTAGAACAAGATTTTGGCCATCATCGCATTCAAGTGGAAGATATTCGATCTTCACATGTGGAAGTATGTTCGCATTTTGAAATTAACTAAGTATCTCGTTAATGAAAAGAGATTTATAATGGTAAGGAGATATTTGCGGACGTTTAGCAAAGGATTGAGCATAGGTGTTAACCTAGCGCGTCTTTACCCAAGGGTATTCAACAGGACAAGCCCCATTGTCACTTGTTGTCCTTGTTGATTAATATATTTGATTCAAAAGATCAAGGTATTCAAGAGGTGTTCACCCCCTTGTCACTTAAACCTCTTGGTTTGATTAATGTGTTTTAGTTCAAAAGATCAAGCTATTCAAGAGGTGTTCACCCCTTGTCACTTAACCTCTTGGTTTGATTAATGTGTTTTAGTTCAAAAGATCAAGGTATTCAAGAGGTGTTCACCCCTTGTCACTTAACCTCTTGGTTTGATTAATGTGTTTTAGTTCAGAAGATCAAGGTATTCAAGAGGTGTTCACCCCTTGTCACTTAACCTCTTGGTTTGATTAATGTGTTTTAGTTCAAAAGATCAAGGTATTCAAGAGGTGTTCACCCCTTTTCACTTAACCTCTTGGTTTGATTAAAGTGTTTTGATTCAAAAGATCAAGGTATTCAAGAGGTGTTCACCCCTTGTCACTTAATCTCTTGGTTTGATTAATGTGTTTTGATTCAAAAGAATCGAGGTATTCAAAAGGTGTTCACACCCTTGTCACTCGATCTTTCGGTTTGATTAATGTGTTTTGATTCAAAAGATCAAGGTATTCAAGAGGTGTTCACCCCTTGTCACTTAATCTCTTGGTTTGATTAAGAAAGGTTTTTTTGAAAAAAAAAAGGTGTTAATCCAAAAGAATCGAGGTATTCAAGAGGGTGTACACTTCTTGTCCACTCGATCGTTCGGTATGGTTTAAAGAAAGTTTTTAAAAGAAGAAAACTCGAAGTTGGATCGAGAAATTATTTGGAACGACTTGGCGTTGGACCAAGGTTTATTTGTTTTTTGGATTGAAATTAAATCTAATGTTTTTTGGTATTTTTAATAATATAGAACTAATTAAATATATTCTAACATATTTTTTTGGATTTTTAATATCTTAGAAACTAAAGCAAATATTAAAATAAAATTGAAATGGAAAAAATAACAATAAAATTTTGGTTCAAAAATCAAGAAATGGGGGTGTATGTTCATAAGTTAAAAAGAAAAGATCATTTTTTTTTTAAAATATAAAGAAAAGAAAAAGTGATGGATTGGGCAATAAAGGCCCGAAATAAATGACACAAAAAAATACCAAAAAAAACGGTGGACCTGGGCCGGGTCAAGTTGACCCAGGATCCATTCTCCTACCACTAACAAAACTCTCAAAACCTAAGAGAAATGAGGAAACGCCTCTTCTCTCTATTTTCACACGATTTTCTTCGCCATGGATGAACAACAAAACAAAAAGCTCACCTCTCTCTCTCAGTTGTGATCTCCCTCAACTCACAGTTCCGATTCAAATAAAACACAGAACTCTAATCACCGTTTCAAGCAAGATACAAATAGGTAAGAGGCAAATATGAACAAAGTGAAACAAGCATAAAGTACGCACTACCATCGAAACATAAAAGCGAAGAAGCAATTACCGATGGAGATTTACGCTCTTTGATTTCGATTCGATCTCCTCCTTGCTTCTACTTCGTGGACGTCAAGCTATTCTGCTCTGCGCTCTGAATTCGTTGAAGATGCGATGATGGCGTGATGAATCGTCTACCAAATCGATGTGTTTCGATGTGCAAAGCGGTGCGTTCAATGGTTTGCTGAATGAATCGATTCCCTTGCTGGTACTGAGTTAAAGCTTGACGTCGGAGTTGAGTGGTTGGTTTCGTATCTGCTCTTCGTCTCACTTCCCCTTCTGTTTATGTATTTTTGTTGAATAAGTTGTTGTTGTTGCCTTTAAAAATGTCACGGTGAACTTTGCGTTTGAAGGTGGTTATATGTTGTGGTTTTGGAGCAGGGTGCGATGAAGGTTCTGCAGAAGTTGTGTATGGATGTTGGACGTTGAGAGTTGAAGGTGAGGATGGAGTTTTAAATGGGATTTGAGGAAGTATCGAATTGAAGGCAATGAGGTTTATGTGTATCGGTCTAAGTGTATTGAAGATGACGTTGTATGAAGGTTTTTCACAATGAGGTTTGGAGTATGAAGTTGGAGGAAGTTTTCAATGGATTTTTCTGTAGAATTTATTTAATGCTTTTTCTCATTATCTCGTCTCTTTGGCTCCCTTGGTTTTATTTATAGACCAATTTGTGAATTTTTGGGGGGAAGATTGAGATGAATTTGAACACATTTGGAAACTGTCTCAATGCTTTTCTTGTTGCAGGTTTTGGTATGTACATTTTAGTGCAAGATTTGGCTCATTGTTGCAGCAAATTTGGAGTTTTGTCTTTGGCTTTGAAGGTGCATAGGTATAATGTTGCAGAAGAGGACTGTATTGTTTGGACTTGGTGAGATTCTCACTGCTAAACCGTGTGAAAATCATAAGTGGTCCCTCCCACTTGCTTTTTTTCCATTTTGACATAAGCAAATAAAATACACTAATAACAATAACAATGATAATAACAAAAAATGTTAATAATAATAATAATAAATAAAAATGAAATAAAAATTAATCTAAAATAAATTTAAACTAAAAATAAAAATGATATTAAAACTAAAAAGATTAACCTAATTTAAATCTAGACTAGAAATAAAAATAGTATTAAAGTCTAAAAATTAATCTAAATTAAACCTAAACTAATAAAATAAAATAATATAAAAATTAAATTTGAGCTAAACTATCTAAGCTATTTTTGTTGACTTTTATAAAAAAGTCAACTTTCAAGTTATGCGAAAAAAATGCGATGAATGAATGCACAATAAATACGAATGCGATAATATCAAAATGAATGAAATATGCGGGTCAAAAATTGGGGTGCGACAGATGCCCCTATTTAAGTTTCTTCTATCGAAGATGTGAAGAGACTTAAATACAAAGTACCCAATTTTTGTCCTAGAATCGCCACAACAATGCTTATGACATGAATGTAATGGACACTTTTTAATGCAATATGATATGAGACACTCTGAATTCTGTGGGGGGGACGTGGTGCCACAAAAGACAAGCTATTGATGAAGAAACTTGGAAACGAGGGATAAAAAATGCTGGGTAAAAAGATAGTAGGAACGTCTAAGGGTGACATTAGACGATGGAAATCATCAGAGAAATTCGAGAGTGGCATTGAATGAGGTGAAAACACTTTACTGGGGATTGTGACATCCAATTACTCGCTTTTGGACGACAACAAAATGACATGACATCCGATGACTGGCTTTGGATGGCAACGAAAGATTATGACATCCAATGACTGGCTTTGGATGGCAATGAAGGATTATGACATCCGATGACTGGCTTTGGACGACAACGAAAGATTATGACATCCGATGACTGGCTTTGGACGACAACGAAAGATTATGACATCCGATGACTGGCTTTGGACGGCAATTTGGAGGGCAATGAAGGATTATGACATCTGATAACTGGCTTTGGACGGCAATGAAAGATTATGACATCCGATAACAGGCTTTGGATGACAATGAAAGATTATGACATCCGATAGCAGGCTTTGGATGACAATGAAAGATTATGACATCCGATAACAGGCTTTGGATGGCAATGAAAGATTATGACATCCGATAACTGGCTTTGGATGGCAATGAAAGATTATGACATCCGATAACTGGCTTTGGATGGCAATAAAAGATTATGACATCCGATAACTGGCTTTGGATGGCAATAAAAGATTATGACATCCGATAACTGGCTTTGGATGGCAATGAAAGATTATGACATCCGATAACTTGGTTTGGATGGCAATAAAAGATTATGAAATCCGATAACTGGCTTTGGATGATGGAAAGAAACAAAACGTCCATAGAATAGCATTGGACAGAAAGGTGGTCAGACGGATATGCATCTACTTTGGTAGGTGCCAAGTGAGTTGGACTTAGATCTCAAGGTAGGATGTAAATGAGTATGAATTTTGTTTGGATGCATGATTTTGAATTTTCTATGCATGATATGTGAATGATCAATGTAATGCAATTGTATATGACAACTGAGCAGACTCTTTTGTGAAGGAAGATTGGAACTCTGATTCCTCAACACAGCAACACTGCCAACATGGTTTTGTCACGCTGATGATCCTTTTGGGAAGGACTGATAAACTGCTTGGGAATCGCTAAAGGAGATTGCCCCTGATTGACTGATTGTTATCTGATCGTTGCTTCAGTCCTTGAAATGAATGTCGGGAACATTTGCCCCAGTATAAGTCTTGAATAACAGGATCTTGAAGTAACGTGCCCCTGATAAGATCACTGATCAAGTCTCTTGACTGTTTGAACTTCCTTGAAAGATGAGTACTTGCTTGCAAATAAAATGTTCATTCAAAAATGGTAATTTTAATGCAATGTTCAAAGCATATTTTGAAATCAAAGTCATTTATTGGAATGATGCTATTGATGTAAAGAAAATGAATCAAAGGTCCAAACACAATGGTCTAGATATTCAAAGTGATGGACAAAGCAAAAGGTATGGTAAAACAAACAATTTGCAAAAATCTTTAGGAGTCAGGTTAACGCAACCTTGTTATAGTATGCTTTCAAAATAAACCTTGCTTCAATTAGGTCTTTTGAGGGTTGTAACGTGGCTTGGTTCACAGTTTCAGAAACAAAGGATATAGGCTCAAAATTTATTTTTAACCCACCCCATTCTTCGTGATGATCTCCAATCCTACGCTCAGTTAATTCAAATTACACATTCAGGCTCCAAGAGACTTTGGAATTGCACCTATGATAATGATGATGGTTTAAAGACCAAGGGAATCTTTGAGATGGCAGTCACTTCTTCCTTTTGATAGTCACAACGTTTTATTGTTGTTCAAGGAATTTATTGACTTCTCTTTTTTGATTTCTATTATCCCTAACTTTTACCTGACTGTTTCATATGAGATTACAGCTAGCGGGATGCCCCAATTTTGCCTAAGTCTCCTTCGTAGGTTTTGACTTATCGGGCTCTTTTCATTGAATTTTTTTGTTATTGGAAAGATAGTGACTGCCTTGATAATGATTAATGATAACCATCTTGGTCTCTTTTGATTGAAACCCTTATTGGAAGGTGTACTTAATGATTATCTTGTAATTGAATGCATAAGCAAATTAACTGAGAACTACCCTGCGCCAGGTTAAAATTGCGGGTTATTTTCATACAGAAGGAAACACCAACTTCTAGGCTCAAAGGGGTTGACTAGGGATTAACTTCCTTATTTCTCCAGTGTTTAGGAATTGAAACAATGCCTGTACATCATCAACGAAGTTTTATTTGAAAGCATACAATTCAACAACTTGGGTATTTCGTTTTCATCATTCTCCCTCCAATCTTTACATAAACAAAAGCTTGATAAAGGAAGTGAACAAGAGATATATTTTTGTTTTTTTGAAAGATAAAGAATAAAGAAGCATACAATGGATGTAAATGGATTGATTCAAATATGTAATGCTCATTTCATTAAAATTAACATTTAGAAATAAACAACATTCAATGCAACACACAGTACCAACAAGGAAATTGCAAACAGTAAGGAAACATGGCCTAGTGAAATAATCGATGACGAGGATGATTCATCATGTATGATACATTGGCTCTTCAATTGGATAAATTCCACTCTTAGCAAATCTTGGCCTCATTGGATTTCTTCCATAGTCTTTAGATTCATGCCTCCAGTTCAATATGTTGAGAAATCAGCTTGATGATTGATGGTGACTGAATGAAAGAGACAGTTGGAATGAGGTACAAGGACAACATGGATGTATGCATGATGCAAATGATATGTCATGCAATGTTGGATGCAAAGCATGGTAACAGAACAACCTATTAATGAAACTTCCCTAAGTTAGGACAGTTCCAAGTTATTTTACCCAAGAATCCCCTCACAAGGTTATCTCTAGAGTTTTTGGATATAACGGTTCCTAGAGGCATCCGAGCATGATCAGAATTTCATCATGCGACAGGCGAGCCATCTTATAACAAATTTCGTGAATATGCATCCTCTAGGCGAGGTTATTGTACCAATCATACAAGGAGTGCACCTTGGGGATCGATACATAACTTCTTTAGATGGAACGGGTTCTAAAGGTCCTTGGAGTTAACGACGAAATCAGATTTCTGTCATGCGATGGGCGAACCATCTTATGACAAATCTCATGACTAAGTCTCCTCCAAGTGGGGTTTTCGTATTAGCCATTCAAGGTGTTCACCTTGGGGACTAGCACTACACAACCACCTCCTAACTTATGTTTTTTCTCTTGTTTTTCAAAAGCTCGGGTTAAGAGCTTCACTCAAATATCATTCCTATATCCACAAATGAGTATATACAGAAATAAATAAAAAGCGATAAAGAAAGAGTAAAGAAACATAAATAATACAAGAATAAATATAAAGAACATAAGCATAAAAAACACAATAATAAACAAACAAAAGCAAACACTCAAACATAAAACAAACTAAACTAGGGTTGACCCTCTTAGGATTATATGTCCCTAGCAGAGTCGCCACTTTCTGTAACGGTAAAAAAATATTCGAGCGTAATCGCACACTCGAAATACAACAGAGTCGCCACCGAACTTTATTTATTCCAAGGAGGAAAGGGAAAATATCGATAAAACCCACGAGATAAAAGAAAAACGGATAAGATGGTCATCGTAACCAATTTAGGGTTCGGGAGTCGGTTAAGCAAGGGGAGGGTACTAGCACCCCTCACCTCCATCGTACTCGATGGGACCCATTTAGTTAGTTTTGTGTTTGAGTGTTAGTGTATTGTTTGCGTTCTTTTGCTTATTAATCGAGAAAAGATAAAAGAAAAGGTTTTTAGGGTTTTTATTATTGTGAAGAAAAAGAAAATTTTTTTTTATTATTATGCTCGCCAAGACGTTTGTGTCTTGTGCCTACGCATTCCCTCGTGCAATAGGAAAGTCAGAGCAATCGTAGTTCGGGCTAAGAACCACAAAAGTTTTGGTTGGTTGATTTTAGCGAGAGGTACTCGATCGCTTTCAAATGGAAATACTACGCGCACATGAATATGAGATCACTACAAGAATGGATAACTAAATCAAGGGTAGAACAAGATTTTGGCCATCATCGCATTCAAGTGGAAGATATTCGATCTTCACATGTGGAAGTATGTTCGCATTTTGAAATTAACTAAGTATCTCGTTAATGAAAAGAGATTTATAATGGTAAGGAGATATTTGCGGACGTTTAGCAAAGGATTGAGCATAGGTGTTAACCTAGCGCGTCTTTACCCAAGGTATTCAACAGGACAAGCCCCATTGTCACTTGTTGTCCTTGTTGATTAATATATTTGATTCAAAAGATCAAGGTATTCAAGAGGTGTTCACCCCTTGTCACTTAACCTCTTGGTTTGATTAATGTGTTTTAGTTCAAAAGATCAAGCTATTCAAGAGGTGTTCACCCCTTGTCACTTAACCTCTTGGTTTGATTAATGTGTTTTAGTTCAAAAGATCAAGGTATTCAAGAGGTGTTCACCCCTTGTCACTTAACCTCTTGGTTTGATTAATGTGTTTTAGTTCAGAAGATCAAGGTATTCAAGAGGTGTTCACCCCTTGTCACTTAACCTCTTGGTTTGATTAATGTGTTTTAGTTCAAAAGATCAAGGTATTCAAGAGGTGTTCACCCCTTTTCACTTAACCTCTTGGTTTGATTAAAGTGTTTTGATTCAAAAGATCAAGGTATTCAAGAGGTGTTCACCCCTTGTCACTTAATCTCTTGGTTTGATTAATGTGTTTTGATTCAAAAGAATCGAGGTATTCAAAAGGTGTTCACCCCTTGTCACTCGATCTTTCGGTTTGATTAATGTGTTTTGATTCAAAAGATCAAGGTATTCAAGAGGTGTTCACCCCTTGTCACTTAATCTCTTGGTTTGATTAAGAAAGGTTTTTTTGAAAAAAAAAAGGTGTTAATCCAAAAGAATCGAGGTATTCAAGAGGTGTACACTTCTTGTCACTCGATCGTTCGGTATGGTTTAAAGAAAGTTTTAAAAGAAGAAAACTCGAAGTTGGATCGAGAAATTATTTGGAACGACTTGGCGTTGGACCAAGGTTTATTTGTTTTTTGGATTGAAATTAAATCTAATGTTTTTGGTATTTTTAATAATATAGAACTAATTAAATATATTCTAACATATTTTTTTGGATTTTTAATATCTTAGAAACTAAAGCAAATATTAAAATAAAATTGAAATGGAAAAAATAACAATAAAATTTTGGTTCAAAAATCAAGAAATGGGGGTGTATGTTCATAAGTTAAAAAGAAAAGATCATTTTTTTTTAAAATAAAAGAAAAGAAAAAGTGATGGATTGGGCAATAAAGGCCCGAAATAAATGACACAAAAAATACCAAAAAAACGGTGGACCTGGGCCGGGTCAAGTTGACCCAGGATCCATTCTCCTACCACTAACAAAACTCTCAAAACCTAAGAGAAATGAGGAAACGCCTCTTCTCTCTATTTTCACGATTTTCTTCGCCATGGATGAACAACGAAACAAAAAGCTCACCTCTCTCTCTCAGTTGTGATCTCCCTCAACTCACAGTTCCGATTCAAATAAAACACAGAACTCTAATCACCGTTTCAAGCAAGATACAAATAGGTAAGAGGCAAATATGAACAAAGTGAAACAAGCATAAAGTACGCACTACATCGAAACATAAAAGCGAAGAAGCAATTACCGATGGAGATTTACGCTCTTTGATTTCGATTCGATCTCCTCCTTGCTTCTGCTTCGTGGACGTCAAGCTATTCTGCTCTGCGCTCTGAATTCGTTGAAGATGCGATGATGGCGTGATGAATCGTCTACCAAATCGATGTGTTTCGATGTGCAAGCGGTGCGTTCATGGTTGCTGAATGAATCGATTCCCTTGCTGGTACTGAGTTAAAGCTTGACGTCGGAGTTGAGTGGTTGGTTTCGTATCTGCTCTTCGTCTCACTTCCCCTTCTGTTTATGTATTTTTGTTGAATAAGTTGTTGTTGTTGCCTTTAAAAATGTCACGGTGAACTTTGCGTTTGAAGGTGGTTATATGTTGTGGTTTTGGAGCAGGGTGCGATGAAGGTTCTGCAGAAGTTGTGTATGGATGTTGGACGTTGAGAGTTGAAGGTGAGGATGGAGTTTTAAATGGGATTTGAGGAAGTATCGAATTGAAGGCAATGAGGTTTATGTGTATCGGTCTAAGTGTATTGAAGATGACGTTGTATGAAGGTTTTTCACAATGAGGTTTGGAGTATGAAGTTGGAGGAAGTTTTCAATGGATTTTTCTGTAGAATTTATTTAATGCTTTTTCTCATTATCTCGTCTCTTTGGCTCCCTTGGTTTTATTTATAGACCAATTTGTGAATTTTTGGGGGGAAGATTGAGATGAATTTGAACACATTTGGAAACTGTCTCAATGCTTTTCTTGTTGTAGGTTTTGGTATGTACATTTTAGTGCAAGATTTGGCTCATTGTTGCAGCAAATTTGGAGTTTTGTCTTTGGCTTTGAAGGTGCATAGGTATAATGTTGCAGAAGAGGACTGTATTGTTTGGACTTGGTGAGATTCTCACTGCTAAACCGTGTGAAAATCATAAGTGGTCCCTCCCACTTGCTTTTTTTCCATTTTGACATAAGCAAATAAAATACACTAATAACAATAACAATGATAATAACAAAAAATGTTAATAATAATAATAATAAATAAAAATGAAATAAAAATTAATCTAAAATAAATTTAAACTAAAAATAAAAATGATATTAAAACTAAAAAGATTAACCTAATTTAAATCTAGACTAGAAATAAAAATAGTATTAAAGTCTAAAAATTAATCTAAATTAAACCTAAACTAAAAAAATAAAATAATATAAAAATTTAATTTGAGCTAAACTATCTAAGCTATTTTTGTTGACTTTTATAAAAAAGTCAACTTTCAAGTTATGCGAAAAAAATGCGATGAATGAATGCACAATAAATACGAATGCGATAATATCAAAATGAATGAAATATGCGGGTCAAAAATTGGGGTGCGACAGATGCCCCTATTTAAGTTTCTTCTATCGAAGATGTGAAGAGACTTAAATACAAAGTACCCAATTTTTGTCCTAGAATCGCCACAACAATGCTTATGACATGAATGTAATGGACACTTTTTAATGCAATATGATATGAGACACTCTGAATTCTGTGGGGGGACGTGGTGCCACAAAAGACAAGCTATTGATGAAGAAACTTGGAAACGAGGGATAAAAAATGCTGGGTAAAAAGATAGTAGGAACGTCTAAGGGTGACATTAGACGATGGAAATCATCAGAGAAATTCGAGAGTGGCATTGAATGAGGTGAAAACACTTTACTGGGGATTGTGACATCCAATTACTCGCTTTTGGACGACAACAAAATGACATGACATCCGATGACTGGCTTTGGATGGCAACGAAAGATTATGACATCCAATGACTGGCTTTGGATGGCAATGAAGGATTATGACATCCGATGACTGGCTTTGGACGACAACGAAAGATTATGACATCCGATGACTGGCTTTGGACGACAACGAAAGATTATGACATCCGATGACTGGCTTTGGACGGCAATTTGGAGGGCAATGAAGGATTATGACATCTGATAACTGGCTTTGGACGGCAATGAAAGATTATGACATCCGATAACAGGCTTTGGATGACAATGAAAGATTATGACATCCGATAGCAGGCTTTGGATGACAATGAAAGATTATGACATCCGATAACAGGCTTTGGATGGCAATGAAAGATTATGACATCCGATAACTGGCTTTGGATGGCAATGAAAGATTATGACATCCGATAACTGGCTTTGGATGGCAATAAAAGATTATGACATCCGATAACTGGCTTTGGATGGCAATAAAAGATTATGACATCCGATAACTGGCTTTGGATGGCAATGAAAGATTATGACATCCGATAACTTGGTTTGGATGGCAATAAAAGATTATGAAATCCGATAACTGGCTTTGGATGAAGGAAAGAAACAAAACGTTCATAGAATAGCATTGGACAGAAAGGTGGTCAGACGGATATGCATCTACTTTGGTAGGTGCCAAGTGAGTTGGACTTAGATCTCAAGGTAGGATGTAAATGAGTATGAATTTTGTTTGGATGCATGATTTTGAATTTTCTATGCATGATATGTGAATGATCAATGTAATGCAATTGTATATGACAACTGAGCAGACTCTTTTGTGAAGGAAGATTGGAACTCTGATTCCTCAACACAGCAACACTGCCAACATGGTTTTGTCACGCTGATGATCCTTTTGGGAAGGACTGATAAACTGCTTGGGAATCGCTAAAGGAGATTGCCCCTGATTGACTGATTTTTATCTGATCGTTGCTTCAGTCCTTGAAATGAATGTCGGGAACATTTGCCCCAGTATAAGTCTTGAATAACAGGATCTTGAAGTAACGTGCCCCTGATAAGATCACTGATCAAGTCTCTTGACTGTTTGAACTTCCTTGAAAGATGAGTACTTGCTTGCAAATAAAATGTTCATTCAAAAATGGTAATTTTAATGCAATGTTCAAAGCATATTTTGAAATCAAAGTCATTTATTGGAATGATGCTATTGATGTAAAGAAAATGAATCAAAGGTCCAAACACAATGGTCTAGATATTCAAAGTGATGGACAAAGCAAAAGGTATGGTAAAACAAACAATTTGCAAAAATCTTTAGGAGTCAGGTTAACGCAACCTTGTTATAGTATGCTTTCAAAATAAACCTTGCTTCAATTAGGTCTTTTGAGGGTTGTAACGTGGCTTGGTTCACAGTTTCAGAAACAAAGGATATAGGCTCAAAATTTATTTTTAACCCACCCCATTCTTCGTGATGATCTCCAATCCTACGCTCAGTTAATTCAAATTACGCATTCAGGCTCCAAGAGACTTTGGAATTGCACCTATGATAATGATGATGGTTTAAAGACCAAGGGAATCTTTGAGATGGCAGTCACTTCTTCCTTTTGATAGTCACAACGTTTTATTGTTGTTCAAGGAATTTATTGACTTCTCTTTTTTGATTTCTATTATCCCTAACTTTTACCTGACTGTTTCATATGAGATTACAGCTAGCGGGATGCCCCAATTTTGCCTAAGTCTCCTTCGTAGGTTTTGACTTATCGGGCTCTTTTCATTGAATTTTTTTTGTTATTGGAAAGATAGTGACTGCCTTGATAATGATTAATGATAACCATCTTGGTCTCTTTTGATTGAAACCCTTATTGGAAGGTGTACTTAATGATTATCTTGTAATTGAATGCATAAGCAAATTAACTGAGAACTACCCTGCGCCAGGTTAAAATTGCGGGTTATTTTCATACAGAAGGAAACACCAACTTCTAGGCTCAAAGGGGTTGACTAGGGATTAACTTCCTTATTTCTCCAGTGTTTAGGAATTGAAACAATGCCTGTACATCATCAACGAAGTTTTATTTGAAAGCATACAATTCAACAACTTGGGTATTTCGTTTTCATCATTCTCCCTCCAATCTTTACATAAACAAAAGCTTGATAAAGGAAGTGAACAAGAGATATATTTTTGTTTTTTTGAAAGATAAAGAATAAAGAAGCATACAATGGATGTAAATGGATTGATTCAAATATGTAATGCTCATTTCATTAAAATTAACATTTAGAAATAAACAACATTCAATGCAACACACAGTACCAACAAGGAAATTGCAAACAGTAAGGAAACATGGCCTAGTGAAATAATCGATGACGAGGATGATTCATCATGTATGATACATTGGCTCTTCAATTGGATAAATTCCACTCTTAGCAAATCTTGGCCTCGTTGGATTTCTTCCATAGTCTTTAGATTCATGCCTCTAGTTCAATATGTTGAGAAATCAGCTTGATGATTGATGGTGACTGAATGAAAGAGACAGTTGGAATGAGGTACAAGGACAACATGGATGTATGCATGATGCAAATGATATGTCATGCAATGTTGGATGCAAAGCATGGTAACAGAACAACCTATTAATGAAACTTCCCTAAGTTAGGACAGTTCCAAGTTATTTTACCCAAGAATCCCCTCACAAGGTTATCTCTAGAGTTTTTGGATATAACGGTTCCTAGAGGCATCCGAGCATGATCAGAATTTCATCATGCGACAGGCGAGCCATCTTATAACAAATTTCGTGAATATGCATCCTCTAGGCGAGGTTATTGTACCAATCATACAAGGAGTGCACCTTGGGGATCGATACATAACTTCTTTAGATGGAACGGGTTCTAAAGGTCCTTGGAGTTAACGACGAAATCAGATTTCTGTCATGCGATGGGCGAACCATCTTATGACAAATCTCATGACTAAGTCTCCTCCAAGTGGGGTTTTCGTATTAGCCATTCAAGGTGTTCACCTTGGGGACTAGCACTACACAACCACCTCCTAACTTATGTTTTTTCTCTTGTTTTTCAAAAGCTCGGGTTAAGAGCTTCACTCAAATATCATTCCTATATCCACAAATGAGTATATACAGAAATAAATAAAAAGCGATAAAGAAAGAGTAAAGAAACATAAATAATACAAGAATAAATATAAAGAACATAAGCATAAAAAACACAATAATAAACAAACAAAAGCAAACACTCAAACATAAAACAAACTAAACTAGGGTTGACCCTCTTAGGATTATATGTCCCTAGCAGAGTCGCCACTTTCTGTAACGGTAAAAAAATATTCGAGCGTAATCGCACACTCGAAATACAACAGAGTCGCCACCGAACTTTATTTATTCCAAGGAGGAAAGGGAAAATATCGATAAAACCCACGAGATAAAAGAAAAACGGATAAGATGGTCATCGTAACCAATTTAGGGTTCGGGAGTCGGTTAAGCAAGGGGAGGGTACTAGCACCCCTCACCTCCATCGTACTCGATGGGACCCATTTAGTTAGTTTTGTGTTTGAGTGTTAGTGTATTGTTTGCGTTCTTTTGCTTATTAATCGAGAAAAGATAAAAGAAAAGGTTTTTAGGGTTTTTATTATTGTGAAGAAAAAGAAAAGTTTTTTTTATTATTATGCTCGCCAAGACGTTTGTGTCTTGTGCCTACGCATTCCCTCGTGCAATGGGAAAGTCAGAGCAATCGTAGTTCGGGCTAAGAACCACGAAAGTTTTGGTTGGTTGATTTTAGCGAGAGGTACTCGATCGCTTTCAAATGGAAATACTACGCGCACATGAATATGAGATCACTACAAGAATGGATAACTAAATCAAGGGTAGAACAAGATTTTGGCCATCATCGCATTCAAGTGGAAGATATTCGATCTTCACATGTGGAAGTATGTTCGCATTTTGAAATTAACTAAGTATCTCGTTTATGAAAAGAGATTTATAATGGTAAGGAGATATTTGCGGACGTTTAGCAAAGGATTGAGCATAGGTGTTAACCTAGCGCGTCTTTACCCAAGGTATTCAACAGGACAAGCCCCATTTTCACTTGTTGTCCTTGTTGATTAATATATTTGATTCAAAAGATCAAGGTATTCAAGAGGTGTTCACCCCTTGTCACTTAACCTCTTGGTTTGATTAATGTGTTTTAGTTCAAAAGATCAAGCTATTCAAGAGGTGTTCACCCCTTGTCACATAACCTCTTGGTTTGATTAATGTGTTTTAGTTCAAAAGATCAAGGTATTCAAGAGGTGTTCACCCCTTGTCACTTAACCTCTTGGTTTGATTAATGTGTTTTAGTTCAGAAGATCAAGGTATTCAAGAGGTGTTCACCCCTTGTCACTTAACCTCTTGGTTTGATTAATGTGTTTAAATTCAAAAGATCAAGGTATTCAAGAGGTGTTCACCCCTTTTCACTTAACCTCTTGGTTTGATTAAAGTGTTTTGATTCAAAAGATCAAGGTATTCAAGAGGTGTTCACCCCTTGTCACTTAATCTCTTGGTTTGATTAATGTGTTTTGATTCAAAAGAATCGAGGTATTCAAAAGGTGTTCACCCCTTGTCACTCGATCTTTCGGTTTGATTAATGTGTTTTGATTCAAAAGATCAAGGTATTCAAGAGGTGTTCACCCCTTGTCACTTAATCTCTTGGTTTGATTAAGAAAGGTTTTTTTGAAAAAAAAAAGGTGTTAATCCAAAAGAATCGAGGTATTCAAGAGGTGTACACTTCTTGTCACTCGATCGTTCGGTATGGTTTAAAGAAAGTTTTAAAAGAAGAAAACTCGACGTTGGATCGAGAAATTATTTGGAACGACTTGGCGTTGGACCAAGGTTTATTTGTTTTTTGGATTGAAATTAAATCTAATGTTTTTGGTATTTTTAATAATATAGAACTAATTAAATATATTCTAACATATTTTTTTGGATTTTTAATATCTTAGAAACTAAAGCAAATATTAAAATAAAATTGAAATGGAAAAAATAACAATAAAATTTTGGTTCAAAAATCAAGAAATGGGGGTGTATGTTCATAAGTTAAAAAGAAAAGATCATTTTTTTTTAAATAAAAGAAAAGAAAAAGTGATGGATTGGGCAATAAAGGCCCGAAATAAATGACACAAAAAAAGACCAAAAAAACGGTGGACCTGGGCCGGGTCAAGTTGACCCAGGATCCATTCTCCTACCACTAACAAAACTCTCAAAACCTAAGAGAAATGAGGAAACGCCTCTTCTCTCTATTTTCATGATTTTCTTCGCCATGGATGAACAACGAAACAAAAAGCTCACCTCTCTCTCTCTCAGTTGTGATCTCCCTCAACTCACAGTTCCGATTCAAATAAAACACAGAACTCTAATCACCGTTTCAAGCAAGATACAAATAGGTAAGAGGCAAATATGAACAAAGTGAAACAAGCATAAAGTACGCACTACATCGAAACATAAAAGCGAAGAAGCAATTACCGATGGAGATTTACGCTCTTTGATTTCGATTCGATCTCCTCCTTGCTTCTGCTTCGTGGACGTCAAGCTATTCTGCTCTGCGCTCTGAATTCGTTGAAGATGCGATGATGGCGTGATGAATCGTCTACCAAATCGATGTGTTTCGATCTGCAAGCGGTGCGTTCATGGTTGCTGAATGAATCGATTCCCTTGCTGGTACTGAGTTGAAGCTTGACGTCGGAGTTGAGTGGTTGGTTTCGTATCTGCTCTTCGTCTCACTTCCCCTTCTGTTTATGTATTTTTGTTGAATAAGTTGTTGTTGTTGCCTTTAAAAATGTCACGGTGAACTTTGCGTTTGAAGGTGGTTATATGTTGTGGTTTTGGAGCAGGGTGCGATGAAGGTTCTGCAGAAGTTGTGTATGGATGTTGGACGTTGAGAGTTGAAGGTGAGGATGGAGTTTTAAATGGGATTTGAGGAAGTATCGAATTGAAGGCAATGAGGTTTATGTGTATCGGTCTAAGTGTATTGAAGATGACGTTGTATGAAGGTTTTTCACAATGAGGTTTGGAGTATGAAGTTGGAGGAAGTTTTCAATGGATTTTTCTGTAGAATTTATTTAATGCTTTTTCTCATTCTCTCGTCTCTTTGGCTCCCTTGGTTTTATTTATAGACCAATTTGTGAATTTTTGGGGGGAAGATTGAGATGAATTTGAACACATTTGGAAGCTGTCTCAATGCTTTTCTTGATACAGGTTTTGGTATGTACATTTTAGTGCAAGATTTGGCTCATTGTTGCAGCAAATTTGGAGTTTTGTCTTTGGCTTTGAAGGTGCAGAGGTATAATGTTGCAGAAGAGGACTGTATTGTTTGGACTTAGTGAGATTCTCACTTCTAAACCGTGTGAAAATCATAAGTGGTCCCTCCCACTTGCTTTTTTTCCATTTTGACATAAACAAATAAAATACACTAATAACAATAACAATGATAATAACAAAAAATGTTAATAATAATAATAATAAATAAATAAAAATGAAATAGAAATTAATCTAAAATAAATTGAAACTAAAAATAAAAATGATATTAAAACTAAAAAGATTAACCTAATTTAAATCTAGACTAGAAATAAAAATAGTATTAAAGTCTAAAAATTAATCTAAATTAAACCTAAACTAAAAAAATAAAATAATATAAAATTAAATTTGATCTAAACTATCTACGCTATTTTTGTTGACTTTAATAAAAAAGTCAACTTTCAAGTTATGCGAAAAAAAATGCGATGAATGAATGCACACTAAATACGAATGCGATAATATCAAAATGAATGAAATATGCGGGTAAAAATTGGGGTGCGACAGAAGGTATTACCACCCCTCACATCTGTGGTATTCCACAGGATCCATTCTTGCTAGTTTCTAATCTAAGGTTGTGTATGTAACATGCGATGTGCTAAGGTAAACATGCAATGGAAGGATAAACAGGATAAAAGAAAAGTCGAACAAAATAAGAAATATCCACTCGCTAGGGCGTCCGTACCCTGTGCCTACGTACCTCCAACGTGCAATGGAGAAATCAGAGAGTCGTAGTCTGGCTCAAAAGTTTCTGTTTCTATTTCGACTCGCGTCTCCTAGAGAAACGGAACCGAGCACCCTAAGGGAGCATGCAACGAACAAGTAACGTCACAAAGATCCTAGGAAACATCAAGCATGGCATACGAACAGGCATCGCAAACACAACATGTTATTCAGGTCAAACATGTACGTAGTGTGTGAATAGGAATCACGGTGTGAACATGCATTAAAAGTAAATACAATCGAACAGGAATCGCAAACACAACATGGTATTCAGGTCAAATATGTGTGAATATGAAGCAATGCATACATGTTATTCAGGTAAAACATGCGAGCAAAGGTAAAGCGAAGTTGACATACATGTTATTCAGGTTAAACATGCACAGGTATCAAGAAAACAAGTAATGCATACATGTTATTCAAGTCAAACATGTGATACCGAAGAAAGAAATGCGAACATACATGTTATTCTGGTCAAACATGTAAAAGCTAAGCATGTTATTCAGGTCAAACATACATAGCAAAGATAAGCAATGCATACATGTTATTCAGGTCAAACATGCAAGCAAAGCTAACATACATGTCATTCAGGTCAAACATGCACAGGTATCAAGCAAACAGGTAATGCGTACATGTTATTCAGGTCAAACATGTGATATCAAAGAAAGCAATGCAAACATACATGTTATTCAGGTCAAACATGTAAAAGCTAAGCATATTATTCAGGTCAAATATATATAGCAAAGATAAGCAATGCATACATGTTACTCAGGTCAAACATGCAAGCAAAGGTAAAGCAAAGCTAACATAAATGTCATTCAAGTCAAACATGCACAGGTATCAAGCAAACAAGTAATGCGTACATGTTATTCAGGTCAAACATGTGATACCGAAGAAAGCAATACGAACATACATGTTATTCAGGTCAAACATGTAAAAGCTAAGCATGATATTCAGGTCAAATGTACATAGAAAAGATAAGGAGCAGCATGATAATAGCATACAATCGAGTGCCGCTTGAGAAGAAAACAACTATCGGAGTAGTGACCTTGGGACTGGGGAATTTGCTTCGGCCAACGGGGCAAGTCCTCTGAGGCAACCAAGCAAAAGACATGCTTTAGCTAACAGGGAAAGTCCTACGAAGCAAACAAGCACACAACCTGCAGGAGCTTTAGTCAACCAGGGCAAGTCCTCCGGGACAAACAAGCTATCAAGGGGGAGCCTTAGTCAATCGAGGAAAGTCCTCCGAGACCAACAAGCTAACAATGAGAAGAAAAGGGGATAGCATGCGCATCCGTGCACAATGTAACACCCCATTTCTACCCGACAAATATATGCAAGAATCAGAGTTTCAAAATTTCTCAACAAACGAATGAGGCGTCACATATTCATTTCAAAACAAATCACTTCATCGCATTTAGCGGATACATAGCACTTTATTTAACCAACTAAACCAATACTCAGCATATAATACTTTTCAAAACGGAATAACTTCATTTATTAAAACATGGCGGAATCATAGTTCTCAATCTTTGAGTCAATAACATATTATTCAGCTAAGATAAAACAATAAACAACAATATGATAAACATCATAAATCAATCCCCCCCGAGTGCTACGTATCAGAGCGACAACCGACTCGATAAACAACAACTAAATCTTCATACTCGAACACCTGCACGTTACCAATATAAAGGCAACGGCGAAACAATAGAAAAGGGTGAGATATCAAATCATATAAGTGGGCGGATGATAAATTGTATATTAGGAGTCAGACATATAAAATCATTACATCGCAAGTATCAACAGTTACCATACACATCATACTTTCACAATTCATAGATCTCACATACTTTTCATCGCACAACAAGTCACAATACTTCACATTCACGTCATTCATATATCTAATTCATTTACGTCGTAAGGCAAATCACAACACTTCACAACAATACAAAACATCACGTATAAGTCACCCATGTATTCACAAACATCGCATATAAGTCATACATATATTCACAAACATCGCATATAAGTCATGCATGTATCCACAGACATCGCATCGTAAACGTTGCAAATCAAATCACCAAACATCGTAGCATATACGTCACAAAAGACATCATGAGATACGACTCGTGCATATGCATGTGGTACCAATCGGAGCTTCAGCCCCCGTCACCAATTGCCCAATTCAGAGGCACAAGGCATAAGCCTTCGTCACTAGTTTTTGCCAATCCAGGCCGTCACTAATTTGCCAATCCAGGCCGTCACAGAGTATGCATATGAAATGTGACTCGACAAACAAGACATACACAACATACTCATCACAATCACACATCATCACTAGGCATACGCCCACGTCACTTATAATTACCAATTATTAGAGGTAATTCAACGTCATAATTAATCATTCATCTTCACATAGAAATAAACTCATCACGACATCATCATCATCATCATGTTTCGGCATATCACGGCAAACATATAAGTTCACATGTTAACAAAATCATCACAACATCATCATGTTTCGGTATATCACAACAATTCGACTCATTAAGTCAATTCAAATTAGTCTCATAATCCTCTATAAATTAGTCTTCTAATTAACTCACTAATCCACTATCAACTAACCAAAATCATTCACTTAATATTCTCAAATTAATCAATATATCCTACGTCACTACCGGTTATCTAATTTTCGATTAAATCCTCAATATTCACGACTTTACGAATTTTCGGGTTATCCTCCCAAGTCACAAAACATAGCTCAACCGGTTAGTTCGGATACAATTCTATTCTTTACCGGTTATTCGATTCGTTCGGTTAAATTCTCAAGATATCGTTATTTATCGACAAACCGAATAATTAATCTAAGTCTAAGTGTCAATTAATTAAACTAATTGAGATTAATTCAACCATTAATTTAATCGACCAATTAATATCACAATTTCGACAAAAGAACACCACCACGTTAATGTACTAATTAAACTTAGCTACCACGTAAATTTTCATCAAATTCCGGACAACTAATTATACCGTTTAATTCAGCTATTTCGGTCAAACGGGACTGTTTTGAGTTACATCCTCTATAATTGCTACTGTTTCTATTTCAATCAAAAGTCACTACTAAAATTACTATCACCAATTGCTACTGTTATAAAGTGATTTTCACTACTAATTCAATCTCTGCTAAATTACTATTATAATATAATACTAACATTAAGTATTATTAAATCATTATGACTAATATTATTATTACTAGTAGTATATTACTATCACAAGCTAATGAGTTATGTGTTTATATATATTGTCTTGAAACATCATTGCAGTGCCAAATTCTTTACACTACAGTACCAACCAGTATATGCCAATGGTCATGTAATACACGATATCGCTACTGTTTCAATTCATATATGCCATTCATTCATTTCACTTAGTTAAACCTATTTCATGCACTTAATTAAATATGTTTCATTCACTAATTAAATATGGTTATGGTCATTTCTACAAGTGGGGTGACCACTTCCAATTCATGACACTAGCGTCTCAGACCAAAAAGGAAAAAGGAAAAGGATTCATCACTATTTTATGGTGTTCATAATAAATCCCAATTTTCAGCAATTATCAACACAACACAATGCAATAAATCTACACACCTAATTCCCTACATACAAGGTTTCATAAGCCCCATTATAGGAAGAGAACCCCACCCTTACCTTATCAATGGAAGCAACTCAATGGGTCTCCAATTGCATCTTCAATTGACACCATGGATGAAAAATCTTCAA
Source organism: Vicia villosa (assembly GCF_029867415.1). NCBI lineage: Eukaryota > Viridiplantae > Streptophyta > Magnoliopsida > Fabales > Fabaceae > Vicia > Vicia villosa. Next base: position 129,943,718 of record NC_081186.1, on the reverse strand, counting down.
GCTCCTTCTTCTTCTCCATAGTCTTGCCTCTTTCTCCTCTATTCTTGTTCTCTTCATTATGACCACTCTCCTCTTTCCAATTCTCTAAAACCCTAATATAAAATCCAATTTGGGCTTAGTGGTTAACAACTCTTCTTTATTTAATATCCTCAAAAATCAATTTAGGCCCAATAAGATAAATAACTCCAATTAAATCAAAATATCACTTTTATTAATATTTCAACGATATAATAAATTCCGACTTGTAAATAATATTATTCTTAATATTATTCTTCGACCGTCCAACTAAAATCCGACTTTTAACTTAATAAATTCAAATACGCTTCTTAAAATAACACCGACAATCCAAATTCGACCAATATATTCCGGTCTAATCTTAATTACTCGGAAAATTCCCAAAACTTCAAATATTATTCCAATAATATTTCTAATACTGAAAATATCAAAACTCTTGATTAAATATCGATCCGCTATCCCGAACTAATATCGACTAAATCGTCTCAAAATACGAAAACTTCACTAAATACTCCAAACGTCTAGATTAAGCGAATAATCGAATTTCCGGGCGTTACAACTCTCCCCCACTTAGAATATTTTCGTCCTCGAAAATCTACTTGACAACACCATCATAACCAAATCTCGTATCCAATTCTCAAATATCCAAATCGCGTTTGGTAACACTTCAATAACTACTTCTTCGGCACAACAACGATTCCACAAGAACACAAACACATTACTATTCTTACAAGATTCGCAATAATCTACGATCCAATGCAGCATCCTGGCTCATCGCACTTATTCCAACAGTCTATCAATCCAAACATCAAGATAATTCCACTTCACAGACTTCTGACATATAGTCCTTCACTTACAAGTCGTATAACAATAGTGTCTCATAATACTTTCGCTGCGCAACTCTGATAATCCTTCTTTAAGTCCCTATCCTTGTTAAAATTCCGTCAACTGTATGGTTCACAAATTTTTCAATCCAATGCAGACTTTCCTTAATACTCATTTTCACATCGTTGTTTCATTGTTACTTCCAAATCTTTGCCTTGCGACATTCGCTTGTACAATACTCACTACTCCGAATTGTTCATTTCGTCAAACTCTTACTCAACCACTCCTCTTATCAAGTTACACAAACTGGTGAGCGACTAACTTCACGACGTAACATCAATACTCTTTCTCTACTATTAAGATAGCAAGACAGATCTATAACATTCAGTACGATTGTCATCTACCATTAACAATGGATTGAGGGTGATCAGTTCCCCAATTTGTCAATTAGTATTCGACAATCATAGTGGAGTATAAATCGTCGTTACTTCATAATAGCGTCATTTCTGAATTTTCACTCAAATCCATTAACGCATCATCATCCAATAATTCACTGTGGGTTTTTACAACTCCCACAACTTCCTACCCATTATATCTCGTCGATGAGACACCAACGCCCAAACATATTACTGAATCCGCTTCATAGTCACTTAGCATCTCACAATCGTCAAATGTCTTTCCATCTCAAAAATTACTTCTATACTCATACTTCACAATTCATCTCATCTTTAAACTCTTCATAACTCAAGAGGTGCATTCTTTCATCGAAATTCCAGTCTTAATATCACCGAGGCAACCATTCTTTTCACGGGCTACACGCACCTTCGAGTTTCCAACTCGAACTCACGATTCACCACACCTCACGCATCGACTACATCCGACAATCACTTATGTGAGTTCAACATAAGGTCCACTACAACTTCATTACTCTATCGCTTTTCAAACATCAGCATCTCACACAAAGGTTACTCGCACCGACAACTTCACAGTCGTCAAACGTGTTGAACATCGTAACTCTCTAAATTTTGCTTCTCAAAATCATTCTTAACTTCACGTCACCTTCAAATCCAGATAACATCCAAAACTCTCAACACCACTTGCACCGTCGCTTGTTGACAGTATACCAGACTATCTCTTACAACAGAAACCTCTTCGATAAGCAAGGCTTCTCCCCCACTTATCGTCAAACCAATTCCTGATATTAAAACAAACAAGTACCGACAGTGTTCACACACTCGTCGCGTACCAAGGGATAGACAACAATTAGACAACATTGGCCGGACAGACCGACCTGCTCTGATACCACTAATGTAACACCCCATTTCTACCCGACAAATATATGCAAGAATCAGAGTTTCAAAATTTCTCAACAAACGAATGAGGCGTCACATATTCATTTCAAAACAAATCACTTCATCGCATTTAGCGGATACATAGCACTTTATTTAACCAACTAAACCAATACTCAGCATATAATACTTTTCAAAACGGAATAACTTCATTTATTAAAACATGGCGGAATCATAGTTCTCAATCTTTGAGTCAATAACATATTATTCAGCTAAGATAAAACAATAAACAACAATATGATAAACATCATAAATCAATCCCCCCCGAGTGCTACGTATCAGAGCGACAACCGACTCGATAAACAACAACTAAATCTTCATACTCGAACACCTGCACGTTACCAATATAAAGGCAACGGCGAAACAATAGAAAAGGGTGAGATATCAAATCATATAAGTGGGCGGATGATAAATTGTATATTAGGAGTCAGACATATAAAATCATTACATCGCAAGTATCAACAGTTACCATACACATCATACTTTCACAATTCATAGATCTCACATACTTTTCATCGCACAACAAGTCACAATACTTCACATTCACGTCATTCATATATCTAATTCATTTACGTCGTAAGGCAAATCACAACACTTCACAACAATACAAAACATCACGTATAAGTCACCCATGTATTCACAAACATCGCATATAAGTCATACATATATTCACAAACATCGCATATAAGTCATGCATGTATCCACAGACATCGCATCGTAAACGTTGCAAATCAAATCACCAAACATCGTAGCATATACGTCACAAAAGACATCATGAGATACGACTCGTGCATATGCATGTGGTACCAATCGGAGCTTCAGCCCCCGTCACCAATTGCCCAATTCAGAGGCACAAGGCATAAGCCTTCGTCACTAGTTTTTGCCAATCCAGGCCGTCACTAATTTGCCAATCCAGGCCGTCACAGAGTATGCATATGAAATGTGACTCGACAAACAAGACATACACAACATACTCATCACAATCACACATCATCACTAGGCATACGCCCACGTCACTTATAATTACCAATTATTAGAGGTAATTCAACGTCATAATTAATCATTCATCTTCACATAGAAATAAACTCATCACGACATCATCATCATCATCATGTTTCGGCATATCACGGCAAACATATAAGTTCACATGTTAACAAAATCATCACAACATCATCATGTTTCGGTATATCACAACAATTCGACTCATTAAGTCAATTCAAATTAGTCTCATAATCCTCTATAAATTAGTCTTCTAATTAACTCACTAATCCACTATCAACTAACCAAAATCATTCACTTAATATTCTCAAATTAATCAATATATCCTACGTCACTACCGGTTATCTAATTTTCGATTAAATCCTCAATATTCACGACTTTACGAATTTTCGGGTTATCCTCCCAAGTCACAAAACATAGCTCAACCGGTTAGTTCGGATACAATTCTATTCTTTACCGGTTATTCGATTCGTTCGGTTAAATTCTCAAGATATCGTTATTTATCGACAAACCGAATAATTAATCTAAGTCTAAGTGTCAATTAATTAAACTAATTGAGATTAATTCAACCATTAATTTAATCGACCAATTAATATCACAATTTCGACAAAAGAACACCACCACGTTAATGTACTAATTAAACTTAGCTACCACGTAAATTTTCATCAAATTCCGGACAACTAATTATACCGTTTAATTCAGCTATTTCGGTCAAACGGGACTGTTTTGAGTTACATCCTCTATAATTGCTACTGTTTCTATTTCAATCAAAAGTCACTACTAAAATTACTATCACCAATTGCTACTGTTATAAAGTGATTTTCACTACTAATTCAATCTCTGCTAAATTACTATTATAATATAATACTAACATTAAGTATTATTAAATCATTATGACTAATATTATTATTACTAGTAGTATATTACTATCACAAGCTAATGAGTTATGTGTTTATATATATTGTCTTGAAACATCATTGCAGTGCCAAATTCTTTACACTACAGTACCAACCAGTATATGCCAATGGTCATGTAATACACGATATCGCTACTGTTTCAATTCATATATGCCATTCATTCATTTCACTTAGTTAAACCTATTTCATGCACTTAATTAAATATGTTTCATTCACTAATTAAATATGGTTATGGTCATTTCTACAAGTGGGGTGACCACTTCCAATTCATGACACTAGCGTCTCAGACCAAAAAGGAAAAAGGAAAAGGATTCATCACTATTTTATGGTGTTCATAATAAATCCCAATTTTCAGCAATTATCAACACAACACAATGCAATAAATCTACACACCTAATTCCCTACATACAAGGTTTCATAAGCCCCATTATAGGAAGAGAACCCCACCCTTACCTTATCAATGGAAGCAACTCAATGGGTCTCCAATTGCATCTTCAATTGACACCATGGATGAAAAATCTTCAAGCTCCTTCTTCTTCTCCATAGTCTTGCCTCTTTCTCCTCTATTCTTGTTCTCTTCATTATGACCACTCTCCTCTTTCCAATTCTCTAAAACCCTAATATAAAATCCAATTTGGGCTTAGTGGTTAACAACTCTTCTTTATTTAATATCCTCAAAAATCAATTTAGGCCCAATAAGATAAATAACTCCAATTAAATCAAAATATCACTTTTATTAATATTTCAACGATATAATAAATTCCGACTTGTAAATAATATTATTCTTAATATTATTCTTCGACCGTCCAACTAAAATCCGACTTTTAACTTAATAAATTCAAATACGCTTCTTAAAATAACACCGACAATCCAAATTCGACCAATATATTCCGGTCTAATCTTAATTACTCGGAAAATTCCCAAAACTTCAAATATTATTCCAATAATATTTCTAATACTGAAAATATCAAAACTCTTGATTAAATATCGATCCGCTATCCCGAACTAATATCGACTAAATCGTCTCAAAATACGAAAACTTCACTAAATACTCCAAACGTCTAGATTAAGCGAATAATCGAATTTCCGGGCGTTACACACAAAGCATCATTGTTGGCAATGCGACCTAGACAAAGCATGGGGATCCGATTGCAAGGTCCTTATCCACCTGACATACTCGATTACAGGATCTGGGGCTGGTTCAAAAGCAAGCAATGCATAAAGTGCGCTAAATGAACATACTCGATGATACGAAGTGGGGGTTAATTGCGAACCCTCTCCGCTTGCCTACAATAAGGAATTAACGATGTCGCCTTTGAAGAGGTCTTGTTGCATTGTGACTCCCTACCGCAAAGCACAAATATAAACATCCACAAACAGAGCCTCTTTCGAGGGCTTGGCCAGATGCATGCCTGCTGTAACACCCCAATTCTACCCAAAGCATTTAGGCAAGAAAATATCAGAGTATTAAAATTTCATACAACACAATTAGGATGTTACACTAAGTAACCAAACAAACACCTAGAAAACAAACGGACATCAGCGATGCCAAAAGCATACAACACCTGCCAATAAAACGATACATAACACACGGAAGATATGAACATATATATATATACATATAGCTCTCGCTCTCAAAGAGGAGTTTTCCAAAATAAAGCGTTTACTATACACATCAGCACATCATCACATATACATGTTCAAAGAGTCATATACAAATAAATAACAACAAACTCCCGACTCCCCGGTGTTACGTATCAGAGCGACCGACAATACCAACTGGAGAACTACCTCTTCCAAAGACTCCCAAAGCGGCTAATCTGCAGGATGCCACTCAAGCATCAAATCAGCAGAAGGGTGAGAATATAATTCATAATGAAAGCATGACAATTATAGTAATGCCAACAAGTAACATCAAGAATCATACAACAAAGTAATTCATTCATTCAACCACAATCCATATATAAGTAATGTGACACATGAATGATAACATAACTATAAAGACAGACGATGATGAATGAGACTCAACTATGCATATGCATGTGGTACCAAATCCGGAGTAAAACTCCTCCTTGTCATTATGACAAAAACACCTGCCGAGCATTATGCTGGGACTTTTTTCCACTCAGGAAGCCCGCAGGCTGTCGTCATCGAGCACGCAGCTCCCACTGATGACCTCTTGCCAATAAGGCTCATTCCATTACCGAGCATTAAGCCCCTACTGGTAACCAAGCGCGCACGCTGTCGTCATCGAGCACGCAGCTCCCACTGATGACCTCTTGCCAATAAGGCTCATTCCATTACCGAGCATTAAGCCCCTACTGGTAACCGTGCCCGCAGGCCATCTGTTAACAGCATTCCGCCATTAACGTATTGAAATGTTATGCTGTGCAAATATAAGACTCTATTACACGACAACAACATCATCAACAATATAACACGATCATACACTCACGTTACATCGTTTATATTCTACCCAAAAGGATACATCACCAATTAATAACATCGTTATCAATTACATCACACCATAATTACCACACAGGCATTAATAAGCACACAGCACACATTCATCGTCAAAACATACTAGCCACATCGGCATAAATGATCGCATAATTGCATCACATTAAATTAATATTGGACAATTGGCCCACAACTCCATCAATACATCATCAACAAGTTGTAATAACAACAATTCAACAATGATAATACATCATTCTCATAACAACAATTACTTGCCATAAGGCCACACATCATGTTAATAACAAACAACCAAACATTGTCACATATTAAGAATGAACATTCATTAATACATAACACATATGAACATGATCTCATGTTATTGACAACTAATCACATACCTCGTACCAATACGATAACATTCACACAACACATCATCATGATTTATCATGTACTAGTTCACAAAACCATTTATGAAAATCAACCAACCACTACTACATCCTACATCATTAACAATTACCACCAAGCACTATTATTATTTACTAATCATATCGCGCATATAAACAATTATGTGTTTCCATCAACAACCCTCATAAATAATTAATAACAAGCTAACCAAGCCTATGCTATCATATAGAACATCCAACTAGCTTCCTAACACTTCGAACGGCGTACGAAACGGAGCTACGGATCAAAAGTTACAAGGTTTCAAAGTTTTGGAAAAACAGAAAAAGTTGTCATCTGCTTCAGCTCCGCTCAGCGGACCTGGGCAGAGAAATTTCTGCAACAGAACCTCCGCTCAGCGGACCCACCTCCGCTCAGCGGACCTGCGTAAACCCAGAAAAAACCAGAACGAACCAGAACCATTCCAGCCCCCTTATACCCACCAAAACCACTCCAAAACATCATTACAACACCAATACAACACATACAAACCATAGAAACAACCTAACATCAAGCTTTTCATGGTTAATTCATCAATCTATCTCAAAACCTAATATTTTACCCAAACTCAATCAAGCCATAGAAATGGAAAAGAAAGCATGATCAATCACCATAACACAACAAGGATATCATTTAATCATCATACAATCATTCTCAAACAAACTTAAATCAAACAAAGATCACACAAGGAAATTGTGGAAATTGGAACAAGGAGAACAAGAACACAAACAAGAACAAGACTATAAGAATCATACATCCAAGATAAATTAGATTCACCCCCTTACCTTGCTATAGCAACGATCAGAACTCGATTCGGTTGAGAATCCTCCATTTTCTCTTGTTTTTCCCCTTTGCTCTTCTTCTTCCTCTCTTCTCCTTTTTCCTCTTCCTTTCTTTCTCTTCTTACAATATTTCTTTCTTATAAAGAAAATATCTATCCCGCGGAAATGACCAAAATGCCCCTACGCTCAAATATCGTTCAAACGCCCCAAAACGCGGAATATTACCTTAATGATATTTCTAGTACCAAAAATATGAAAACCTTCAATTAAATATTAGTCCGCCATCCCGAACTAATACCGACTGAAACGACTCCAAAAACGGTAAAATTCCAATAAACGTCACAAACGTCCAAATTCAGCATATACTTATTTTTCCGGGCGTTACACCTGCCCTACTTCTCATGGCAATATTTGATGCAGAAGGAGAATAAAAAGGAACGCGAGAGAATACCGAACGGATAGCAAATCCGCAACGAGCTAGCAAACGAAATCGAGAAACCCGGAAAACTTCATGTAAGTTGCCATCAATATCAAAGCAAGTCAAAAAGTCTAATCATCTGATATAAGCGTCAAAGCATCGTCGTGAAAATAAATCACGAGTTGGAATGTGCGTTCGTACACATCCAAAACACCTGCATTAAAATCATAGTCCAGACAAACAATGGAAAAACTACAATAATGATTGAAAGAGGTGAGGTCATGTCCCTCAAATAAAGTGGAACACGACGCACATGTGTCTAACAAAAGCGTCCACCGAAGCCTTGCACAAGCTAGCAAAATAGTTAGTAATAACAAGGAAATATGTACAATGTTAACCGATGAGCAATGGAAAAGAATTAGGAAGCGTATAGCACATGTACATGTGAGAAACAAAAATATGCAAAATATAGCAGTGGCCATCGGTTACATGAAATGAGGTAACCGATTACCTCAAGTCACAAAGGAAATAGGAGAGAAAAAGCTTCAGTGGTAACCGGTTACTTGGAATGAGGTAACCGATTACCTCAAGTCAAAAACATCATTATTTTGAAAAAAAGTTATGGTAACCGGTTACTTCAAATGTGGTAACCGGTTACCACTGAACCAGAAGCAACAATCAGGGTAAAAATAGGGCAGGTAATCGGTTACTTCACCTCAGGTAACCGGTTACCTCAAGTCAGATTTGTGCAAAAACATGAAGAAATAGCCAAGTAACTGGTTACTGCACCTGTGGTAACCGGTTACCACTGAACCAGAGGCAAAAAACAGCAAAATTCATCATTCCAAAGCACTCAAACTCATGCATCAATCAAAGATATCACCAAGCACGAATTTACCTTAATTAGCATAGAATTGTGAGCATCAAATAACCACAGTCAATCACCAATTTCTATAGATTTCAAGTTGTTAACATCAATTATCGTGCAACAATTCTCATGCAAGCATTATCACAAACATCTAAGGCACATCACTTGCAACAACACCTAGATCTAATAATTCAATTCATATTATCATCAATAAATCATAGATCTAACAACTTGAATCAATATTTGAACATTATCATCATCAATTAAAAACAACAACAATACTTAGATCTAACATTCAAATCATGTTATCATCAACAATTAAGCACTTAAGCAAGATTTGAATGCTTACCCAGGTTGAAGATCTACTCAAAGTGCGAATCTGAATACGAATTGAAGATGAGATTCGTATCGAATGTGGAAGATGATGAATCAGGGAGCGTAGCACCTAGGGGAAGAGAGGAGAAGGAGATTCAAACCGAAATCCGGAAAATTGCTCTTCGCGTTCTTCGCGTTATTGATGAGATTGTTGAAGAAATTGAGATGAAAGATGTGTTTGATCCTTAAGAGAAAGAGAACGATAGTTTTGATTTATTTTTTTTTGTGGTGAAAGAGAATTATCATAAGCCTCCCTTTCAAAATGAGAGGGAAGAGAATATATAGAGTGGGTCAAATACGCGCAATTCCCAAATTACTCTCTTAAGAATAATTTATTTCCATTTTCAAGGAAATGCGTTTCGGCGGGAAACCTGAGATCGGGACCAACTTCAGATCGAAGATGAAAAAATTTGCAAATCGTAGCCACCGGAATTGGATCCATCGAACAAGCAGTGAAAGAGTTATGAGCGTCTGAACAGCGAGAAAATTAGCCGGTCATCTGAGGCTGAAAACTTGCGACGTGCAAAATTTTCGTGCGCACCTCCCAAAAAACACAATGAAACTCAGTCTTCTGATCAAAATTTGAACTCGAGGTCTGGAGATAAATCGAAGCCAACAAATTTTGGAGAGAATGCCGCTAGAATGGGCTCAATCAGATAAAAATTGAAGGAATTATGAATTTCCAAATATCGTCAAATAATACCCGAAAACGCATCTTTTGCAAATAAACTTCAACGCTCTTGAATTTTTCTAGAATTTATGGTGTAGAATCAGCCTTTGAGCTAAACATACGGAATTTCGGGGACATCACGCGGAATTGCCAATAAAACTTCAGTCAGATCCGGTATATGGTGTGAGAGTTATGAGTTTTTTATTGTCCAAAAACAACGGTTCAGCACCACCAGCTACACAAACCTCAAATTCGAAGGTCTTCCTCAAAGAATTGGCTTCCAACTCGAACACGAAAAATGTAGAGAATGTTGAAATGGTATTGGCAATGCAAGAACCGAGCTCATACGACGTTCCAGTTGGGAGATACAAATTTTTTGCAAAGATGCCACAAAACCTACTTTTCCTTGGAACTGTCCCAAAACAGCGGAAACTCTTGTTGCAAAGTACACCTGGACGCTAGGCATTTGTCATGACATGGATTTGATTGGTCCCTAATAAGAGAGCTTGAGAGGTTAACCCTGATTCTGTAATAGCGAAGCCAGTGATATGAATGATATGCATATGCCCTAATGCAAAATCTAAGCCAGTTAAAAGAAATAGGAGGGCAAATTTTTGGGTGCAACTAGGTTCATGTGTTATTTACATGCCTTCTTCAACAAATTTCATCAAGTTATGAGCTTCACAATCAAGTGTGCTTGAAGAAAACATCATTTCAAGGTATTATGTACATCGTCATGCTTTATCATGCAAGAAAAGTTCAAAGGATTCAAAGTTGACTCAAGAAGTTTGACCTAATTGGACAAGTTCTTGATTCTATGGTTAAAAGGGCACAACTCACTCAATTTTCAATATTTTTGAGTGCTTCTTTTTTCAAAATACTCTCTTTGACATCATCAACAACTTCTATTCACAAGTCAAGAGGAAATTTTATGAAGAAAGTCATCAAAAGTGAGAAGACATTACAAGTCTCTTTTGAAAGCGTAAGAAATTATGTACCAACTTCAAAAGATCATAACTTGCTCAATTTTTATCATATTCAACCCATTATTTTTGCATAGTAATCTTGAGTGAGTTAACTTTGATCCATTTTTGAAGTTCAAGAGCAAAATATGAGTGTAATATCATTTATGAAGAAGAAACATTATAGGTCATGTTGGTGTGCCTAGGGTTTTAAGGCCAAACTTGTGTGCAAGACTGTCCCAAGGCCAAATGATTCAAATTTCACTTTCTCTTGCATAAATTGTGTACATAAGCTTACTTTTTCATCCTCTATAACTTTCATGCTGGGACTTTTGGCAAATTCAAGCTCTAACATGCACTTTTGGCATATGCACCAAAGTGTTTGATGAAATGACTCCAGGCAAGTGCCTTGTTTTTGCCCAAGTTTCCAAGTCCATATCTCTTGATTCATGGCACCAATGAAGTTGATTATTTTTGCATCATGTTCATCATAATGAGAAGGTCATTTGTCTCAATTAGTTTTTATCACCTACTTGATGGATTCATAACTTTCAACACAGATCACCAAACGCTATCTTTCTTAGCACATTGTAAAGTTGGGAGTGTCCTCTTTCCATTGTGATTGGTCTCATTCCAAAAAGCTTCCTAGATTAAATGCCTCATTGATTTAAAGATGGTACCTTGAAGCTGAAGTTTAAATGACCAAACCAATTGGAATGACCTCTAAATCTCAATTTAATCAAGCTTTGCACGTGTTTCTTTCATTAATTTCTTCTAATGAGCTTCCAAAAGTTATTTAGCACATCAAAACGCATGGATTAGTGGATTTTTGATGCTCTCCAAGTCACACATTTCTAATTTTCGGTTGCACATGGAATCACACGAGTTTGGGTTCAATTGGCACGCTTGAGCATCACATTTACTTCACCAATAAATAAGCACCATATTCCAGTCATTTCCACAAGCTTTGATAGCCAAAATACCTCTACATAACTCACACTTCGAGGTCTGAAATTCAGAAACCATTTTCATATTTCCAAAGCTTCCAACTCCAATTTTTTATCTCTAAACCTTCCTTGATCTTCAATGAAGCTAAAGCAATTGAAACCAAATCAAATCGTTCCCTAATCTGCTCAGATCAAGTCAAGTTACAAAGCTCCTTCACCTTACTTTGAATAGGTAGTTTGAGGCATCCATTTGCTTCATTTTTTATACCACAATGTAGTCCTTAACTTGCTTATGCTATATGGATGTTCAATTTTGTTGAACTGATGCTTTAACATGTTGTATTTTCAAAAATGGTTTTCAAAGTTCTTCACGTTTTTTCTAAGTCGAGTAAGTTCTAGTTTAAATAAATATTTCACGAGGATATGGCTGAGATCATCTTGATGAGACATTGAATGATGCCACCATGAACGTTTGATTTTATTGTTTGCTTGATCCTTATTTTCTGCAAATTTCCTCTGAAAATCTGAAGCTCGAGGTTGAAGATGATGTGTTGGCATCCTTCAACCAATGAGAGCACGACATTTGTTTTATTTTTGTTGGCTGTCTTTTATTTGGCTCGGTGAAGCACGTTGACTGAGGGCCTATGATGGAATAGACGTTGAGATCTTAACAAAGGATTAATGAAAAGATCTGATGGCATGTATTGATGAGCGCATCTTCTTATGGCGTGTCTCATAACATGTAAACCCATGTTTACAAGCCCAAGGATGGTTTATCATTTGAAAATTAGTTCAAGACTCTTGAAAACTTGTTGTGTAGAGGCTTTGATTCTATCAATCCTTTGATGAGTTTTCATCAACCTTGACCTAAGTTCATTAGTTAATCATTGTTGATTATTCATGCTAACTACTAACTACTAATTTCTAACTATTAACATATGAGCTTGGAGGATGGACTTTTGGACTGAGACCTAGATACCTTGATTATATTCTATTTTGTTTGTATGGAATTCCTTGGAGTTTACTTCAAGGCATTGGGTTATTTCTTTTTGTGTATGCAGGGGGTTCTATAAAAGTCTTTGAGGTTTAATTCCAAGGCATTTTGATTGGGAATTCATCTGTACACAGCTGTTACTCTGCCCAATTTCAGTCTCAAGTTCTATGGTGCTTTTCCAAAGCTTGGTGAAAGTTACTCATGGAGATGTTATGTTCATTTAGATCTTATGCTTGGTATTTTGCTTGCTTGGTTATGGTTTAAATCCAAAGGATGGAAAATCTACATTGACTTCTTAATCTCAAGTGTTGGCGTCTTGTTTGGGTAGATTGTTATTGTCCTTAGCTTTTACTTTTTGCTTTAGGATAGTCCCTTCATCTCCTCCCATCTTCTATGAATTTCAAAATTTCTCCCTCTATTTCAAAATCTTCTTATGTTTGCATACTCTTTTAAAACTCTTTTGATTAAAACTTTCTTTAAAAATCTTTTGCCTCTTATGACATTTCTTCTTAAAACCCTTTTTTCTAAAAGTTTAGGCATGATTAATCTTCATAGTGGAGTTGTAATCCCCTAACCCCTTGATATTGATTGATATGATTGATCCTTTTCCACTTAAAAGAGCTAGTGGCATAATGATTGATTTATCCAAGTTGTTTGTGATGCAAAGGATCCATCTATTCTCATGTTCAAGTATGGTTGGCTGAGTTTTCTCTACTATGATGATAAAGTGTCTATTCAATTTTAAATTAAAATTTTTTGTTTCCCTTTTAAGTGGAACTACAGTTGCTCTGAATTATCCATTGTACTTATGAGGTATGTAGGTACAAGATGTTATGTCTTGCCGAGCATAATTTTAAAACCAAACAAACTTTCTTTTGCACATAACTCATTTTACATAGATTTTCAAAAGCTTCCTGTGGAGTACCATAGATGTAGGGGGTGCTAACACCTTCCCCTTACATAATCAACACCTGTACCCAAAATCTCTTTTTTTTTTGTTTTTTATTTAAAAACTTCTTTGGGTTTAATTCGCTCTTTTCTCATTTCTTTCAAAAACAATAAAGCAAGGTGGCGACTTTCACTAAAATAATGAGTCAAGTCAATCAATGGCTTTGATCTCAATTTTTCCCCGCTACAGAAAACTGGCGACTTCACTAGGGATCGTGCCCAGAATCTCTGGTTTCATAAGTGTGTTAAGCCAGTTTTTGTTTATTTATGTATATTATTATATGTTATACGTTATTGTGTGTTTTGTTTGTTTGTTTGTATTTTGGGTGCTTGGTGACAAAGGGCTTGATACCCCCTGTGTGAGATAAGTTCTATACCCGGGCTTGAGTGTACATTAAGATAGGATGGTGGTATAGTTATTTTTGCTTGTGTGGAGTTAATCCTTAATAAGCTAACTTGAGATCCTCCAAATTAGTTGATTGTCTCCTTGAAAGTGGTGATGTTGAACAAGTTAATTGTGAAAGCATTGTTATTTTCAACCTGAGAACAAGAGAGGTTGAGGACCTAGAACCCCTTTAACCCTCTTAGCCTTATTAGGACGTAGTGCGGAGACTATTCGGGTGTAGACCTAATTAGTTGTCACGCGATACTACACTAAGGCGAGTTTCTCTTGAGGATATTGTTGGTTGGCAAGTATTTGTTTAAACCGATAATATCTTAAAGATGGGATGAAGACCCTGGGAACATTGTTAGAACCCGTTCTACAAGTACAAAAATACCTTTGTACACACCTTGTGGTTGGTTAGACCTATGGCTCCATGCTCGTGACGTCGAACCTTTGAACCTTGATTGTGTGTGATCTTGATTTGAGAGTTCTTTCTCCCATTGAGGTTTTACCCTCCACAAAAGATGTTAACGATGATTGGACGAGTATCTGGTTATACCCCGGTGTTATCATTCCCAACGATTGTCATCTCTATTATATATATATATATATATATATATATATATATATGTCTTATTAGTATATGCATAACATTAATTCATATTTTCTCTACATACATGCACATCGTTTGCACTTTCTGATATGAGAAATATTTTATGACTATTCCCCAAGTGATGTCTTTACTCCCTCCATTTAAGCATCATCTTTAGGCAGAAAAGACCCATATCCTTTTGTTTCCCCAAAAATTTTGTTCCTCATGGGAAGATTTTATTTTAGCTTATTAATCTATCTTAGGATAGGGTGAACCCCCATTTAAGCTTGTTCCTCAGTGGGAAGTGTCTTGTTTGGATGTCTCTTTCCAACTCCGTATTGGATCGAATTTTGTCTCATGCAGATATGATCACTTGGATCAGTGAATCCTGGATTGAAAGTGCATTTATTTTGCACAGTTGAAGACTCACGTCTCCTCAACGAGAACCTGTTTATGGTTCCCCAGAAAGTCAAGTTACTTTCAGATTTATTACCTGACAACAAGTGATGGTCTTTTTATTTGAGAAACTTGTATGTCCCAGATTTCCTTCTTAAAAGAAGATGACAGTCTCTACGGAGCATTCAATTTATTTCCGATGAAGAAAATTGTGAACAATTTGTCTCTCCAGCGCCAGATACAGTTCATGATAAAATGTTCTGATGGATGGTTAGCCTTCTCAACATGATAATAGCTATCCCTTATGAATGGTTTTTCTTTTCAACAATAGAGACAATTCATAATGAAGTTTGTTCTTTTCCAATGAATGATTTGTTCTCACAAGATGATGAAGACAAATCGTTGAGGAGCCCGATTTTATCCTTCTTATAAATGGTTTTTCTCTCCAGCAATAGAAAAAGTCCGTAATGAAGTTTTCTTTCTCCAATGAGTGGTGAGTCTCTCCAGCGTCAGAGATAGCTCATGGTGAAAATTATCCCCTTATAAATGGTTTGTCTCTCCAATGTCGGGGACAATTCATAATGGTGAAGTTTATTCTAATGAATGGTTTGTCTCTCTAGAGTTAGAGGCAGTTCATTATGAATTTTAATCCTTATCCCAGTAAATCTGGTCCCTTTCTCCTAATCCGGATTAAGGATGTTGTTGTTTTTTTATTCCCCGCAAAAGTCGGAGTCTTGCATATCATGTCATACGCTCTCAGAGTCCAAATTGTGTTATTATTTTGTATTTAAGTCCCTCCTACCATGTTGAGACGAAGATTCCCATCTTCCCCTCCCCATGTATAAGGAACTTAAATAGGGGCAGCTGTTGTTGTAACGCCCCGATAATTTAATTAATTGTTTAATTAAATTATTTCGGATTAATTGTCAAAGTTGTGAAATGTTGGAATATGTGGATATAATTTACTATGTTGATGTTGGTTGATTAGTTGATTAATATTGGTAATAATATTAATATAATTATTAGATTATTCTATATGGGCTTATTAAGTGGTTGGTGGTAGTAAAAGGGGGGTATGAATACTAAGTCCAATAAGAGAATAAAATTATATGTTTAAGTGGAATAAAAGAAAATTGGAGAAAAGAATTAGAAGTGGCATTTGTGAAACAAGGAAGAAACAAGAGAAGAGTTGAGATAGGGCAAAGGGAGAACCTCCATTGGTAGAGCAACTTTTGAAGAAAATTGCTAAGGTAAGGGTGGGGTTCTTACTCTCTAATGGTTGACATGATGATGGGTATGGTAGAGGTTAGATTTCATAATTGTATGTCCATGAATGTGTGAAGTTGAATTTTGATATGTTGATGAATGTTGAAATTGATGTACGATTTGTTGTGCAATCGATGAAATTGGTGTGTTTGTTAGAATAGATACATGATACTGATGTTGGACCTGAAAAATCATGACTTTAAACGATGTTTTGATATGGGAAAATAGAGATTTTGGGGTTTTGAAGGGTTAAACTCGTAGAAGCCAAAAACATAGTCTTTTTTGAAACTGCTACAGCGGGAATCAGGTTCCCAGACCTTCTGTGGCATAAAATTCTGTTTTTGGATATGGGAACCGGTTCCAAGTTTGGAGGAACCGGGTTCCACTGAGTCCGGCTGAATTTTCTTAAAAACTTCAAAAAGCCATAACTTTTGACTCGGGTGTCCGTTTGACGCGTTGTTTGGACCGTTGAAAAGCTAAAATAAATTCCTATCTTATAAAAATGAATTGGGAACCAATATAAAAATATTTAATATAAATTATACTTGTGGTACGTATTCGATTTGTATGAGTTGATAAGGATGTTGTATGCTTGATGTAATTGGTTGTACGAATTCGATCTGTATGAGCAGATAATGATGCCTTGTGATGAATTAAAAATAAATATGATTTTATTAAGAAGTTGAATTAACCTTGTCATGTCGTTACTTTTCTTGTGTACTATGATGTTTGCTGATTAATATGATGAATTTCGTTGAATTGCCTCCAATTCTTGGCGAGATAACGTTGTAGGCCCTATGGCCAATGTTGATAAGTTGTATGTCGTTGTTGAATTTATAGTTGTTGTTGTTGTAGGCCCTATGGCCAATGTTGATTGAATTGAGTTGCTGTTGTTATAAATTGTTGTTGATGCGTTGATTAAGTTGCAGTTCCTATGACCAACGTTGTTAAGTTATTTTGCAGTTGTCGGTCTTGTGACTAATGTTGATTAAGTTGTTGCATTTTGTCGTTGTTGTGTGGTGTTGATTAATTTGGTGTTGTATTTTTTGTCGCATGCATAACATAGCATTATTAAGTTGGCATGGATTGGCAATTTTAAGTTGGGGCTAATGCTCACCACGTTGGCCTGGATTGGCAAAATAAGTTGAAGGCTAATGCCTTGTTGACGCCTCGATAACCTGGCTGATATTTAAGTTGGGAGTTCTGCACCATTTTTAAGTTTGGAGTTCTACTCCAATGGTACCACATGCATATGCATAGATGAATCGCATCTGGAGTTGTATGTTGTTTGAGGTTGCTATTAAGTTGTGATATTTTGATGTTGTATATATTAAGTTGTTGCTATTAAGAAGTTGTTGTTATTATTAAGTTGTTGGTGGTGTTAAGTTGCTGTTGTAATTAAGTTGTTGTTGTGGTTTTTATATTGATAGTTGATTTAATGTTGTTGTTGTTAACAAGTTGTGCTGATTTAAGTCTGTCTATTACTTGTTGTATAATTGTTGTATGAAGTCGTGAAATTATGTATGATATATATCTCCTATATTATTTATCATGCATTCCTTTATATTGTAAGATATCTCACCCCTTCTGTTTGAATGTTACTCCTATGTTGGTAATGTGCAGGTAATACGGAGTGATGAAGATTTAGTAGCTTCATCGAGTCCAAGTTGGCGTGCTGCTCTGATACGTAGCACTCGCGGGATGTTTATGTTGTGGTTCCTATGTTGTTATTACTGTAGTTGTTTAATAATTATAATTTGAATTTGGTGTTAGTTGAATAAATATTGTTAAATGATTTCTAAGTTAAAAGTTGCGAATTTCGCTGCGTTATCATTAAAAGAAGTTGTTTTGTGGTTATAAGAATGAAGTAAGTTGTCAATTTTCTTTTGAATGCTATGTATCTATGTTGAGTGAAATACAAGTTGAAGTTTATGTTGAAATGTGATACCCTGAATATGTTGAAAAAATTTTAAATACTCTGATTTTTGTATTATAACTTACTGGCTAGATTTGGGGTGTTACAGTTGTACCCCAATTTTTGAACTTGAGATCCCACCTAATTTTGAGAAGAGTGTGATCATCATTATCATCACTTACAATCATGTATGCATCATTTGCTAACCAAAATACAAAAAAAATATTGTTGTTTGTTTGTTGCTTATTTCACAAGATAGGTGATTGGTCAAGAAGCTTAAGCAATTAGGGTTTTGAGGCTCGCCCAGAAGCTCAAGTATTTTCATATGCTCAATTGATTCCCCTCATCAATATCAAAGTTCAAGTATGGCTCAATTCAAGGTCAACAACTTTCAAGTTCATCTGATCCACAATTAAGGTTTTGACTTAATTCATCTAGGAAGTTGACTTTTGGTCAAAACATGGTTCCATGGGTCAAATCATGATTCAAGTATATACAATGCTTCATTACAACCCACTCACATCATTCATTTGGTTGGGAGAGTCTGATTCAATTGATACTTAAAAGAATGCAATTCATTTGGAAAAAGTCAACTGTTCAAGATCACCTTTGACTTTTGAGGAACTTGGTCAACCATGGACTTTTGAAGATCAAGATCATGAATACATGTTTAATGAATTCATTTAATAAAATAAAATCAAAGAAATCAAGAAAGTCAACAAAATTCAAAGTTGGAGAATTTCAAAACACTTAGAAATTTTAAGTCTTTTATGCTTAAAATGTTCAAATTTCATGCACAAGTTACACCAAGATCCAAGCTGAATTAGAAAAAAAATCTCAACATGAAATTTGTAGATCTTAAACCGAATTACAACTTTGCTAATGACAACTGTTTCTCTAAAAATGATCCATTTGGGAGATATGAGCTCATGAAGTTTCATTCAACACTTAGTAAATTTTCAAAGTGTTTTTAACCTAGTTTTCTTCCAACTTTGTGGGCACTTTACACTAATATTCAAGATGAATTCGAAGAAACACCAAACATGAAAGTTGTATAGGATGTGTGGGGATTTCCAAAAAGTATTAGAACTCCTCCATAGCATTTGTAAGCTAGGAGATATGAATTTATGAAGATAGCACCATGAAGTTGTTTTTCCATGAAAAACCAAGCTACAAACCTTGAATCAAATATGCATATCTATTTTTTGCAGGCCCTCTTGCTTGTAAATATTGCCCTAATCAGAAGATTACACACTCTTTTGAGCCATTGTCCAAGTGTTTTAATCATTGCCCATTGAATCATTTCATTTCAAGTATAAAGCCATGACTTCCATTCTTGAAAAAGTGACTTTAATAACCAACAACTCTTGCTTGGAGCTTCCAACTTATTTCTTCTGCACAAAAGCAACACAAAACCAAAAAGCAACCACCTAAAACTCATAAAAGCATCCCTAAGTTGTGATTAAATCATTGCAAGTACCATGGAGACCATAACTTTAACATTTCTTCAACAAGAAGCAAGATCTCATAACTTTAGTTCAAAGCAACCATTTAATATGAATTTACCCCCACAAACCACAAATTGTGCCTATAAATAGAGGTCATTGCTTCAAAAATGAAACACACAAAATTTCCCAAAGTCACTACATCACTTGAAATCTTCATTTTGTGTCACTTTGCATAAATTTGCAAATTATGAGTTTCTCTGAAGTTCTTTGCAAACTAACCATCCAAACACTTCATATACATCATATAAATGCTATCCAAACCCTTACATTACACCTATAACATCTCCCTCACCACCCTCCATCTTCATTCGTCGTATTTACGTATTGAGTTAGGCAAAGAGATAGGGGACGATTCAAAGCAAAGTAAGCAAACCAATAGCGTCAGGGAGGTTCAAGGAAGCTCATAGGATCATTCATTTGTTTCTAGAACATCATTCAAAAGGGCTGCCATCTCCTTACGTTCGGTAAAAATCTTGAACTTGAAACTCATAGTTTAAGCCATCATCTGTGTTCATTCTTGACCCACTTAGGGTTTTGTTTAATCAATTTTTAATTAATTAGGTTTAGGTGTAGATAAATTCTAAAACCCTAATCTTGTGATCCCTTGATCTTTTGATCCCAATGTAATTCCATGTTAATATGACTTGTTGCTATGATTATTCTTTGTTTATATCCTTGTACATATACTTGTTGATTTACATACTTGTACATTTATACTTTTGTTATGTTATTATCTTTGTATATATATACATTTTTGAACTAACCTCACATGCATGAGATATTTATCCATCCATCATATTCAGTCATACATGAAATGATCTTGAGGTATGTCATCCTATTATTCATTCAACTTTTATCCTTGAGTTTGTACATTGATATCTTGTTAAACTCACACTTGATTGTCTCCATGATACACATGCTATATCACACACATCACTTGAGATATTCACCATGAATGATTTCTTAAGGTGTTGTCTAAACTCCAAAGGAATGAGAATGATATTGACTAAAATTGTCAAGGTACTCACTCTCTTTTCCAACTCTTTTACTTTGTGCTTAGTATTGTTAAAGCTTTGCACCCCCTTGTTTTGAAAAATGGTTTTGTATTGATAAAGCTCAACCTTTTTTAAATCAATCCTTGGTTTTGTATTGTTAAATCTCAACCAACCTCTTTTTATTAAATCCTAGCCCTGTATTGTTAAAGCTTGGCTCCTTTTAAAACTTGTTAAGAATTGTTAAAGCTTAACATTTTAAAAACCCTTTGAGTATTGTTAAAGCTCAACACCCAAAAAGATTTTGCCTCTTGGCTCTTTTATTTTCCTTTAAAGAGGAACTACAAAAGCTCTGACTTCCCTATCGTTTAAGCGGTATGTAGGCCTAAGATGCGATGTCTTATTGAGCTCACTTTTAAAACCTTCTTTTCTCATCCTCCCACTCTATTTAAACAAAAAAACACAAAAGCAGTTTTATAACAATAACAATGATAATGTATACTTCAAAGAGGTTCATACAGAGTACCATAAATGTAAGGGGTGTGTGAGATATTGGATCGAACTCTAGTATGGTCGAAGGGTAGCTTGGTTCGACAGGATTAAGCATGAAGTCGAAGGTTGTTCACATGCTTGTGTCGAAGATGCTAGAGTTGTTAGCATGTTAAATTAGGTTTTAGTGTTTAAACCCTAATTTGTTAAGTTAGCTTGTTTATTAAGTTAGCTTGTGTAATGGGCCTTGTGGTAAAAGTCCATTAGTTAGTATGTTAGGTTTTATTATAAATAGCATACTAGTCTCTCATCATTGCTAAGCTGCAAATCCTAATTTAGGGTGAGAGAGGTTATTTGTTATTCTTGTAAACTTGTAATCTTGTTTTAAGAGAAAGTAAAAGAATAGTAGTTATAACCAATTCTTGTGTTCTTCTTATCTTCCCTAATTCCTATTATATTTTGTTCTTGACATCGTTTTTCTTCAAAAAATTGGTGCGGTGAGCGTGGAGAAGATGCCTTCAACAAAGTATGAGATTGAAAAGTTCACCGGAGTGAATGATTTTGGTCTGTGGCGCTTGAAGATGAAATCCCTACTGGTTCAGCAGGATTGTTTGGAAGCGTTGAAGGGAGAGGCAACCATGAATGCTGCATTAACGGCAGCGGAGAAGACAACTATGATCGAGAAAGCACACGGCGCAATTCTGTTGAGCCTTGGTGATAAGGTTCTACGACAGGTATCAAAGGAGACGACGGCATCAGGATTATGGGTGAAACTTGAAAGTTTGTATATGACCAAATCGCTGGTAAATCGACTCTACCTAAAGCAGGCTTTGTATTCGTTCAAGATGATTGAAGACAAAGTGTTGGCTGAGCAGTTGGATATGTTCAACATGTTGATTCTTGATCTTGAAAATATTGATGTGAAGATCGATGATAAAGATCAAGTGCTGTTACTATTGTGCGCTTTGTCTCGATCACATGCTCACTTCAAAGAAACTCTCTTGTATGGAAGGGAGTCCCTGACCTTTAAAGAAGTTCAATCAGCCATATATTCAAAGGACCTGAACGAACGAAAGGAGCATAAACCTTCGACTGTTGGTGAAGGTTTGGCCTTTAAAGTAAAACTCTTACGAAAGGATGGTAAGTTTGACAAGAAGAAGGGCAAAAGCCAATTGAAGTTCTACAGTGGTGAAGCATCTGGAATTCGATGCTATCATTGTAAGAAGGAAGGTCACACAAGAAAGGTGTGTCCTGAACACCTGAAAGATCATGGAGGTAAGGATAATGGAAACGCCGCCATTGTTCAAGATGATTTCGAATCATCCGATGTTCTTGTGGTTTCAAGCAGTGACTTTAGGAAGGAGTGGATTATGGATTCAGGTTGCGCTTGGCACATGACTCCAAACAAAGACTTGTTCGAGGAATTATGTGATCAAGATGGTGGATCAGTATTGCTGGGAAACAACAAGGCTTGCAAGATTTCAGGTGTTAGATCTGAGGTTCAAGCTCCATGATGAGTCAATAAGGTTGTTGACTGAAGTCAAGTATGTTCCTGATTTGAAGAGAAATCTTCTTTCTCTTGGTGAATTCGACAAGAAAGGATATGTTTTCTAAGGAGAGAAAAGTATCTTAAAAGTCATGAAGGGGTCAATGGAAGTCTTGAGAGGTGTGAAGAAACAAGGCTTCTATACCCTTGAGGCTGAAGTTGTAAATGGTTCGACAAATGTTGCATCCACGAAACCATTGTCGAAGACAGAAATCTGGCACATGAGATTGGGCCATGTCAGTGAAAGGGGTCTGGTCGAATTAGGGAAACAAAATATGCTTGGTGGAGACAAAGTCGAAAAGCTGAAGTTTTGTGAACCCTGTGTACTTGGAAAATCTTGCAGAGTGAAGTTCAACAAAGGCAAACAAAGAACATATGGATCCCTTGACTACATCAATGCTGATCTTTGGGGACCTGCAAGGTGTGCATCACATTCTGGGGCGAGGTATTTCCTATCCATAGTAGATGATTATTCTAGAAAATTATGGGTATTCATCCAGAAGACTAAGGATGAAACTTTTGAGAATTTCAAAAGTTGGAAGACTCTGGTCAAAAATCAGACTGGCAGGAAGGTCAAGAGGTTGAGAACCGATAATGGCCTTGAATTTTGCAATGAAGCGTTCGACAGTTTTTATGCTGATTCTGGTATTGCAAGACACAGAACTACTGCAGGTACTCCACAGCAAAATGGTTTGGCTGAAAGGTTTAATCGAACTATTTTGGAGAGAGTCAGATGCATGTTGACTAGTGCGGGGTTAAAGAAGGCGTTTTGGGCTGAGGCTGTTTCGACAGCAACATATCTGATAAACAGATGTCCTTCGACAGCGTTAGATATGAAGACACCTGAAGAAGTTTGGTCGGGACATCCACCAGATCTCGACAAACTGAGAGTATTTGGCTGCGTAGCCTATGCTCACATTAGGCAAGACAAGGTTGAACCTAGAGCTTTGAAATGCATGTTCATGGGATACCCTGAAGGAGTCAAAGCTTATAGGCTATGGTGTCTAGATCCAGGTCACAGGAGGTGTATCACCAGTCGAGATGTAGTTTTCAATGAAGCTGAAATGGCTTTCAAGAAAACTGATGATGATGGTCGAAATGCAGAAGAGCTGGAACAGGTAGAGATTTTTGTTGAGGTGGAGCATGTCGATGCTGAATTTCATATCCTTGATGAAGTCGAAGAAGAAGCAGAAGATGCTGAGGAAATTGAGGAAACTGTCGATGACTACCTATTGTCAAGAGATAGGTCGAGAAGAGCCATCAAGCCACTCCAGAGACTTGGATATGCAGATCTTATAGCTTATGCCTTAATCTCTGCAAGTGAAGTTCTAGACGAAGAACCTAGAGACTACAAGGAAGTTATGAGGAGTCGAAATAAGACTGAATGGCTGAAGGCCATGGATGATGAGATGAAATTTCTTCATGATAATCATACCTGGGAACTTATCAAGAAACCTGCTGGGGCAAGGTTAGTTAGCTGTAAATGGATTTTCAAAGTTAAGGAAGGAATCGAAGGAGTGACGTTGAAAAGATACAAGGCAAGGTTAGTTGCAAGGGGTTTCACTCAAAAAGAAGGTGCCGACTTCAATGATGTGTTTACTCCTGTTGTGAAGCATAGGTCCATTCGAATTTTGCTTGACATGGTGGCACAGTTCGACCTTGAACTGGAACAGATGGATGTGAAGATTGCGTTCTTGTATGGTGATCTAGATGAAACAATCCTGATGAGGCAACCTGAAGGGTATGTCGAAAAGGGGAAGGAAGAATATGTGTGCAAACTGAAGAGATCTTTATATGGGCTGAAACAATCTCCTCGACAGTGGAATAGGAGATTCAACAAGTTCATGGCACGCATAAGTTTCATTAGAAGTCAGTTTGACCACTGTGTTTACTTTCGATTTCGACCTGGTAATTCATTTGTTATTTTGTTGCTTTATGTGGATGATATTCTCATAGCAAGCAACAATGTCGACGATGTGATGAGGGTGAAGGCTGAACTCAATAAGGAGTTCGATATGAAGGATCTGGGAGCTGCTTCCAGGATTCTTGGAATTGACATTCGAAGAGATAGAAAGAAGTCGAAGTTATGCTTATCTCAAGAGGCATATCTACGGAAGATTCTCGAAAAGTTTGGAATGTCGAATTCGAAGCCAGTTGTGACTCCAACAAACCCTCAATTTAAGTTGAGTATTGATCAGTGTCCCAGTACTGATGTTGAAAGAGCCTATATGAATAGCATCCCATATGCTAATATAATTGGTTCTTTGATGTATGTTATGGTCTGTACTAGACCCGACATAGCATATGCAGTAAGTATTGTAAGCAGGTACATGGCGAACCCTGGAAAGGCTCACTGGCAAGCATTGAAGTGGATTTTAAGGTACATAAATAGGTCTCTGAATAGAGTCCTAATTTATGGTGGAGCCTTGGGTGAAGATAGTAAAGCAGTAATAGAAGGATATGTCGACTCTGATTATGCAGGTTGTATGGATTCCAGAAAATCTATTTCTGGATATGTTTTCACTATGTTTGGCACTACAATTAGTTGGAAAGCAACACTTCAGAAGGTTGTTGCTCTATCAACCACTGAAGCGGAGAATATTTCCCTAACTGAAGCTGTGAAAGAAGCATTGTGGCTTGAAGGTTTTGTAAAGGAGCTGAAACTCTAAGGTCGAGGTATCACTGGTAAATGTGATAGTCAGAGTGCAATACACCTGTCGAAGAATTCAGCCTATCATGAGCGAACTAAGCACATTGATGTGAGGCTGCATTTCGTCAGAGGAGTAATCGAGCCTGGAGAAGTCCAAGTGCTGAAGGTTTCGACTGAAGGTGCTGAAGGTTTCGACTGAAGACAATGCTGCTGATATGATCACCAAGACATTGCCGAGTTGCAAGTTTTTCCACTGTATGCAGTTGATAAAGCTGCATAAAGAAAGTTAGTTTGTTCCCTTGACGTTGTAGAGTTAGGTCCAAGGTGGTGATTTGTGAGATATTAGATCGAACTCTAGTATGGTCGAAGGGTAGCTTCTTGGTTCGACAGGATTAAGCATGAAGTCGAAGGTTGTTCACATGCTTGTGTCGAAGATGCTAGGGTTGTTAGCATGTTAAATTAGGTTTTAGTGTTTAAACCCTAATTTGTTAAGTTAGCTTTTTTATTAAGTTAGCTTGTGTAATAGGCCTGGTGGAAAAAGTCCATTAGTTAATATGTTAGGTTTTATTATAAATAGCATACTAGTCTCTCATCATTGCTAAGCTGCAAATCCTAATTTAGGGTGAGAGAGGTTATTTGTTATTCTTGTAAACACTACGGCATTTATTGCTTCTGGCAACACTATTTTACGCAACATGTGTAAATTGTTGCCTAAAACAAGATCAGGCAACAATTTTTGATTGTTGCTAAGACAATTCTCGCAACACTTGACAAATGTCCCCTAAAATATTTTTGGGGACGATTTTTAAGTATTCCTATAATTTATCTTTGGCAATATCTGATAAATGTCCCCTTAAATATTTACGGGGACAATTTTAGATTGTTGTATTATTCCTAATAAAAAGTTACATTTTTTAATTGTTGCTAAAAATTTCAATAACAAAAATTTTGGCGACAACTTTCCCTCCAATTTATTTCTAATTTAATTGAATCATTTATCATAACTACACATAATTCTAAATTTATTAATTATTTTAATGTTAATATGATTTAAATATAATAAATATATAAATATTATAATTTTTTATTTAAATTAATAATAAAAATGTATATATTTTATAGGATACATTATAATAAGAAAAACATTAAGTATAAATAAAATGAAACAGATTCTATAAAAAGACATTAGGGCTAACTCACTAAAAAAAAATTATTATATTAAGAAAAAAAAAGACATTTAAGCAAAAAAGACTAACTCGCTACAAAACACATTCAGTAAAAAGTAGGAAAAACATTAAGCAAAAATAAAATAAAAACATTAAGTAAAAGAAAAGAAATCCAATTGGACCCAAATAAGTTTAAGGCCCACGTACAGTATCCACGGTGAAAGAAAGAAAACTTTGTAATTTCTCTAACCTAACTTTTACGAAGTTGGAAGAAATCGCCGCCCTTTTTCTGTTCAGTTGCGAGTGCGCCGCCGGTGAAAGCGCTGCCCATCATTGTTTGCTGTGAGTGTGTCTCCAATCATCGTATTACAGGCGGTTCTGTTGCTATCATCTTTGTTTCCGGTAAATTTCAAAGCAGTTTCAGTTATATCTATTTGTTAACTGGATTTATGGTCTATTTTTGTTTTAATATGTGAATATTTCTGCTTTAATATATGAATCATTCTGTTTTGCTGGTTCTTCGTTATCTTCCATTTCTGAAAGTAACAGAGACATTTTCTGTAGTTATTGATTCGGCTAAAAAGAGAGAAAATATGAAACTTGTATATAAGTGATGTATGGTCCTCAAAAGCTACCAATAAAGTTTTAAAATAAAAGCTGAGGCTGAGATAGACTCAACCAATTATATGAGTTATTGCTATTGTGGCAAACATGGTTTCAAAATTTATAATCTACCAGTTATTTTGGCTGTGTGTGTTTATGTGGTTTAGGGTTATATTCAAAGACACATTAATTGTGTTTGTATGTGGTGAGCACAATATTGGATGTTAGCTTTATGGCCCTGTCTTTGAGATTTGTTTCTTTGTCATATTCTCTACTCCCAATAGATAATTTTATTTATTTATTTTCATTGAATTAATTTTCACTTTATCGATCTTGCTACATTTTGTGACTCATGAGTAATTATTTTGTTATACTCCCACACAATTCAACCTGTTAGAAATACAAATTCCACACCATTTTCTTAGACTCTACCGTGTCGAGTTGGATCTAAATATGCATAGACCTTAAATAAGTATATATGTCCAAAAAGATATGAAAATGAAATGGCTGAGTAAGAAAAGAGAAAGAGAGCTAGCATAAGCCATAATGGTTGAATGAATAGAAAGCTAGATAGGTTGGTGTTGTGATGTGTTGCATTAGTTCATTCTACATGTTGTAATTTATAGACATATCTTGTGTGTCTTTCCAAATTTTCCACCACACAATCTCTTGCCATAAAGAAAAAGCTAGTAGATAATTTTTTGAACAGGTAAATAAAGGTCCTTCATTGTTGTTGGCTTAATATATTGTTGAACTATATTATCTTTTTTTGTGTTCTAATCTAAATGTCTATTTATAATCGAGCATGTGTATGAGAATGGATGCATATTTGATCATCATTATTTCATTTTCTTTGTATAATTATTTGTACAGTTTGTTCACTCACTCTAAGTACATACCTCAATCATGGTGAAGTCTTTAGTGAATCATTGAACTCAACATTAAATTAAATAAAGTTTCTTTATCAAAATTCAATTAAAGGTTCTGTTAAATTCAATTAGATTCTTCTCCATCATCCATGAGAGTTTGTCATATTCTTTTTTTGTTTGTCCACTGTAGCTTTTAAAAAGCTTTACGGAAAAAACTTTCCTATTTTGTGTAAATAACTCCTAGTACTATATATAATATAGATGTATGTCAATGAAATTTGATACAATGAAAAAACTGGAATAGGCCATGGGTCACTTTACTACATGGCCACTTTATGCATGTCAATTCTGAATTTCAAAATTTTCAAGAAATGACTCAACTTGTTTGAGATATATTATTACATTTATGATGTAAAGGTAAAATTAAATTTAAGTAGGTTGATATAAATTGTATTTGAATCACAAAGACTCACCAGGTTCTTTATTTATAAACTTAGTTTATAATTGTATAGAGAAGGTTCTTTATTTATAAACTTAGTTTATAATTGTATAGAGAAGTTAAACGTTTATGCAGCAAGGTATCCATAAAATATATTGAGAAGTAAATTTAATTTTTTTAGTGGTATGAATATGAATTTTGCAAGGTATAAATCTGAAATTTTACCTTATTTAGCAAGGAGATAATACATATTTTATAAGTGGTATAAATCTGATATTTTACTTTATGCAGTAAGGTATAAATTTAAAACTGTATCTTATGCAGCAAGGACAAAATATATAGTTTATAAGTTGTATAAATATGAAATTTTACCTTATGCAGTAAGATATCTATAAAGTTTATAGAGAAGTTAAACGTTAAACAAGTTTTTTCATTCTTTTATGCAGCAAGGTATCAATGAAGACGATGATGAGGACAACGATGCAAGTGACGAATTTCATGAGGACGACTTAAGTGATGAGAATGAAATAGGTGATGAATTTCAAGAAGGCGACATAGGTGATGACCTTCAAGATGACGATATAGTTTGACAAATTTAAATGAGTTAGATGTTGTTGTTTTAAGCTTCTACTTTAGCATTAAACTTAAAGAAACTATGTATTTTGTCATATTGCTAGACTTAGATTTATAAGTGTTAAACTTGTAGTATTAAGTAGTGTTAGACATTTTGTGTTTATTGTGTGTATTTGAGTTATTGTTTGAAGATTGTATAAACAAAATTTTTGTGGTACATGCAATCTGATGAAAAATATGGTAAAAAGTGTATCTTGTAATTTATAGTGTATTTACCAAGTTTTCTCTCCATTTCATTTTAGTAAACAATTTGTAATTGTTACTAAGTATGACAACATTTGAAAATCGTCCCCTTAGAGTGTGCTCACTTTACCACTTTTAGGGAACGTTTTGCAGTCGTTGCACATTTTAGCAACACCTTAAAAACGTTGCCTTAGAAAGAAAGAAAAAACGTCCCCTTTGACTGTAATTTAGGCGACGTTTTGTAAAATTGTGGCCTAATAGTGAAAATAAACGTCCCCTAAAACAATAGGCAACGCTCGCACAGGAGACGGCTGGAAAACGTCCCCTATTCTTTTAGGCAACACTTATCCTGTTTCTGGCTACACTTTTCAATTGTTGTTAAAGAGGATAAATGTTGTAGTGAAACTTGTAATATTGTTTTAAGAGAAAGTAAAAGAATAGCAGTTATAACTAATTTTTGTGTTCTTCTTATCTTCCCTAATTCCTATAATATTTTGTTCTTGACATCGTTTTTCTTCAACAGGGTGCTAATACCTTCCCCTTGCATAACCAACCCCTCGTACCTAGATCTCTGATAAGTTTATTAGTTTTGATTTTAAAAACTTATTTGGGTTTTATTTCGCTCTTTCTCCCATTTCCTTTGGAAACAATAAAGCGCGGTGGCAACTCTGTTAAAATATCTGAGCTAAGTCAATCAATGGCTCCAGTCTCACAAATTTCACCACTACACCTATGATGTGATAAAGTACAAGAATGAAGTATTGGTGTTGAAAAGTTTAATGAAAATAAAAGAGTTTTTCTTAAGGGCTTTGAGAGTGAAGTTGAGTTTGATCATGAGGAAGAAGAACATGCAATGTGGTGTTTTATTCAATTTTTGGCTTGACATTTCTGGATAGGGGTGTTTGCGATGCGGTTTGGATTTCTTTTGAGATAAATAATAATTTGATCCAAAGATAAATTTATTCGCGGTTCGGTTTGGTTCTGGATTATTTATTAAAAAAATATGATCCGGTCCGATTCATTTTCATGCGTTTTAATTTGAACTGATTTTTGGATATTCAAATTAAAAATTATATTTTTTTATCAAGAATATAAAAATATGCCAATAAATAATAAATTTTATATTGTGGCACCCCAAAATTTTCCCTCCTATCGTTTTCTAACTGGCTTAGGCTTTACATTAGACCATACACATACATACATGTCATTGGCTCTCAGATCTCGGGATCAAGGTTCCATGTTTCAAAAGCTACAGTAGAAATGACTGTTCTGTCAGTCAATACAATGAAGCAAAAATTCAGGTTTTCTGAAGTTCGGAACCGGTCTGCAGTTTTTATTAGATTCTCTCATTAGGGACCAATAAAATCCCTATCATAGCAAGCGTCCTTGCACTCTGGTGTGCTTTGAATCATATGATAAATCAAGAGTTTCCACTATTTTGGGACAGTTCGGATCAAAAGTCTGTTCTTACGACGCAAGTGCAAAACTTATAACTTCCTAATGGAAGGTCGTATGGGCTTAATTCCCTTCTGGTTGGAACCGTTACGGCATTCTCTACATCTTTTGTGTTCGGTCGGAGGCCAATTCATTAAGGAAAATGGTGGGAATTAATTATTCCTGAGATTTGAAGTTACTGTTTAACTGTCTTTCGAATATACAAAAAACCATAACTTTTGAATAGAGCATCATCTTGAAGCGATATTTATGCCAAAAGAACCGTCTTAAGGTCTACTATATTTCATGTGTTCGGGTCGGGAATTAATTCTTTGAATAAGATCTCATAATTTTCAATTTACATGAAAGTATGCAGTGAAAAAGTGTGTTGAACCGTTGTCTCCTAGGCGATCGAAAATTCATAACTTCTGCACCGTTTATCAGATCTGCTGAAATTTTAACACAAATTCCATCTCAATGTCCCCGGCATTTTGTATGTTCGGACCGAAGGCCAATTCTACATCAGAAATTCCAGAATATTGCAAAAGTGTCGAGATTTAATGACCGAAATGGAGTTACCGGCACTGTACGACAAGATTTAAAAATTCATCACTCTCAATTTTTATCGGACTGGGTCCATTGCGGCTGCATTCTTTCATAAATTTTATCGGTTATGTTTTCTCTTCAGACCCCGAGTTTAGATTTTGATCAGAAGATTGAGTTTCATTGCATTCTTTGAGAGGTGCGCACGAAAATTCTGCACAGTTGAGTTTTCCGCCTCAGATGACCAGATGATATTCGCTGTTCAAACGTGCATAACTTTTTCACCGTTTATCGGAATGAGTCCGTTTTGGCGGAAATGGTTCACAAATTTCATCATCTTCGATTTTACCGTTGGTCTCGATTTTGAATTTCTCGCCGAAACACGTTTCCTCGAAAATGGAGCCTGAAAAACTGTTTTGACGCACTTTTTGAAATTCAAATTTCAAGCCACTATATATATCATTTCCCACACTTTTCTATCATAACTCAACTTTTCCCACAAACATTTAAAAATTTCTCTCTCTTTTGCTCTTGAATCAAACACTCTCTTTCTCTCGAATTTCATAACTACTTCATCCAAAAACTCAAGAACACAAAGAACACGAAGAACAAATTTCCGAAAAATCCTCAAATCTGGAATCTCCTTCTCTCTCCTCTCACTCGCGCGACCACCACCACTCACGGCCAGACACCGTCTGAGCTCCGACCGACCGCCTCCGGCCGTCGCAAGTCCATCGCGCGATGCGGCCTCCCTCCTCCAATCCGCCGCGATTCCGCCATCAATTACTCCCTCCTCTCCGCAACTTCCGATCGCGATCTCTCCCTATCTCCTTCGCGACTTCGATTGTGATACTTCTCCTTCTTTGCACTTCGATTCGTTCCTTGATTCCGGTAATTTCCTTGAATCTCATTTGAATTTAATGTTGATGATTATGTAAAATTGAATTGGTGATTTGTTATGGATTGTTGAACATTGATGATGATGATTAACGTGTTGATTAACGATTGATTTAATTGTTGTTGTTATTTGTTGATAATGATGACGATTGATTGCTGTTCATGAATTGAGAATTGTTGTTGTTAATTGATAATTGATAATGATGATGATTACTCGTTGTTCGTGAAGCGAATTATCGCAAATTGATGATGGTTCATAATTGTTGAATTTAATTGTTGTTGATTCTTGAGAATTAATTGTTGTTGTTAATGAATAATTGTGATTGACGATGATTAAAATTGTTGAGAATTATTTCGCTTGATGTTGATTCTTGAATATTGAAAGTGAGTTCATGAGTCGATATTGTTCTAATGTTGATAATCTTGCATTTCAGTTGTTAATTGTTGTGTTGAACATCACTTCATTGATAATTTTGATTCTGATTGACAATTGATGTTGAATGTAAATTTCATAATTATGTGTTAATTGCACTTGAAACCATGCTTTTTCATGAGAAATTTTGGTTTGTGATGTGCTTGCACTTTGATGTTGATTTTCCTTGAACCATTATATGCTTTTGTGCACCGGATTGTGAATTTTAATTTCGATTTTGGTTGATTTTGCTTCATGTTGTTGTTGCTTCCCGGAAACGGAAGTGTGCCATAATTTGCGATCCAGAATTCGCTTTATGCATGTTTGTTCTTAATTGCTTAATTGTGGACCGTTGTTGTTGTGCTTTCTTGCTTCCGGTGCAATTTTGCATGCGTTTTCGTGTGTTGCATTTTTGTTGTCCCGTTTTCAAAGTACATGTTAAATGTTGATTTAATTCATGATGATGGGTTCCTTAACCTCGTTGACATGTTTCTTTGGCATTAACATCGCATTTGGCCGTTTTGACGACGACTTTTCATGTGCTACTTTGTATTTCTTCATTGCTGCCCCATGTTTGATTTTATAGTTCCCATGCATGTTTGTTACTTATTTATTCGTGATTCACTATTGATTTGACTTGTGATTTGATTGTGCAACTTCGGTTGCGATTCCCTGTTATTTCTAATGAGTTTGCTAGCTTGTGCAAGGATTTTCGAAGGCGATTTCGATGGACGCATTTGCTTGGTGTTCCGCTTTATTTGCGAGACACGACATTATTTCTGATTGCGATTTCTTGTGTTTCACTCTTTGAGACTCGTATACATACACTATTTTTTGCTTTGTCTGGATTGCGACTTTTCTTACATGTGTATTGTTCGGATGTGTTCGACGCACATTTTGGCCTCGTGTTTATTTTCACGTCGATGATGCTTGATGCTTACACCATCTACCGGATTATTGACTTTGTTTGTTGCTTGATGATAGCTTACGCAAATTTTTGTGGGTTTCTTTGCTCATTTGCTTGCTTACTGCGGATTGTCATCCGTTCGGTAGTTTCTCATCTTTTTTAGGACTGGGAGATCGTGCCACTTGGCATGCATCCTGGATGTTCTCGAAGGAGGCCATGTTTTTTCGTGTTTACTTTTGTGCTTGCAGGAATCAATGGTGCAATAAGACCTCATCGAAGGCAACACCGTTAAGTACTCTTTGGAAGGAGAGTGGAAAGGGTCCGTAATCGATCACCACCAGTTCATCGAATTGTTCAGTTAGCACGCGTTACACGCTGTTGCTTTTAACCGTCCCCTGATCTTGCTATTGAGTCCATCAAGTGGAAAAGGATCTTGCAATCAGATCCCCATGCTTTGTCTAGCTCACATCGACCAACGCTGATGCTTTGTGCGTGCACACACAGGTGACTATTCCCTTTTCTTCCCATGATAGCTTGTTTGCCTCGGAGGACCTGCTCCATTGGCTAAAGCTCCCCCTTTTACTTTCTTTTGCTTGTTTTCCTCAGAGGATTTTCCCCGTTGGCTAAAGCTTCCCCCTGTCCCCAGGTCACTACCTTGGCACCCCGGCCTAGGTTAGTTGTTTTCCTCTCGAGCGGCGCTTGATTGTGTGCTTACTTGGTTGTGATGCATGTTCACATTCCTTGACATGTATTCCTGTTACATTTTTACCGTGCATGTATGCCTGTTATGTGCATGTTATGTTTGCGATTCCAGTTCGCCTGTTATTTGTGATTCTTGTTCATATATCTTACATGTATGCCTGTTACATGTATGTTATCTAATTGTGATTACTGTTTACATGACATGTATTCCTGTTACATGTTTACCATGCGTGTATTCTTATTACATATATGTTATCTGATTGTGATACATGTTCACATATTTCACATGTATTCCTGTTACATGTTTGCCATGCGTGTATTCTTGTTACACGTACGTTATCTGGTTGTGATTCCTGTTCACAAGACATGTATTCCTGTTACATGTTTGCCATGCGTGTATTCCTATTACATGTATGTTATCTGATTGTGATTCCTGTTCACATGACATCTATTCCTGAGACATGTTTAACATGCGTGTATGCCTGTTACATGTATGTTTACTTGATTGTGATTCTTGTTCATATATCTGACATGTATTCATGTTACATGTTTTGTTTGCGATTCATGTTCGCTTGTTATATTTGTGATTCTTGTTCACACACTTCACATGTATTCCTATTACATGTTTATCATGCGTGTATTCCTGTTACATGTATGTTATCTGATTGTGATTCCTGTTCACACACTTCACATGTATTCATGTAACATGTTATCTTTGTGATGTCTGTTTACATGTTATCTTTATGATGCCTGTTTACATGTTATCTTTGTGATGCCTGTTCCCATACTTACTTGTGATTCCTGTTCACATGCTTATCTGTGATGCCTGTTCACATGTCTTACCTGATGTCAGCTAGGATCTTTGTGACATTTCTTGTTTGTTGCATGCTCCCTTAGGTGCTCGATTCCGTTTCTCTAGGAGATGTGGATTGAGATAGAAACAGAACGTAGTTAGCCGAACTATTGTGCTTTAACTTCTCCATTGCACGTTGGAGGTACGTAGGTATAAGGTATGAACGCCCTAGCGAGCAAATTTTTCTTTTTATCTTAATTATAATTTCATAGCGTGTTCCCTTAGCACATTGCATGTTACACACACACACTCTTAGATTAGAAACAAGCGAGAGTAGATCACGTGGAGTATCGCAAACGTGAGGGGTGCTAATACCTTCCCCTTGCGTAACCGACACCCTTACCCGTTCTTTGTTCGTGAGACCTTTGTTGTTTTTCTTTTAGGTTTTCTTTGATGTTTTCCTTTCCCCGCGTAAGATAAATAAATGTTCAATGACGACTTTATTGTTTTTGATGAGTTTTTCAGTTGATTAATTAACATATAATAAAGGGTTAAATACTATTTACCCCCCTGCCAAATTAGCGAGATTCGGTTTTCCCCCTTATTAAAAAAAAAATAGCCTTGACCCCTTAACTAAAAAGATTCTGTTTGTGATTATTATACAAGCAAGCTACCAACCGAACTACACATTTATATTGTAACAACTTATGACTTTTTTATACTTATACTTATAAAACTTTTAACGTTAACATTAAAACTGATATTAACATTAAAATTAACGTTACCATTAAAACTGATATTAACATTAAAACTATATATATATATATATATATATATATATATATATATATATATATATATATATATATATATATATATATATATATATATATATATATATATATATAAAATAAATAAAAACTATTATAATATAATAAAATAAAAATGTTAAAAAATGTTAAAATGTTAATAAAAATATATAGTTTTAATTTTTATATTTTTTAAAAACATTTAAAAACATATATTTTTTAAATTTTTATAAAAACATTTTAATTTTATAATTTTTTTTATATTTTCAATAAAAATATATAGATTTAATAAAAAAAAATTTATAAATATTTTATTAAAAACGTTAATAAATTTTTTAAATATTTTTAACGTTAATAAAATTTATAAATATTTCTGCTAAAAAAAATTTATTAAATATTTAAAATATTTTATTAAAAACGTTAATAAATATATATAGATTTAAAATATTTAAAATATTTTATTAAAAACGTTAATAACTATTTTATTAAAAACGTTAATAAATTTATTATAAATATTTAAAATATTTTATTAAAAACGTTAATAAATTTTTTAAATATTTCTGCTAAATATTTTTAAAAAATTTATAAATATTTCTGCTAAAAAAAATTTAAATATTTTTAATAAAAACGTTAATAAATATATATAGATTTAATTAAAAAAAAATTTAAATTTTTAACATTTTATAAATTTTTAACATTTTATAAATTTTATAACATTTTATAAATTTTTAACATATTATAACATTTTATATTATAACGTTTTACTATTATAACATTTTATAAATTTGTAACTATTATAACATTTTATATTATAACGTTTTACTATTATTAACGTTTTTATATTATTTAATTATTATAAAATATTTAAATGTATTTTAATTAACGTTTTTTATAAAATATTTAAATGTATTATTTAATAATTATATAATTATAAAATATATAAATGTATTTTAAATGTATTTTTAAATATTTTATAATTATATAATTACATAAATGTATTTTAAATATCTTAACATTTTTTTATATAATTATATAAATGTATTTTAAATATTTTAACGTTTATTGAAAATAATTACAATTTTTAAATAATTACAGTTTTTTAAATATAAACGTTTAATTACATTTTAAATATAAACATTTTAAATAATTACAGTTTTTTTAATTTCTGAAAAAGAATGGAGTATTAATATATAGAACTCCTTTGCAATTATAAATAACTAAACATGCATGGTTTGGTGGTAAGCTTGCAGGAATGTTGCCATAGTGAATTTGGTTCGAATCCTAGGTTGTGCAAATTATGAATAGCATGGAACAGGGGGTCCTGAAAACAGGGCTAAATTTTTTTTTAATAAGGGGGAAAACCGAATCTCGCTAATTTGGCAGGGGGTAAATAGTATTTAACCCTATAATAAATAACTTATAGTATATTAAAAATTAATATTACAAAAAGAAAATGATTGATTATGGTTTACACAAATAAAACAATAAAAATAAATATATTAAATTAAATTAATAAACAGTATTAAAAAAATAAGTATCATCGAATAACAAATTAACACACACACACACACATATATATATATATATATATATATATATATATATATATATATATATATATATATATATATATATATATATATATATATATATATATATATATATATATATATATATATATATATATATATATATATGTAGTTCGGCACTATTTGGATCGATTTTGAAAAATCAATCTTAAATTCGTTTCAAATCGAGCAATTTTTACAAAATGACATTCAAACACATTTAATAGTATTATATTTTTTGCGATTTTCAATTTTTTTAGATAAGTTTACAGTTTTTATTTGGAATGGTTTGAATTTGAATATCCCTATTACTGAGATACATCACAAAAATGAACACCCCTCTATTTGGATCATAAATTTTACGAAAATACATCTCCGACTTTACCTTATAAAATATACAAAAATATACATCTATGAAATAGATTTTGACAAAAATGAGATGGTTGGCTGAAATGCAATAACTGATGTAATTTTAGATGTTGACACTGATTTTCTACACTATATTCATTTACACAATATATAAGCCATTGATATAGCTTAGCACAGATTCTAAAGTCAGACAAGAAATTATTAAAAAATGGTGAGTATACATTTTTGATAAAAATAAGGTGTAAATGTGAAATTGAGAGTTATATGAGCATTACTCTCTTCTGAATTATGAGGGACACCCTATAGGATGAATGAGAATTTCCATCTATTCATCCTTAAAAAAACTCCATGACACTTGCAATTTTTTTCTATTGGCCCACTCAATTTTATTACGTTTTACCCATATGTCCTCACAAACATCTCTGTTGTCTCCACGTGTATTTACTTTTCACTCCTTTCCGCAAAATAATTCCACTAGCCAACAAATATCTTCATAATTTGAGCCACACTTTGGGGATTTTTGACCAATATGCCACCCCCCATAAAAATTAAATCTCAAAATACCACCCTTTGAAAACTATTTCTCAAATTGCCACTTTTTTTTTGACGTTTTGCATGTGACCCTTCATGTGGCCTCCGTTTCAAACGGAGGGCATCTTTTTTTATTTTATTTTTTTGTTTTTTATATTAAACAGATTTTTTAATAATTTTAAATTGTTTTTTGTTTTATGTAATTAGTTAAAAATTATAATTTAATTATTTAAATTATTAAAAATTTAAAAATAAATTTTTTAAATAAACAAAAATTAATAAATACATAAAAAATAATTGAACATTTTAGTGAAAAATTATTTTACTAAATTATATTTAATAAGCTAATATTACTAGTGGTGGCAAAGCAGGCGGTCCGTCCCGCCCTGTCATATGGTCGCCCAAAAAAGAGCGGGGCGGGTAAATTCACAAATTAAAATGGGCATAAAAACCTAACTCGCCCCGCCAAGGTGACGGGTTGGCGGGCAGCGGGGTTACCTGCCTAATTTGTTATTTATTATTTTTTAATAGATTTTTTTTACATTTTAATTAAATTTTTCTCATAGTTTTTAAAAGAATTTTTTATAAAGCATTTTTAAACAAATTTTACTTAAAAATATTGCATATATTCACAAATAAATTTATAAAATAAAAACATCAAGAATTAGAATTAGTAGAATTAACTTAAAAAATAGCGGATTTTGACGGAGCCGCGGGTTTTGGCGAGCGGCGGACTTTGGTGGGGCGGGCTATGGCGGGAGGCGGGTTTTGGCATGGCGGACTATGGCGGACGGCGGGCCTAAAATGTCAACCTAACACGTCATTTTTCGCAGATGGGTGGGTCGGCCCGGCGGGCCACGACCCATTTTGCTACCCCTAAATATCACACCATGATAATGCAATGAAAAAAAATTAATTTTGTCCTGAACAGTTATGATCTTGTAGTTGTTGCAAAAAGTGACTTCTGGTTCCACATAGTGTAGGTATATGTGTACGTAAACTTCGACGGAATTGTTGATATGTTGCAGTACGCAGAGGAGGCGGCATATGTATGCGAAAACAAAGATGTATTAATAAAATAATTTTCACTAAAATGTTCAATTATTTTTTATGTATTTATTAATTTTTGTTTATTTAAAAAAATTATTTTTTAATTTTTTAATAATTTAAATAATTAAATTATAGTTTTTAACTAATTACATAAAACAAAAAATAATTTAAAATCATTAAAAAATATGTTAAATATAAAAGACAAAAAAAATTTAAAAAAAAAAGGTGGCCTCCGTTTGAAACGGAGGCCACATGAAGGGCCTCTACACACCCTCCATTTGAAATGGCGGCCACATGCAAAAAGTAAAAAAAAAAAGTGGCAATTTGGAAAATAATTTTAAAAGGATGATATTTTAGGATTTAATTTTCATGAGGGTGGCATATTGGTAAAAAATCCACACTTTGGCCAATTTTAATCCTAGAAATCTCACAAATTTATCTTTAATTTTTTACCTAACCCTAAAGCATTTGCATCGATTCAAACAAAATACAAGGAAGTGTACCTTGCAAGTTTTGTACACGTTTAAAAAGAAAAAACAAAGGTTTTCTTCACTTGATGATGTGGTTTCACCTCCACCACCCACCACATAAAAGATAATGTTTATGCTATTCGTTTTCAAGCAATCACCATCCATTATCCATTCGCACCGTACTCAACACAAATATCTGTATAGATACAATCATGGTTTTAAAACAGAATCCATTATAGTTGATTGACACTGCGACCATCATCCCAATCTATTTTGTTCAGTGGCGGAGCTAGAAATTTTAGACAACTTAGACAAAAATTTTACAACATTGATTATTTATCTGTTTTAATTTTTATACCCTATTTTTACAAAATTTGTCTCTATTTTTGCCCCTGATTTTGTCTAAAAATCAACTATTAAATTGGAGAGTACAAAGAAAATAGGGGTCGAGCCTAAACACCTGCCCGGACTAGCTGGACCTTGGCTCCGCCCCTAGTTTTGCCCCATATGAACGGATGAATATCACAAAAGCAAGAGCTTTTTCAGAACAACTATTTAAAACTTTGGATACAATTTATATGACAAAACACTTGTATATTCTAAATACATAATTCAGAATCTCTCTCAGATCTGAGTTTGTCAAGTGACACAAATAACTGTTTTCAACAAGAACACCAATTGGAAATATGCCTAAGGAAGAACATGAATGAACCAATTCAGAATCTAGGTGAAAGCATAGAAACAAAACTGAGAAAGGCATGTAAACAGGGTTCATTATTCATGGCTTAAACAAAGTACAAAATCAAAATTCAACACCAAAGATCTAGCATTAATTATAACTTAGAAGTAACATTAGGTTGAGACATGATAAACTCAGGATCATTTCCCATTGCCTCCAAAATTTCGTAAGGTTGACACACTTCAAGCTCCATATCACCTTTTTCTACACAACCAAACACATAAACCTTTCCATTTCTTTTACTTTCATATCCACTTCTCACCCCCACAGGTTTTCCCCATCCAAAATCACTCTCATAAAATTCAAACCTAGTGAACTACCAATCACCAATGAATTAACACTCGTTGCATCATCAGGGGTCATAGTAAAACTCGGTTTTCTTGACCAATTCTCATACTCACTTTTCAACTTCTCATCATTGTGCAAAGAAATCATCTTATTCATCTCGAATGCACCTTTACCAAGCCCGCGATCTCCCAACAATTCACCAGCTTTCATGGTAACCACGCGTTCTATCACAGCAACGCCATAATAATTCTCCGGCAATGGAGGAATCAATCTCGGTTTAACACCTATATCCAGCTCAAACGTCACTTCAATTTCTCGGTCAAGTTTTTTACAACGTATAAAAGAACGCCAGAGGTGAGTGAAAAGCGCTTGCAAAGAAGATATTTTTGTAGTACCTGCTTCTAAGTTAGCTTTGAATTTTAGTTTCGCAATATTCTCTTTTGTGAAACGAAATATTCTCTCCGGAGGGTTCAGTATTCCTTCCGGAGGATTACTTTGCGCCTCTATAGTAAAAGGAAATCGAATGGGACATTCAATACCTTTCGGAAACCACCGATCAAATATCGGAAGTGTGTCTGTGGACATTTTAACACAACTACCTTTCGAGAATCTCGCCCAGGAATTAATAAAATACGCAAACAAATTACCATCACCGGATACATGGTTAATTGTGCATCCAATGAAGATGCCGTCCACCAACTCCGTAACTTGAACGGCAAGTAACGGTTGCGATGTCCCGTGGTAGTTTTTAAATCCGCTCTGTGCGTAAAACGAGTGATGAACAGGAGGGATACTGATTTCAAAAACATCAGCAACTCTAATATTTTTGGCCAGGGCATGAACAAAAAGTGCTCCTTGGTTGTTGCAGTTGATAGAGCAGGAGATAGTGTTGTGTTCATAATGTGTGATGTTGAGACGGCCTGTGAGGGGATGGAGAAAATCAAGGGTAGAGGAAAACGAGTTTTTGAGGTGCTGGATTTGGTTAGATGTATCTAAGTTTTTAGGGTGGTGATAAAGATAACCCAATTGATTGTATTCAAATGGGAGGAATTGAAGATCCCATGGAGTTAGATCGATTGTGTGGTGATTTGGGTGATTTGGAGCGTGGACTGTGGTGGAGGAAAGGATTTGTACAAAACTCATCTAACTTGTTAGGTTTAATTGTGAAGTTGTTCTTGGGTGTGAGTCACATGATTCACGGCTCTTGTTTAAGAAGTTGTAGATATTTTCAGTGTAATAATGATAAAAATGTAAGGAAAATGTTATGCTCTTAGTTTCAAACTTTCAATGAGTATACAGATTCGTGACCCCACTTCACGTGGTAACATGAAAAAGTAATATACATAGTCCTCCCGTGACATGTACTTCAAACGGTCACATTAAAATATAAAATATTTGTAGGGTGTTCAGATCGACTATTTATCTATTATTAGGTATAAAATAAAATCTGTTCCGCGGATTTGGTTAGAATATATTTAAATAATTTATTTAAAAAACTATTTAAAATTATTTAATTTTATATAATATTACCCATACTTTATCATTGTTTTTTATATTAAAGAATAAATTATGATTAGTTTACATCGCGACGACCGCAATCATATATATACTGACCGAAATTACAAAAATCTTTACGCGACCGTTACCGTTTTTTAAAACTATAATATCAAAGGTGATATAACACATATGAAAAGAAAGATAAATTTAGTTTAAAATTTGATTTATTTGTTTTTTTTGGAAAATATACTAATTAGAAGCACTACGCCAAAATTGATTTTTTGTATCGCCTAATTTAATAGGACTTTTAAAGAAAGTGATATTAAAAAAGATAAAACATATCTACAATAGCACGTTATAGTCGGGCGCTATTAAAAGATACAAACAATCTCATTTTGATAGCACTTTGTGACAAAACGCTATTATTAAACTTCACTAAAATAGCACTTTCTTTGAAACGCTATTAAAATTCTTCTTTAAGATAGCATTTTTTTATATACCGCTATCATTTTACTACCATATATAATTAATAATATAAAAGACTACTATTTTCTTAAAACTCCATTATGTTAGCATTTACTAA
The DNA here is from genome assembly GCF_029867415.1 of Vicia villosa. Lineage (NCBI taxonomy): Eukaryota > Viridiplantae > Streptophyta > Magnoliopsida > Fabales > Fabaceae > Vicia > Vicia villosa. The sequence goes on along the minus strand of NC_081186.1, from coordinate 129,900,524 downwards.
AGCGCTATTGTTTTATATAATACTAACTAATAAAATAAAATAAAAACCAAAACACTTTTTGGCAGATAATTTTCATTCTCGCGGTTATATTTTTGCCACTCACCGCCAAAAACTAAAACCCACGTTTCATTGATTCCCTTACGTCGTAACCCCTTCCTTCGTTTCATCTATTCTCCCTCATCAATCACAGATTCTCCCTCGTTAGCCCTTCCTTCGTTTCATCGATTCACCGCCGCCATCTCTTCTTCATTTCATCGATTCACCATCGTTTCACCGGAAAGAAAGAACGAACAAAATCCATTCATCAGCCATTGATTCACCATCAGAAAGAGGAAACACGATCAATTCAGATTCACCTCCGAATCACCACCCAAACAGAAAGAGGAAACGCCAGAAAGAAAGAATGAACAAAACCTATTTTACGTCGAACTCAGCCTTTCCTCAGCTCACCACCGTCATCCTCTCTTCATTGGTATCTGGTAATTTTTATTTTCTTAGTGTCCTTCCTTGTAGTGCTGGAAATTGAATAGTTGTCGTTCTTCATGAATGTTTGTTTGAAATTGGGGTTATGTTATTGTTGAATCGATATGGGTTATTGGGTTTTTCATCCTATTTGCAGATTTTGACCTAGGGAAATTCTATTATGTTGATACATGTTGGATGATTACTGTAGGAAATTAACTTCAGATTGAAATGGTGAATGGTTAGGTGTGAAGTTAGCTTGAATGTATATTTGGTTTTGCATTTCGAGCACTTCGAATTGATTTTGACATGTTTAATTGCTCTAAAATAGAATTAATTGATTCTGCTTTTCATAATTGATTTAACTTAAAGGTAGGAACTAGTCACAGATTAAGTCTCACAAAGCTTTGTTAAGGCCTGGCCAGTTCTAAAAACTCAAGGTTGCCTGAGCTATTTCCATTCTCATGTTTGGTTTAGGGGTAATATGATAAAAGGCATGGCAATCATAATGGGAATGGTTACTGGCGTTATGATAACACGAAAATGTATCACATATTTGGCTTGATTTACATATATTATTTCCCTATTTTATCTTAATTATGTTGCTTTATGTTGGTATTATGCTGGTATTTTCATTGTTTTAGGTTTTATGTTCGTTTTGAGGACTATTTGTGAAAAGGAAAGAAATGGAGCTAAAATCACTACTATTTGTGCCTAAAAGATGGAAAAGGGGTGCTGTAGCAATAAAGGGGTGCAAAGAAGGCCCAATTGAGCAAACTACAAGTCCAGCCCACGAAGAAGCCAATTGCGCGTGGCCCAAGTCATTCCAGCACGTGGAGACGCACGTCTCCAACGTCTCTATGCCACCTCACCAAAAGGAGACACACGTCTCCAGCTGCCTTCTAGATCTTCTCCACTTGAGACGCACGTCTCAAGTCGTTCAAAGGCTCTCCCCAAAAAGTGGAGACGCCCGTCTCCAGTCCACTGCCACGTCCCCAAGCTCCAAGCCCACTAAGAGACGCCCGTCTCCAAAAGTACGTGGACCCCGCCACTTTCTCCATTAATTTAGTGGGCAATTCCAAGTCTTCCTATATTTTCTCAACTTCCCACGCATGATCTCCACTACTTCTCACATGATGCTGAAAGGAACTTCCATTTCCATTCCCTATAAATAGAGGCTGAGCATTCATTTAAGAGTATCCAAGTTTTAGGCGCGGAAGCGCTGTTCATAGTTTTAGGCATAAATTATCACATTGTAAAAGTGGTAGTTTCTCACATTGAGGAACTACCACACCATTAGTTTTAGGCCTACAATTTATGTACTCTTGGATCACAATCTTGCCGACATTATTTCAAAGCTTCATTCAAGTTTCAAGATTTGTTTTGTTCGCTATTTAATTCAAGTCCATTTTGTCCGCTTTACTTCCAGGTTTATTTATTTGCAATTATTTTAGTTTCTTGTTCTTATAATATTGTTTTATCATTACAAATCTAAACATGCGCTTGTTCATGTTTAATAATTATAATTTCATGTTTAGTAATTATAATTTCATGTTTGTTCCTTTAAGTATGTCTGGCTAATTTATTTAGATGTCGGTATGTAGAGTAATTTAACCGTAGGGATCCGAAATAAATTGGCTTAATTATGTTTTATTAAATATCACTTGTTTTTGGTTTGTAAGTCTAATTTAATTAGTAAGTCTTAAAACCAATAGAGCGAAAGTTTGAGGTCTTAAGACGGTCAAAGGTTAAAATCAATAGAGCGAAAGTTTGAGATCTTTAACTGGATAGTAGACATAGGACATTAGTTTTAAGGATGGCGAAAGCGTATTAGAACTAATTAGAACTTATTTATTTTCAAAAAGTGTTTTTAAACCCGCGCGGGATGGCGAAAGCGTACGTTAGGGATATTAGCATGTTCCGAGTCAACAGAGCGAGAGTTTGAGATTAGGAAATTTAAGTAGATAACGACTTCATAAAACAAGCATTTTATTAACTATGTTGTTTTCAAAAAGCGTTTCTAAATCTGGTGGGATGGCGAAAGCGTACATTAAGAGTTAGGATCGTAGTCTGAATCAATAGAGCGAGAGTTTGAGAGGAGGACTTTTAAATAACATAGTTAGTAAAGATCTTTGATTTAATTAGAATCTGGCCAATGGAACTTCGGATCACCTAAGTTAGATGAAATACATATTGATATCCATTTATTATTATATTCCTAGATTTAAGATTTTAGTTTCCCCTTATTAATAACCCAAATATCATTAGCCTTAGCTTTACATAGTAACTTTAGATAACGGTAGGTCGATTTATAGTCCCTGTGGATTCGATATCTTTTAAAACTACACGACACGACTGTGCACTTGCAGTTATCCCGACTAATAGACACGTAAAGTCGCGATCACGTTAACATATGCATTTAGTTATTTCCATCTTTGAGTTTGGACAAGGAAGAATGAGGGCTGATGCAAATTCACCCAAAAAACAACCTCTTCGGAACCCCACTCATCTTTTGCTCTAAAAGCTGCAGCTCGAGGATCGAAATGTACAAGAAATTCTTTGTGTAGGCTAACATCCGTTATAGAATTATAAGCGCTATCAAACATGAGTCATATATTAGCGCTTTTATTGAAAGCGCTATTAAACATGTGCCCTTTAATAGCACTTAGTTTGAAAGTGCTGTCAAAATCAAATCAAAACACACGCAAAATGCATACTTCAATAGCGCTTTAGAAAAAATGCTATTAAAAACCGGTACTTTAATAGCGTTTTAAAAGTGCTATTAAACAAAAAATGTTTACAATAGCGGCGCGGTTAATAGCGCTTTTAAGCGCTATCAAAAACAAAAAAAAAAGTGCTATTAAATAGCTTATTTGGCGTAGTGAAGGTTAATTTTTATTTCAAATAAAAAAATCAAACACTGAAAATAATTAAACTTTCATTGTTTTGAAGTTTAATCACCTCAAGAATATTACCAATGCGATGAAAATATAAATTGAACTAAAAAAATATGTATAAGTGTCTATTAATATCATTAAAATGTTTATTATAAGTTACAATTATGGAAATATCAGGGTCAGTCTTGACTTTTTAGAGACCTGGGATTAATAATAAAAATTGACCCCTAATAAAAAAACTAAACAACTAATCTTGAATTTTGATCATATAAGAATTTTTAAATATTTAATTATAAAAATAATATTATTTAAATTTTACATTAAAGACAAGGTCGTCTCATACAATTTGGAGGCTATGTTCCAATTTTCAAAATTGATCCCTAATAAATAGAATGGAAAGAATTTAAAAAGAGATATTTCGTGAAAATAATATTAAAAACTATAAAAAAAAAATAAAATAAAGAAATGACCTATAAATATTTCAATGTTTCGAGAGGAAGACTAAAGACGATTTACCATGCCACCCCTCAAATAGGTATGCTTTTACCATTATACCCTTGCCTAAAGTAACTAATTTAAAAAAAAAAACGTTTCTATCGGAAATTTTGAAAAAATATAGGATTTTTAGAAATTTCTGTGAGTTTTTACCGGAAATTTTGAAAAAATTACCAGATTTTTTGAAATTTCTGATATATTTTTTGCAAAAAAAAAAAATGTACCACCGAATATTTGAAAATTCCGGTATGTACCGAAAATTTCAAATTCCCAGCAGTACAAAGATTATTATTATTATTTTTTTTGCAAAAAATATACCAGAAATTTCATTCTTCACCCCCACCCACTAACTTATTCAAGGATAATTTTGGAATAAACAAATGTGGGAGGGTGGCATGTATAATAAAAGGGGTAGCATGTTAAATCCTTAAGACTTAACATATTTGGAATTGTCTTTTTTTTTTGTTGATAAAAAAGAGAGGGCCGAGGCCCAAAAGGAAAGAACAACTACAAAAAGATCTTCAAAGAGGAAACACCCAAAGGTTTATCTGCTTCCAACAATTTCATTAGAAATGTTGGAGCATCATTGAAGCGACGATAAGTCTTGTCAACGTAAGAGTTTGCCTCCCTTTAAATATGGGATATCTGGACACAATCGTAATCCGCAAGTAACTTCTGAATTTTTCTAATCAAAGCCACACAGCCAGCACTACTACCTCCTTCACTCTCTATGACTTTGACAACAACCTCCGAATCCACATTAATTTCCACACTCTTAAGCCCTGGGCTCTTTGTAAGCTTAATCCCTTTGTAAACTCCCCAACACTCTGCCACCATCACATCATAGTGCCCCAAGAATTTGGAAAATCCAATAATCTAATTCCATATATGGCTCTAAGAATTCCCCCACAGCCAGCTATGTTATGGCCTTTACTAGCACCATATGTATTAAGTTTCACCAAAGTATCCGCTGGTGGCTTCCACTTAATGTTTTTCCTTCGTATCTCTTTCTTTGTCACATACATGGTTGGATTTCGAGCTTGCTCATAATCATTTCTCCTTTGAAATATATGCATAATCGGTTCCCTTGGTCGAACATAATCCACATTATGTTCTTCTTGATTTCTCTACACCTTAATTGCATGGAAACCAATCGCCCATATGCTTCTCCAACTCTTGATTCCTTCACCATGAAAATTAATATTGATGTTAATCCAATTCTGTAAATCCACCGCAAAGAACTCAGTAAAAATTCTACTCGAGACAATGCTCTTCCAGATATGCATAACCTTAGCACAATCCTTAATAGCATGCAGTGTAGTTTCACACACATGTCCACATAGCATACAACTTGCACTCCCAAGTCCTTTCCTACTTTTTCTTAAGTTGGCAAGGAATCTTTCATGTTTCAAGAGCCACACAAAACTCCTACATCTTTCCAGTGCATCAATTTTCCATATGAGCTTCCACACCTTATCCACCTCTTCATTCTTCAAACCTGCTACAGAGTAGTAGACCTTATTCAAAGAGAATTCTCCTGCAGAAGAAAACACGTCAGTTTCTTTCCCCCCGCATGGAGGCAGAAAAGCTCTGATCCTGTCCATCCAAACATCTGGCATTCAATTTTGAACCAAACTCCATTGCCAGTCCCCGTGAACATCTATCAGGTCCGATACTCTAGCATCAATTAAAGCAGCTGGAACTAAATGTTTAATATCACCAGCTTTAAGGTCCTTTCCTAACCAATTATCCTTCCAAGCTTGTATTCCTTTTCCATCCCACACACTCCAAATTCCATGCTCTCTAGTTTCTAGTATACTCTTTACTATTTCTTTCCAGAAACTAGAATCCCCACTTTTGAAATTGTTACAATCCTCAGTTTGGTTAATAACATACTTTCCTCTCATGATATTACACCACAAATATTTGGAGTTAGAAATAATTTTCCACCTAGGCTTCATAATACAAGAAGTTTTCAAGCTCTCCATGTTTCTCAACACTATACCACCAAACTCTTTGGGTTTCGTTAAGGTACCCCACCTCACCATATGCATCTTCCTAATTTCATCATAGTCTCCCCAAATGAACTTCCATTACAAACTATAAATCTCATTAATACACGATTTTGGAATCCGATTAGTCATCATCGGGTACACCAGCATGCCTTTAATCAAACTTTTAGCCAAAGTATTCCTTCCCACGAATGACAGGCTATTTCTCTTCCATCCACTAAGTTTCCTAGAAATTTGATCCACTAAGTATTGAAAATCATACTGTTTGGGAATTCTGCCACTGATCAGGACACCCAGGTAATTGCCAGACCTGCTTGTGACCCAAAAGCCAGACAAGAAAGCCAGTTTATTTTGCATGCTTCTTGTGACATTCTTGGAAATAAGAATACTAGTTTTCTCTTGGATTACTTCTTGACCTCTCATGTCACAAAACTTATTAAGCATCCTCAAAACACACTCTATCTACTTTTCTGTGGCTTTTCTGAAAAGTAACAAATCATCGGTAAACTTTAGATGCGAGATTTTAGCTTCATGTCTCCCTAGCTTCACGGAATTCCATTTATTTCTTCTAACCTCCTGTTTTATAAGATACGTTAATTTATTCATACACAAATAAATAGGTACGGAGAAAAGGGGTCCCTTTGTCGAATTCCATGCTGAGGTTGGAAATAATTGCTTCGGGCTCCATTCCAATTCACATTAGTGTCAACACTTGAAACTCTATGCATAATAAGTTACATCATTCGCTCTAGCAGGTTAATCTCCTTTAATGTTCTCCAATTAAACTCATAGCTCAACTTATCATAAGCTTTTGATAGATCCACCTTTATCACAAAAAAGCCTTTCTTTCCTTTCAGCTTCTCCATACTGTGCATTACTTCTTTGGCAATAATTATGTTATCCTGAATAGAGCGCCCGATACGAAGCCAGTTTGATACAGGAAATGAGTTTATCCATTTAATTATTTAACCTACCCACTATCACCTTAGTCACCACCTTGTAAATAGTGTTATACAACGATATTAGTCGGAATTGCATTACTGTACTCGGCTGATCCACCTTCAAGATATGACATATATTTGTTGGGTTCACATCTGCAATTGCAACAGGTTTCTCCTAAACTCTATGGACGAATTCACGAACATTTTTACCAACAATGTTCCACGATTTTTGATAGAATCATGTTGGAAAATTGTCTAGCTCTCGCGCTTTCCAAGGGTTCATATTAAAGAGCGCTTTTTATCTCCTCATTATTCAGCTGTCTATTCAGATCTTCTATTTGTGCTTCATCTAACCTCGGGTACGAAATTTGAGTTTGCTCACACATTTTCCACGGTCCATTGTGCTAAAAATATTTTTATCGTAATTGTTTACTATAATTTTAAGATGCTCTCCCTCTTCAATCCAATTCCCATTATCATCCTTTAGAATATTTATCACATTTTTTCGTCTCCTTGTAATAGTTTTCATATGATAATACTCTGTGTTTCTATCACCATCTATTAACTATTTCTCCCTCGATCGTTGAAACCACATGAGCTATTCTTTTTTAAGAATATTGTTTAGCTCCTCATGTAGTTTTTCTTCAAGTGGCTTCATGCCTCCCACATTGTCTCTTTGCTGAATGAATATTTGCACTCCATTTAACTTAGCCATCAACTCATTCTTTTTCCCATGAACTTGGTTGATAGTGTTGCACTTCCATTCTTTCGTATCAGTTTCTATTTTTTTTCAAATTCATACCTAACTCATCGTTTTCCTTCCATATGCCATTCAATCTATCAATGTAATTCTCATAAATCAACCAAGCACTTTCAAATCTGAAATGCTTTGGTACTCGAGAATGAATAATGCAAGTAAGGGATATCATAATAGGATGGTGGTCCGAAAATTCAACTCTTGTCAACACCTTGACATGAGCTTTAGAAAACTTCATTCTCTAGTATGTATTGCTTAGCGCCCTGTCCAATCTTTCATATATTCTCTGCCCACCTTGGAAAATAGGTCATTTCCAAGTATATTTAGGACCACTAGCCCTGAGATCCTAAATGTTACAATCCTCCATATTATTTTTGAACGCTAAACACTTCTAGCCGAGACCTGCGCCCCTCCTTTTTTCTCATTTGCATAAGCTATATCATTAAAGTCACCTGCAAGCATCCAAGGATCATTAATATTTTTTGCCATTACTTTTAAAATGTCCCACATTCTTCTTCTATTATCTTCAGTTGGACTAGCATAGATGGTTATGAACAACCATGTTTCATTAGTCCCTTAGTTAATCTGAACATGAATATATTAATCATCTTTGACCTCAAGATTGATGTTCAAAATATTAGTTCTCCATGCAATCATAATACCCCTCGCATAGCCTTTATTCTGAGTCGATATGAAGTCATCGAAACCCAATCTTCTTAAAGCTTTATGAAGCCTATCCGACTCACGACTGGTTTTCATTATTACAAAAATCGTTGGTTTATACAAATCGATGTAATACTTACTATATCTATAGAAAGCCTTGCTTCCCGCACCTCTGCAATTCCATATTTTCATATTATTAATATTGTCTGCTGGTCTTGCCCGACGAAGGCATCTGAGTGAATGCTCGCCCGGCGAAGCAGAACACTCGCCCGACGAATTGCATCAGTAGGGAAAATCCTGCTGCAATTTCAGTCCCTTCCAAACCAAAACCCAATACGAAAATTACATGTTATAGGTACAAATACTTCAATCAACACTAGATCATCACCATACAATAACAACCTAATGCATTACTCTTTATGGGTACTAACCTATCACATCAATTTCTCCTATTTCATCATCAAATCTAAAGTTTCAAACAAAAACCTAACTATCAAATTAGGCAAAATGGAACACCCATTCCTAAACATACATACTACTCATTGCATATAATCATATATAACCATAACAATGGGAAGTCAAACCCTTACCTCTTGTAGATCTAGGGTTGCCTCTTTCTCCTCTTCTCTTCCTTTCTCCTCTCGTGTTCCCTTATATTATTATCTCCAAAATGAAATGATAACTTTGTATTCTCAACTCTTACTATCTTTTCTATTCTTAATGGGCTTACTTACTTAACACCTCCCCTATTACCTCTATCACTACTATTTAGACCCAACTAGTTATATCTCTCTAATAATATATTTAACCCAAATAGCACAATTACACACATAATTAAATAATTAAATAATCATTATACCACATAATAATTGAATAAGTAAATAATTAAATAAAACACCCAATAAAATAATTAATAAAATAACTAATAAAAATCGGGATGTTACACACCTCACTAGGTGTTTTTTTTGTTGTGTGTTTTTAAGGGGTTTAAAATTTGTAATTTGAACCACACCAAAGACTATGAATGAAAAAACAATAAGTTAGGGACTACACCCGCTCATCCTTTTCCATTTCTTAAGGCTCATGGAAGAGCGATTCTCATCATTATTTATTAAGTGTTTTGAAAGTTAAGAGGAAAATATATGGTTTGTTTTTAATATGAATGCAAAAGAAAAAGACTAATCAAAATGGGATCTCAATCCTACTTTTGTCATGCTTGTGGACCTAAAGTTGGGATAAAAGGGAGATCGACCTAATGTTGTCATGCATGGATGAAAATCCTAAGGTCTATTTTAGTTCAGTCTTAGAGAATAATAAACCAAAGACATCCTATGGGAATCATGGCAATCTCATACAAGAGAAGAAGAGGCATGTAATCAAACACTTAGATAAGATAATGAAAGCAAGCAATCATCACAATCAGGAACTTAAACAAGATACCTAAAAATTACCTACTTAGACAAGCAAACAACACACAAACACACAAGTAATAGGTAGAAACATTTAGCAAACATAGATCAAAGATAGCACATAAACTAACTTAACCAAGATATCAAATCATCAAGGTAAGATAGAAGAAAAGAGATGAAGATTTAGACAATCACACATCAAACATGAGAAGTAGATGACTACTTAAGATATAAGGTACTTAGATAATATACCTAAAACTTACTTAGAAAAGCAAGCAAAGAGGAAGATATCCCAAGAAAACATAAGCGATGACCCTTGGTGTGAACTTGTTCCTATGTTATAGTATGGTGGAAATGTAACAAAGGCAACCAAAACACATGGAATTCTGAATTAGTAGGGAGCTAGCCATATAGAAGTTCAAACGGGAATTTTCATTTTAGAGCATTGGAAGGTGTTCTATTTATAATGAAAGTAGATGTGGCTATGCAATCTCCCCAAAACGTGATTGGCAATTTGGCATGAAACATCAAGAATCTTGATACATTCCATAGATGTTGATGTTTCCTTTCCACTACTCAATTTTGTTCATGTATGTAAGGACAAGCTAGTTGATGAATAATGCCTTGTTCTTAAAGAAACTTGGTCATATCTAACTCTTTAGCATTATCAATTTTCATAGCTTTGATTATTTTCTGAATTAAGTCTTGGCTGAGTGAAAGAATTGTTGAATCTTCATAAGAGCATCACATTTGTTGGTTAACAAGTAAATCCAAGTAAATTGACTGAAATCATCAACAATTGTGAAAATCAAAGCTTTGTGCAGAAAAATGATTATTGCATTGAAAAGGTAATGCTTTGAGTTTGGCTAAAGGAAATATGGTACATTTATTTGAATTGATAACAAAAGGTACATTAAAAGGAATCTTATAGCTAGTAGTCTTTAACATGGAATCAGACAAGTGCCCAAGCCTATGGTGCCACAATTTGGCATTATTGATGGAAGAAACAAAATTACCTGAAGAAGGGAAATTAGTTATCTACTTATCATCATCAACTTTATGGATGTATAAACCTAAAATGAGATCATCCTCACTAATCATCTTGGATTGCTTGTTATCTTGAATGGAAAAGTGATGAGTATCAAAGATCAATTCTAGATGAGGGTTAATGAGTAGTTTTCCTACTAAAACGAGGTTCACATGAAATGTTGGAATGTGTAAAACATCTTGTAAGAACAAAGCATTATTGAGAGCAACGTTACCTACAACTTTGACAAGTATATAATGTATAAAACACCTATATTTATATCAGTGTTGGAGCTATACTAAAATAATCAAAGGCTTTGCCATTTGTAGTGGCGGAGCTGTACTTAAATAATAAAATAATCAAAGCATTAGTCAATTGAAGTGCCTGAGCTGAAATAAAATAATAAAATAATCAAAAGCTCCGCCTATTACAATGGTGGATCTGTACTTAAATAATAAAATAATCAAAGCATTCGCCAATTGTAGTGCCAGAGGTGTACTAAAGTAATAAAATAATTACAATATCCGCTAATTGAAGTGGCGAAAATGTACTTAAATAATAAAAAATTAATTAATTAAAATATCTATGTACATCTAAATAAATTTAAATTATTCATTAATATTTATTTATTATAAATTATAATATTTATTCAAATATATATTCATTTTTAATATATGTTTATTTTTAATATTATTTATAATATTTATTTTAAGATATATTTATTTTTAATATTTATTTTAATATATATTCATATTTTAATATTAATTTTAATATTTAATTTAATATATACTTATTTTTAATATTAAATTTAAAAAAAATTGAAATGCATACATACTCCCTTTCAATGGGCGAATGTTCTAAAAAACCAATGGCTCCGCCCTTTCATTGGACAGTTCTATAAAGCCATCTTTTTGTTTGGAAATGTTGTAAATTGGGATATAATGTTGAATTGAATTATATATTAGATATTTGTTTCTATAAAATGGTATATAGGTGAGAAATTTAAGTAATTTAAGACACATTCTTTAACCGACACATTTATTCCATACAAACAAAAGATAAAAAAACCAACGTACTTATGCAACAATATACAATAACAACATCACATGATACACTAGTTATAAAGACGAGCACATAATAATTATATCCATAACCAACCTCATGCACTAAGCCACGAGTACTTATCTGTCACTTTATCTTTTATTTATTTATAGTGTATGGATTTATTTGTCACAAAATCACATCGCACACTAGTTATAAAGACGAACACATAATAATTATATCCATAACCAACCTCATACACTAAACCATGAGTACTTATTTGTCACTTTCTTTTATTTATTTATAGCGTATGGAGCTCTATGGCTTGACAAGATGAGCATCAAGATCTTTAGTAACATTGGTAACGTAGTCCATCCAGCCATTAGGAGGGTCAATATTCTCATTAATCTTCTCAAAATCAATTATCCATTTAATAGCACCACTGCCATCACTCTTATCAATTAGTTCAATGGTGAGTTTAAACACCTTATAATGCTCACCAATATCTCCACCGAACAGATTATAACGCAATTTTTTGTTCTTCTCATCAATTTCTTCAAGAGTGTCATAACTTGTGTGTACCTTGCCACCTGTTTTGATGGGATGTTCAATTAAATAAAATAAAATAAAAACGTTAAAAATATAAGGGCTTAGTTTTATAAACAAAACCTAAATAATAATAATATTAATATTAATAATATTAATATTAATAATAATTATAATAATAATAATAATAATAATAATAATAATGATAATAATAATAATAATAATAATAATAATAATAATAATAATAATAATAATAAATGAACCTTATGTATAAAACAAATGGGTTGTGGAAATCAATTCACCATGATGACAACAAAATAAATTTCATTTATAACCGGTCAGTGTAAACTAAATCACAAAGGATATTGATGTGGATATAAGACCATCCCCAAATTCTCCGACACAGTGAACTCGTAAATCAAAGATTTGAACATACATAACACAATTGATAGAGGCCGAAGATAATCTCCACATGTGCAACAATCTAGATCACAAAGGAAAGTAAAACCTGTCATAACCCACAAATCTAAAATAGACCCATAGATCTGTATCACAACGGAATTCAAAATCCAATGTGACCTACAAATCAAAAACAAAAATTCCATATATCTAACGTTAAAAACAAACGCCTTCGTGGTCGTAGGACCAAAACAAATTAAAAGAGAATCACCAGATGCAAATTATCTTGTAGCGAAGAAAGGGAAATAAGAGAGAAATAAGATGATTTGACATAGTACACGACATTCCTCATGTGAGTCACAACTAGTGGTTGAACTAAGAAAAACATTTGATTGAACTAAGTAAACTTGTTTTTGTATTTCTTGTCTTTTCTCTTCTTCTAATAAGCTAATTCGTGTTTATTGCATAGAAAATTATTTTTACTAAAAGCTACTTATTTTGGTTATTATTGTGATTTGTCCCCACAAGTCAAATGTATTGGTGTGATTAATCATATCAATATTATATCAAATGACATCTAATGTGGGCTTAAGGGATTTTGTTTACAAGTGAGCACCATGCATTCTAAATTGCAAGTGAGAATTTTTTTAGAGACTGCAATTTTGGATTGTGAAAATTATAGATGCAAGCAATATTAACTCAAGAGAATTGTATTGAAGCATTGAAGGGTGAGTCATTGATGCTTGTATGCCTAACAAAAATAGAAAAAACCGAGACGATGGATAAGGCTAGATGATAATTTTTTAAGGGGAATCTTCAAATAGAAGACTACAATTTCGATGTGGGAAAAACTGAAATCATTGTATATGATCAAGTCTCTGGCTCACAGGTTGTATTTGAATCGGTGCCCTTATCAATTTAGTGACCAGTTAAATCATTAAAACAAGGCTTAATTTTTTATTTTTATTTTAATAAATTAACATTAAATACTTCGCTTTAAATTATTTATTTTATTCGAACTCCTTAAATTATATACATTAAATAATATAATTTCTGATATTTATAATTTAATTTTTTAAAATGTCATAAATTCATAAATTAAAGTATAAAATAAAAAAAGAGATCATCATGTTTAAAAACAATAAAATAGTTTTTTTTAGGTGGGCAAGCTAGAAGGTTTACAAAACCACGTCACGTTTATTTATATGTTATTTCAAGGATGAAACAAAACCATTAATTTAAATGATCGGAATGTTATTATTCAACTCAGTTATGTTTTATTTAATTTTTTTTTAAAAAAGGCACAAAATAATGAATAATTGAGCAAATTAATGAATAAGTCTATTAAAAGAAATGAGAGGTTGTGACGTATACGAGCATTGAGTTACACAGTATCAAGAAATTTTAATAAAAAATAAGCTACAAGATTAAAACCATTTTGCAGTTTCTAATAGTTTTTATAAAAAAATGGTTTGATTTTAAAACTAGAATCAATAAAATGGTTCTTGTAATTCGTAACCATTTTGCAGTTTCTAAATTTTTTGGTGGTGGTTCAACATTTCTATTTCACAACAAATGCTAAGATATGATTTTCAAAACAAAGAGTCATCTCTTCAATTTGTGATCCATAGATTAACTCAAAGCCTCCATTAACTCAAAGCCTCATGTTCTCCACAATCAATCTGAGTTTGTAAGCCAATCAGATATTTAAAAGCGCTTATTTTGGCCTTTAAAAGCGCTTAAAAGCGCTGTGAAAGCCAGCGCTGGCGTAGGTAACAAAAGCGCTTCTGAAAGCGCTCTGGTAGACCCCCCCTTTAAGAGCGCTTTTTCCAGAAAAGCGCTCTGGTATCCCCCCCTATGAGAGCGCTTTTCTGGAAAAAGCGCTCTGGTAGCCCCCCCTATAAGAGCGTTTTCCAAAAGCGCTTTCGTATGTTGCGTTTTTTTTTTTATTTTTTATGCTTTTTTTTAATCTTTGGCAGCGCTTTTACTAAAAAGCGCTTTCGTAGGTGTTTTTAGTAAACCTATTATTTTTATAAATTCTAATATTTTGAAATATCTCAAATTCTCACAAATATTTTGAGAAATACATTTATTATATTAAACAAATAAAAATTAAAAAAATACATTTAATATGAAACATTTTATGAATTGAATCTATAAGTATTGCATATATTTATTATCAAATACAAATAAAACATCACTAATTTTATAAGTGCTCTAGAAGCTAAGTTTACAATCAAATTCTCAAAACACAAAATACAATATATATATATATATATATATATATATATATATATATATATATATATATATATATATATATATATATATACTGATTTGCTCCCTAAGAAAACTAGTTCTCTCCAGCCGAACGTGACTCCTCGATGGCCATAATTGACTTTCCAACAATGCACAATTGTCAATCTTCACCATGTACATCTTCACTAGAGTTCTAATAAGCCTTTTCAAAGCCAATACGGGTAGTAGAGTCATTGTTTTACATTTCAAGAGTAAAAGCATAGAAAACAATACCTTTCTCGCAATTCCCGAATCAAGCATCCATGCAGGAGGAATAAACTATAAGATTCTTGGTCAATTATTAAATGACAAAAAATATCATAACTTGGCTGCCAAAGTTTAAACTCATAATAAGATACACTAAACAACCAAATGAAACTATTGTATAAAAGTAAAAGACAGTAATATTGAATTTTAACAAAAGAACTTTCAATATAGTAGTTTCTTAAAGCACACATTAATTACCGTGATTATCAAATATAATTATATAGCAGTGAACCAACATATAATTAGCTTTGAACTTTCAATGTGTATCTCAATTGATAAGAAAGTATATTACAATAACAGCTTAAACATCAAGAAAGAATGGAAAATAGACAAAGAAAGAAGTTAAGATTGCTCACCGGAAAGCATTAATGCATCAATGTGTTTTCTCACTACCTTAAGAAACATTTTCTACTTCAGCTCCGATACTCAATCACGAGTTCAAGTAGCTGAGAGGCCACAATAACAAGTTTATTCCTTAGCTTTTAGACTTGAACAATCCTTTTTTGAGAAGTTGGAACTTGTTACAAAGGTATATGAGCACCCAAATCTCTATGTGCAGCCATAGCTCCATTTGATGCTTGAATGATCTCATCTAGAATGATCATTGTATAAATACTCTATCTTTGAAATGACTGAAATATCAATGTATCACTACAACACAGTTTAGTCTGGACTATCAAAAAAATATGAAACATAGTTATTAAAATCACACTATTGCATCACTATAGCCGCAAAAGGGCTTCACAAAGTACCCTTTGGCTGCATTTTAATGCACCATATCGTGCTTCCATGCTATTTCTGCTCATAGCTACCAAAAACACAGAAGTCGCCACATAATAGATGGAGCAATACCAGAGGCTTTTTTTTAAGGGATAAAAGGGCATATTTCATCAAGAACTAAAACCAAAAAAACAATTAAGTCATCTCTAGAGATCTATAAGAAACCCTTTGATTTGTTCCACTTTAACAAATCTCAGTTTCACATATATAATAATAAACAATATCAATTTCCACTTAAAAGGAAAACGAGAATCAAATCCAATTCCAACCCAATAAAATTCAAACTATTGACTATAACTCTTCTTCAAAAACAATAATACAATTATAAAATCAAACAATAGTAATAATTATTATTACTATTAAAAAAATGAGTATAAAGAAAATGGGACACACACCTCTTATCATATGGTCTGAACATTGAACCTAGTATGAGAAGCTGAAGCTTGAAATAAGAATAAGGGTTTCCCCTTTGTTTCTGAGTTCCACATTTGTAAAAAGTAGGAGAAATAAACATGAAATGAGAAACCGAATGTTGAGAATCAAATTGAAAAAAGGCATTTTTTCCATTTTTGAATTGAAGAATCTTACCTTAATTTTTATGATGGAGATGCCAGATCTGAACAACTACAACCAAGTGAGGTTTGGGAATTTCGTGCGTCTGAACAACAACAGTGAAATGAGAGACATCGAACCCTAATAATCAATTAAGGAAAGACGGCTAACCCTTAAAATCAGTAAGGGAGAGATGGCGAAAGATGTAAGGTTGATGGTGGCGGAAGCAAAGATAGGGTTAAGAGAAGAAGACAAAGACGAAGAAGGATACCGGAGCAGCGAACAGAGACGAAGAAGGATACGGAGACGGCGACGGCGAACGGTTTGAAGAAGAAGCTCTGAGTTTGTTTTGTTAATTTGGAGAAGAAGCTGAGTTCGTTTCGTGAAAATACGCCCAAATAGAATACTGAATCTGTTCGTTTCTTTTTTTTATTTTAATTAAAATGCCTACGAAAGCGCTTTGTAGAAAAGCGCCCTCGTACCCCCCCCCCCTTTACCAGCGCTTTTAGAAAAGCGCTCTCGTACCCCCCCCCCCCCTTTACCAGCGCTTTTAAGAAGCGCTCTCGTACCCCCCCCTTTACCAGCGCTTTTAACAAAGCGCTCTCGTATCCCCCCTCTTTAGCAGCGCTTTCAAAAAGCGCTCTCGTACCCCACCCCTTTACCAGCGTTTTTTTCACCTGTTTTATAGTTTTGTTTTTAGCGCAACCCTATAGCAGCGCTTTTCATAAAAGCGCTTTCGTAGATGCGCTGCTAAAAGACAAATTTGGCGTAGTGTATGTTATTTCAAGGATGAAACAAAACCATTAATTTAAATGATCGGAATGTTATTATTCAACTCAGTTATGTTTTATTTAATTTTTTTTTAAAAAAGGCACAAAATAATGAATAATTGAGCAAATTAATGAATAAGTCTATTAAAAGAAATGAGAGGTTGTGACGTATACGAGCATTGAGTTACACAGTATCAAGAAATTTTAATAAAAAATAAGCTACAAGATTAAAACCATTTTGCAGTTTCTAATAGTTTTTATAAAAAAATGGTTTGATTTTAAAACTAGAATCAATAAAATGGTTCTTGTAATTCGTAACCATTTTGCAGTTTCTAAATTTTTTGGTGGTGGTTCAACATTTCTATTTCACAACAAATGCTAAGATATGATTTTCAAAACAAAGAGTCATCTCTTCAATTTGTGATCCATAGATTAACTCAAAGCCTCCATTAACTCAAAGCCTCATGTTCTCCACAATCAATCTGAGTTTGTAAGCCAATCAGATATTTAAAAGGAAACCTCTAGTTTGAGCAAGATCTAATTAGTCAAACAAATGATTTTGTTGACATATTATATAATTGAGTAAGAAATATGATTACCTATGACATAAGTCCAGTGCTTAACTCTATCAGTGTCATGCCAGTCTTCACCTTCATGCAGCTTGGTATGATGAACTCTTTCACAATGGTTTTGCAATTCATGAAGTTGTGTTGCCAAGTATTTGAAGCACTTGTCAGTGGCTGCTTTGATCCCAAGTTCAGAAATAAGTTTCCCTTTCAGCACCATCTTTGGATAAAGGAGAAGCAAGAAAGTAAAAGGGATGGAATGATATGAGAAAAGTGAATCAACCCGCATGTCTTAAATAGAAATTGCATCAAGTCTTGATTCAACAAGGAAATAATGTTTAACACTTTATTAAACAATTTAATTAAATAATAAAATATATTTCATATTTGTGTTTAACATAATTCAGCTGTGCTTAGTAAATATAGTAAAACTTCATAACTCAGTAGTTATTATTACAAGAGTTTAATGTACAATACACAGAGATACACAGATGGTGTAAACAAATTCTACCCTGTCATTTAATGGGAATATATCATTCTGCCGTGTTATATAAATTATTTAAATTTTTAGTCTGATTTGACAGAATACATACTCGTCATTGATTAATAATATAAAACTATTTTACACTATCGGTACATATTCTTTTCTCTCTCATTAAAATACAACTAATTACAAATTTTAGTATTATCAATAAAATTTAATTCAATTTCATCAGATCCGCACACAATAAGCTATAAATAAAATTCAATAAATATATCCAATTTTAATAAAATATTTAGTCAATCTAAGTTGTTCTTAAGGAATAATAAATTAGAGCATTAAATATTGTGCTTATAAGTCATTTCAAAGGAAGTTATGCTTATAATCGTACATCTTGTTACAAGATGTAGTTTCTTACAATACAAGCAACATGGAAGAATCAATGTGACATGATGAACAAATCATAGTAACTATTATTAGTTATGACATTTAGGAATTAGTTAGAGATTGGATTACAATAGGTGTTCACATTGTAATTAGCATAGACTTTACTTAGTATTATAAGTAATACTTGTATCCTCCATTTATAATCAATGAAGGTAGATAAAATTACACCAAATATGATTATTCATAATAGGGTCTTGCTAACCAGTGCCCTCAGGACAATGGTTAAGTATTCCTAAAAAAGAAAATATTTTATAGAAATTTTTATATTTCAAATTCCAAGACATTAAATACGCAGATTACCGAGATAAAGTTACTATTTTAAAGTTTTCACCATTGTCCTGAGGGCACTGGTTAGCATTTCCCTTCATAATATGACACTCCTTCCGTCTCATAATAAAGTATTTTATTTGAGCTCTGCGAAGTTCTTAAAGAAATTATTAGATGTGTTAGTTTTAATAATAAAATTAATATTATTTACTAAAATATCCTTATTTATTATAGACAATGGAGTAGTTGAAAAACGTGAAAGTTAATAAACATGGGTGTAGTAGTAAAAAAAAATAATAGATGTGGTATTGGTATTCTAAAGAGACATTTATTTGGAGGCATAGAAAAAGTACAAATAAGACACTTATTATGAAACAGAGGGAGTATCATTTAGAACAATCTAGCTTTATTATCTTCTTTCCATGTATCTACTTGTTGTTTCTCTCTTTTCCTCACTCATTAAGAACAAATTCTTGATTAGTATGTCATCTTCTTCTCTGATTCACATTTTGTTTCATATCAATTCTTAATTTATTCATCATTTCTCTTTGAATCACCATTGTGTAGATGTTTTTCAAGTTGATTGCATTTGTGGTAAAACATACCTGAGTGTTTAATGTCTTGACTGATGTCATGACATGTTTTATATTGTGATATGCAGGTTGCATATGTGTTAAGATAATACAGGTTCTGTTAGTGAATGTCATGACCGATGTCATGACATCATTGTCTGACAGCAGGAGTTGTTATATTTTATTAATTGTGTTTCCTGATTTCTCTCAATCTACAATTTAGAAAACCTTTTATTGTGTGCTGAATAATTCGTCCAAAAGATTTCGCTGACAGCACATTATGTAACAACCAGATGGCGTGTAAATTAGGTTACCTTTGTTAACTCTAATTTGTTTCTAAAAAAGCCCAAGGCCCAATAGCTGCATATAAGAAGACTGCAATCATAATTTGGAACGCAGAGAGAGTAAATTGTTAATTGTGAAGAACCATAGTTCTGTAGCTGTCTCTTGTACTCCAAGCAATTGTCTATTGATGATTGTATTGGAATAGGTTGTGTTTGTTAATTGTCACTCTAAGCTTTTAAGCACGAGTGTGTGTCTCTTGATTGAAGCTTTTAAGCAGATCAAGGTGTGTTTTTAAAGTGTGTCTTCTCTTTGAATTGGTTTAATGTTTATTTGTGATCACTGCTGTGATTGAGGGGGAGTGAGTGGAGATACTCAGGTCTAGGAATAGATTGAAATTACATTGGGTAGGTTTTAAGTGAGGAGTTGTAAACGGGGGAGTTTAACTCCGAATTAATTCTGCTTATATTGGATTCCCTCCCTGGCTTGGTAGCCCCCAGAGTAGGTTGTTTGAACCGAACTGCGTAAATAATTTAGTGTGTTCTTTATTGTTTTTATGTGTTTCTGTTTTAACGGTTTGTGTTGTGTAATTGTGGATGTCATAACTTCCAGTAAGACATCCAGCGTGAGTTACTAGAATTTTCAATTGGCATCAGAGCAGGCACCCTGCCTTTTTACATCTGGGTGAGATCTAGGGACAACAAAATTCTGGTACTATGGAGAAGGAATTGTTAGTGTTTGGGAATAGGCCACCTATCCTGGATGGCTCTAACTATGACTACTGGACGCCTCGTATGGTAGCAGTCATAAAGTCTATGGACAATAAGGCCTGGAGAGCTGTGGAAAACGGATGGAAACATCCTAAGAAGGTGTTGGAAGATGGAACCATTGTTCTAATTCCTAAAGCACAATGGAACAAAACTGAAGAAGAACTAGCTTTGGGCAATTCCAAGGCCCAAAATGCCTTGTTCAATGGAATTGACAAGAATATATTCAAGCTCGTGCAACACTGTGAACTAGCTAAAGAGGTGTGGGATATTCTCAAAACATCTCATGAAGGCACATCCAAGGTAAAGATATCTAAACTTCAAATGCTTACCACTAAATTTGAGAATCTCAAGATGAAAGAGGATGAAACCATTTATGAATTTTACATGAACGTCCTTGAGATTGCAAACAACTCAGGAGCCTTAGGAGAGAAAATGTCTGAAGAAAAACTGGTAAGAAAGATCCTCAGATCACTGCCTAAGAGATTTGATATGAAGGTGACTTCCATAGAAGAAGCCCAAGACATCAGCAACATGAAGCTGGACGAACTCACTGGCTCTCTACAAACCTTTGAGTTAAGTTCTTTTTAGTCTGTTGAAAAGAAGAACAAAAGCATAGCCTTTGTTTCCAACACAGAAGATAATTCAAGAGAAAGCAATGGTGGAAGTGAAGGATAGAAAAACACTTAGAGGGGGGGGGGGGTTTGAATAAGTGTGACTTTAAAAACTTGTAAGTTAAAAACAATGAACACAAGTATTTTTATCCTGGTTCGTTGTTAACGAAACTACTCCAGTCCACCCCCTAGAGTGATTTACCTCAACTGAGGATTTAATCCACTAATCCAACTGATTACAATGGTTTTCCACTTAGATAACCTCTAAGTCTTCTAGAGTCTACTGATCACAACTTGATCACTCTAGGAATCCTTTTACAATCAATGTAAAAAATAACGTTTATCAGAGTATGATTTGCTTCTGATAAAGCTGTAATCACAACTGTGATATTTCTCTTAAGTTCTAAGCTTAACACTCACTAAATATTACAAGAGTTTGTGAGGTTGAAGATGAAGTTCGTGAGTTTTGAATTTGACAGCGTTTCAGTATATTGCACAAGTGTTCTACTTTGCTTCTGATCAGAACTTCTATTTATAGGCGTTGAGAGAAGATGACCGTTGGGTTGCATTTAATGCTTTGCGTGAAAAGTACAACGCTGCATTTAATGTTTCACACTTTTTTCAACTACTTCGAGCCATGCTTTTGCTGCTTTTACTAACTTTGCCTTTTGTAGCTTCTAACGTTTCTTTTGTCAGTCATAGATTAGACTTAGTAGCCCATCATCTTGTACTTTCTTCTGGACTCAGATTTGTAGATAACAACGTTTGAATTTCAGAGTCAACAGCTTGGTGCAGAGCATCTTCTTGTCTTCTGACTTTGAAGAGCTTGAGCGTGATACCATTTAGATCTTCAGTGCTTCTGACTTCATGTTCTTCTGATGCTTCATAATTCATGTTCTGATTCTGCTTGACCATCTTCCGATGTCTTGCCAGAGCATGTTCTAATGTAGCCATCCAGAACCTTCTGAGTCAGTGCTTCTGAGCGCTGCTTTGTGCATACTCTATATATATTTCCTGAAATGGAAAATGCAAAGGATTAGAGTACCACATTGTCTTATACAAAATTCATATATAATGTTATCATCAAAACATAGAATATTGATCAAAACAAATCTTGTTCTAACAATCTCCCCATTTTTGATGATGACAAAAACATATATAATTGATATGAATTTGTAACCTGAATATCACATGACCAAAGACAATTTCATAGATATAGCATAAGCATATAATTAGAGTGTGTGAATATGTCTCCCCCTGAGATTAACAATCTCCCTCTGAAATTAATACTAGAAGAATTTATAAATAAAATACTTCCCTGAGTATTTTTCATTTCAGTCGAGACTTTCACTTTGAAAAGAACTTCAGAACATTCAGAGCTTCTGCTTCTTGCTTCCATAAGACAGCTTCAGAGCTTTGAATTTCTCTTTGTAATCAATTGAATCAGAACAATCCTTGCTTCTGATATTGAAGCTTTAGAGCACTAAGCTTTCTTCAAATCTTTAGGAGCTATAGAATTGTTTTTCCCCATGTATTTGCTTCTCATGTTTAGCTTTTTCAGAATATCTCATTCCTGCAAAAAAAACTATCAAAGACAGAGAACTTGCAAATAATGTTAGAAATGTTGAGACTTAATCCCAGCAACTGATATAATAAATCAATTCAATTATCATGTTTCTCCCCCTTTTTGTCATAACATCAAAAAGCATAAAAGATTCAGATGAAAAAGACACACAGAGTGAAGAAGATAAAATTTCATTGATTAATTAGAAGATACAAGAAAGATGCAGTTCAAATAGATGCAAAAAACAAGGAAAACAAACTAAGACACAAGACAGACTAAGACTGGCTGAACCTAGAAGCTAAGACGGCCAGAAGGTTCTTAATCCCAGCAGTGTCTTCAACTTGCTTCTGAGTTGCTTCCTTCTGATCCTGCATGAAGGATTTGAACTCATCATGAGTATCCTCATGCTTGTCAAGACGAGTAGCCAAGTTTGTTTGATTCTGTTGAAGCTTGTCCAAAGTGTTCATCAGAACAGAGACAGAAGGTCCAGCAGAAGTAGCATCAAAGCTATTGTCCATAGCAGGAGGGTTTGCATCAGATTTAACCAAGAGAACATCTTCACGATATGCAGGAGCAGGGATCTCAGCGTCTGGATGTTCAAGAGCAAGAAGTATTTCAGCCAGATTCTCTGGAGGTGTTGGGGAAATAAGTTCTGATGGGTATTCAACTTCTGGATATACCATATTTGGTGCTTTAACAGAGGGATTCTCCCTAAGCCAGTTGAATAGGAACTAAAAGTCTCCAGTCAGAACATTGTAGAGAGGCTTCCACACAACCATAGCCAGAGGCTACACTTCTTCAAGCTCATCAACAATAGACTCCTTCTCTATTGCTGGCGTCCAGTTTGTAAGTGGATGATAGTACTTACCATCATCTAACTCCAAAAAGTAACCAGAAGGTCCAGGAGCATCAGCCAAGCATCTCTTTTTGATATCCAGAAAATCAGCCCGAATATCCTTCTCAATGACTCTCCAGAGCTTACCAGGAGAAACATGATCCATCTTGGAGTCATGAGCAGCTTTCGGAGCATCTAAACCTGTTCTGACCTTATACTTTAAAATTTCACAACAAATATCAACAAAGGGTTCAGGAGGGTTGATTCTGACATGGGTGAAACGAGAGTCTGGGTTAAGAATACAATAGGGTTCAGGTTCTCTTGAGAACAAAACAGATGTGATAGAAGAGGATAGAGAGGATGAAGAATCTGCTGTGGAGGTGGTTGAAGGATCAATTAATGGTGAGATTGCAGAAGGAATGGATGTGGTTGAGAATATATTTTCAGAAGGGATTTGTGGAAAGAAAACATTTAAAGGTTGGGGGTCAAGAGAGGGTTCAGAATGAAGAGGACAGTGTCTTTTTGTGGTGGTGGAAGAGGATGGAAGATCAGAAGGAGGTAGTCTTTTCTGAGGGGAAGGGTCAGAGGTAGATTGTAAACTAGAGGTGTCTAC
Source organism: Vicia villosa (assembly GCF_029867415.1). NCBI lineage: Eukaryota > Viridiplantae > Streptophyta > Magnoliopsida > Fabales > Fabaceae > Vicia > Vicia villosa. The sequence goes on along the minus strand of NC_081186.1, from coordinate 129,876,200 downwards.
ATTATCAATTTCCTCTATGAGCTTCTGAAATTGTTCAGAAGTTCTAGGAACTTTGAGAGAATCTGTTGATACTTATGCAGAATTAGTAAGAGGTACATATTCAGAAATAACGATACCTGAAGTGTTCTTCTTCTTCTTGGCTTTCTTTACATTAGAACCTTCTTCCTCAGCTTTTCTTTTCAGCTTCTTTTGTTTCTTCTTCTTATCCTTCTTCTGTAGTTCCTCCAATGATGGAAGAGTTCTACCATGTATCCATGCAGGATCAACAACAGAGTTGTCTTTAACACAGAAATCCAGAAAGAGCTTAACAGATTCTGACAGTTCTTCTTTGAAAGAAGCAGAGAAATTACCAATAGGATTCCTTCTTGTTAGAACATTAGAAGGAGCTTTAGGAGTTGTGGTCACTTTCTCAATAAGTTGCATTCTCCTCAGAGTGTGAGCATTCAAAATGCTTCCACAAACTGCAGTCAGATGTGTAGAGCTAGCTGCTCTCAGAGTCTCAATAAAACCACTCTCAGTCAGAATATCTGATATCAATCTTCCCAAAGGAATTTTTCTTTTCTTTAGTTTGGGATTTTTAACTCGGTGGGAGAACTGAATTTTAAAATGTTGCGGATAGCAAGAGTTGCCACCGACTTTTATTTTATCCAATTTAAAGAAAGGCTAAAAGAACAGAAAAAAACCTTTTTGAAAGAGATTGAGTTCGGGGGGTAAATTATACAAAGGAAAGGTTTAAAGCACCCTTTGTATCCATGGTTATCTATGGGCTCTTAATTGCTTAGCTCTCTTTGAAATGTTTGAAAATGTTTGCAAATGAATAGAAAAAGGATTTGAATAAGGACTTTAGCTTGTAAATAAGCGTAGCCTTTTTGAAGGTTTTTGAAAAAAGGGTAAAAATGAATTTAAACCAGAGCAAGCAATTAGGAGGTAGTTACCCTAAAATCATAAAAAGGTTCTTTTAGCTTTTCAGGGCTATCCATACCATAGGAGGGTAGGAAGCCCTTTTATTGGATGTAAAAGGTCATCGAGGTTATCGTTCGCCATATGACTGACCCTTCCATAAAGAGGGCAGGTAGTCTAAGGGAAGGATAAAATAGTCATTCATCTTTTTTAGGCATCATGCGAGGATACCTTAGCAATTGGGACAATCATCATGTTTTTCCGAGGCAGCATCGAGGGACTAGATCTCATATGATGATTTCAATCTTTAAAGGCAACCTTTGCTTTAGGTATCCTCGGAATCGAGGGACTTGTCTATTCTAGAATCGCAATTAAAAGGCAACAGATAATAAGGCAGCAAGGCAGCAAGAGGGATTACCCTACAGGTGTGTGTGTGGCACAATCATGTGGTTAAATTCAGATATTTATCTTGTAAATAATGTTAGCTACATTCGATTAATTGTCTTGCACTCCCTAGGATTACTAACCACGCAGTTAATATCATACAGAAATTAAAGGCAGAAAATATAAAGTCCTACACTATTACAATAAACACTTGCGGGAATAGGGGAATAAAAAAACAGACAAATAAAAATAAAGGCAAAAAGATAAGAGGCAAATTAATGCCAATGCCTTGAGCCTTCATCGAATTCTTGATCAACCCTGGAAAATTAAGAAGAGAAAGGTTAGTGCATTAAAGATCGACAACCCTGATTTACCGGGATAAATCAGGGTTAGAAACCATAAGATTAAATAATTTAAAAATCAGTAATTTAAATAACACCAAAGGTTAAAGAAAAGTCGAGGGTTCGAGTTAATACATCAATTAAATAATTATTGGATTAAATCCTAATTATTTAATTGATTAAAAGTATTTGTGAAAATAGAATTGAATTTTAAATAATAAAAAAATTATCAATAGAATTGTAAAAAAAATGAGTTTTCGATAAAAAGTAAATAATTATAATTTTACTATAAAAAACTAATTTATTAAAATAAATAAAAATATAACTAATAATAATTATAAAGGAAAATAATAAAATAAAAGTATTTATGTAATTTAAAAATAAAAAGAAAATTAAAAAAGTTAGCTTTGGTCAGGTGTGTATGGCTTGTGAATGTCCATGGTGCAACTGCATGCTGAAGAGCGTATGATCTGGAGGTTTGATGATCTAACGATGGAGAGGAACAGGTGTACCGTGCGCGTGTATTGATTTGGAACATTGAATCTGTGATCAAAGAGAACTAAGGAAAATATTAGAAAAAATATGTGCAAGATGCAGGGATCGAACCCACGCCCCTGTGCACTATGACCTCAAGACACTCCCTCTTGCCACCAAGCCAGCTTCGGTTCGCTGTTAACATAAAAAATACTAAATAAAATATATAAAACGTAGACAACTCAAATTTTAAAACTGAATTCGCGCGCCCTGCATGTCTCCTTCTTCCTCGTTGGGGCCTGGTTTTTGGCTACGAACCAGCTTCGGTTCTGCTACGATAATGCTTGTAGCTAACACACCTGCAACTTTCAAAATCAACAATACGCAATATAAATTCCAGGGAAGGTCATGGTTCGATTGGAATTTGTGTTTCAGTTTCAATGGTGCCATCGATTCGGCCCAATTTTTCCTAAAACGTGGGATCCCAATAGGAGTTTTCAAAACCCTAACAATGGCATCATGGTATTCATGCATCAAAACTTAAATCAATCTGCCCAGAAAGCTTTCACACATCATTCTAATCACGAAAATACAATCAAAACATGTTTATGACATATGAATTGCCGTAATCGAACATGAAAAAAATGGCAAACCGTGATACTTGGTTGAGTCGACTCCGAACGCTACAAGCCTCGAGAATGATTGAAAACACTTCCTAAACCTTGAAGGATTGTTTCTGAGTCTCCAAGAGTCCATGAATCCGCCTCCAATTCCAAAACCGATTTGGATCTTCTTTGAATTTGTTGAAGATTTTTCCAAGGTTTTCTTTAGCAGCAATCCTTGTGAATTCGTCCTCTCTGCATCAGAGTGCTTTTATGTACTTATAGAGAATGCATTAGGGTAACAAAATTGGATTAAATCTTTCTTGAATCAAAGATTGCAATTGGAAGAAAATTGATTTATGAATCTTTCCAAATATGCTCAATATCAATCCAATCTCACCAATGTTATTGTGCACGAAATTAGAGAGAATATAAGGTGTTTAATTGATTGAGTTTGATTGGAAATCAAAGCAAATCAAATCCCCTTGTCTTTTTCATCATTTATTTGATGTAAATCACTTTTTAAATGAATGAAAATTCAAATAAAAATCAAATATTCCTCAAAAATTCATGGCTTTGTGCTTGAATCTCCTTTATGTCTTGAGGACCAAGATTGGGCCAAAAAAGATTGGATTTGTTTGTAAGAAAACCCATTTTGAATCACTTTTACATCACATTTTCTTTCAAAATTGTCCAACTTTGACAAGACATATCTCCCTCAATTTTTAGGGTATGGATGAGTTCTAGAACTTTTTGGAAACCTCAAGATGTCCTCTACAAGCCACTTTGGAAGCTCTTTTCCATTTGAAGATTTTATCTTAATGATATGGGATTTGACAAAAAACTTCTTTTGGTTGACTTTCAAAAAGGACCTGTAATGTTTTGATTCATATCTCTCAAATAAAGCATTTCTAGCCTTGGCATGTGAGAGACAAAGTTGTAGAGAATTAAATTTCCTTAAAAATGATATTTGGATGGGAAATTTATGATGTTCCATGTGGAAGTTATGGCTGGTCAAAGTTTAGTTGACTTTAGGTCAAAAAAACCTAATTTAGAAACTTTAGGTTTTGCTGATTTCTGAACTTTCCTTGACGAATCATGATCAATCCTTGATCAAATGATGAATGATACTTCAAAATAAGGATGTTGACCAAAAATCAGGAGTTTTGACTGAATTTTGACCATAGTTGACTTTTTGGTCAAGTAGGTCGACTATTGACTATTTGAGCTTTTGTCTGGGCAATCTTGTGAATCAGAGCTTGAATCTTGGCATGAGGACCCTTCTGAGCATATGAGAGGTCATGAGATTCATTTGAGGTCTTAGAACTTGATTTTATCTTGAGAAAAGCAAAAACCCTAGATGTAGGTTGATTGTAACACCCTTCTAAAAACCCCCGCGAAAAATATAATAAAGATCAGAGTAATTATACAACAAGGATTTTACAATTAATAAAATAAATAGAACTCCACGTCGGGTGTCATGCTTTATTAGAATTAAACCAAATATCAAACATGTGTCTTGCACAGCGGAAACTCATTTTAACAACGTTAAGAAACATATCCAAACAAATCAACAATACATAATCCATAACCAAGAATGGCAACAACGTATATCGAGTAACTCTAAGACTATCGACCCCCAGTGTTACAAGATCAGAGCATGACCGACACGACTCCACATAACCAGATAAACTCTACGAGTCATCCTCACCGATCGCTTAAACCGCTACTTCAATCTGAAATCATCAAAGTAAGGGTGAGACTACATCATAATTAAATAGCATTATAAATCATCAGATATAGAATTTCATAAGCAATTATCCACCCTACTTAGCATATTCAGATTAATCAATTCATACCAATCACAAGCACAGATCAATAGTATGCACCAATAACACAACACAATCATAACACCGGATTTCATCCTGACATGTCACAATTTATACAAGGACCATGCACACTCTTATGCATGTGGTACCAAAATTCGTGAATCACATTCACAGGACTTCTCTCTTTGCTACTGCCCTTTAGTCGCTCACACCCCACATGGGCACACGACTACTGCCTCATCGCTCACACCCCACATGGGCACACGATGACTGCCTGCTAATCTCCGCACAATGGGAATTAGCCTTCCAATGCAAATGATTTATGAATGAATGCACACATGTCACATACTTATATCATCATCAATCCGATGCTTAACATCGCTTTATCACATCTTGCCAATAACATCACAACAAGTATGTACATGTACAAGCATCATTCAAAACAAATCAATCATCATCATCCATCAAAACTCATGATAACAACATTTACCATGAATAACATCCATCTACATCATCATTCATCAAAACACATGATAACCATATTTACCACGAACAACATCCATTTGCATAACAAGCAGAAGCAATCACATTATAACAACACACATCATTGCACATATTCAATTATGCAAACAACAAATCATTACATATCGTCAACTATGCAAAACAAGAATAACCACATTTGAAGAAAATGATACTTTTCAAAATAAAATCAAGTTGTTGTTGTTTTCTTTATTTCATATGGTAAAGCATTCAATTTAAGGAACAACATCCAAAACGGCGTCTAAAACGGACTTACGGTTTGAAAATTAGAAGCTTTTAAAGTTAGAGTAGTTTTTAAAACGTGCTGCTGGAATTTATACTGGAACCCGGTTCGTCCCACATGGGAACCGGTTCCTGGACCCAAAAATTCCATTTTTAACGTTCTAACACAGTGGAACCCGGTTCCTCCCACATGGGAACCGGTTCCCACGAACCCAGTAGCTGAAAAACATGATTTTTAAGGCTTTTATGCATCCCAAACACATACCAACTCATACCATTACGAGATTGATCATCAATAACATCAAAATACTCTAAAAACATGATTCTAATGCACAAACAACATACCACAACACCATGTAACAATACTACATCATCAATTGCAGTCAATTCATCAAATCATGCATGTCAGTGTTGGTATTTCACAAAACCTAACACCCCAAATAGAGATTCTAATCCCTTAATTCAATCCTATCATCATCAAAATCATAATACTACATAATTAGAGTAATCACCCCTTACCTGGAATTAGGTTCTTGATTCTCTTTGAGCTTTGGGGTTTTCCTCCTCCTTGCCCCTCTTCCTCTTTGGTTCCTCTTTACGTTCCTCAGCTCTTCTCTTCCACTTCTCATTTTTCACGTTCTGACACTTTTTCCTTATTTCCCTTATTTTATGAAAACATAAAATAGTTAGTAATGGGCTTACTCACTTAGCACCCCCATACTACTATCCTCACCATCCGACCCAATGGCCCTTAATCCATAGTTCTACAATAATTCAACCAAATACCAAAATAATTCTAATTAATAATTTAATTTCCAATTAAATTAAAATTAGAAAATATGGGGTGTTACAGCTCTCCCCTACTAAAAGAGTTTTCGTCCTCGAAAACATACTTCTAGTGAAAAGTTCCAGATAGGAGCCCTTCATCTGACTCTCCCGTTCTCAGTTAACACTTTCTTAGTCGAACCTCAAAATTCATCTGACATAACCAACATAAGCATGCCTCATGCATTCAATCCCAGCTCTTACGTCGCATTTGACCATTCAAAAGTATACCACTCGCTATATCTCCAAAAGGTTAACAACGATAGAACATTGAGGTACAACCCATATAATATGCCCAATCACTGAATAATATAATTACACAACCATGGTATGACCACCCCGATCAACACTGCAGTAAGGCATTCCATCTACTAAACGTACCAACCTTAGACACACCTTTCCATATGAGCGATGAAATAACACTTACACTTTTCACCAACCGCTTCTTTCAAGGGCTCGATAATAACATTCCTATACCATTGAATTTCAACTATCTGACTCCTCTCAATTCATACCAGCAATTATCCAACATGTTACATTCCGCTTTTTCTGCATTATTTGATTACTCATTACAATCGTCATTACCAATTAGATTTCTCAGTTTTACCCAATCCGACTCTCTTTACTCATTCGTTCATGAATCCTTCTTTATCATACATGGTACTAATCTACCACTTAGCAATACTTACTCACACTCAAAACAAAATCCTGATTTACTTCCTCTATTTAAACATTCCAACCATCAGAACGAGTACACACAAGTAATTATAATCACACTCATCAGCCTTAATATACCATTGCTTACAAAATAGCTCAAACCGAGTCTCGCTCTTCTCTAAGAATTAAATCAACTTCGTTCTTCATAGAGTATAACTCTTCATTATATCTGGAAATCTACAATAATACCTTACAACAGTACAAAATTATTATAGCATCATATAGTATCAACTCATCGTCTTAACTTTGCCGAATACATACTCGTTAACTAAGTACATCCACAATAACATACTCATCATCTCGACAATTATTTTAAAAGAGTACTAATTCTCCGAAATGACATCCTTTCATCCACTAGATTATAATTCCAACATATAGATCAATACATATCCTCTATGTATGCTCCTGACATATTAATTCCTCACTGCCCACGAGTAATACTCATACCACTAGTCCACATCACACTTTCGCTGCGTGACTCTGATTACCCGTCTTAAATCATCGTCCAATATATTGCACTCTTTCGTATTCACTTCTTCATAAGTTCACACAACATGGTGAGTGATTATTCTCCCGGCTTGGTATCCATCATATCCTAAACCATTAAGGTAACAAACAAGCTCATCCTATCTATATGATTACGTCTACTATCAACAAGAGATTAAGGGTGATCAAGTCCTCAATTTGTCAATAGATATCCGACAACCACATTTAAGCATAAACCGTCGTTACTACATAATAGTTTCCTTTTCTGAGTTTGCACTCAAACTCATTAACATCGTCATAGTCCAATAGTTCACTCTGAGTCTTTACAACTCACACACTTCCCTTTCATTGGATCTTGTCAGTGAGATACCAACATCCAAACATTCTACATAATCTGTTTCATGGTCACTTAGCATCACACACCTGTTAAGTACTTCCAACTTCATAATCACTAACATACTCGTACCTTTCTATTTATCTCGTTCCAAATCAAAATCCTCATCTTAGCAAAAGACCGCGACAACATTCATACTCCTGGTTTCACTCTAAATCCAATGATATTTTTCGCGTCCAAGTATCCTTCCACTCGGAATCTCAACAAAGTCTTCCTCACACCAATAGGTGTAAGAAATCCTCTACAATTCTTCTTCCATACATGTCGTTGCTTTGGCATCATAAATACGACTTCAACCGTACTAAAACTTATTTCACCCTTTCTACTAATTCACTCCTCACTAAAATCCATCGGCACTCAAATCATCTTTATTACCGAACATCTAATCAACTTATTCCTCAACAACATATTCTACTCAATTTTGTTTCAAACAATCTCGGTAGTAGGCATTTCTATTCAACAAGTTTCACGCTTCCTTAACCGACTTCAGAATATCTCCTCATAGGATCAAAAGTTATGGGTTTTTAAAGTAAAACAATTCTCCAAAAAAAACACACAGTAGAACCCGGTTCCTCCCACACAGGAACCGGTTCTTGGTTGCTTCCCATAACTCGTCTTTGATTTTTACTATGGGGAACCGGGTTGTCTCTATCTAGGAACCGGTTCCCAACAACCCAGAATTCCCACGCCTCTGTTTTTATAATGGGAACACATTTCAAACAAGCCTTAAACATCAAATAACAACATATATCATGGTTATTAAGTCAGCTTTGCAATGTCCCAAACGACACTTAAATCAGACACTCGGATCTCAAGATATGAATTTTCCAATCGTTGTCCGAAATTGCAACAGTGACGCCATGCAGCGACACTTTAAATGATATTTCCAAAACTCCTCAAATGGTACATTTAATTCCTAAAATTGCTTCTCAACAAACCTTATAAATATTCCTTCAATCCGTTCAACTCTGACACTGACATCCCGTGTCGTACCAACAAACAAGTCTAGTTCTAAGAGCACGCATAACCGCAACTTCACCTCTTTCCAACATCATCCTGTCACAATTAAATATGTTACAACTTCTGCAACCATTTTTATAACAAAGTTCATCTCTTTAGCTTTCCGACGCTTCAAACGGAACTCAAATCGGATGTCCAGAACTCCAGTTATGAATTTTCAAAGTTCTGTAGCTATTCAGCAATTTTCCTGCGTTTTGCTTACGAAAATCTCACTCCAAAACTCATTCTCTTCAACTCGATCACATTCCAAACAGTTCCTTATCATATCTCTTCACTTCCAAACATCCTTATAACTTGAGCAACACATCCCATTGCCGAAGTGCGATTTCTGAAACATTACGACAACAATCCTATATGCAAACTTGCAACTGAACCTCTTCCGAGACGCACGGCTACTCAACTGACAACTTCGCAGCCCATCAGCAGAGCTGATACATTACAACTTCTTAATTTCCCTCTCCTACAAATAATCATCAATTACCTCTAGTCATTTTCCTTCCAGATGTTCCAACTTAACTACCAGTCAAGTCCTAATTTTAAGTCACCTTCGATTCGGAAAACAACAACTCCAACAACGCTTGCACGGTTGCCAACAACAGCCTACTGAATTAATCGTCTTACAACTGAAATATAACTGAGAAGCGAAGCTTCTCCCCCACTTGTTTCAAACCAACTTCCGCAACAAACAACAAAGTACCGACAGTGATTCACTCATATGTCGCGTACCAAGGGATAATATACCGACAGTATTCAACTGTCGTGCAACTCAACTGGCTCTACAATTGGCCGGACGGACCGACCTGCTCTGATACCACTATTGTAACACCCTTCTAAAAACCCCCACGAAAAATATAATAAAGATCAGAGTAATTATACAACAAGGATGTTACAATTAATAAAATAAATAGAACTCCACGTCGGGTGTCATGCTTTATTAGAATTAAACCAAATATCAAACATGTGTCTTGCACAGCAGAAACTCATTTTAACAATGTTAAGAAACATATCCAAACAAATCAACAATACATAATCCATAACCAAGAATGGCAACAACGTATATCGAGTAACTCTAAGACTATCGACCCCTAGTGTTACAAGATCAGAGCATGACCGACACGACTCCACATAACCAGATAAACTCTACGAGTCATCCTCACCGATCGCTTAAACCGCTACTTCAATCTGAAATCATCAAAGTAAGGGTGAGACTACATCATAATTAAATAGAATTATAAATCATCAGATATATAATTTCATAAGCAATTATCCACCCTACTTAGCATATTCAGATTAATCAATTCATACCAATCACAAGCACAGATCAATAGTATGCACCAATAACACAACACACTCATAACACCGGATTTCATCCTGACATGTCACAATTTATACAAGGACCATGCACACTCTTATGCATGTGGTACCAAAATTCGTGAATCACATTCACAGGACTTCTCTCTTTGATACTGCCCTTTAGTCGCTCACACCTCACATGGGCACACGACTACTGCCTCATCGCTCACACCCCACATGGGCACACGATGACTGCCTGCTATTCTCCGCACAATGGGAATTAGCCTTCCAATGCAAATGATTTATGAATGAATGAACACATGTCACATACTTATATCATGTTATGTCTGCAGTTTGGATTAATTGGTTTATTAATGATTTTAATGGAGTTTAAGAATTGGTTTGAAATCAAGACTCAAAGGTTGTGAAATTGTCACTGGGATGATTTCTTAGTTCTAAAAAAAACATAAGTTGTGATGGTTTTGAAGGTGAATTGTTAGTGAGAGCAAGGTTTGTGAGAAGGGTTAGAAAAAACTAGGTTAGCCAAAAAAGGTCCCTGTACGTGAATCAGAATTCCCTCTTTATAGTGTATAAATTTAGGTTAGACTAAAAAGAATGGAATCACAATTTGATCACATAATTGAAATTTGAAATTAATATTTTGATCTGATATTTAAATTTTAACTATTTTGATCAATTTCAATAAAAACTATCCTAAAGTAAAAATGGAATAAAATCAATTCAATTATTTTTTGTATTTTAGATTGTTTGATTAAAAAAGCATGAAATCAACATTTAAATGAAAAATTAGTATTTTTGAAAATTATTTAAAATAAAAAACGAAAATACAATTTAATAAAAAAAGAAGACATTTTTATGATAAATAATAAAGTTAGTAAAAATAAAAAGATGGGAAAAAAAAGTCAGAAGTGAGATTCAAACCCGAGACCTTGTACTCGCAAGCTTTACACTCTTACCAAATGCGCCATAACTTTTATTCGTAATAAAGTGGCATTCGCAAATATATGAGGGCAAATTTTTGGGTATGACAGCTCCCCTGTTCAATCTTCTTAAACCTGAAGAGTCAGATAGGCACGTCTTCCTATCGTGATCTAAAGGTAGAAGATGATTGAACACTGAGAATGCCCTGAAATTTGCTTTTATTGGGAAGAAGTTCTGTGGGAGATGGGCTTACAGATGTCACCCAGGGTAAATATCCCTTCTCCTTCTTTTCTTACTGTGAAGCAGATGCTCTCTCTTTTTTTTTGAAGGAGCTGCGCGTTTTGACCGTAGCGTGGCCTGAAAAGGCAACCTTGATTTTATGCAATGTTTTGATGCATGCGATGTATGATGCAGTGCGCCTCTCAAAATAAATGAGAGTGATGTATGTATATGCATTATGTATGAATGAGGTATGTTAGTTGAATGATGCATGATTGTTAGTTGAAGTTAGTAACTTTGGAAAAGAAAAATAGAACCTTGTCTGTTATTGATGATGTTTTGAAAGAGATCACTGCCGAGGGACTAACGTGATAAGAAACCCAATTGAAGAACCCTTTGTAAAACCCGGTGTGCCTGGAAAAGCTCATAGAAAGGATGGAATACGTCTTAAAGAAGACTGCGTGGAAAGGTTCCTGAAAAGGACTGATAATATTCATTTGATTGTAGAATGACCACTATGTGGTTGAAGTGTATTGATAACTCCGTATAGAAGATCCTGATACGGGAAAATAAATCCATGCACCAATATGATCATTTGCTATGGTTATAGCAAACTCACCTGCACCAATAGAATCATTTGCCATAGCTATAGCAAACTCAGTTGCACCAATAGGATTATTTGCTATGGTTATAACAAACTCACCTGCACCAATAGGGTCATTTGCTAGGGTTATAGCAAACTCACCTGCACCAATAGGATCGTTTGCTAGGGTTATAGCAAACTCACCTGCACCAATAGGATCGTTTGCTAGGGCTATAGCAAACTCACCTGCACCAATAGGATTGTTTGCTAGGGTTATAGCAAACTCACCTGCACCAATAGGATTGTTTGCTAGGGTTATAACAAACTCACCTGCACCAATAGGATCATTTGCTATGATTATAGCAAACTCACCTGCACCAATAGGATCATTCGCTACGGTTATAGCAAACTCACCTGTATAAATTTCTTGACATGTCCGCAGACTGTTAGAAATATGAGAACCCAATAACCCAGTGTTGCGTGTTGTACGCACAAAGTTAAATTGTATGATTGTAAATGAATATATATGACCCATGTATATGCGTATGCATGCATGCTGATGCAATCCCAAGATTTTATCTCCTTAAGCCCATTGAACCTATTTAAACCATGTTTGCCCTTATCCCACGGCTATGCTTATGCTGGCTTGGTAATGTTAATGTATATGGATAATGCTTATGCTTATGCATATATTGATTGATGTAACTAGTGGAACGAACTAATGCCTCCCATAAGACTACCTGAAAAGACTTCTGGATTGGATATGAAAATTCGTCTTAAAGAAGGCTACCTGAAAAGGTTTTTAGAAAGGATAAAATTGTCTTAAAGAAGACTACCTGAAAAGGCTGCGAGATGTCTTAAAAAAGACTACCTAAAAAGGTTCTTGAAAAGGATGATGAATGTCTTAGAAAAGACTACCTAGAAAGGTTCTTAGAAAAAGAATGTCTTAAAGAAGACTACCTAAAAAGGTTATTGGAAATAACAATGATTGTCTTAGAGAAGACTACCTAAAAAAGGTCCTTGGAAAAGGAATGTCTTAAAGAAGACTACCTGAAAAGGTTCTTGGAAAATGAGAGTGATTGTCTTAGAGAAGACTGCCTGAAAAGGTTCTTAGAAAAATAATGTCTTAAAGAAGACTACCTGAAAAGATTCTTAGAAAAATGATGTCTTAAAGAAGACTACCTGAAAAGGTTCTTAGAAAAATAATGTCTTAAAGAAGACTACCTAAAAAGGTTCTTTAGAAAAGGAATGTCAATTCGTCTTAAAGAAGACTACCTAAAAAATGTATGGTGTAATGTATCAACCAATGTATGTAATGCCTGATTTATATGTATTTGCATGATGCTCCAATGATAGGTTGTTGATAACCAAAGCGTATATAGCTTGCTAATGTTGTTAGCGCGACTTCCCAATCCCTGTTTTTGAATTTTGAAGATCGTAGTTAGGAGGAAGATTTGTTCGAGGTTGTAAATTGTGAGAACGCCTTTTCCTTTTGCTGCGCCTTGCCCCGAGTTTGACCTTTTGAAATACTCCACGCCTTTAACCTTTTGAGGTTCTCCACACCTTTAGCCTTTTGAATTGTTTACCTTATGGATTTGATATCCAATGCCCCAATGTTTAGTGGAAAAGATGCTTATGATCTCCAAGCCATGAAGGAAGTGCCCCTAGAAATAACCTCGTCATATGTTTCGATGTTTAAATTGATGGGTATGCCCTTGATCTCCAGGATATGGAGGATTATCCATAGTGTTCTATCCTTTTGAATTTGAATTCTTCCCATGTTTGACATGCCCCTGTTTGTTATTGCTTCGAGGTGTGCCCCAAGTCGATTGAACCTTTAGGATGAATGCCCCTAGTAAATATGATGTTTGATTGCATGCCCCTATAATCCTTGAGATTTTGCCCCTATTTAGGAGAACCCCCTAGATGTGGTTCCCCCCATGCAAAGGTCTTTACTAGAAATGATCACCCTTGATTAACCAATTTCGAGATTTCCTCGATGCTAAGTGTATATTCGTAGATGATGTTGTACCCTTCGAGAAGTAACTCCATTGCGATGCGTATGCAAGTTTTGGTATCGAAGTCCGTTATGAATTAGGACTGGATGATTAGAAATGAATGCTTGAAGAAGCGTAGTGATTAGAAATAGTTTTAACAAACTTTAGGAGTCAGTATAATAAAATCATGCTTAATATGCTTTCGTGGTTACCCTTGCCTCAATTAGGACTTTTGAATGTTGTAATTTGGCCTGGTTCATGGTTTAAGAAACAATAGATATAAGGCTCAAAATTTATTTACCCACCCCTTTCTTCATGATGTTCTCCAAATCCTAAAATTCGCCTAATCTAATGAATGTGTTTTGTATGTAAGAGAATCGTTTCAGTTTCGATGTTGAGCAGAAGCCTTAGTAGAGATCCAAGCATTGATGAAAATGTTGTAGAGGTCCAAGCGTTTATGAGAAGCTTCGATGATTTAGCAGTCACAAGATTATCCTTTGTTTTTTTTTGCTTTTGTTTTATTTTTATCCCTTATTTTTGCAAGGGCCAATTCTTTAGAATTTGATCCATTGGGATGCCCTAATTTTTGCCTAAGTCTTTTTGTTTTCTTTTATGGAATTTTCCATTTTGACTTAGAGGGCGCTTTCCTCCTTTTTCTTTTGAATGCTTCTTTTGAGATTGATCCTTGGATGTTGAATGTTGTGACTGCCATATTGACTTTGATTTGCAAGCTTCGACTTTGATACGTCCTCGATCTTGAATGATGTATTGAGGAAGAAGATTGTTGTGAATGTTATCTCCATTGCTTCCTCAATCTTGGATGAACGCGAGGAAGAAGACATGCTTGAACCTTATGCTTGAACCTTTGCTTGAATCCTTGCTCGGATTGACTGATTCTCTTGACAACCAGAACACACCATTGAATTAATCGAAATCTACCATGCCCCTGGTTGAAATCAAGGTTTATTTGAAAAGTAGAAACAAAAATCCAACTCCTGGCTCGAGGGGGTGACGAGGGATTAACATCCTTATGTCTCCACTGTTTAGGGATGGAAACAATGCATGTACATCGTCGGCTCAGTCTTACCTAGAAAGCATATGTTTAGCCGGACTTAGTTATTTGTATTCGTCATTCTCCCTTAAGTTTGCTAATAACCCTAAATTTGAAATAGAATAGAATAGAAGTGTGCGAGTGGAAACTCGTAGTGGTGAGCGAATGAATTGACTCCAAAACCTGCATGGTCATCCCAATAGAATTGCTAATCCAAAGGTACAACTTTTATCTTGAGTAACACTTAGCAATCGTCGGGGTTGAAATTATGTCATAATAAACACCTATTAATCTTAGGGACAATCTTCTTTGTAAATCCGTTAACCTTGTTTTACTTCTTAGTTCCTAGACTTGTAGAAGTAAAGGGTAACCTCGAACGCTCCTTGGGCACGTCAAACCTGTCGGGAATAAATTGTTAGCGGTGGGTTTTCGTTGAATCGGAACTTAATGAGTTTCCTTTGACTGAACCTCTTTTTCTTTTTCTAAGGATAGTATCACACCATTGCAACCTTCAGGGTTTGTAGATTGATAAAGATAGCCTATGACCCGTTTGCCCCTTGGTGTGGAGTTAACATATGTCGCCTTCCCTCCATCGTAGTTATCCATCTTCGTTCAGGATATTGCCTCAGTTGAACTGACCCTTGCTCCCCAAGTTATTACAGAGCGTCCTTGTAGATTGGATATGTTCTAAGACGAACCCCTTTATGACTAGATACCCCTTGAGTGTATCTACGAGGGAACATCTTTGGTGAACTAATCCTTGCTCGATGATAACCTCTGTTGTATTTGCAATCCTGTTACGACAAGGCGTGGACATGCGGCTGGCATGGTAAAAGACATCCTTTTTCTCCTTGTGTGACCAAGTTCGTTCTCGATAATTTATCCTCCTTTCTCCAAAGTTTATGACCCTTTGGATTTTTCTTTGCGAGTCTCGGGAAATCGGCTAGCACGGTAAGTGTGGATGCGGGCGAAGATGCGAATGTAAATGTATGATTGCATGAAAATGCAAATGCATGCGTATGTGAAAGACTCCTCGTATCATAACTCCTTGTATGCAATGCAGTCGGGTGACATGTAATCCTAGGGATAGCCTTAGAGGCGACATTAGACCCTATTGAAATTCTTGCGAGATAGATGTTACGACACGCCGATGGAAATCCCTTAGATTAGGGAATATGCAGAAGGTAGCGGCTGGTGACCGTTCAAGACAGTCACCAAGTCTCATGGCCATCGAGAGGCCAATCAACGTGTACCAATGAAGTTGTCCTTGGTGGGAAGGTTCTCTGTGTGGAACACTACTTATATAAGGACGATATCGGATGAAGTGAAATCCCTACAGGCTAGGAATGAAAGACGTAGCGATGGGAATCCAAACCCTACAAGTTAGAGGGTGCGCGGAAACAAGCATGGAGTGACCGTTCAGGATAGTCACTAGATCTCATAGCCATCGAGAGGCCAATCGAACGCATGCTAATGAAGTTGTCCTTCGGGGAAGGACACGTCGTTGTGAAAACACATGGATGTAAAAGAAAATCCCTATAGGCTAGGGAGTACGTAGGAGTAAGCACAAGGTGACCGTTCAAGACAGTCACTGAATCGCATGGCCATCGAGAGGCCAATTGACGTATGCTAACAAATATGTCCTTCGTACGAAGGATGCGACTTTAAAAATATAATCCCTACAGGCTAGGGAACGCATAGACGTGAGCACGAGGTGACCGTTCAAGACAGTCACTGAATCGCATGGCCATCGAGAGGCCAATCGACGTATGCTAACGAAGGTGTCCTTCGAATGAAGGATGCGATTCTTAGAAGTAGAATCCCTATAGGATATGGATGAAAGATGTAAGCACGGGGTGACTGTTCAAGACAATCACTAGATCGCATGGCCATTGAGAGGCCAATTGACGTGCGTAAACAAAGATGTCCTTCATGGGAAGGACACATAGTTGTAAGAGTACAAAGATATAAAAGGAAACTCCCTACAGGTTAGGGAGTGCATAGATGCAGGCGCGGGGTGACCGTTCATGACAGTCACTAAGTCTCATGGCCATCGAGAGGCCAATCAACGTGCATAAATGGAGGTGTCCTTCGTGGGAAGGACATGGTCTTAGAAATGGGGTCCCTGCAGACCAGGGAACGCGTAGGAATACCTGCAAAATTAAAACGCAAGACATTCGCAGTATATAAATTGCAAACATATGATAATAAGCACGTAAGCACATAAGCCCTAGGTTCATAGGTTCGACGTAACGGCTTAGGGTGCCTACTCTTCCCATTGGTATGTTCTAGAAGGTCTCATGGGGTCCTTCGTAGCCGCCGAGACTTTTTGTCTCTTTGGATTTTAGAACAACTCATTTTATCCATGAGGTTCGAATTTTAGGGGTAGGTTCCCAGAGAGATCAGTCAAATACCAAGTCCAGCCCTCAACAAGGTCAAGCCTCGTATCAGACCTTTCCAGATATTCAACCCACTCTGAGTGGAATTATAATAAGACTCGTAGGCGATGTAATTCCCCTCTGGTCTTAAATATAATTTCACGCTTAGGTTTAACACAATTTATATACAACCCAAAAATGCAATAAAAATAACAAATATCCAAATAATCAAATATTTAATTAAAATTGCTATAAACAAATTAAATTGTAAATAAATAAATAAATAAAATTAAACAATTTAAATATTTATATAAAAACCATAAACCCTTGAAATTGCAAATAAATATATAAATAAACATTTAAATATTTAAATATAAAAGGAAAGAAATAAAACCTAAACCCTAATCCAAAACCCTAATTTTGGCAAATTAGCCAAACCCTAAAAAATTCGCCAAAACCCTAAATGATTTGCCAAAAACCTAAACCCTCTCAAAACCTATAGGAGTATAATAATTCACCATTTTTAGTTATCCCCAGCAGAGTCGCCAGCTTTAGCAACCTGCCCTAAAAATTATGATATTTAGAGTCGCCACCTATTCTGAAGGGCGAATAGGAAACCCTACGCAGTATAAAGATCTGGGTAAGTTATTATAATCAGGTCGAGGGAAGGTGTTAGGCACCCTCAACCCTTTCCTATGGCTTTGAATCTAAGGTAACAGTTTTAAGGCTAAAATTATTAAGGTTTAATAGCTAAGGAAATGAATAGGGCAAAAAGTGAGATTTAAACTGAATGGAGGTTTTTGGGAGGGGGACTCGCCTTGGTTATCCAAGTGCCTACGTATCTCCTTAGGGAGAATCAGAGTCAACGTAGTTCGGGAACAGCATTGTACGCCTTAGAATTTGAATTTGATATGGTTTTAAGGCTTTTTGAATGGCCTATCGTAGTTTTAGAAGTTGTGATTTGAAGGCATTTTGAATTGCCTGATTGAAAAGGATGAAAATCCGTAGTGTCGTGGTTTAGTGTGTTTTAGGTTTGGGCGTACAACCCTGGTTTGGTCAGTATAGCTAACGGATTAATGGGGCATTGCTGGTTACTCAGATCGATAGATTCGATCGTTGCGGGCAACAAATTAAATGTATTTTAAATTATATATATTTTTATCTCTTGTCTAATGCGACTAATAGATTTAGTCGGGTCGAGAAGGGAATTAAATGTTAATGTTTTCGCCAAATGGGTGGTAGGATTGGGCAAACCCCAATATGTATGACCTTTCCAGGGTTTTTGTGATTTTTAATATTAATTAAAATTAATTAGATAAATTACTCGACATAATCGAATAATCGAAAATAATCCTAATATTAATTATTAGCCTAATCCTAATTTAATATCCTAACCCT
Source organism: Vicia villosa (assembly GCF_029867415.1). Lineage (NCBI taxonomy): Eukaryota > Viridiplantae > Streptophyta > Magnoliopsida > Fabales > Fabaceae > Vicia > Vicia villosa. The sequence continues at coordinate 129,857,605 of NC_081186.1, read as the reverse complement.
AATTAAATAAATTAATTCATTTACAATATAATTGATTAAACCTAAATATCCTGTGTGGTTGCCTTGTGGAAGTGCATGGTGAACCTTAGCTTTGTGTATGTTAGATCTGGATCAGAGGAGATCCTGTGGCTGTAATGTGAGGGTGCACAGTAGGTATACTTGCAGTTGCAAGCACCGGATTTTGTATCAAGCTACATCATACAATTTAAAAATAAATGGTCTTTGGTGGGGATCGAACCCCCATCTCTAGATTTCCCAGCGCCACTCATCACCACTCCTACTGCAGTAGTCTCCTTGTGACAGAGCAAACGGAATAAATTATATACAAAACTAAAACATTAATAGCCCAGTCAAAGCAAATGTCCATGTGGGCCCGCTCCAAGATGTTCAAATCCTTATCTCTTCCACGACCACTCCTTCTTTACCAACATTAAGATACAACAAGCTTAGTTTTTTTCCTCTTTGATTTCTATATAAACAAAACAAAAAAAAACACACAAATAAGGGATCAAATAAAAATGAAATTGCAAGCATCCTCCCCTATTGGAAACCGTATCGTGCACGGGAGGGACCGGAAAGCAAAAGGGGTGGCCGGAATCTCAGATCCGCAGCGGAGGGAAGTCGCACGGGATGCTGGCCGATGATGGTTCGATCGGAAGGTGTCCGTTCGCGGTGGTGTACGGTTCGGAGAGAGCTTCTTCTCTTTTTTCTGTAAAAACAAAACACTAATTTGTTCTTGCAGCGATATAGTTCCTGCAGAAACATCAATTATGGTTCATGCCAAGATTTTTTCACAATCATGTTATGTCTGCAGTTTGGATTAATTGGGTTATTGATTATTTTAATGGAGTTTAAGAATTGGTTTGAAATCAAGACTCAAAGGTTGTGAAATTGTCACTGGGATGATTTCTTAGTTCTAAAAAAACATAAGTTGTGATGGTTTTGAAGGTGAATTGTTAGTGAGAGCAAGGTTTGTGAGAAGGGTTAGAAAAAACTAGGTTAGCCAAAAAAGGTCCCTGTACGTGAATCAGAATTCCCTCTTTATAGTGTATAAATTTAGGTTAGACTAAAAAGAATGAAATCACAATTTGATCACATAATTGAAATTTGAAATTAATATTTTGATCTGATATTTAAATTTTAACTATTTTGATCAATTTCAATAAAAACTATCCTAAAGTAAAAATGGAATAAAATCAATTCAATTATTTTTTGTATTTTAGATTGTTTGATTAAAAAAGCATGAAATCAACATTTAAATGAAAAATTAGTATTTTTGAAAATTATTTAAAATAAAAAACGAAAATACAATTTAATAAAAAAAGAAGACATTTTTGTGATAAATAATAAAGTTAGTAAAAATAAAAAGATGGAAAAAAAAAGTCAGAAGTGAGATTCAAACACGAGACCTTGTACCCGCAAGCTTTACACTCTTACCAAATGCGCCATCACTTTTATTCGTAATAAAGTGGCATTCGCAAATATATGAGGGCAAATTTTGGGGTATGACAGAATGAAGAAGTATATGTGGAACAACCTAAAGGCTTTGCTGATCCAAATCTTCCTGATCATGTCTACAAACTAAGAAAAGCTCTCTATGGTTTGAAATAAGCTCCCAGAGCTTGGTATGAAAGGTTAACTGAATTTCTGACCTCTAATGGATATAAGAAAGGAGGAATAGACAAAACCCTCTTTGTAAAGAATGCAGATGGAAGAATCATGATTGCACAGAGATATGTGGATGACATAATGTTTGGGGGAATGTTTGATGCAATGGTAAAACATTTTGTCAGTCAAATGCAGACTGAGTTTGAAATGAGTATGGTTGGAGAATTGACTTACTTCCTTGGACTTCAAATCAAGCAAATGGAAGACTCCACCTTTTTGTCTCAAATCAAATATGCCAAGAACATAGTGAAAAAGTTTGGAATGGATAATGCGAGTCACAAAAGAACTCCTGCACCAACACATCTAAAGCTATCCAAAGATGAAGGGGGCATAAGTGTTGACCAGAGTTTGTATAGGAGCATGATTGGAAGCTTGTTATATCTAACATCCAGCAGACCAGATATTGCATTTGTAGTTGGAGTATGTGCCAGATATCAAGCAGAGCCAAAGGTAAGTCACTTAAACCAAGTCAAGAGAATTTTCAAATATGTAAATGGAACTTCTGACTATGGCATATTGTACACTAACGAGAATGACCCTATTCTGACTGGATATTGTAATGCTGACTGGGCTGGAAGTGCTGATGACAGAAAAAGCACATCTAGAGGATGTTTCTTCCTAGGAAACAATCTTATATCATGGTTTAACAAGAAACAAAATTGTGTCTCATTAGCAGCTACTGAAGCAGAATTCATAGAAGCTAGTAGTAGCTATTCTCAACTGGTTTGGATGAAACAAATGTTGACTGAATATAATGTTTCACAAAATGTCATGACTTTGTATTGTGACAATCTCAATGCTTTCAACATCTCCAAAAATCCAATTCAGTATAGCAGAACCAAACATATTGATATCCGACATCACTTTATTAGAGAACTCGTAGAAGACAAGGTAATTTGCTTAGAACATGTGACCACTGAACTTCAGCTAGCTGACATTTTCACAAAAGCTCTTGATGCTACAGAGTTTGAAAACTTGCGGAGCAAGTTAGGAATCTGCATCCTTGAGGAACCATAATTAAAAAAAAAAAATTTTTTTTTTGGGAGAAGACAGTTGTTTGCTTTGTCAACTTTTATGGCCAAACAGGGGGGGAAGTAGTATTGTCACCCCAGAACAACAAGTATGTGGTGTTTGTGTGATCAACAATTCTGATGTGCTTATTTTGTGTTGATTTGTTTGTGCTTGTGCTGCTCTTATGGTGAGGTTGGTTGATCGGTAAATTAGCAAGTGTACTAATCTGCCAATATAGTAATAATAGGAAATCCCTAAGTATCGATCTCAAGGACTGCGTACCAATACAGAGTTATGTTTTAATTCAATTAAACAAAAAGCCTTGGGGGTTTTTGATTAGGAATTATAAATTTAATTGCAAATAAAAGTAAAAGATGTATTTGACCAAAGATGAGCAACATGCCAGGGTAGGTGTGTGCATTAACATGTAACAATTCTGAACCCCTGTTTCATAACAAACTTCAACTTATCAATTACAGTTCTTAAGGGTGTTTGCTCCAAAGTCCTTAGTGGGCAAACCTTTGAACATTCAATCCTAATCCCAAAGTCCTTTGATATTAGTGATGAATTCAAGCATTATTATTATCAAGAATATTCCGGTTACTATAGGGTATCCCTAGTCCTAAGTGATATCTACTATAGTATAATGGTATAAAAACCCTAACAATGGAGGTCCATCCTAATTGTCAGTCATGAATCAATCCAGTTGGTCCAACGAGGAAAGCGTTAAAAACCTTATACCATTAAATTGAACGTGAAAGAGAAATATGTTATTGAAATTTGGAATTCAAAATCATCACAAATGTTAATCAGGGACACCCCCCTAGCATTGGGGGGTTTTGAAGGATAGAAAAACACTTAGAAAGGGGGGGGTTTGAATAAGTGTAGCTTTAAAAACTTGACAGATAAAAATAAATTGCACAGTTATTTTTATCCTGGTTCGTTGTTAACTAAACTACTCCAGTCCACCCCCGCAGAGATGATTTACCTCAACTGAGGATTTAATCCACTAATCGCACGGATTACAATGGTTCTCCACTTAGTCAGCAACTAAGTCTTCCAGAGTCTACTGATCACACACTGATCACTCCAGGAACAACTGCTTAGATACCCTCTAAGACTTTTCTAGAGTCTACTGATCCACACGATCACTCTAGTTACAACCTGCTTAGATAACCTCTAAGACTTCCTAGAGTATTCTGATCCACACGATCACTCTAGTTCCTTACAACTTAATGTAATCAATCCTAAGAGTATTACAAATGCTTCTTAAAAGCGATAATCACAAACTGTGATATTTCTCTTAATCGTTTAAGCTTAATCTCACTAATATATTACAACAGCAATGTAGTGAGCTTTGATGAAGATGAAGATTCTGAGCTTTGATTTGAACAGCGTTTCAGCAAGTTAATTTGAGTTGTTTTGTTCAGGATCGTTAACCTTGCTTCTCATCAGAACTTCATATTTATAGGCGTTGGAGAAGATGACCGTTGAGTGCATTTAATGCTTTGCGTGTTCCGTACAGCATCGCATTTAATGTTATACGCTTTTGTCAACTACCTCGAGCCTTGTTCACGCTGTGTCTACTGACGTAGCCTAGAATAGCTTTTAACGTTCCTTTTGTCAGTCAGCGTAGCTTGCCACTTGTACTTTCTTCTGATCTGATGTTTGTGAATACAACGTTTGAATATCATCAGAGTCAAACAGCTTGGTGCATAGCATCTTCTGATCTTCTGACCTTGAAGTGCTTCTGAGCGTGATACCATCAGAACTTCAGTGCTTCTGTTCTCTTGTTCTTCTGATGCTTCCATAGACCCATGTTCTGATTCTGCTTCGACCATCTTCTGATGTCTTGCCAGACCATGTTCTGATGTTGCATGCTGAACCCTTTGAGACAAAGCTTCTGAGCGCTGAATTATGCGTACTCTTTATATATTTCCTGAAAAGGAAATTGCATTTGATTAGAGTACCATATTATCTTAAGCAAAATTCATATTATTGTTATCATCAAAACTAAGATAATTGATCAGAACAAATCTTGTTCTAACAATCTCCCCCTTTTTGATGATGACAAAAACATATATAAATGATATGAATTTGCGATCAGAAAGAATAGATGGCAAAAGACAAATTACACAGCTATAGCATAAGCATATGAATATGTCTCCCCCTGAGATTAACAATCTCCCCCCTGAGATAAATAATCTCCCCCTGAAATAAATAATCTCCCCCTGAAATAAATACTCGAAGAACTTTAATAAAAGACTTCCCTGATTATTTCGGTAGAGACGATCATATAAGCTTCTGTCTTCAGAGAATTCATAGCTTCTGACTTCTGCTTCCATAGGACAGCTTCAGAACTTGAATTTCCTTAGATCCACAGAACACTCACAGCTTCTGATTCCTGCTTCCATCTAGGACAGCTTCAGAACTTGAATTTCTTTGATCTTCTGAACATTCACAGCTTCTGACTTCTGCTTCCATCTAGGACAGCTTCAGAACTTGAATTTCTTTGATCTTCTGAACATTCACAGCTTCTAATTTCTGCTTCCATTTAGGACAGCTTCAGAACTTGAGTTTTCTGGATCTTTAGAACATTCGCAGCTTCTGATTTCTGCTTCCCTCGGATAGCTTCAGAGCTTTGAATTTCTACCAACATCACTTCATGCTAGATTTGTATCAGAACATTGTTGAATGTACCAGAGCATCATCAGAGCATCTCTACATCCTGAAATGTTACAGAACAAAAACTAAACGACAAAAGTCAGCATGAACGAGTTAGAACATAAAATGTATATTTGAACACATTATATGTATCAGAGCCATATAGGCTAAAATAATGTATCAGAGCAAATAATGTATCAGAGCAAATAGAATTTTGTCAAGGCAAATAGACAAATATGGATCAAATTCTATTATCAGTGCTTCTGATTCATTCTTCTTTCTTGCTTCTGATCTCTGAAGCTTGACAGCACTCGGCTTGCTTCAGTTTCCATGGTTTTGCTTCTTGTGTTTGCTTTGAAGATTCTCTTCACTTCTTTATACCTGCAAAACACTTAAACCATATAGAACTTGCAGTTCTTGTTAGTAAATGTGTGGGAGCTTTACCCAGCAACTGATAGATTAATCAAATCATTTATCATTTATCTTTCTCCCCCTTTTTGTCATAACATCAAAAAGAATATTTCAAAAGATTCAGATGAATGAAAACGACAAATAAAAACACTGGAATGTAAAACAAGGAAATTTTTCATTGATAAAAAAAAGAATTACAAGAAAGGAATGCAGGAAAACAGATGCAACAAGGAGAGGAAACTACAAAGACCAAAAGACTAAGATCCTAGCCTACGCAAAATCCGCGCCAGAACATCATGAATCCCGTCAGTGCTTGTAGCTTGCCTTGTCATGAAGGAACGAAACTCAGCATTGGCTGCTTCTTGCGCGTCCAAACGAGAAGCCAGCATAGCTTGATTCTGATGAAGAGTTTCCAAGGTCTCCATCAGAGCTGAGGTTTCACCAGAAGAAGAAGCACCAGTATTTCTGCCAAGAGGGACAGCAATCTCAGCAGGGTGATCTACTGGGAGATCTTCAGCTTGTGCATCTTCCATTTCCTCATCTGAGTCTGACTCAGAAGTAGCCTTAGCATATTCTGGTTCAGGCAGCTCAGAAGTTCCATCTTCCAATGCTTGAAGAATAGCTGCTAGGTTTGTTGGAGGAGTAGGACCAGCAACTTCAGCACGATAAACCACTACTGGAAAGACCATGTGAGGTGCTTTTTCAGAAGGGTTCATTCTGAACCAGTTGAACAGCCACTGAAAATCTCCAGTCAGCACAGGAAACCATGGTCTCCACACCACGATGTCTCTGCAGAGATTTTCTTCTTCCAACTCATCTGCTGGTATCTTCCCTTCAAGAACACTTCTGTTCCTGATGAGATGGTGATGGCTGCTTTCACCAACTTCCAACCGAAGACCACGAACACCAGGAGCTTCAGACATAATCCTTCTCTGAGTGTCTATAGCCTTAGCCAGAAAATCCTGACGAAAGGTATTCCAAAGGTTGTTTGTAGCATACTCATCCAGATGGTTAAGGTGAGCAGCACCTAGAATCTCCAACCAGCCATTTACATCAAACTGTAAAAGCTCCAGATATGATTGAGTGGTAGGGGTTGGAGGGTTGACGGTGAACCTGGAGTCGGGAAGAACAACACTGTAGGGATTAGGTGTTCTGGTGGGAAAAGGGTGTGAGAGAGATGAGGATATGTCTGATGGATGGGTTGAAGGAGAGGAGATATCAGATGGTGAAGAAGATGGTTCCGAGAGGATGAATGAGGAGGAAGAGGTGGTGGAGGTCTTTGAAGAGGGAGGTGATTGAGGGGAACCGTCAAGGGGTTGATACACTTTGAGAGGGTCATAGGAGATCCTTACTCTTTTTGGTTTGGTTTCTGGTTCAGCAGTTGCCTTTCTCTTTTGTTTCCGATCATTATCTTGATTCCCAGAGCTTGACGATGGATTCATGATGAATTTGCAGAAAAAGAACAGGTAGGGTTTGATATGAATGCAAAAAGATAGAGTGAATAGAGAAAATATGAGAGAGAAGGAGAAGTGTTTGAAGAGTATTTAAAAAAAATAAAATGAAACGAATGATGAATAGCATTTAATGTTACGTGACATGAGGAGAGATAATAAAGACAAATGAGGTGACTAGCACAGTTACCTATGGTCGGCGTCCCTTCAACTGCACGCGCGCTTATCCATGAATAGTAACGACAGGTTTACCATCCCGAGATAAAACGTTACAGCTGTTTTGCTTTAAAAGAGGTTCTGAATCAACTTAGACAATGAAACGTTAGTAATAACCGAATCATAATTTCTAAAAGATTTCAATCAGAACTTCTGATTAAAAAAAATTGTTCCACATTCATTTCAGAAGATACTCATACATGAGAACTTCTCATCTTCTCATTCTGGGCAAAAATCCATACTGATGTTTTTCAGAATGAACTTAAACCTATCTTCAGCCAGGGGTTTTGTAAAGATATCAGCCCATTGATGGTCTGTATCAACAAAGTTTAAAGATATAACACCCTTCTGAACATAGTCCCTTATGAAATGATGTTTAATCTCAATATGTTTAGCTTTTGAATGAAGAATAGGATTCTTAGATAAACATATAGCAGAAGTATTATCACAGAATATAGGAATGTTACTCTCAAATATCTGATAATCTTCTAGCTGACTCTTCATCCAGAGCATCTGTGTACTACAACCAGCAGCAGCGACATATTCTGCTTCTGTTGTTGATAGAGCAATAGTTGCTTGCTTCTTGCTGTACCAGGAGATCAAATGACTTCCAAGGAATTGGCAACTTCCTGAAGTACTTTTTCTTTCAATTCTGTCTCCAGCATAATCAGCATCGCAGAATCCTACTAAGTTGTATTCTTTAGATTTTCTGTAAACTAAGCCAACATTAGTAGTACCTTTCAGATACCTTAGAATTCTCTTAACAGCAGTTAAATGAGATTCTCTAGGGTCTGATTGGAATCTAGCACACAAACAAACACTGAACAGAATGTCAGGTCTAGAAGCAGTCAAATATAGAAGAGATCCAATCATACCTCTGTATAACTTCTGATCTACCTTCTTACTTACCTCATCCTTACCTAGAATGCATGTTGGATGCATAGGAGTTTTGGCTTCTTTGCAGTCTAGAAGATTAAACTTCTTCAGAAGTTCCTTCACATACTTGGTTTGGTGAACATACGTTCCTTCTGATGTTTGATTTATTTGTATTCCAAGGAAATACTTGAGTTCTCCCATCATGCTCATTTCAAACTCAGCCTGCATAGACTCAGCAAACTCCTTTCCAAGTGTAGCATTAGATGTTCCAAAAATAATATCATCTACATATATTTGACAAATTAAAATATCCCTTTTAAAGGTTTTACAAAAGAGAGTAGTGTCCACTTTTCCTCTAGTGAAACCATTATCCAGAAGGAAAGAACTTAAGCGTTCATACCAAGCTCTGGGAGCCTGTTTCAATCCATACAATGATTTCTTAAGTTTAAAAACATGATTAGGAGACATAGAGTATTCAAAACCAGGAGGTTGATGGACATAAACTTCTTCATCTATATAACCATTTAAGAAGGCACTCTTAACATCCATTTGATAGAGAGTGATGTTATGTTGAGTGGCAAATGAAATTAATAGACGAATAGATTCTAACCTGGCCACTGGTGCAAAGGTTTCTGTATAGTCAATCCCTTCTTGCTGACTATAACCCTGAGCCACCAGTCTGGCTTTGTTCCTTACCACTTCACCTTTCTCACTGAGCTTGTTTCTGAAGACCCATTTTGTGCCGATTATATTGAATCCATCTGGTCTAGGAACAAGATCCCAAACATCATTCCTTGTAAACTGATTTAGTTCTTCTTGCATAGCAGTTATCCAGTCTGGATCTTCTAGAGCATGATCAACAGAAGTTGGCTCGATCAAAGATACAAGACCTAATTGACAATCTGCATTGTTCTTAAGGAATGCTCTTGTTCTGATTGGATCATCCTTCTTTCCAAGAATGACATCTTCTGAATGACCAGAGATGAGTCTGGATGATCTTCTGACAGATGGTTCTTCAGACATGCTTAGATTCTCCAGAGAAGCTGATACTTGATCTTCAGATTCTTTGCTTCTGAGAAGCTCTGCTTCTGATGCGTTGCTTTTTGGCTCAACAACTTCTGATATATCAATATCACAATCTGCAAAATTATCAAACTGCTTTGGTTTTTCAGAACCAAGCTTATCATCAAACCTGATATTGATTGATTCTTCTACAATCAATGTTTCAGTATTGTATACTCTGTAGCCTTTTGAGCGTTCAGAATATCCAAGAAGGAAACATTTTTGTGCTTTGGAATCAAACTTACCAAGATGATCTTTAGTGTTCAGAATAAAGCATACACATCCAAAAGGATGGAAATATGAAATGTTGGGCTTTCTATTCTTCCACAATTCATAAGGAGTCTTATTTAGAATAGGTCTGATAGAGATTCTATTCTGAATATAGCATGCAGTGTTTATTGCTTCTGCCCAGAAATGCTTAGCCATATTGGTTTCATTGATCATGGTTCTGGCCATTTCTTGCAGAGTCCTATTCTTTCGTTCTACAACCCCATTTTGCTGTGGAGTTCTAGGACAAGAGAAATCATGGGCAATACCATTTTCTTTGAAGAATTCTTCAAAGGATCTGTTCTCAAATTCACCACCATGATCACTTCTGACCTTTATGATTTTACACTCTTTTTCAGATTGAATCTGAATGCAGAAATCAAAGAACACTGAATGAGTCTCATCCTTGTGTTTCAAGAATTTTACCCATGTCCAGCGGCTATAATCATCTACGATGACTAATCCATATTTCTTCCCTCTGACAGATGCTGTTTTGACTGGGCCAAACAGATCAATGTGCAAGAGTTCTAATGGCCTTGAGGTAGAAACAACATTCTTGGACTTGAATGCAGGTTTGGAGAACTTGCCCTTCTGACATGCTTCACAAAGAGCATCTGATTTGAATTTCAGATTAGGGAGTCCTCTGACAAGATTCAGTTTGTTAATCTGAGAAATCTTTCTCAAACTAGCATGACCTAATCTTCTGTGCCAGACCCACTGCTCTTCAGAAACAGACATAAGACAAGTCACCTTCTGACTCATAAGATCTTGCAGATCTGTCTTATAAATGTTGTTCTTCCTCTTGCCTGTAAATAGGATTGAGCCATCCTTCTGATTTACAGCCTTGCAAGACTCTTGATTAAAGATTATATCATAACCATTGTCACTCAATTGACTGATAGATAAGAGGTTATGTGTTAATCCTTCTACAAGAAGTACATTAGAAATGGAAGGAGAGTTACCAGACTTTATAGTTCCAGAGCCAATTATCTTGCCCTTCTGATCTCCTCCAAACTTGACTTCTCCTCCAGACTTAAGCACAAGGTCTTGGAACATAGACCTTCTTCCTGTCATGTGTCGTGAGCATCCAGAGTCCAGGTACCATGACATGTTGTGCTTTGTCCTTTTTGCAGTCAAGGATATCTGCAATAGGAATAATCTTATCCTTAGGTACCCACATCTTTTTGGGTCCTTTCTTGTTAGATTTTCTCAAGTTCTGATTGAACTTGGGTTTAACATTGTAAGCAATAGGAGGAACAACATGATAATTTTTAATGTGAGTTTCATGATATTTCCTAGGTTGTGTCACATGCTTCTTAGTGTGTGTTATGTGAAAACTTTGAGCATGTGAAGTGTGCCTAATATCATGGGAGTGGCCATACTTGAACTGATCATACAATGGCTTGTATGTGAGTTTCATTTCATCAACAGGTTCAAGTTTGTATGGGGTTTCACCCTCAAAACCAATGCCAACTCTTTTATTTCCAGACACAGCATATATCATAGAAGCTAGCTGACTTCTGCCAATACTTCTAGATAAGAACTTCCTGAAACTTAAATCATATTCTTTCAGAATATGGTTTAGACTAGGAGTGGGTTTTTCTGAATCAGAAGGAGATCCAACATTATTGGATAATTTTAAAAGTTTTTCTTTTAATTCAGAATTCTCCAACTCAAGCTTCTTTGTTTCAAATTCAAATAGCTTTTTCAGCTTTTTGTATTTGAGACTAATCTGAGACTTGAGTTCCAGAAGTTCAGTTAGACCGGAAACTAACTCATCTCTAGTAAGTTCAGAAAATACCTCTTCAGAATCTGATTCTGATGTAGATTCTGATCCGTCATCTTCTGTCGCCATCAGCGCACAGTTGGCCTGCTCATCTTCAGAGTCTGAATCATCTTCTGACTCATCCCAGGTTGCCATAAGACCTTTCTTCTTATGAAACTTCTTCTTGGGATTTTCCTTCTGAAGATTTGGACATTCATTCTTGAAGTGTCCAGGCTCATTGCATTCATAGCACATGACCTTCTTCTTGTCAAATCTTCTGTCATCAGAAGATTCTCCACGTTCAAATTTCTTTGAACTTCTGAAGCCTCTGAACTTCCTTTGCTTGGTCTTCCAGAGTTGATTTAGCCTTCTGGAGATCAAAGACAGTTCATCTTCTTCTTCAGATTCTGATTCTTCAGGATCTTCTTCTCTAGCCTGAAAACCGTTAGTGCATTTCTTGATATTGGATTTTAATGCAATGGACTTACCTTTCTTTTGAGGCTCATTTGCGTCCAGCTCTATTTCATGACTTCTCAAGGCACTGATAAGCTCTTCCAGAGAAACTTCATTCAGATTCTTTGCAATCTTGAATGCAGTCACCATAGGACCCCATCTTCTGGGTAAGCTTCTGATGATCTTCTTTACGTGATCAGCCTTGGTGTATCCCTTGTCAAGAATCTCAATCCAGCAGTAAGAGTTTGAAATCTTGAAAACATCTTTTCAATGTCTTCATCATCCTCCATCTTGAAGGCTTCATACTTCTGGATTAAAGCTAGAGCTTTAGTCTCCTTGACTTGAGCATTTCCTTCATGAGTCATTTTCAAGGACTCATATATGTCATAGGCCGTTTCCCTGTTAGATATCTTCTCATACTCAGCATGAGAGATAGCATTCAGCAAAACAGTTCTGCATTTATGATGATTCCTGAAAAGCTTTTTCTGATCATCATTCATTTCTTGCCTTGTCAGCTTTACGCCTCTGGCATTTACTGGATGTTTGTAACCATCCATCAGAAGATCCCATAGATCACCATCTAGACCAAGAAAGTAACTTTCCAGTTTATCTTTCCAGTATTCAAAGTTTTCACCATCAAATACCGGCGGTCTAGTATAACCATTGTTACCGTTGTATTGCTCAGCAGAGCCAGATGTAGATGCAGGTGTAGACTTTTCACTTTCATCAACCATCTTTTACTGAAGCGTTTTTCTCTTCCTGAATCTTTTCTAAACACGGTTAAGTGCTTGCACCTTAGAACCGGCGCTCTGATGCCAATTGAAGGATAGAAAAACACTTAGAAAGGGGGGGGTTTGAATAAGTGTAGCTTTAAAAACTTGACAGATAAAAATAAATTGCACAGTTATTTTTATCCTGGTTCGTTGTTAACTAAACTACTCCAGTCCACCCCCGCAGAGATGATTTACCTTAACTGAGGATTTAATCCACTAATCGCACGGATTACAATGGTTCTCCACTTAGTCAGCAACTAAGTCTTCCAGAGTCTACTGATCACACACTGATCACTCCAGGAACAACTGCTTAGATACCCTCTAAGACTTTTCTAGAGTCTACTGATCCACACGATCACTCTAGTTACAACCTGCTTAGATAACCTCTAAGACTTCCTAGAGTATTCTGATCCACACGATCACTCTAGTTCCTTACAACTTAATGTAATCAATCCTAAGAGTATTACAAATGCTTCTTAAAAGCGATAATCACAAACTGTGATATTTCTCTTAATCGTTTAAGCTTAATCTCACTAATATATTACAACAGCAATGTAGTGAGCTTTGATGAAGATGAAGATTCTGAGCTTTGATTTGAACAGCGTTTCAGCAAGTTAATTTGAGTTGTTTTGTTCAGGATCGTTAACCTTGCTTCTCATCAGAACTTCATATTTATAGGCGTTGGAGAAGATGACCGTTGAGTGCATTTAATGCTTTGCGTGTTCCGTACAGCATCGCATTTAATGTTATACGCTTTTGTCAACTACCTCGAGCCTTGTTCACGCTGTGTCTACTGACGTAGCCTAGAATAGCTTTTAACGTTCCTTTTGTCAGTCAGCGTAGCTTGCCACTTGTACTTTCTTCTGATCTGATGTTTGTGAATACAACGTTTGAATATCATCAGAGTCAAACAGCTTGGTGCATAGCATCTTCTGATCTTCTGACCTTGAAGTGCTTCTGAGCGTGATACCATCAGAACTTCAGTGCTTCTGTTCTCTTGTTCTTCTGATGCTTCCATAGACCCATGTTCTGATTCTGCTTCGACCATCTTCTGATGTCTTGCCAGACCATGTTCTGATGTTGCATGCTGAACCCTTTGAGACAAAGCTTCTGAGCGCTGAATTATGCGTACTCTTTATATATTTCCTGAAAAGGAAATTGCATTTGATTAGAGTACCATATTATCTTAAGCAAAATTCATATTATTGTTATCATCAAAACTAAGATAATTGATCAGAACAAATCTTGTTCTAACAGGTTTAACTACTCATAATATTCAAAGAAAACACAATAATGAATAAAGACATTACAAGAAATTAGAGGAGATTGAATCTTCAATTGCTTCCGCTCATGAAGATCTTCTTCTCTCCCAAACCCTCGCTCTCTCCAATCTTCTCTTGTATTCTTTTCTCTAATCTCTCAAAAGTCCTTCTCTCCTTACACAAACTTCGTTTAAACACTATTAGCATCAGTCTCAGTGTCCGCAAAAAGTCCAAAGTAACTTTAATGACATGACATATTGAAAAAGATCAAAAAGTGAAGGTTCTGTCCGCATCCATCTACACGGGCCGTGTTGATTAACACGGGTGCCCGTGTTGATTCACTGATTGACGTAAGGTTAAACTTCTGCCCAGAACTATCAACACGGGCCGTGCTGATTAACACGGGTGCCGGTGTTGATCCACTATTTTCAACTCGTTCACTCCTTTCCCGAAGCTTTCAACACGGGCCGTGTTGATGTACACGGGTGCCCGTGTTAACCTCCTGATTTTTCAACAATTCCCATCTTTCAGCCTTCCGGAGTCCCTCAAGTCCTGTCATTAGTTCCTCTAATCACACGCATCAACCTACAACACTAACACTACCAAACAAAGGCATAAAGAGGATCTTTTGACATAAACTTTAAACCAAATGCAATGCAATACTATAAATTAATAAATATGATAAACTTAACTTAAAAAATAATAAAACAACCGAATGTGTTACCGAGATGATGAATTTGTGCTGGATGAAAGACATAACTTAGTAGAAATGGTGACTGATCACAACCCCAAACTTATCTCATTGCTTGTCCTCAAGTAATGTATTAAGACTAAACAAAGGTCACCCACGAATTTCTCCTCTCCACAACACAGCCTGTGTTTTTCGCAACTTGGATTTTTACTTCCCAATCAAGCTTCTAGTTTCCTGAATCGAACTATCTACCACACTTTCACATCAGAGGGCTTCTTTACCTGCAAACTTTTAACACTCTCACCAGATCTCTCGGGGTTAAAGTGTTTGCACTCACAGTACCAAAGTATGCAATATCAACTCTTAATTTTGAATTTACTCTATCTTCACTACACAAACAGATTCCACACACTTTATGAGGTCTTTTGGGTTGTAACGGGGCTCAAGTACGGTAGGATAGACAAACGAATGGATACAAAGGGTTTGGATTCGGCATTCATGTTATTTTCTCATTTTTTGTGCTTCACTAATAACCTGGGGGATTCACTTTGATTCTTCACTCAATTTTTTCTATGAGCATGTTCGAGTCTTTAGTCACGGCAAGTGCTTTTCTCTTCTTTTTTTTTTATTTCTTTTTACGCACTTGCTCTTTTTCTACGAATTGTCACCCCAAACTTAGTTTCTTGCACACTTTATAATTTACAACAATCATGCCGAACAAGGGTAGGAAGTGTATAATTACGGATGAACAGGGGTTTAATTTAAACAAAAAGGCTAAGGCTCAATGGGGTTCACAAAGGATAAACATAAAGTAAAGGATGGATAGAAAGGCTAAGGGTTAAACAAACAACATCCCTCAGTGTGTGTCCTTATGTTGTGCTGTGTAAAAAGAACATACGCAAAATCAGAGTGATAAGGTCATACCTGACTGAACTCTCATGATGATATTTTAGTGTTTGGCCTTTGTACTCTCACCATGTTGGTTATGCTTACAAGCTCTGAAGCCTCCTCGTATCATGTGGTTTCTTTTCCGACTCGGGTATACCATACAACCATTTTGGGCTGGTGTTACCAAATCGCGTCCAACCTTTAATTTTATCATTTCATGGCTGCATCAACTTCCAGGGTGCCTCGGAAGATCAAGTATGGGGAGTATCTTTCATCCACTAGCTATCAATCTCGGGTTCATCCAACAACTATCTGTAACACTGTAACATAATGGTACACCAAAGACAAATAGAAATGCTAAAAACAAAATTAAAAATAGAAACAAAAGCAAATGCATGAAAACCCCCCACACCTGAACTAAACATTGACCTCAATGTTTTAGCCCAACTGTGGAAAGGACTCACATAGGGTACATCAACTTCGGTCGTCGCTTTCAAGCTTTCACCAGAGAAATCCCCTTTTTATTACCTGAAATAAAACAAACAAAAAGGCAAATTATTTATTAAAAGTGTGGGTTGCCTCCCACAAAGCGCGTCGTTTAACGTCGCATGGCTCGACGGTCCATTACCCTTTATTATGGAGGGTATTTCCTCTTCCAAACCTGGTTGCTTTTCACTTCCGCAACTACGAACTCATGAAGATGAAAAGCATGGACAACTTTTCTCTTCAATTCACTTCCCACATTCTTCTTTTCATCTTTTTTTTTCTTAGAACATATGATGGCTATACGCATTGGTTCCACCCGAGAGGCTATGCTCGACACTTTTTCTTGGGGCTGTTTAGACCTTTTGTTCTTTTCCTCACTTTCTGTCATATCATCAGAAGTTTGATCATTTACAACCGCCTTGTGTTTCTTAACTCCTAACATCTTCAAGGTTACTTCTTCATGAAATGATTTCAACGTTAGTGTCCCTTTTTCAATGTCGAAATTGCAGCGACCTGTCAACAAAAATGGTCTCCAAAGAAGGATAGGAGTCTCTTCATCTTCCGGAATGTCCATGATGTGGAAGTCAACCGGGAATACAAACTTATCAACCTCCACTAGTACATCTTCAGCTACCCCATATGATTTCTTATTGGTGTGATCAGCGAACCTTAACTTTGTTTTACTTTCGCTAATCTTTCCCAATTCAAGCTTTTTGAAAATAGATAGTGGCATTAAACTCACACTAGAACCAGAATCGATGAGTACCTTTTTAAATACCATATTCTTGATCGTGCACGGTATCGCCACCGCTCCAGGGTCTTTCCTCTTGATTGAGATCATTCTTGCTGACGAGACTATGCCACACTTCTCAGTTGCAATTTTTGGTTCTCCTCCCAGTGATCTTTTTTTGGCCATCACTTCCTTCATAAATTTCTTATACAAGGGCATGTGCTCAAGTGCTTCTAAGAAGGGTAGATTCACCTCTAACTTTTTGAACAAGGCGGTAAACTTCTCAAAGTCTTTCTCTTTTGAATCCTTCTTTGTCACTCTGGAAGGGAAAGGTAGTTTGATCACCGGTTCAACATCTTTCTTATTTTTTTCTTCAAATGGTTTACCCGGCAGTATCACAACCTCTGGTTCTTTTGGATTTTCTCTTATTTCCAAACCCACCTCTATTACCATGGGGTCATCTATTTCCTCTTTTTCTTTTTCCGATTCTGCCACTTTTTTACGTCTTGTAGTAACAACATTAATCTTTTCTGGGTCTTTCGGATTTTTCACAGTTGAGCTCGGCAAGGTACCTTGTGCCTGTAGAGTGAGATGCTGTGCTATTTATCCCACTTGAAATTCCAGATTTTTAATTGAGGCCGAGGTATTTCTGTGGCTGTTTCTTGTTTCTTCTTAGAACTAAGAACACTGCCCAACTAATCTTTCAATTGCTACTTCCCACTCTGCCTTCTGGGTACCTTGTTGTTGTTGATCTTTCCAAGCAAAATTGGATGATTCTTCCACCCTGGATTATAGGTGTTAGAATACAGATTTTTTTTGCCTCAGGATTTTGATTTCATCAATCTGCTTGGGAGTAGCAACACAATATACAGTTTTATGAGGGCCATTACAGATTTCACAGTTGACAGGTTGAGTTTGTTGAACTTGAGTCACCTGTTGTGTACCTATATTCATAGCCTTCAATTTCTTTTCAACTTCTGCGGCTATCACATCTTCAACCCAACTTTTAGAAGTCTCAAACTTCAGATCAATTATTCCCTCAGTTTTGTTAGTACACCTGTCATACAACTCTAGATGCTCATTAGCAGCTATCGCTTTAATAATCTTCTTAATACCGGTGGCATTTGAGAAATTAGTTGAGCCACCGGCTGCAGTATCGATCAATTGCTTTGTCTTTATTTTGAGCCCTTTAACGAACACTTGCATCTCTTCAGTGTGATCCATGTTATGTGTTGGGCATGCTACGAGGATCCTCTTGAATCTTTTGTAGGCATCTCCCAAAGGTTCACCCTCCTTCTGCTTAAAATTCAGAATTTCATACCTTTTTCGTAGAAAGACTGACGCTGGAAAATACTCATTTAGGAAAGCCTTTTCCATCTCTTCCCACGATGTGATACTGCCCGCTGGGAGGGAATAGAACCATTCTTCTGCCTCTTCGGCTAAGGTAAAAGGAAACATCCTTAGCTTCTTTGCCTCTTCGGTATGACCATTAATTTTCAGAGTGGTGCTCATGGTCAAAAATCTCTGTAAGTGCTTGTTTGCATCTTCATTAACCTTTCCGGTGAAATACTTTCTTTCGAGCTGAGTGATGGTGCTTGGATGCAATTGGAAATTAGGAACATTCACCGGTTGGTTGACAATTGTTAGCCTCTCACCCGGTGTATTCGCAACACTATAGTCTCCGAGGAGCCTCTCAGGAGGAGGAGGATTTTCACCCATGACTTCTTCTTCACTTTCAGAACCTGAACCAGAATGAACTGTAACAATTTCTTCTTCAGATTCCAGCTTAGCCAACCGAGCTTGTCTACGCCTTGCGTGCAAAGTTCTTTCAATCTCTGCTTCAAAAACAAATTCAGCTGAGACCTTACCTCGCATACAGAGATTAAAAAAATATCAGAATTAGAAAAAAAATTGCAGAAAATAAAATTTTAGTCGCAGAGCAACAAAATTCTAACTGAACTCAACTTAAACTCAATATTATGGCAGTCCCCGGCAACAGCGCCAAAAACTTGATCGGTAAATTAGCAAATGTACTAATCTGCCAATGTAGTAATAATAGGAAATCCCTAAGTATCGATCTCAAGGACTGCGTACCAATACAAAGTTATGTTTTAATTCAATTAAACAAAAAGCCTTGGGGGTTTTTGATTAGGAATTATAAATTTAATTGCAAATAAAAGTAAAAGATGTATTCGACCAAAGATGAGTAACATGCCAGGGTAGGTGTGTGCATTAACATGTAACAATTCTGAACCCTTTTTTCATAACAAAATTCAACTTATAAATTACCAATTCTTAAGGGTGTTTGCTCCTAAGTCCTTAGTGGGCAAACCTTTGAACATTCAATCCTAATCCCAAAGTCCTTTGATATTAGTGATAAATTTAGGCATTATTATTATCAAGAATGTTCCGATTACTATAGGATATCCCTAATCCTAGGTGATATCTACTATAGTATAATGGTATAAAAACCCTAACAATGGAGGTCCATCCTAATTGTCAGTCATCAATCAATCCAGTTGGTCCGACGAGGAAAGCGTTAAAAACCTTATACCATTAAATTGAACGTGAAAGAGAAATATGTTATTGAAATTTGGAATTCAAAATCATCACAAATGTTAATCAGGGACACCCCCTAGCATTGGGGGGTTTAGCTACTCATAATATTCAAAGAAAACACAATAATGAATAAAGACATTACAAGAAATTGGAGGAGACTGAATCTTTAATTGCTTCCGTTCATGAAGATCTTCTTCTCTCCCAAACCCTCGCTCTCTCCAATATTCTCTTGTATTCTTTTTTGTAATCTCTCAAAACTCCTTCTCTCCTTACACAAACTTCGTTTAAATAGTATTAGCATCAGTCTCAATGTCCGCAAAAAGTCCAAAGTACCCTTAATGACATGACATATTAAAACAGATGAAAAAGTGAAGTTTCTATCCGCATCCATCTACACGGGCCGTGTTGATGAACACGGGTACCCGTGTTGATTCTCTGACTGACGTAAGGTTGAAATTCTGTCCAGACCTATCAACACGAGCCGTGCCGATTAACACGGGTGCCCGTGTTGATCCACTATTTTCAGCTCGTTCACTCCTTTCCTGAAGCTTTCAACACGGACCGTGTTGATGTACACGGGTGCCCGTGTTGACCTCCCGATTCTTCAATAATTCCCATCTTTCAGCCTTCCGGAGTCCCTCAAGTCCTGTCATTAGTTCCTCTGATCACACGCATCAACCTACAACACTAACACTACCAAACAAAGGCATAAAGAGGATCTTTTGACATAAACTTTAAACCAAATGCAATGAAATACTATAAATTAGTAAATATGATAAACTTAACTTAAAAAACAATAAAACAACCGAATGTGTTACTGAGATGATGAATTTGTGCTGGATGAAAGACATAACTTAATAGAAATGGTGACTGATCATTGGTTTAGTTATGTGAGCAATGTGTGCATACTGGTGGTGTATGCTGTCTGTACTGTATTAGCTCTGATTGTGTTTTGTTTAATTTGTTTCTGCTGCAAGTGTTTCTCTGATATGGTGTGACAGGTTGTTTTAGCCAAAAATTTGCCAAAGGGGGAGATTGTAGATGTTTTTCATGTTGGCTACATTTGTGGTAAAACATACCTGAGTGTTTAATGTCTTGACTGATGTCATGACATGTTTTATATTGTGCTATGCAGGTTACATATGTGTTAAGCTAATACAGGTTCTCTTAATGAATGTCATGAACGATGTTATGACATCCTTGTCTGACAGCAGGAGCAGTTATATTTTATTAATTGTGTTTCCTGATTTCTCTCACTCTACAATTTAGGAAACCTTTTATTGTGTGCTGAATAATTCGTCTAGAAGATTTCGCTGACAGCACATTCTATAACAACCAAATGGCGTGTAAATTAGGTTAACTTGGTTAACCCTAATTTGTTTATAAAAAAGCCCAAGGCCCAAGAGCTGCATATAAGAAGACTGCAATCCTAATTAGGAACGCAGAGAGAGTAAATTGTTAATTGTGAAGAACCATAGTTCTGTAGCTGTCTCTTGTACTCCAAGCAATTGTCTCTTGATGATTGTATTGGAATAGGTTGTGTTTGTTAATTGTCACTTTAAGCTTTTAAGCACGAGTGTGTGTGTCTTGATTGAAGCTTTTAAGCAGATCAAGGTGTGTTTTTGAAGTGTGTCTTCTCTCTAAATTTGTTTAATGTTTATTTGTAATCACTGCTGTGATTGAGGGGGAGTGAGTGGAGATACTCAGGTCTAGGAATATATTGGAATTACATTGGGTAGGTTTTAAGTGAGGAGTTGTAAACGGGGGAGTTTAACTCCGAATTAATTCTGCTTATATTGGATTCCCGCCCTGGCTTGGTAGCCCCCAGAGTAGGTTGTTTGAACCGAACTGGGTAAACAATTCAGTGTGTTCTTTATTGTTTTTACGCGTTTCTATTTTAACGGTTTGCGTTGTGTAATTGTGGATGTCATAACATCCAGTAAGACATCCAACGTGAGTTACTATAATTTTCACATTGTTTTCATATAATATTTTTGATTCATTCATCACCTTCGATCCATCTTTGTTACATATCTATGCCTACGTGCACTGCTCCACTCGGTCAGCCATCACCTTCGATCCATCTTTGTTCCATCTTTGTTTCATATAATATTTTTGATTCATTCATCACCTTCGATCCATCTTTGTAACAAAAATAAATTGACAGCCTTTTGTGACGGAATGTGTGACAGAATAAGTCCTCACAAAATTTCTTTTACAAATTTCCACACAAAAATGCTTAGTTTTTGTGAGGGAAAGATACCTCTATCCTTGTTTTAATGATGTCAAAACCTCTTGATATGGGTTGGCTCCGTGATCAAACTTGATAGTAGAATGGGTGGTTTGAAAATCCTTGAAAACAATAATTTTTGGAGGTTTTCTCTGTTTGCGTTGACTCATGCTTCAGTTAGGTCGACTCACGGATTGTAGAAGATCATTGCACCAAGCTCGCAATTGCTCGCATCGACCCTTCTGGTCGACTCATATTGGGAGTTGGGTATTTGCAGTTTGCATCGATGCATGCCCTGTTGTTGTCGTTGCATTGATGTTTAAAACATCATCCTACAAAGCTTGGTTTCGCTCGCATCGATTGGGCCTTCTGCATTGGTCGACCGCTCGCTGTTTTTCACCAAATTTACTGCTATGCTTTTGGTCTTAACTATTGGGTAACTCACATATATTAACTAGTTTTCATCATTTGAAAGACAAGAAGAAAAAGTGAAAGATATACACATTGTGCTCACCAACTTCATCCTCTCATGTATTCATCAATAATTACACATAACAATTTTTGTTGATCAAAGTACAGAGCTGTGTTGATAACGTTTAAATTGAAGATTGAGATTCAAATTTGGGTTGAGCATTTGTGGGTTTTTTTTAATAAAATCATTGGGGGTTTTTCCTCCAAGATCTTGAGGATTTG
Source organism: Vicia villosa (assembly GCF_029867415.1). Lineage (NCBI taxonomy): Eukaryota > Viridiplantae > Streptophyta > Magnoliopsida > Fabales > Fabaceae > Vicia > Vicia villosa. The sequence goes on along the minus strand of NC_081186.1, from coordinate 129,835,449 downwards.
GGGGTTTTCGCACAAGTCTTTACTTCAATAGAATTAGCCGAGTGAAAATATTAAGAAATGATGGTTGGCTATATCAAGTAACGGTAACCGGAGGATTGCGAAGAAAGACTTAGGGTCAAATGTCTTGCGATCGAAATCAGCCGAATGAAAGGTTTGTGGAACCCGGTGTACGTGCAAATAAGTAGCGGTAACTGGAGGTTTGTTCGAAGAGTTTGGCATACTTGGTTCATCTCGAATTAAGGGAAGAGAAGAGCATAGTATCAATTTCAAAAATTGTAAATTGAGTGTTGGTGACTATTTATTCTCTTGTAAAACTTTGCAACTTAATATCATATATCCTAATTCTAGATTCTAGAATTAGGGGCAGATGTACCCTACGCGAGGACGACAAGGGGAACTGCCTAAACAAAAAGTTAAGATGGAAAAACATTAATGGTGTGGGAGGTATAGGTAAGGGATTTTTGGGGAAGGTTAATAGCAAAAGGAAAAAATGGAAGAAATTGGGCTTTGACAGTAGTAGGGAAATAAGTTCTTTGGTGGGTGGAGTAAACAAGAAGGGCTGTCTTGAAAAGTATATCTATAAGGAGGTGGGTGATCAAGTTAGTGGGAATGTGTTGGTATGTTACGGTAATAAAAAGGAGGAGTCCGATATTCTAAGAAATAACAATAGACAATGGGATTTTTTGGAGAATGATGTATCGGGCAAACCTTGGTCGGCTATTGTCGCTTTGAGGGTGGTGGATGCAGAGGGTCGAAGCAAGCTTATTAGTATAATTGAGGACTAGGAAAAAGGAGGTGATATAGACGGGAAGGCAAGGAGGGAGAATAATATTGTGTATCAATGATTATTGGTTCATTGAACATTAGAGAGAGAGAGTGAATGCACTCTAGAGGAGGAGAATATCTTCCGTGATTGAAAAGGGAAAAGCGGATATTTTTTTTGTTACAAGTAACTAGTATGGATGATGTTATTGCTAATAGCTTTTGGAGTTGTACGGAGGTGTGGTTTTCTTATTCCAACTCTTCAGGAAGATCGGAGGATTGCTCATTTATGGAATAAGGACAATATTGAGGTGTTGAATAGTTTTAGGGGGGACGGTTTTTTGGGGATCAAAATGTGGTGTAAGAACAATTTGTACTATGTGGTGAATATTTATTCTTCTTGTGATTTGAGTAAGAAGAAAGCCTTTTGGAATGAGTTACTTCTCTTGATGGAGAGATTCAAAGATGGGGATTGGATCTTGGGTGGCGACTTTAATGCTATAAAAAATGTTAGAGAAATAAATGGTAGGGCGGTTACGGTTAATCATAGTGAGGTGGACTTATTCGCAGACTTCATTAATAAGAGATCTTTGGTGGATATTCCTTGTAAAAGGAAGAGATTCTCTTGGTTTAGCGGAGACGGCAAGTCGAAAGTAGAATCGATCGTTTCCTCTTATCTATTGATGTTGTAAATAGGTGGGATGTTGTTGGTCAATTTATTGGTGCTAAGGATATCTCAGATCATTGTCCTATTTGTTTGTTGTCGGATAAATATAATTGGGGGCCCAAACCTTTTAGATTTAATAATGAGTGGCTTTCTTTTGATTCCTTTGTTCCGTTTGCGGAGAAAGAGTGGAGTAATTTGAAGGTAGAAGGTAGAGGTGATTATGTGTTAAAAGAAAAGCTTAGGCTTTTAAAAGATAGACTTAAATGGTGGAATAAGGAGGTTTTCGGGAAGATTGAGTTGGATATGGAGGACGGTGTTCGGGACATTAACATAGCCGATGAGAAGTTGGTTTCGGATGATCATACAACTTTTATTGAGAATCTTGAAATGAGAAGGGAAGCTTGTTGTAGATTTTGGAAGAATGGGAGAATTAAAGAGAATATTCTTCTTCAAAAATCTAGGTTGAATTGGCTTCAAGAGGGGGATTCGAATAGTGGTTTCTTTCACAAGGTGATGAAACAAAGAAGAAGAATTAATCATATTGGGCCGATTCTTTCATCAGTTGGTGTAGTGGAATCGGTGGAGGAAGTGAAATAGGCGGTGTTTAATCACTTCGAAATTAAGTTTATTTAAGCGGAAGAGGTTAGACCAATGTTGGACGGTATCCCTTTTAAATCAATTAGTTTGGAGGAAGCTTCGAGGCTTGAAAAACCGTTTCTTGAATGTGAGATCAAAGAGGTGGTTTGGGATTGTGGAGGGGAGAAAAGTCTGGGGCCGTATGGGTATTCTTTTCTCTTTTTTTTTAAAGAAGTGTTGGCATGTTATAAAAAAAGATTTCATAAGCTTCTTTAATTAATTTTTTTAGGGAAGGCCTATCTCTAAGGCGGTTTCCTCCTCTTTTTTAACTCTTATTCCTAAGTCTAAAAATCCTTTGACTTTGGATGATTATAGGCCTATTTGTTTGGTGGGTTGCATGTATAAGGTGATGGCTAAGCTTTTGGCGGGAAGACTTAAAGGAGTGCTTAATTCTATCATTTCACCTTGTCAAAGTACCTTTGTTCCCGGTAGACAATTGTTGGATGGAGTTCTTGTGGCGAATGAGGTGGTGGACTATGCGAGAAAAGAAGGTAAAAATTGTATTCTTTTTAAATTAGATTTTGAGAAGGCTTATGATAAGGTTGGTTAGAGATTTTTATGGTATATGTTTAAAAGGAAGGGGTTTGGGAGTAAATGGATGAATTGGATGGAATTATTGGTTTTCAATAGTAAGATGTCAGTGCTTGTTAATGGGAGCCCCACTAAGGAGTTTATTATTCATAGAGGGTTGAGGCAAGGTGATCCTCTTCCATCGTTTCTTTTTGTTCTAGTGGCGGAAGGTTTATCGGGTCTTGTTAGACAATTTATTGAAGTGGAGAAATTTCAAAGATTTGCTATTAAGGATTCTTGTTGGGTAGACATTCTACAATTTGCGGGTGACACTTTGATTGTGGGAGATGGAAATTAGAAACATGTTAGGGCGATTAAAGCGGTGCTTCGGGCTTTGAAATTGTTTCGGGGATTAGTATCAACTTTCATAAAAGCAAATTAACTAGCTTGTAAGAAGGAAGAGAGTAACTTTTATTTTCTTGGTATTTCGATAGGTTTCAATTTGAGGAAGGAAGCTAATTGGAATCCTTTTGTGTTAAAGATGAAGAATCGTTTGGAAGGATGGACGAATTGCTTCTTGAATTTGGGAGGTAGATTACTCTTTTGAAATCCGTTCTTAGTTCTTTAGCCATTTTTACTATGTCTTTTTTCAAAATGCCGAGAAGGGTGGTGAAAAAATTTACTAGCATCCAAAATAAATTTCTTTGGGGAGGAGTGGAAGAAAAAAGGTGTATTTATTAGGTAAAGTGGGATGATGTTATTTTTCCTTTTGAGAAAGGGGGTTAGGAGTGAGAAATATTGCCTTGTTTAATTTGGCTTTCCTTAATAAGTGGAGATGGAGAATTCTTGAAGGCCAAAATTCTTTGTGGTACAGTATTTTGAAATCGCGTTATGGTGATTTAACTTCAATCGTGTTTGGTGTTGGAAAAGTTTGCAATGTTTCTTCATCCTTTTCTTTTTGGTGGAAGGATATTGTAAAGATTGATTCTTTTTATTCTTATGATCCCATTGTTGAAAATAGTAGGTTCTTCGTTCATAATGGCTATAATACTCTGTTTTGGGTATCTAATTGGTTGAATGGTGTTCCTGTGGAAGAGGAATTTCAGGATTTGTTTGAGGCTTCTTATTTGAAGAGTGTATCAATGGGAGGTTGGAAGGAGGAAAGGTGGTTTTGGGGGGGTTTGTTGGGGGATAATGTTTATGTTAACAATTATGGTTTGTTGAAAGGGCAGTTGGAGGATTTTAGAGGTTGGAAGGAAGGAAAGGATTCAGTGGTTTGGCGTGGAAATTCGGTCCCAGTATTTTCGGTTGCATCGTGCTACGATTTTTATATGCGCATTCGGATTCCTTTTGGACCTCCAAACAAGTGTGATGAAGCTTTTGGGTTACTTTAGAAAACGGATGTTCCGTTCAAAATCAAGGCTTTCGGTTGGAGACTTTTCCACAATAGACTTCCCACAAAAGATCTTTTGTTGATTAGAGTTATGTCTTTATCTCTTGATAATTCAAATTGTATACTATGTGGTAATTGTGTGGAGAATTTGGAGCATTTCTATTTTACTTGTTGGGTGGTTAAGAAGGTGTGGTTTGAGGTAGCTTTGTGGATTGGAAAAGGGGGGAATAGTGAGGAAGAGTGCTTGGCTAATTTTTTGGATTGGTACTGTTTCTTTCGGTTGCTTAGAAACAGGGTGTGTTTCCGGAAGGATAAATGGAGTGTTAATGATAGCGTTTGGAATTTAAAGTTGCTTGTTTGGAAGTTGACGTTTTGTGGGAAAATTACTCATTCCAATCTCTCCTTTTACGAGTTCTCTAAGGATCCGTTATTTTTCCTCTCGTAATAGTATTTGGTTTGTAATTTTCCTTTTTGTCGGGTTTTCCCGTGTCCTCTTGTATTGGTTTGGAGAACCCTTTGTTGTCCCTATAATATATGTTGCTTATTGAAAAGAAAGAAAAAAAACTACGATTGACTTAATGACTCACTACAACACGCGTGGGCTTTAAAAGCGCTTTTTTTGGGCTTTAAAAGCGCTTAAAAGCGCTGTGAAAACCAGCGCTGGTGTTATACCCCAAAATTTGCCCACATCTTTTTTCAAGAAAACTCCAATCTGAAAATTAAGAGTCTCATATAATCATGGATTTTTATTTCAACAATTATCCTGACATATGAAATACTTAGTTTTTAGAATTTTTCTTATACAGTAATTTGGCTTGCAGTTGAATTTATTCTTACGCAAACGCCAAATACTGTTTATTACTTCACACATGCTATTTTATTTATTTACAGATAAATAGTACTGACACAATTGGTACAGAGTTAAATCTTTTGCAGGCGCAGAATCAGGAAACTCAGACTGTACTGGTAACAGTAAATAATAGTTATTTATTATGTCTGTGTTTTTTTAACAAGTCATGTAAATAAACTTTCATTTTTCACATAAAACAAAAACAAAAAAACAACTAAAAGAAAATTAACTTTGACTGTTGATTTTTCACTCTAACTGCTACATCAATACCTGAACAGTCAGTCGACAGCCAAACTGCTGGCAGTACAATTCTCAGTATTTTGTACCATCAATCAAATCAATCTTTCACAATTCAAAATTCCAAGATCTTTGTGCTAGAAGTCTTCTGAATATCACGCGATTAGCAGAAACTCAGCACTGCACAAAAATCAGGTACGCTTAACTGTCTCCTACACAAACAGTCCCTAATCAGGGTTTTTCTTGTTTTACAGGAGCAACAAGTTTTTGAGAGCTCAAATGGATTTCATACACATCCATATGTCTCAAAGTACCATCATACAAATTTTCAAACTTCAATTCACTCAGACGCACCGTCAGCAGCTCAAACAGTCAACAGACGACCCGTTTGACCAAAAAAGTCAACAGACAGTCAAAAATGAAATTTTTTGTCAAAGTCCATATTTTGTCAAAGGATTCATCATTTGATCATTGGATGATCATAATTCATCAAGGAAAGATCAAAAATCAACAAAACCCTAAGATTCAAAATTAGGGTTTTTGCCTGAAAAGTCAACTCAACTTTGACTGATCATAACTCTCTCATCCTTCATCCAAAAAATTCAAACCAAAGCTTGTTTTGAAGGAAATTCAATTATCTTTCAAATGCCATTGATCCCATGGTCATTGGATTCACCATTTGAAAAATATGATCAAAGACATTACAGGTCATTTTCAAAGTCAACAAAAAGACACTTTTTTCAAAAGGACACACAAGGAGCTTCAAAAATCATTTTGACATGAGACCAAAGGCATTGGTTAGAGGACTCTTTGAGGTTTCCAAAAAGTGCAAGATCTCCTTCATATGACAAAATTTGAAGGATTTACACCTTGTTGAAGTTGGCTAAATTTTGGGAAAATGCATGAAACCAACATTGTTCAAAATTGCATTTTTTCCAAATGGGGCCAAGTTTTCAGCATTCAAACATCATTTCCATGTTACTATGGGCCTCCCACGACCAAGACTAAGCCCATACCTTTTTTATCCATTTTTTGCATGATTTTATCTTACTTTAAGATTAAAATTAAAAGGAAAATGCATGGATAAATGGTAGCTTACAATCTAAGCATGACTCATCCAAGGAACCTTCAATTTTCTGCAGAGGATTGGTGCACAAGGCAAGAGCATTGAATGGAGTCAAGACTTGGTCAAAAATTCAAGGTTTTTAATATTTAAAAACCAAGTTTTCAACAAAGGCAACTAGCTGCAAGTTAGCTTCAATTCTAAGCACACATAGCTTATAAATAAGCTATCATAGTTCAGCAAAGAAGGAGAGACAAGTTCAGAAGCAAATCTAAGCATAACACCCTTGTAATCACTTCAAAAAATTCAAAAGAAAACTCAAATTCGAATTTGTAATTTCTGCTCATTTCAATACAAACTAAGCATTCATACACCTTCCTTGAACATCACTGAAACTATCTCAATCAATTATAAGCCTTGAAGCTCACTGAATCGAGCTACACAGGTCAAAAATTGTTCAAACTAAAATCAATTCGTATCTGGCTATTCACACATATTTAACAAGATGTAGACATACTATTGAGTTTGGTTTGAGGTGTAGATCATTTCTGGAGCTTTAATTAAGTTTTAGATGCGTATACACGAAACCACCATTTTAGGGTTCTTTATCCCAAAATTAGGGTTTTCCAAATTAGGCAAAATTACAGGTTCTGAATAGCACCATTGAGTTCGCATGAACAATACGAACTCAACCATACCATCGCGCCAAGTTTAGACTCACGTTTGCTTGTATTCGCTATTATTACCAGGTGTAAAAGATTAGGTTTTTTACACCACCTGCAAATGAACGGTGTAAAAACCTATCTGAAGGTTGAAGATGATGCGTGGCGCCCTCTGATTCGCTGGGAGGCGCGCGCGTGTTTTTTAAACTGACTTGGAATTCAGTGTTTTGCAGGTGTTCCACGTGTTATGGTCCCTCACCATCTGGGCCTTCTGATCCATCCATCAACTCATCCAACGCCTCAGAACACGCACGCATACCATGCTCCCTCACTGATTACCACACAGGATCAGTATCCTTTTATTTTCTATTTTATTTTCTATTTTATTTTAATTTCTTTGTTAAATTAATTAAAAATAGTTTTAAAAATCCAAAAAATACACAAAAAATATTTTTAGACTTCTAAAATAATATATTATTTTCTGAAATAAAAATATTTTTATTTTCTTCAAAATTTCAATATTTTGCATAATTAATTAGTATATATTTATATATTTGCTTTTTAATTATTCTAACCAATCAAAAAATCATAAAAAAAATTGTTCTTTGTGTTAAATATTGTTTATATATTATAAACTAATTTTGTACATATTTTGAATAATTTTCTTTTTAAGTTCTAATTATTTGTATAATTATTTGCATAATTATGTTTTAATTAACTTAAATCAATTTCAAATCAATTCCAAAAATTCCAAAAAAATTAGTTTTGTTTTAAAATTAATTAACAAATATTTTGTACATATTTTAAACTTAATTTCTAGGTTTAAATCTATTTTCATCTATTTTCTTCATTTTAATTTAATTAATCATGCATTAATTATAATTAAAATCAATCATAAAAAATCCAAAAACATGCCTTTTATTTTTCTTGCAATTTAAAATTCCTAGATAAATGTATAGGATGTCAAATTCATGTAAATAGGCTAGTTTACATTTCCTGCATAATCGATGTAATAGCGTAGATTTACTTTCCGCACTTTACATTTCCGCACTTTAATTTCCCGCACATATAAACTGCGTGTATGTCAAAGATAAAATTGAACCGTTAGATCACTAACTCCAAAGATAAATATCTGAATCCAATTACAATCACACTTGCACCTCTTCAGGTAATCCCTTTTACAATCTTTCAAAATCAAAGTCAAATTCAACTGTTTTGAGTACAAAATCGAACCTTGCTTTTATATCCAGTGAAAGGATAGATTTTTAAAGGAAATAGGATAAAGACCTTACAACTCAGGGTAGACCTCCTAGTTTGCTTGCTCAAATCAAAACAAACAAAATTCTCATACACTATTGATTTTTCAAAACTTTCAAAAAAGACAATACTTTGTATACATCCAAACACGGGTTATTACAAAGTTAACGTTCTTTTCAAAACATCTTTCGAAAGATAAATAAGCATTTTGTATACATCCACACACGGATCATTACAAAATTCAAATTACAAAGGTATGCATGAAACCATATATAAGCAATTTCAGAGCAATTGAAAAGTGATCGAAAAACAAGTGAGCTAAGCAAACTTAAGAGCCCATGGATAACCATGGATACAAAGGGTGCTAACACCTTCCCTTTGTATAACCTACCCCCTTACCCAGAATTTCTTAAAGGTCTTTTTTCTGTTTCTTTTATAAACCTTTCCTTAATTGGATAAAATAAAAGGTCGGTGGCGACTCTGTGATATTTTCAAAAATGCGAAAGCATTAAGCGACAAAAAGAGTCAGTTCACGTATCTCTACAGATCAGAGGTATGGCCCGGTATTAAAAAAATCGGAGGTCCACAGCTGGCGTAGGTAACAAAAGCGCTTCTGAAAGCGCTCTGGTAGACCCCCCCCTATAAGAGCGCTTTTCTGGAAAAAGCGCTCTGGTAGACCCCCCTATAAGAGCGCTTTTGCTGAAAAAGCACTTTGGTAGGCCTACTTTAGAATGTTTTTTTTCTTTTTAAAGTAGCCCTACGAAAGCGCTTTTCTGGAAAAGCGCTTTCGTAGGTGTCTATTATTTTTATAATTTTTTTATTATTTCTAAACCTGCACTTTTGGCAGCAATATTTCAGAACCTGTAATTTACCATTTTTTGGCAGTATTTTTTCATGAAACTATAATTTATCATTTCTAAACCTGATTCTTACACCATCACATTATATATATACCATTATAATCGATATCGATTATATACAAAAAAAAATCATTATATTATATACCATTAATGTAAATCAAAATACATATATACATATTTCTAAACCAAAACAACTAAACCAATTCATATTACATCATAACAATAAGTAAATCAGATCTAAGCAACTAAATCGATAGACTAAGCAGTAGGTGTACAAATTTAGCATTAAATAGTTACAAATAGTTGGAGCCACACCTCATATATTATACACACTAAAAATGGTGCAAAACCCTGCATTGTTTAGGACTTCCTTGAGATTGAAAAAACTTTTCACTCTTCATTGTTTAGGCATCCTTTTGTGCAAAACCCTGCATTGCTGTTTAAAATCAAAAACATATTAGAGTCATCACGAGGAAAGCAGATTATCATGAAATCTAAGAAAATTCAATCTTAAAAGGTTCATTATCCGTTCTAAAGATTTTAGAAGGAACATACTTCAACCAAATAAAAATTCCCTTAAATAAAAATGTAAACTGCAATTATAAGCTTAAATACAAAAACCAAAAACAATAATAAGTCTTAGCCATGTAGGTGGACTTGACTATTTAGATTAAACAAAACTATAATGTTAAATATTTTAAAAATTACAAATACTACCTCAATTAATTTGTATATTTGTAGTAATGTTTAATAATTGACTCTGCTAAAACTTAAAAAAAACACTCTGCATAAATAATTCTAATAACAAATAACTAAACATTAAAAACTATAAAATATATAAAAAAAACACTCACTTCGACGCACATAAGGTGTTTGTTCAATGTCAAAGGAGGATGCATAACACAACCAAATCAATCAGGAACACCTTGTCCTGCAATTCAACCAACAACACATATCAACTCAAAATCTCTACAAGTTATTGAAGAAATTTTATGTACCATCAATCTCAAATAAGCACCTAATATAAAAAATCCCAAATCAGAACCCCAAATCTGAAACCCTAAATCAAAAGAAATCATAATGGAGCAGAAAACCAATCAATATACAATCATTCCCATGGGATTTGGGATTCAATATACAATCTCTTGTACGATTGATTTCTTCTCATCCCCTTTTTTCGCATCACATGGAGTACGGTTTTTGTAGATCTGGAAGAGATGATTGAGTATGTGTTTTGGGTTTTGTGAAAGACGATGGAATCATGCAGTTATAGGACGAAAGAGGCCGGAGGTGGTGGAATGTAAGAGATACGGATGTGATTGAAGGGAAGAGAGTCGGAGATCAGAGAGAGCGGTTCTTCAGAGATTGATGAAGAGAAATAGGGTTACGAGAGAGAGAGAAGAGAGTGTGTTTTTGTTTTCTGAAACAAAACACGTGTTTTTGTAAAAAGCGCTTTTCAAAACAGTTGCCCACCCTACCAAAGCGCTTTTCAAAAGCGCTCTCATACCCCACCCTACTAAAGCGCTTTTCAAAAGTGCTCTCATACCCCACCCTACCAAAGCGCTTTTCAAAAGCGCTCTCGTACCCCACCCTACCAAAGCGTTTTTTTTGCGTTTTTTTTCCTTTTTCTTTTAGCGAAACCTATGAAAGCGCTTTTGTCTAAAAGCGCTTTCGTAGGTGTGCTGCTAAAAGCCAATTTTGGCGTAGTGACTGTATTAAGACGAGTTGTAAAATGCTTGTTTGGAGGTGGTCCTTTATCGGAAAAATTACACATTCCAATTGTAATTTCTATGAGTTTAGCAAAAACCCTTTGTTTTACTTAAGTTAGGTTTCTTTTGGTGTATAATTTTGTTTTTTGACTTTAGCCGCCTCTTTGTAACCGAGTTTCTAGAACTTTTGTTCTAATTTAATACAACTTGCTTACTAAAAAAGACGATGCCATGAAATTTTTATTTTATAGTAGTGTGTGGTTCATTTGATTTTGATGATAATGAAAAATGGGAACACAAGCAAGGGGACTAGGGCTTTGGAAATTTTTGGTGGGAAGAGAATGTTTCATGGAGAAGTTCATTTTGGAGAATTTAAACTTTTAAAGGGGAGGTGAAACAATTAAAGTACGCCAGTTATTTATTCGGGGATGGCAGTTAGTTCTAATCGTAAAATGGAAACTATGGTTTTTCAAACCATCACAAATAAACTTTTAACGCGGTTGGAGAGCGAACTGTTATGCAAACTGTCGCAATACACATGGGATATCAATTTTTACATAACTATCGCAACTTATATGTCACAAAACATCCTTTTTCTAGTAATAGATAAAAATTATTTTAAATGCTATTAGTGAGAGAGACGAAATCAAAAATAGAATCATCAAAAAAGGAGGCTCATTGCAGAATGCAGACTTCAACAAAGCATATGCTTCTTTTGTTTCTTCATCTAAGATAGGCAAAAATTTGTCACCATTCATGCTTGAAATGTCATAAAAGTGAGTGGTGAATGTGTTCCACCTTGATTATCGGTGAAAATGAGACCGTGATGCCCACCATTTGAGAGAGCATGACTCCTCGGAGAAAATGCAACCATTTTCTCAACCTCGAAGAATGTTCCTCTCATCTAAAAAAAAAAATTATGTAGATAGAATACACCATTATGCATCCTCCGTTCCATCGAAATTTAAAAACATCATCTTTCACCATCAATTAACGATTATGAGATCGAAAAAAATACATCATTTGATATGAAGATTTTACTACCAAACTATGAAATAGGGTTTTTATAATAGAAATGAGATTAACATTATAAAATTATCTAAAAAAATAAAAATATCACTTTCATTCAATGATTCTAATCATGAAACAGTATAATGTTTATATAAATTGCATAGTAATATTATAACTACTGTGCACTACCAATAACACTGCTCAATATAAATTTAGGAGGATATTTCTAAAAGACTCTACTCTAGAATAATCTAAAAGAGTTATTTGATGAAAATGTGTGGCCATGCATTAACTGCACGTCAGTTTTTGGCTCTCAAGTGCTATCCAACATGTTTTTTTCTGGACAATAACCAGTCATGGTGGGACCAAAACAATAATGCAGTTCAAAATAATGTAATCCAATTTCTATTTAAGGCATGAGGTTGCATACACTTTCATCATATTAACCCTTGTTTCTTTAATTTCTTCTTACCAAAAATGGTTCTAGCTGGCAAACTTATTGCTGAACTTGGTATCAAAACACCCGCTGACAAGTTCTTCAAACTATATGCAACAGAACTTCACGAATTGCCAAATCATTGTGAAAGAATTCATCATGCCAAACTGCATGAAGGTGAAGACTGGCATGACACTGATACAGTTAAACACTGGACATATGTCATAGGTAATTATAAAGTCTATTTTATCATCATCATTAATTGAGTTATCTAATTTCAACTATTAATTAAAATTGACACTATTTTTTTAAAATATTTTTAAGAAGTGAAAAAAAAGTGATTTAATACTCAATACTGAATTAAAAACATGATCCAATGACTTATATAGGCTTATACATGGTGCATAAGTAAATCCTTATGCATATTAGCCAAAGCCTATTCTCTTCATCAAACACCAGCCTCTCTAACTTAAAATTAGAAAATCCTCAAACTCTAGCTAATTAATGAACCTTCCAAAGCTGATAGTTATGCAATATATGCCTTAGCAGAACCAATATTTGTAAAAAAAATAAAAATAAAGATAATAGTTATAACTTATATCTACCAAATCAATCAACAAATAATGGCACAAGATACATGACTCAGTTAATCAATTTTGATTGAATGATTAGTATTCAAATATTATAAGCATTTGATTCATGTGAAACAATATATACTAAACCTTAACAACAAACAAGTAAGATGCGGAGGAGATAAGTATTTTTTAGCTTGAAAGTGGCAATTGAGGAGATCAACTCACAACTCTTGGACCTTCACAATTCTATGATTCAGATTAACCAATGGCAGAATGAGATTTATGACCGGGTTGTGTGTGTGAGTTTTTTTTTCTTTTCCTGTTATACTTTGACCCGCGGTGGAAGGCCTATTGACTTGAGATTTAACTTGTTCTTCATTGTGGTGTAATATTGAGGGCGGTTTGCTCTAGAGTTTAGATTGTGGGAGTTTTTATTGTTTTTTGTCATTATATTTTTTTGTCCGGTTTATCATGCTTCTCCTTACTTTTCGGGTGTAGATTTTGGTATTTGTTTCAATTTTGCGTTTTTGTTTTCTGATGATCAAGAATCTCCTCTTTCTCTTTTTAATAGATATATTAATATTTGCCTTACAAAAACATGACAGTATAGAATATTATCAGACAAATTTATTAGACAGATTTGTATTATACCCTTCAAGATGATGTAAGTTTTTAGTATAATAGCCTTCAAGATTTTAAATATTGGTCATGGCCGTATTGGTTACGTAAAGGTTTTCAGAATCACAATTGGTGCATGAGTTGTAAAAGTGATTGTAATAGTCGCGATATGAATTAGTCACAATCAATTCTTTATTATAAAAATTGCGAATAATAATATCGATATAAATATTTTACAATATAGTTTTGTGGGGATCATTTTTGCAGTATGGGGCTGTTTTAAAAACCTTAACATCCCTTGTTGATAACAAAGAGAGAAAAGAGTGAGAAAAATAATGTAGAGAGAGAATAAAAGAGAGACAAGATGAAAGAGAAGAGCGACTGAGAGATGGAAAAAAGACAGTACAATGAAAATATGAAAAAGATGAACGAAGAATATGAAAAATATGAAAAAGTAAGAAGAAAGTACAGAGAATAAAAAAAGAGAGATTAGAGAGAGGCAGAACTTAGAGAGGTGATAGATAAGCTGTATGTTGGAAACAGACATGCGAGAGTAAAGAGCAAGAAGAGTCTGGAGTGATATGTGAGAAATGAATTGAGATTTAAAAAATAATATTTGTTTTATTAAGTCAGTTTAGTTGTAACTGTGCCGGGACATTAGATGCACAGACTCGAGAGCATTAGTGTCCTATGTAGCCTCCGAAAGTTGATCCTAGGCAATTCAGGACCTCAAGGGAGCAAATCCTTGAGACTCAAGCATCCTCCCACTAGGCCAATCCTCTCAATCAGATTTTGATACCAGTTCTTAAATCTACAAATATATTTTTAAAAAATTATTTTAGAAAACAAATGCATTCTCAATTAATTTATTACAAAAATGATGTGATAATTTTTATTTTAAAATTAATCCTTATATTTTCCTATGATTCTTACATTCAACTTTGTTATTTTTCTTGGTATAATTGTCCATGACATGACAACAGATGGTGAGGTACACACATGTCACGAGAGTATTGAAGAAGTTGATGAACAAAACAAAAAAGTAATTTGGAAGATCTTTGGTGGAGATATTGAAAAGCACTATAAGGCCTTTAAGCTCATCCTTGAAGTAAGTGATAAGGCTGATGGAAGTGCTGTTGTTAAATGGACTATTGAATATGAGAAAATCAGTGAGGATATTAATCCTCCAAATGCTCACATGGACTTCTTATGCCAAAACACTCGAGATGTTGATGCAAATCTTGGCAAGGAAAAGGTAGCTCAATAAGACATAAAGAAGAAAGGATGTCAATGCATGTGGTTTGCTTGTGTTAATATATATTCATAATAAAATAGTGTGATGTTTGTTATATTGGCATATTTTGCAGGTGTGTCGGCTATTAGGCTCATATATAAAAAGGCTTTTGTTAATCTTTCGTTTGTAATGCAAATAAGTAATGAATATTTTGTTAATCTTTCGTTTGTAATGCAAATAAGTAATGAATATTTTGCTATTTAGTTTATATATGTTTACGTGTAATAACAAAATATTATATTCATATCCGTTTTTTTTAAAGGGATTTGTTAGTTGAGAATGAGCTTAGTACTAACAAAAAAAACTCACTTAATCTCGGACACGAAGAGGTTATAGCTTCGGTTATAGAGGTGAGAAGATAAAAGGTGTCATGAAAATTTGTCATTTTATCTCATAGTTTTGAAATAGTCGAAAGATAAAATGTTCTTTACATGGATTCGATCTCCAGCTCCTACATTTTAATTATTTTCATAATTGAATGACGTGCCTCACATTTTCTCTCGGTTATTTGAGACACCAAGGTAATAGAAAACAAATATTACCTCGATTTATTATAATAACCGAGGAGAAAACATTGTTAATTTTTTTATTTTTTATTTGTTGTAAAATTATATGGCGCACATGTGCTGTTTTGCCTTTGCAAATGCTATAAGCAATGAATATTTTTGGTACAATGTATCTGTTTGAGAAATGGAGAACTAGTACAAAAAACACTTTTTAGATAATTTTTTTAAGTCAGTTGTCTTCCACCCGACCTAATAACTCGAAGCGGTGGCAATTTTGAAAATATTTGAAACTTGGAAAAATCAGTTTGCTGAATAAACTATTTAACATTTTAAGTTGACTAAATGATTTAGGTATTGTTTCAATGAAAAATTTACTAATTCTAATGGAACAAAATGAAAGCTCTATTCTTTCTATCTTCTCGCCTCAACTCCCTCACTCATTTCCTCTTCTCTGGTCGTGAGACTACCTTTCCATTTCCACATTCTTCTTTTCTTGGTTTGGCCTCCGTCAGTGGAGATATACAAGGTACAACCATCTTGTTGTACCCCAATTTTTTATCTTGAGATCCCACCTCATTTTGAGAATAGTGTAATCATCATCATCATCATCATCATTGCCCATATATCATTTGCTAACCAAAAATATAAAAAAGATTGTGTTTTCTTGTTGCTTGTTCCTCAAGGTAGGTGGTTGATCAATAAACTCACACAAATTAGGGTTTTAAGGCCCACAAAGGAGCTCAAACATTCTCATGTGCTCAAGTGATACCCCTCATCAAAATCCAAATCCAAGTGTGCCTCAATTCAAAGTCAACAACTTTCATTTTCATCTGGTGCACAAATTAGGGTTTTTTACCTAATTCATCTTGGAATTTGACTTTTAATCAGGACATGACTCTATGGCTCAAATCATGATTCAAGGATCTCCAATGCTTCATTATAATCCACTCATATCATTCATTTGATATGAAGAGCTTGATTCAATTGATACTTATAAAATGCAATTCATTTAGAAAAAGTCAACTATCCAAGGCTACCTTTGACATTTGAGAAATTTGGTCAACCATGGACTTTTGAAAATTAAAATCATGAATATATGTTTATTGAAGTCATTTAATCAAAGAAAATTAATCAAATCAATCAAGAATCAAAATTCAACAAAAGTCAAAATTGGAAGATTCTAAACACTTAGAAAATTTTCAAGTGTTTTAGGCTTAAAAGTTTCAAACTTCATGCACAAGTTACACCAAGATCCATGCTGAATTTGAAACAAATTTCCAACGTGAAAGTTGTAGATCTCAATCTAAAACTACAACTTCGATAATGACAATTTTTTCCCAAAAGATCAACCATTTGAAAGTTATGAGCTCATGAAGTTCCTTCCAAACACTTAGAAAAATTTCAAAGTGTTTTAAACCTAATTTTCTTCCAACTTTGTGGACACTTTTCACCAAGATTCGGGATGAATTTTAAGAAACACCAAACATTGAAGTTGAAGAGCATTGTTAGAGCTTTCTAAAGAGTACTAGAACACCTCCATAGCATTTGTGAGCTAGGAGTTTCGAAGGCTTGAAGTTGTGCTCCCATTCTTGAAATTCAAGTCATGAACAAGAGGGAACGAAGTTGCAAAATCAATTCAAACTCACCAAATCTGTAAAGAAAGGTCCTATAAATTGTTTAACACCCCATAATCTGAGGATTACACTTGCTTTTGAGCTATAATCCAAGTGTTTCAAGCATTATCCAAATGATAATTCCATTTTAAGGCTAAAGTTAACACTTCCATTTTAAAAAAGAAGCTTTAATCACCAAGTTAACTTGTCTTGATCCTCTAACTTGTTCCCTCTGCACCAAAAGTGAATCAAAGCCAACAAGCAACCCCCTGAGATGCAGAGAAGTCTCCCTAAGTTCTAATTAAAGCATGGCAAAGGCATTGAAACCATGGAAATCAAGATTTCTTCACAAAGAAACAAAAGTTCACAATTTGAAATCTACACGGCCAAATTGTCAAAGCTTCTGAAATCAAACACACATTTCTTTTTACCCCCACAAACCACATTTCTTGCCTATAAATAGAGGCCAAAGCTTCTGAAATCAAACACACCACAATTCTCAAAGTCACCCTCTCATCTAAATCCTCCAAAATTCTCACTTGCATAAACTTGTGGAATTTGAGTTCTAAACTTGTTCAGTGTCAAACAAGTGTCCAAACACTCTCCATATGCCTCATATAAGTTTTCCATGCCCTTACATTGATCCTGTAACCACAAAATCACTACCCTACATTTTCACTTCAAAGCTTTGCACTTAGATTCGAGTAGAGCAATACAAGCTACTTTGAATCAAGCTAAGCATCCAAACATATCATATATCACATATAGAAGCTATTCAAACCATAAAATAGCATCTGTAACACCTCCATCAACTGTAAGAACAAGATTTGTTCTAGTCAATATTCTTGTTTTGATGATAACAATATATATGAATTTTATATAAGACAATGTGGTACTCTAATCCTTTGCATTTTCCATTTCAGGAAATATATATAGAGTATGCACAATTCAGCGCTAAGAAGCACTGACTCAGAAGGTTCAAGTTGGCTGCATCAGAACATGCTCTCACAAGACATCAAAAGATGGTCAAGCAGAATCAGAACATGGTATATGAAGCATCAGAAGAACATGAAGTCAGAAGCAGAAGCACTGAAGTTCTTATGGTATCACGCTCAAGCTCTTCAAAGTCAAAAGACAAGAAGATGCTCTGGACCAATCTATGACTCTGATTATTCAAACATTGTATTCACAAATCTGAGATCAGAAGCTAGTACTAGATGACAGACTATTAAGTCTAATCTCTGACTGACAAAAGGAACGTTAGAAGCTACAAACTACAAAGTCAGTAAAAGCAGGAAAAGCATGGCTCAAGGTAGTTGACAAAAGTGTGAAACATTAAATGAAAAGCTGTAGTATTCACGCAATGCATTAAATGCAACCCAACGGTCATCTTCTCAAACGCCTATAAATATGGAAGTTCTGATCAGAAGCAGCTAACCAACACTTGCAAAAATACTGAAACGCTGTTCAATTCAAAGCTCACGAACTTCATCTTCAACCTCACAAACTCTTGTAATATTTAGTGAGTGTTAAGCTTAGAACTTAAGAGATATATCACAGTTGTGATTATAGCTTGATAAGAAGCAATTCATACTCTTGTAACATTTATTTTACATTGATTGTAAAAGGTTCCTAGAGTGATCAGTGAGATCAGTAGACTCTAGAAGACTTAGAAGTTATCTAAGTGGTGATTTCTTAGAGTGATCAAGTTGTGATCAGTATACTCTAGAAGGCTTAGAGGGTATCTAAGTGGAAAACCATTGTAATTAGATTGATTAGTGGATTAAATCCTCAGTTGAGGTAAATCACTCTAAGGGGGTGGACTAGAGTAGTTTCGTTAACAACAAACCAGGATAAAAATAATTGTGTTCATAGTTTTTATCTTACAAGTTTTTAAAGTCACACTTATTCAAACCCCCCTTTCTAAGTGTTTTTCTATCCTTCAATTGGCATCAGAGCGCCGGTTCTAGGTGCAAGCACTTAACCGTGTTAGATAAAAGATTCAGGGATAAAAACACAAAGTCAATATGGTTGAAACAGCTACATCTACTCCTACACCTGAACAGAACAACAATGGAAATGGAAGCAGTAGCTTCAATGGATATAATAGACCACCTGTTTTTGATGGTGAAAATTTTTAATAATGGAAAGATATACTAGAGAGTTACTTTCTTTTCCAAGATCGTGATTTATGGGATCTAGTCTTGGATGGTTACAGACATCCAGTAAATGCTCGTGGAGTAAAGATGTCAAGACAAAAATCATCACAAATCTAGGACTATTCTGTAGAATATGAGAAAATAACAAACAGAGAAACTGCCTATGACATCTTTGACTCCTTGAAGATGACTCACGAAGAAAATGCCCAAGTCAAGGAGACAAAAGCTCTTGCATTAATCCAGAAGTATGAAGCCTTCAAGATGGAGGATGATGAAAACGTTGAAGCAATGTTCTCAAGATTTCAAACTCTGACTGCTGGATTAAGAGTGCTTGACAAGGGATATACAAAGGCTGATCACGTCAAGAAGATCATTAGAAGCTTTCCCAGAAGATGGGGCCCAATGGTGACTGCATTCAAGATTGCTAAGAATCTGAATGAAGTCTCTCTGGAAGAGCTGATCAGTGCCTTGAGGAGTCATAAAATAGAGCTTGATGCTAATGAACCTCAGAAGAAAGGTAATTCTATTGCTTTAAAATCTTTGAATAAAAAATGCACTAATGCTTTTCAGGCGGAAGAAGAAGATTCTGAAGAGTCAGAATCAGAGGAAGAAGAAGATAAACTGTCCATGATCTCCAGAAGAGTAAACCAACTCTGGAAGAGTAAACAAAGGAAGTTCAAGAACTTCAGAAGTTCCAAAAGGCCTGAAAGAGGAGAATCTTCTAGACTCAGAAGATCTGACAAAAAGAAGGTCACGTGCTTTGAGTGCAAGGAGCCAGGACATTACAAGAGTGAGTGTCCCAAGCTTTAGAGGGAAAAGCCCAAGAAGAAGTTTCAAAAGAAGAAAGGTCTTATGGCTACTTGGGATGATTCAGATTCATCAGAATCAGAATCAGACTTTGAAGACGAGCAAGCAAACATAGCGCTGATGGCTACTGTTGATGGTGAATCAGAATCTACATCAGAATCAGACTCTGACTCTGAAGAGGTATTTTCTGAACTATCTAGAGATGAGCTAGTTTCCAGTTTAACTGAAATTCTGGAAATCAAGGCTAAGCTTAGTATCAAATACAAAGAGCTGAGAAAGCTCTTTGCATCTGAAACTAAGAAGCTTGAATTAGAAAATTTTGAACTCAAAGAAAAAGTTTTAAAATTATCCAAAGATGTTAAGTCATCTTCTAGTTCAGAAAAGTCTATTCCAAGCATGAACAATATTCTTAAGGAATATGAATTGAGTTTCAGAAAATTTCTATCTAGAGGTATTGGAAGAAGTCAACTTTCCTCTATGATATATGCAGTTAGTGGAAACAAGAGAGTTGGCATAGGCTATGAGGGTGAAACCCCATACAAACTTGAACCTATTGATGATATGGAAATCACATACAAACCTTTGTATGATCAATTCAAGTATGACCACTCCCATGATATTAGGCTCACATCACATGCTAAGAGTTTTCACATTACACACACTAAGAAGCATGTGAAACATACTAGAAAATATCATGTTGCTCAGAATAAGGAATATCATGATGTACATCCTGTTAATTATCATGCTAAACCCAAGTTCAATAAGAACTTGAGGAGAACTAACAAGAAAGGACCCGAGAAAATATGGGTACCTAAGGAAAAGATAATTTCTATTGTAGATATCCTTGGCAGCAAAGAAGACAAAGCAAAACATGTCATGGTACCTGGACTCTGGGTGCTCGCGGCATATGACGGGAAAAAGGTCTATGTTCCAAGACCTGGTGCTTAAATCTGCTGGAGAAGTTAAGTTTGGAGGGAATCAGAAGGGAACGATCATTGGCTCTGGAACCATAAGTATTGGTAACTCTCCTTCCATAACTAATGTACTTCTTGTAGATGGATTAGATCATAACTTATTGTCCATAAGTCAATTAAGTGACAATGGTTATGACATAATCTTCAATCAAAAGTCCTGCAAAGCTATAAGTCAGAAGGATGGCTCAATCCTATTTACAGGCAAGAGAAAGAACAACATTTACAAGATTGATCTTCAAGATCTTAAGAATCAGAAGGTAACTTGTCTTATGTCTGTTAGTGAAGAGCAGTGGGTCTGGCACAAAAGATTAGGTCATGCTAGTTTGAGAAAGATTTCTCAGATTAACAAACTTAATCTGGTTAGAGGACTCCCTAATCTGAAATATAAATCAGATGCTCTTTGTGAAGCATGTCAGAAAGGGAAGTTTTCCAAACCTGCATTCAAGTCTAAGAATGTTGTCTCTTCCTCTAGGCCGCTAGAACTTCTGCACATTGATCTGTTTGGCCCAGTCAAAACAGCATCTGTCAGAGGGAAGAAATATGGAATAGTCATCGTAGATGATTATAGCAGATGGACATGGGTAAAGTTCTTGAAACACAAGGATGAGTCTCATTCTGTGTTCTTTGACTTCTGCACTCAGATTCAATCTGAGAAAGAGTGTAAAATCATAAAGGTCAGAAGTGACCACGGTGGCGAATTTGAGAACAGATTCTTTGAGATTTATTTCAAAGAAAATGGTATTGTCCATGATTTCTCTTGCCCTAGAACTCCACAGCAAAATGGAGTTGTAGAGCGAAAGAATAGGACTCTACAAAAATTGGCCAGAACCATGATCAATGAAACCAATATGGCTAAGCATTTCTGGGCAGAAGCAATAAACACTGCATGTTATATTCAAAATAGAATCTCCATAAGACCTATTCTCAAAAATACTCCTTATGAATTGTGGAAGAACAGAAAGCCCAACATTTCTTATTTCCATCCATTTGGATGTGTATGTTATATGCTGAACACTAAAGATCACTTGCATAAGTTTGATTCTAAGGCACATAAGTGTTTCCTTCTTGGATATTGTGAACGCTCAAAAGACTACAGAGTATGCAATACTGAAACATTGATTGTTGAAGAATCAATCAATATCAGATTTGATGATAAGCTTGGTCTTGAAAAGCCAAAGGAGTTTAAGAATTTTGCAGATATAGAAATCTCTAATTCAGACGCTGAAGAACCCAGAAGCAATGTATCAGAAGATCAAGTTGCTTCTTCTTAAGAGAGTCTCAGAATTTCTGAAGAGCCAACTATCACAAGATCTTTTAGACTCAACTCTGCTCACTCAGAAGATGTTATCATTGAGAAGAAAGAATATCCTATCAGAACAAGGGCATTCCTTAAGAACAATGCAGAATGTCAATTTGGTCCAGTCTCTCTTATTGAGCCAACTTCTGTTGATCAAGCTCTGGAGGATGCTGACTGGATAATTGGAATGCAAGAAGAACTCATTCAGTTTACAAGGAATGGCGTATGGGATCTTGTTCCAAGACCAAAAGGAGCTAACATCATTGGAACTATGTGGGTTTTCAGAAACAAGCTAAGCGAAAAAGGAGAAGTTGTAAGAAACAAAGCCAGACTGGTTGCTCAGGGCTATAGTCAGCAAGAAGGTATTGACTATACTGAAACCTTTGCACCAGTGGCTAGGTTAGAATCTATTCACTTATTAATATCTTTTGGCACTCAGAACAACATCACTCCGTATCAGATGGATGTTAAGAGTGCCTTCTTAAATGGTTATATAGATGAGGAAGTATATGTCCACCAACCTCCTGGTTTTGAAGACTCTAAGTCTCCAGAACATGTTTTCAAATTAAATAAATCATTATATGGCCTGAAGCAAGCTCCTAGAGCTTGGTATAAAAGATTAAGTTCTTTCCTTCTGGATAATGGTTTCACTAGAGGACAAGTGGATACAACATTCTTCTATAAAACCTTTAAAAAGGATATTTTAATTTGCCAAATATATGTTAATGATATTATCTTTGGAACCTCTAATGCTACACTTGGAAAGGAGTTTGCTAAGTCTATGCAGGCTGAATTTGAAATGAGCATGATGGGAGAACTCAAGTATTTCCTTGGGTTCCAGATCAATCAAACTTCTAAAGGAACTTATGTTCATCAGACCAAGTATGTGAAAGAACTTCTGAAGAAGTTTAATCTTTCAGAAAGCAAAGAAGCAAAGACTCATATGCATCCAACGTATGTTCTAGGTAAGGATGAGGTAAGTAAGAAGGTAGATCAGAAGCTCTACAGAGGTATGATTGGATCTCTTCTATATCTTACTGCTTCTAGACCTGATATTCTATTTAGTGTTTGTCTGTGTGCAATATTCCAATCAGATCCTAGAGAATCTCACTTAACAGCTGTTAAGAGAATTCTGAGGTATCTGAAAGGTACTACTAGTGTTGGTTTAGTCTACAGAAGATCTGAAGAATATAACTTAGTAGGATTCTGTGATGCTGATTACGCTGGAGATAGAGTTGAAAGGAAAAGTATTTCTGGAAGTTGTCAATTTCTTGGAAGTCACCTGATCTCCTTGTACAACAAGAAGCAAGCTACAATTTCCCTCTCTACAACAGAAGCAGAATATGTTGCTGCTGCTGGATGTAGTACACAGATGCTCTGAATGAAGACTCAGCTAGAAGATTATCAGATATATGAGAGTAACATTCCTATCTTCTGTGATAATACTTCTGCTATTTGTTTATCTAAGAATCCAATCTTACATTCCAAAGCTAAACATATTGAGATCAAACATCATTTCATTAGCGACTATGTTCAAAAGGGTGTTCTATCTTTAAACTTTGTTGATACAGACCATCAATGGGCTGATATCTTTACAAAACCCCTTGCTGAATATAGGTTTAAGTTCATTCTGAAGAATATCAGTATGGATTTATGCCTAGAATGAAAGGATGAGAAGTTCTGATATATGGATTAGATTTGAAATGATCATTTTTTTCTCTTATAAGAAGTTCTGAAAATGTTGATCAGCTAGATATTCTGATTCTCTTATTGCTAACGTTTCATATGTCTAAGTTGATTCAGAATCTCTTTTAAAGCAAAACAGCTGTCACTATCTATTCTAGAAGATGAACACGTGTTCACTCTAATTGGACAAGCATGTGTGCAGTTGGTGAGACGCCGCCCTAGGTAATTGTGCAAATCATTTCAAATATCACGTTTTACCCTAACGTCACTCAACATTAAATGCATTTGATTTTTTGCATCCTGTAACTGTTCATTCTCAGAATTTAATTGCATATTGTTTCATGTCCGTGTCTATTTAAACACCTCTCATCATATCATTTTCTCTTTTCACGCATTCATTCTCTCTCTTGTGTATGCATTTTTGTAGTCTCTTTGCTCTCTTCTTAAACCCTAAAAAGAAACCCAGAAATCTCAGAAAAGTGTCAATGGCTTCGTCTTCATCTCAAAATGCTGGTTTTTCGTCTCAGCAACAACAACAACAAGAACAAGAGCAACAACTCATTCCTAAGGTCACATGTTCTATTCCACTGGATCAGTTGGAAGTCATTTGTGAATTGATGGTGGATGTTGATAATCTGGAAGAACATCAAATTCATATCAAAGATAACTTGGTATTTCAAGGATGGTCGTCTTTATTCCTTGAATTCTGTGGACCAGTCTATCCAGACTTAGTGAAGGAATTCTGGATTCATGGAAGATTCTTTCCCATCACTGATGTAACACCCTTCTAATACCCCACATAAATATTTAACAATAATCAAAGTAAAACATGAAAAGGGGATTACAACTTCCATATAATCAAACAATACTCATGTCATGCCATAAAAGAGAACGTTAAACCAAAATTATTCAGATTATCATGTTAACACAGCGGAAATATCTTTAACATCTGAATAATGCAACAACCAAAGTCATAGACTTAAAACACCACCATAATTAAAACACCCAATAAAAAGAGTTTAACAAGTAACTCTAAATAACGCCCCCAGGGTTACACGACCAGAGCATGACACGAACCCAACCGACTCTAATGAATTACTTGACGAGCTAATCCTCACCAAGTACAAAAGTTACTCCTCAATCTGAAAAAAATAACAACAGTAAGGGTGAGTCTCATTCACATTTAACCAATGTTATAAGATATAGATAATAAAATATCAATCACATATTATTCACCCAATTACAGTTACGATCAGATTCACAACAACCCAATTAATCACAACCAAGACACAATCACACGTATTATAACATTGGACAATCTTCCATTCATGTTATTATAACACAAGTAGCCTAATGCAATGCAACTATATGCATGTGGTACCAAAATCTGGGATAACCCATCTCACCGATCCACCATCGTCAAGGATACGGCGACACCCACTCACTAATTCCACACAATGGGAATTAGCTACCACTGATCCACCATCGTCAAGGATCAGCCACATAATGATTATGAAATGCATGTATCAACCATAACATGCTCATCATCAACATTAACCAACCAAATGTCATAATCATCAACCAACACAATATTCAATAGCCACATACAGTTATGCTATTTCTCAACCATAATAGAATACATATTTTATATCAACAATATATGTATATCAAACCCCAATTACAACCACAACATCATAATAGGTAAAACATTCATTAATATGCCTGTACGCATAAACCACCACAACCAAGAAAAATTGAGTGTTTTAAAAATAATTTCGAGTCACGACCCAAAACAATATTTTATTATTAAAATATTTGATTAGCTTCACTATGCTCGAAACGGCACAAAATTCCGATTTACGGTTTAAAAGTTAGGAGTTTTCAAAGTTAAGTAAAATTTAGAAAAAGTACGTGGAACCCGGTTCCTCCCTACGTGGGAACCGGTTCCTGAAATCCTTCAGAAACTCCTCTCTGGTTTTTACTACTAGGAACCGGGTTGTACCTACATGGGAACCGGTTCCTGCTGAACAGAAATCCTTCGCTTCTGATTTTCACTACGGGAACCCGGTTCCTCCCACCTTGGAACCGATTCCTGACGCTGCTGTAGCAAAAAAAACCCATTTTTCCAACACGTTAGAGACCCAAATCCACACTAATTCGCACCCAAATGTATTATAACACCAAAACAGTAACCATAAACACAATTTAACACATTTATAACACATTTCAACCATCCAATTAACACCATACATGATCAATACAACATTATTAATCAATTCTCCCAAAACCTAACATTCTACAACCTAAGCATAACTCAATTGACATAAACAACATGTTCATTTCCATCTTACTACCTATAATCCCATAATATAAGATAAATGGAAGAGTCCCCCCTTACCTAAAGGTTGATTCTTCGCTCTTCCTCTTTTCGCACTTCTCTGCTTCTCTTCTCTTTCACGTTCAAACTTTCTCTTCTCCTTGGTTCTATTCCTCTTTTCTCACAATCCCTTTATTTTGTGAAAAACAAAATAAAATAAAACCATTCTAATTAGTAATAGGGCCTACCAATACACCCCCTCTTTACTAATCATAACTCAAGCCCATTTGCTTAATTTCTCAATAATTCTCCGGATAGGAATCCTTCATCTGACTTTCCAGTTCCCAAGTCACATTCCCACCTGCTGGTCCTCCCCAAGCTACTCTGACCAGTGCTATCTCTTTGCGACGCAATTGTTTCAGCTTTCGATCTTCAATTCTCATAGGCAAAGCTTCAACTGTCATGTTATCCTTTACCTGTACATCATCTACTTGGATCACATGAGATAGATCTGCAATGTATTTCCTCAACTGTGATACGTGGAATACATCGTGCAAATTTGCAAGCGTTGGTGGCAACGCAATACAGTAAGCCACCTCTCCAACTCTCTCTGTAATCTGATACGGACCAATGAAATGCGGAGTCAACTTTCTTGATTTCAGTGCTCTACAAACACCAGTCGTAGGAGTCACCCTCAAGAACACATGATCTCCTTCCTGAAATTCAAGTGTCCTTCGTCTTTTATCATGGTAACTTTTCTGGCGACTCTGAGAAGCCTTCATCTTCTCCTAAATCAATTTAATCTTCTTTGTGGTCTCTTGTACAATTTCTGGTCCAATCACCGTACTCTCACCAGATTCATACCAACACAAAGGTGTTCTACATCTCCTACCATATAAAACTTCAAATGGAGCCATACCAATGCTCGAATGAAAACTATTGTTGTAGGTAAATTTGATCAACAACAAATAACTATCCCATGCACCACCTTTTTCCAATACACAGGCAGGCAAAAGATCTTCCAATGACTGAATTGTCCTTTCAGTCTGACCATCATTCTGCGGATGATAAGCAGAACTCAACCTCAATTTAGTACCCAAAGCCTTCTGCAAACCTTCCCAGAATCGAGATGTAAACCTTGGATCTCTATCTGACACGATACTCGAAGGAATACCATGCAAACTTACTATCTTCTCAATATACAATTGAGCTAACCTCTCCATCGGATAATCCATTCTCATCGGTATAAAGTGAGCAGACTTCGTCAACCTGTCCACAATAACCCAAATAGCTTCACAATTCTTCACCGTCCTCGACAACCCAGAAACAAAATCCATAGATATACTATCCCACTTCCATTCAGGAATAAATAACGGTTGCATAGCTCCATACGGCTTCTGATGCTCAATCTTCGACTTCTGGCAAGTCAAACAAGCATAAACAAACTCAGCTATTTCCTTTTTCATTCCAGGCCACCAAAACAGCTTCTTCAAGTCATGATACATCTTGGTAGCACCAGGATGAATACTCAACCCACTACGATGTCCTTCCTCAAGAATACTTCTTCCCAATTCGGCAACATCAGGGACACAAACATGATTGCCAAACCTCATTATACCATTCTCGTCGATTCTGAATTCACCTCCTTTACCTTGGTTAATTAGAGTCAACTTATCAACAAACTCTACATCAGTCTTCTGACCCTCTCGAATTTCCTCCAGAATACCACTAGTCAGCTTCAGCATACCCAATTTAACACTGTTAGGAGTGTCTTCGCATACTAAACTCAAATCTCTAAATTGTTCAATTAAGTCCAATTCCTTCACCATCAACATAGACATATGCAAGGGCTTCCTACTCAAAGCATCGACAACAACGTTTGCTTTACCCGGATGGTAATTCAGCCCAAAATCATAATCCTTGAGAAATTCTAACCATCTTCTTTGTCTCATATTTAACTCTTTTTGATCAAAGAGATACTTCAGACTCTTGTGATCACTAAGTACTTCAAACCTTGAACCATACAGATAATGCCTCCACGGTTTCAACACAAATACTACTGCTGCCAACTCTAAGTCGTGAGTCGGATAATTCTTCTCATGCACTTTAAGTTGTCTTAACGCATAAGCGACTACCTCTTGATTCTGCATTAGTACACCTCCTAATCCCATCAATGAAGCATCACAATAAACAACAAAAGATTCCGCCGGATTCGGCAAATCAAGATCGGCGCACTAGTCAAACTCTTTTTTAACTCTTGGAATCCTTCTTCACATTTCGAATCCCAGATGAACGCTTGACCCTTCCTAGTCAACTTAGTTAACGGCAACGCTAAGTTTGAAAAGCCTTCAATGAACTTTCTATAGTAACCCGCAAGACCAAGAAAACTACGGATCTCAGAAACTGTTTTCGGAGCTTCCCACTGAGACACAACTTCTACCTTTGTTGGA
The DNA here is from genome assembly GCF_029867415.1 of Vicia villosa. NCBI lineage: Eukaryota > Viridiplantae > Streptophyta > Magnoliopsida > Fabales > Fabaceae > Vicia > Vicia villosa. The sequence goes on along the minus strand of NC_081186.1, from coordinate 129,807,100 downwards.
TCCACGGTGATACCTTTCTTGGAAATCACATGCCCAAGGAAACTTACTTCACTTAACCAGAATTCACACTTCGACAGTTTAGCATACAGCTTCTTCTCTTTCAGCAATTCTAGTACCACTCTAAGATGATTTGCATGCTCTTCTTCATTCTTAGAATATATTAAAATATCATCTATAAACACCACCACAATATGGTCGAGATAGGGATGAAAGATCCTATTCATATACTCCATAAAAACACCAGGTGCATTAGTAACTCCAAATGGCATCACAGTATATTCGTAATGACCATACCTTGTTCTAAATGCAGTTTTCTGAATATCATCTGTCTTCACCCGAATCTGATGATATCCCGACCTCAAGTCAATCATACTGAACACGCACGCCCCAACTAATTGATCCATTAGATAATCAATCCTCAGAAACGGATACCGATTCTTGATAGTAACTTTATTCAGCTATCTATAATCCACACACAGCCTCATTGAGCCTTCTTTCTTCTTTACTAGTAACACCGGTGCACCCCACGGTGAAACACTATGACGAATAAATTCCTTCTCAAGTAACTCTTCCAATTGACTCTTCAATTCAGACAATTCAGATGCCGACATACGATAAGGTGCCATCGACACAGGACTAGTTCCCGGAATTAACTCAATAGCAAATTCCACTTCTCTCTCAGGTGGCAACTCTCTACCATCTTCTGGAAAGACTTCGGGAAAGTCGCATACTACCGGTAATTCACCACTCACCACTTTCTCCTTCACTGCCATAGATGCAATCAACATAAACACGGCAACCCCGTCCTTAACTGCTTCATCTACCTGCCTAGTAGTCATCATCTAACCTTCCACACTCACATCTTCAGGAAAAATAACCCTCTTCGAGAAACAATTGATATGAACCCGATTGAATTGTAACCAGTTCATTCCTAAAATAACATCGAGTTGTTCTAATGGAAGGCACACTAAATCCACATTCCAAACTCTCTACCAAAAATATCAATTGGACAGTTCAAACAAGCAAACGAAGTAGTCACTGAACCCAACGCAGGAGTGTCAATAACCATACTTCCATTTATATCAGATATTTCTAAATTCAACCTTTTAGCACAGTCCATAGAAATAATTGAATGTGTCGCGCCAGTGTATATAATCGCAATTAAAGGAGTTCCATGAATAAAACACGTACCTTTAATCAACCAATCCTTTGGAGTAGTCTCAGAACCAGATAAGGCGAACACCTTACCACCAACTTGATTCTTCCTCGACTTAGGACACTTAGGACTAATATGAACCTCTTGTCCGCAGTTGAAACAAGTTACAGTGTTCCCTTTGCACTCAATAGCAATGTGACCTGCCTTTCCACACTTATAGCACTTCTTTTCTTCACTTTTGCACTCGTGAATGCGATGTCCAGGTTCTCCACAATTAAAGCACTTAATATGGGCACTAGAGTCTCCCCCATTAGGCTTCTTCCAGCCTCTAGTTTTCTGGTTACCTTTACCATATGGCTTGCCACGATCCATATGTTTCTTCCCTTTCCTGTCGACCAACTCGCGAGAGTGTGACAACTTCAGCTTAATATTGTCCTCTTCAAAGATTCGGCTGCAGTCAACCAAATCAACAAACTTGCGAATCCTCTGATATCTGATACTGTGTTTAATCTCGTCACGGAGACCATTCTCAAACTTAACACACGTCGAGAACTCGCTAGCCTCATCATTGTTGTAGTGGACATAATACTTTGCCAGTTTAACAAACTTGGACGCATACTCCGGCACAGTCATGTTACCTTGTGTCAGCTCCAAAAATTCAACCTCCTTCCTACCTCTAACATCCTCAGGAAAGTACCTCCACAAGAATTCTCTCTTGAACACAGCCCAAGTAATCGCAACACTAGCAACTTCCAGTTCATCCCTACTAGCCATCCACCAATCACCAGCTTCTTCAGACAGCATGTGAGTACCATATCTCACCTTCAGATTTTCATCGCAATCAATCACCCAGAAGATCCTTTCAATTTCCTTCAGCCACCTCTGAGCACCTTCGGGATCGTGAGTGCCTTTGAACAACGGAGGGTTGTTCCTCTGAAAATTGTTCAGCTGCCTGTCAGCACCAATCCCAGCCCCATTGGCATTACCTCCCAGCACACCAGCAATCATGCCCAGAGCCTCAGTAATCGCATCGTCGTTCCTTCCACCTCTTCTGGCCATTGTTCTGCTAAATATTAAAACAATATTCGTTAGAACAAGAAGTATCGATAGTGTCAACCTTACACTAATCGCATACGAGGGATTAACTGACACTAAGACTCTGACTCTAATGACCGACTATGCTCTGATACCACTATTGTAACACCCTTCTAATACCCCGCATAAATATTTAACAATAATCAGAGTAAAACATGAAAAGGGGATTACAACTTCCATATAATCAAACAATACTCATGTCATGCCATAAAAGAGAACGTTAAACCAAAATTATTCAGATTATCATGTTAACACAACGGAAATATCTTTAACATCTGAATAATGCAACAACCAAAGTCATAGACTTAAAACACCACCATAATTAAAACACCCAATAAAAAGAGTTTAACAAGTAACTCTAAATAACGTCCCCAGGGTTACACGACCAGAGCATGACACGATCCCAACCGACTCTAATGAATTACTTGACGAGCTAATCCTCACCAAGTACAAAAGTTACTCCTCAATCTGAAAAAAATAACAACAGTAAGGGTGAGTCTCATTCACATTTAACCAATGTTATAAGATATAGATAATAAAATATCAATCACATATTATTCACCTAATTACAGTTACGATCAGATTCACAACAACCCAATTAATCACAACCAATACACAATCACACGTATTATAACATTGGACAATCTTCCATTCATGTTATTATAACACAAGTAGCCTAATGCAATGCAACTATATGCATGTGGTACCAAAATCTGGGATAACCCATCTCACCGATCCACCATCGTCAAGGATACGACGACACCTACTCACTAATTCCACACAATGGGAATTAGCTACCACTGATCCACCATCGTCAAGGATCAGCCACATAATGATTATGAAATGCATGTATCAACCATAACATGCTCATCATCAACATTAATCAACCAAATGTCATAATCATCAACCAACACAATATTCAATAGCCACACACAGTTATGCTATTTCTCAACCATAATAGAATACATATTTTACATCAACAATATATGTATATCAAACACCAATTACAACCACAACATCATAACAGGTAAAACATTCATTAATATGCCTGTACGCATAAACCACCACAACCAAGAAAAATTGAGTGTTTTAAAAATAATTTCCAGTCACGACCCAAAACACTATTTTATTATGTAAATTATTTGATTAGCTTCACTATGCTCGAAACGGCACCAAATTCCGATTTACGGTTTAAAAGTTAGGAGTTTTCAAAGTTAAGGAAAATTTAGAAAAAGTACGTGGAACCCGGTTCCTCCCTACGTGGGAACCGGTTCCTGAAATCCTTCAGAAACTCCTCTCTGGTTTTTACAACTAGGAACCGGGTTGTACCTACATGGGAACCGGTTCCTGCTGAACAGAAATCCTTCGCTTCTGATTTTCACTACGGGAACCCGGTTCCTCCCACCTGGGAACCAATTCCTGACGCCGCTGTAGCAAAAAAACCCCATTTTTCCAACACCGTAGAGACCCAAATCCACACCAATTTGCACCCAAATGTATTATAACCCCAAAACAGTAACCATAAACACAATTTAACACATTTATAACACATTTCAACCATCCAATTAACACCATACATGATCAATACAACATTATTAATCAATTCTCCCAAAACCTAACATTCTACAACCTAAGCATAACTCAGTTGACATAAAGAACATGTTCAATTCCATCTTACTACCTATAATCCCATAATAGAAGATAAATGGAAGAGTCCCCCCTTACCTGAAGGTTGATTCTTTGCTCATCCTCTTTTCGCACTTCTCTGCTTCTCTTCTCTTTCGCGTTCAAACTTTCTCTTCTCCTTGGTTCTATTCCACTTTTCTCACAATCCCTTTATTTTGTGAAAAACAAAATAAAATAAAACCATTCTAATTAGTAATAGGGCCTACCAATACACCCCCTCTTTACTAATCACAGCTCAAGCCCATTTGCTTAATTTCTCAATAATTCTCAATAATTCCCCATAATTCAATTAAATTAATTTAATTTAAATTACTAAAATATGGATTGTTACAACTGAAAACACATTGATAATGCTGTTTGATTTGATGAATGCTGAAGGTGAGACTGAAGCAACTCCAAGAACCAATTGGGATGCTGTCTATTCTGAAATCTTCACAGATGGGAAGAAATCCAAAGAAGTTAAGGATCTGAAGGACATATACAAGATATGGACCAAGATTCTTCTGGGTTGTTTCTATCACTGGAAATCAACAAGTCCTTCTAACTACATCAACAAAGACCAACAATACATCCTGTATTGCCTTGGTACGCAGAAGAAGGTAGATATCCCTTACATCATTTTCAATCATATGTGGAATGCTGTAAAGGATTATAGAGATGAGAACAGACTGAAGAAGAATAGAATTGTTATTCCTTTTGGGAGGATCATCACCAATCTTCTGGTTCAAACCAAGATGGTTGAAGAGTTGGAAAAAGCTGGAGTAATCAATGATCCTTACACAATCATTGGGAGTACTATGAACGCTCTTACCTTGAGGAAAATGGGTCTTATTCAAGATATTTGTACTGCTCCTCAAGCAGATCCAAATGTTAGAAACAGAAGAGGTCCAGTTCTTGCTAATTTTGAGATGTTCTTTCTCAATGAACAACCAGAAGTTAAGGTTCACTAACTTAATATTCTCAAACAAGATGGTTCTGTAGATGCTCCTATTGGGACAAGCAAGCAGAAGCTTCCGTATATCAAGGATGGAGTGGTAGAAGTCTTTCCAGAAGTTGCATCCCATCAGGAAAGAAGAATAAAAAGAAAATTAGACCTTCCTTCTATCAGTGAAGAGAAGATAAATGAGAAGATAACAGAAGAAGAAAGAAAGAAGGAAGCGTTGAAAGGAAAGCAGAAAGTGATGTATCAGAAGAAGAGGAAGGCAATTGGAGATGAATCTGAGAGGCATCTCAAGAAGAGATCTTCAGGTATTCACATTTCTGAACCTGATTCTGTATCTGTTTTAAATTTAAAATCTGTACCAACAGAAGTTCCCCCCATCTCTCAACCAGAAAAAGCCTCATCACCTCGAACCACAAAAGTTCTCACCCCTCCTCCTTCACCCAAGACAAATCTTATTTCTGACCATCCCGTTTCTGGCCCTATCCTAGATATCTTACCCCTTCAAACCCTCTTTCCTCCTCACACCTCTATCCCTCTCTCTCAACCTCCTCCCATTCCAACTCCCCTCCTGTAGTCAATCTTGAGGTCAATAATACTGCTGCTTCTGAATCTTTTGAAGAAGATTCCTTTAACAACCTCTTGCGTGATTGTAACTACAAACCCAAACCTCGTCCTGAACCCGCTTTTGTAGTCTTGGATTCTGAGGATGAAGCAGAATCATTGCTTTCTCTTGATAGAGAACCTGAACCCTACTTCATTCTGAAGCCAGACTCCTCAACCACCAAATTCAAAACCAATAACCCTGAACTTTCTGTTGGTGTACGTTTTGAATTTTTAAAGCTTAAAGTACATACAGGTTTAGAGGCCTTGAAGGTTGCACATAATGCCAGGGTGGATTATGTTGCATTTGAAAATCTCTGGAAAGCTTTCAGAAGAGAGATTAATTATGATTTTCTAAAGCTTCAAGAAGCGTGTATGGCTGATGCTCCTGGTCCCTCTAGATCTCTTAGGGACTTTGAAGAAAGCTACTTCTTTCCCATCAGAAGCTGGAAATCTCTTGAAGAGAAGGAGCTTGTTGATGAGCTTGAAGAAGTCCATCCTCTTGCTATGGTTGTGTGGAAGCCTCAACTCAACGTTCTGACTGGAGACTTTCAGTCTATATTCAACTGGTTAAGGGAGAATCCCTCTGTTAAAGCACCAGATATGGTATATCCAAGTTGTTGCACCCCAAAATTTGCCCACATATTTATTTATAACTGGCTTATGCTTTGCATTTCATCTGCATATTTCCATTAGGACATTAACATGACTTTGCATTCATTCCTACTTGTGGTGATCAACGGGTCCTTTTGATTTAAAGCTTGGGACTTTATGTCATTGTGCGTGCGGTCATTTTAAGATGGAGGGCATTTTGATGGAGCTTTTACTTTGGGTCAAAGTCAACCCTAAAAGGTTGGATTTTTGACCAAAGTACATGATAAGTTTCTTATGGTTTTCATTTTACTTTGAGGAATCTTCAATCAAGCATGTCAAGAGTGCGTAAAGTTGGAAGAACTAGTTGAAAAATCAAATATTGGAGCAAATACAATTTGGAGGGAAGCTGTGACTCATTTCATCTCTTCACAAAATTCCTAAAGCTACTCATTACAAGGGAAGCATAAATATATGTTAAAGAAAAAACAGTAGCCTTGCACTTGTGATACACTTGAAATATACCACAAATCCAATACAAACTTTCAAGCAATACAGGTTGTATACTCGAGCCTTAAACATCTAAAGAGCCTGCATCCACACTTCACTCTAGGACTACAAGCTTCCAGGTTATTGTGTCTCTACTGCCGGCTCCAAGGATCAATGAGGATTCTAAAAAAAGGATCCACCTGCATCGAGACAAAACCGGTTAGCGATATAAACTAATTCTGAGTTTAAATGAGGCACTAGACAGATACAATACAGGAAGATTCAGTGGAATAATATTGCCCTATATTCGAAGCCCGAGCCGGAGTAAAAGCCAGAGTTCATGTCTGCGACCACAAACCGGATGCCAATGCGAAAAGCCAAAATAGTCATCAGTTCACAAAAGAAAAACTAGAAATTCCCAGCATAATACAACCAAACCTGCATAAACAAGAAAACAATTCAGATCAAAAATCGAGTTCATTCCAAGACGGTTGTCACTGAATTCAGACTAAAACTCTTCCCCTGTAACACTTATGCGGGTTCAGCTCATTGTGATAACGTGAACGCACCGATTCAGCATCACTCCTCACCATACAATTCACTAACCGGCTTCAAAATAAAATAGAGAATTACCGCCACCAAAGTCAATTTGAAACTGAACCTGCACATGACCTGCTACAAAAACCTGTCAGAATTGACTCCAAACTCCATACGTACCAGCCCTGCACATAAACAAAACCAGAAAGAAGGCCATTCAAAGCTAACACTATAACAGAAACAGTTACAAACTAACTATAACTAACTCAGTTTTCACCCCTAACTAACTTTGAGACATTCCTATAACTAACCAAAACAGAATTCATAACTAACTTCTAACCCTCATAACCAATTCCAATCCTCACCCTCCAATTCTCCTAACTGACTTCAGATCCAAGGGCTCGCAATCTCTTCTCCATAACTGAATTTTCAACCCCTCCAAACCCTATATAACTGAGTCCCTGTTCATCCTCACACTTCTTCACGTTCATTTTTCTTCACCATTGTTCACAAAGATTCACCTCCCTTCACTCCTCTATTCCACCATTTCTTCACCCTTCTCCATCATTCAATCTTCTTCACCTTCAATCTCACAATCTGTATCATCTTCTCTCTTCCTTCATAATCTTCAATCACCAAAGAAAGTCAATAACAGAAAAAGAGAGGACTCAATCTAACAGAAAAAGCGAAACTGAGAATGTAACGAACCTGTAACAATCTCTTGACCAGTTCAGAAACTCTCTATCTTCTTCAATTTTCACCTGCAACGAATCTTCATAACCTTCCGTATTCATTGAGGATCTTCCTCCATTCATAACAACATCAACCTTCACTTCTGGATTCCTTTCGTAATTCATCTTCAAAACTCTCTCTACGATTCTTGATCGCGTAACAATTCAACAATCCACAATTCATCATCAATCCCTCTGCATAATTCAACACCGAATCGTAGCATTGAGTCAACAATCATCTTCATCTCTTTGCGACCAAAGCATCAGCATCACGAATTTCAATCTTCACCACTGCATCACAACACGCCATCTGCAGCTTTGAATTGAATCAAACATAACCTTTCAGCATTGGAAGAATCAAGCACGGAAAAAGGAGCGAAAGAAAAGTGGAGGAAGAAGAAGTATGGACGCTTGTTATTGCCTCTATGATTCGAAGCAGCTGGTTCTCGGATTCTCGTTATACCACCTTCGAAGACGCTCCGGGCGTGCTCCATTCTCGCTTTCTTTTGATGTGCGATTTCAATTGATCGGAGAAAACTGAGAGAGAACCTGAGACTTGAGGATAGAACGGGGTTAGCAAAGTGAGAGTTGACTTTGGTTTCGTTTTGATACTCACGGTGGCGGACGACGAATCTTCATCGGAGCAAATCATTCTCCGGCCGCCGCACTGTTACGCGAGGATGATAGAGTTGAATCGGAGAGGAGACGAAATCAGAATCGTGAGAGATGGGAGGCTGAGATGTGAGAGCAACACGGAGAGGGAGACTCCGTCGTCGCCGTCGTCGTCGCGTCTGTGAGGGAGGCGCCATGCGCAAGCTTACACGAAGAAGAGAGGAAGGAGATCTCAATCGTCACAAACAAGTAACCTAATTCCTCTTTTTATTTTTGTTTTTGATTAGTTGAGTAATTGAGATTAATGTGATAATTGAGATAGGATTGTGAATTAACGTGAGTTTAATGTGATTAATTGATAGTTTAATTGTTTGAAGATTGGACTCAAAAGTCTGAAAACCGCCATAACAAAATTCTGTTGGGCCTAACTCCCATGGGCCCTGCACCCAGAATTGCTCTTCACCACCATATTCAACTTTTCACCCCCCTGATCACTTGTTTTTATAATTGTTAGAATTTAGTTTTTGACATAGTTTTTTTCTTTTTTTTCTTAGTAATAAAGATAAAAAACCATTAAAATTTTGTTAGACTTTTTAGGTAATAATTGACATATGAAAATGCAATAAAAAATATTAGCTTCTTAATTAGGTTTTAGGCTAGTTTAATTTTGACTTTTAATTGATTTCTCCTTCATAAAACTCATAAAAATACTAGTATTTTTTAGTTTAATTTTGCACAAATACCTGAACCGTTTCTTTATATTTTTGTACCATTTCCATGTTATTTTTTGTATATTTGTTGTGTGATTTTGTTACTTGTTTTTGGCCATATTTTTGGCCTACTTTGTTAATACCATTTTAATGCCCCTTTTAGAATTTAGTCACCATGTTCCCTTTAGAATTAGAATTAGAATAACTTAGATTAGAGAATAGGTTAGTTCCCCTTGTTCATTCCTTTTCCTTTTCAACATTAAAACACTAATAAATAGAGATGCGAATCACATCTTACTAAAAGTGGTAGAGAAATGAGTGGGATTCATTCCCTAATTTGTTTCTCAATCACTTAGTGGGAGAGAAATGAGTGGGATTTATTCCCTAATCTGTTTCTCGATCACTACTTAATGGGAGAGAAATGAGTGGGATTCATTCCCTAAGCTGTTTCTCGAACATTACATAATGGGATAGAAATGAGTGGGATTCATTCCCTAATCTGTTTCTCGATCATTATACATTTTCATGTGATTCAAATCGCAAAGTAAATCCCCTTAAAAAATACCCAACCAAAAACACTTTAAACACTTAATAAAGGCTCAAATTAAAACAAAGTGATGAAGTGGTGCGAAACCTTGTATTGGGTTATGTTCATCATGTAGTCACATAAAAAACACAAACCCAAGTTCATTCTGCTGCTAAGACCAAGTTAAGTCCCTTCCAGAATTAGGCGTATAAGTCTCCAAAGGTCGAGCATCGTGGATTGTGACCTTAACCTCTGCTCAACTAAAAAACACAAAACAAATGGAAACTATGGAGCCGAACTACGGTCGCTCTGATTCCTCGTAAGGGATACGTAGGCATTGGGTCGCGGGGCCTAAGCGAGCACACTTGTAAATAATTCCTTCTTTCCCCGTATTTCTTTTGCATTCATTCGCATTTAGGTTTTAGACATTAGACACCCTTTAGATAGAAACAAACATAGGTGGATACCATCGAGTACGATGGGCGTGAGGGGTGCTAGCACCTTCCCCTCGCGTAACCGACTCCCGTACCCTATTCTCTGGTCGAAAGACCTTGTTCTTGTTCTGAGTTAGGTTTGCTGGTATTCCTTTCCCTCGATGGGATAAATATATTAGTGGCGAATCTGATCCATTTTTCGCGGTAGCGACAGCTGGCGACTCTGCTGGGGACGTGATAGACCTGTGCTGGTCCATTCTTAGCGAGTCGATCCTAGCCTTTGTTTATTTTGTTTATTGGGTGTTTCTTTATATGTTTATATCATGTATATATATGTTTTCATATCATGTTTATTTTCCTGCTTGCATATCATGTTTACTTTCCGCATGCATCTGGACTATATTATGGGTCCCCGTGGGGGCCACATATTTTTCTATTTTGTTTTGCAGGTGGGGTGGGATGTTCTATGAGGTAAAAGGCCCAATACCCAGGTTCTGTTGATTGCGATCATGAGACCCACGACCAGTCGAGATTCGAATGAGATACCATTGTTGGCATGTATTTGCAACAATGATGGTGTTTCAGGAGAATTGTTAACGCTGGAGACCTTTTGACCTACCTTGACCTAGATTCACCTGTGAGTGGGGTGGGATATACATGATAGGTACCGTTGGTGACTGTTCAGTTCTGTTGGTGACTATTGTTCCTATGGTTCTGTGATACTTATGTCGGACCTTTGACCTCATGACATCTGACCTATATCAATTATTCAGAGGATTGTACGGTGGTTATTCAGATTATATGGACCTTGATCCCATGCTTTTGCATTACATAACATCATTACTTTATCCACTTCATTTGTGGGGGATTCTAAAGTCTATTTCCAAAAAAAAAGGGAAACGAAAAAAAATAGAAAAACAGAAAAGATGGTAAAGAAAAAAAAAGAAAAGATACTACATGCAAAAAAAAGAGAGAATAAAAGAGAAACAAAAGTTGATGAAAAGACTTTAGGATCCCTTAGAAATGAAACATGCATTCATACTATCATGCATTTCATAATTCTCTCAGAATCTTATGAGGGCCCTTTCCATTCAAATTCTGACTTCAACAACAAAATCTGACTTCTCACCTCTACGTGCTCGAAAGTTAATGATGGAGCAACTCCGTCAGGACTTGAATGAGATGAGGACAGAAATGGGGATTGACATGAATCAATGTATGAAGGCTATTCAAGTTTTTCTCTTAGACAAGAGGAGTTGAGGGAGGTTCGTCAAAGGCCAAATGCGAATGTTAACGTCACCCCAGGGAAAGTTCTTATTAATCAGAATGTCTGGGTACTGTGGAGATTCCTACTACTGTTAAGGATAAAACCCATCACAAGAACAATTTGGAAATTGAAGTCTTCAAGTTTCCGATTATTGAAAATGAAAAAAGGTTCCACCTCTTGGAGAAAAGGTTGAAAGTCATTAAAGGACGTGACTTCGTTGATTTAGACATTGTTGGATTGTGCCTAGTGCTTGATGTCAAGATCTGCAAAGGTCATATATTCTCTCTCTGAATAGTTTGGACATGCAAGCCAAAGTGGTAATCATCACTTGTACATATGGGGAAATTGCTTGGGGCTCCCGACCGAGGGATAAGCAAGACGTATTCTGGTCTTGAGCACTGCACCATTCGCATTGCTCGAATCCCTAAAGCATTACAAATTCTTGTGTGACTTCATCAGAATCTTTTGCCAAGTGGTAATCAAGAGTGCTCTGCAGAGGCATTTCTCATTCTCAAGCTGTTGCTTCATATCATGTGTCATTGATAAGTTCTTTATTCATGCTAAAATGACTTATTATAACATAGCACTTATCTTGCTTATTTGACCTATTTCTGACATAAAAACCCCCAATTATTGAATAAACTATTATTGTGCAAGATTACTTGGCTTGGTTTGTTTTTGTGCAGGATTTAGCCTTAAAGCAAAAACCAGAAAACAGAGCATTCGCTGCAGCGAACTATATTTCGCTGTAGCGAACTCCAGGCACTCAAAGGCAAAAATCCAGAAACAGTGCATTCGCTGCAGCGAAAGGTAGCGAATGGTAGCGAAGGCCCGATTCGCTGCAGCGAACCATATTTCGCTGTAGCGAATGAAGTCAGAATCAAACTTCCCAGTTTCGCTAGCAGCAAGCAGTAGCGAGGTACATTCGCTGCAACGAACCATATTTCGCTGTAGCGAACTTTGGCGGTTTCTAGAAGATTTGAATTTCTTAAAGCTGAAGAAAACATTCGCTGTAGCGAAATATCCTTCGCGTAGCGAACTCTGGCGGTTCAACAAAGACTTAACCCTGAAGCAAACGTTCGCTGTAGCGAACTTCTGTTCGCGTAGCGAACTCAGGCGGCCAGAACTTCTATAAAAGGAGCAGAACTCATTTCAGAAATTTTCATTCAGTTTCTATCATTGTAACACTTTTGTAATAGCAGTAGAATAGAAATATAAGAGGTTTTTAGGGAGAAGGAGCTGGAGATACATCGAGAGTCGAGAAAATCGTCATTGATGTCGTTCCAACTCAAAACTTCCATTGAGCTTCAAACTACCATGAGTAGCTAATTCCCAACAAGTCTATTCCTCTAAACTTATCTTTCGTTATTTACGCATTTTTACTTTCCGTAACTTTCAACCAAACAAACTTGAAACCTTATGCTTAGAACTATAGAAATTGTTGAACGATTTTGATATCGCTCCAATCCCTGTGGATACGATAATATAAAATACTTACATTTGAATTGTACTTTCTACAACATCAAATTGGCGCCGTTGCCGGGGATTGGCGTTTAAGATATTAAAACATCGCAATCGTTTCTATACTTTTAAGCTTTGTGCATTTGTTTATATATTGTATATATTTTTCTGTTTGTTGCAACGTTTGCTCAAGTGTTTGGATAGGTGGAAAAATTTCTGTTTATGCTTCGAGGCAAAAGTTCAAAGGAGCAACTTCTTTTTGATCCCGAGATCGAAAGAACAATCCGAAAGAACAAGAGGCAAACGAAGAAACAAAAATCCAAACAGAAAAAGAAAGGAGCATCTACATCAACTTCCTCATCAAATTCATCAAAAGAAACAATGGCTGAAGTTGTTAATGGTCCTTGTGAAAGTAGCCCAAGGCGGTTCGCCCATCTCACCAACAATCCAGCCGCAAGACGAGCTGAGATGAAAACAGGACTGCTGCAAATAATTTATGCTAATCCTTTTGCAGGTTTGGATCATGAAGATCCATACACTCACCTCACCTGATTCTACGAAATAGCTGGTACATTAGGTGCACCAGAAGCTGAAGAGGAAGCCGTTTTCATGAGATTATTCCCGCACTCTTTGATCGGCAAAGCAAAGGATTGGTACCTCGATCAATCAACGGAAACCATGACCAATTGGAATGTGTTAGAGAGAAACTTCCTTAGCAGATTCTTTTCTCACAACCGATTCATGGATGCAAAGACAGCTATAGCCACATTCACCCAATTTTCAAATGAAACTTTGTGTGAAGCCTGGGAACGCTATAAATCCATGCTACGGAAGTGTCCAAACCACGGTTTCGATGACATGTCACAAATCCACATTTTCCGTAATGGATTATTACCTCAACCGAAGCTTTTACTTGACGCAACAGCTGGAGGTTCCTTGATAGCAAAAAGTGCAGCAGAAGCAATTTTAATCATTGATAGGATGGCTCTCACAGATCACCAAGTTCAACACAATCGAGGTACCGTACAAAAGAAGCCTGGAGTTTTGGAATTAGGTACAAATGATGCAATCCTAGCACAAAACAAACTGCTCACTCAAACCGTAGAGGAATTAACAAAACAGCTGTCCAAGCTTCCTTAACAACTCAAAGATGTGCATGGTTCGTCAAACGCATCACAACAAGTAGCTTTTTGTGAACTTTGTACGGGTGATCATCCAACTGGTTTCTGTCCCTCGATCAACGAAGAGGTAAAATATATGGGAAATCAACAACAAAGGCAAGTTCCGTACAATCAAGGTTATCCACACAACAACAACGCAAGCTATGGCCAAAACCGACCGAATCAGTACCAAAGTTACACGCAGCCAGATAAGCTTTCAAAGATCGAGGATACCTTGAATCAATTCATGCAATTGTCCATGGCAAACCAGAAAAACACTGATGCGTCAATTAGAAATCTTGAAACGCAAGTTGGGCAAATTGCGAAGCAACTAAGTGAGCAACAAAGAGGTACGTTTTCTGCCACCACTCAAGTTAATCCCAAGGAAACTTGTAACGCAATCACAACAAAAGGTAGTGACATTGTTCAAGACAAAGTTGGGGAGAATTCAAAAGGTATAGTTGTGGAGAAAAATCAAGAAAAAGGAAAACATATGGAGGAGGAAGAAAACAATGTTGATCCTGGAAGCGTAACAGTTCCAGTCACCATTAAAAATCTCAAGTTTAAACTTTGATTGATCTTAGTTCAAGCACAAATCTTCTTCCGTTATCCGTTTTTCAAGAGATTGACACTCTTGATATGGAACCTACAAAAATGATGTTGCAACTTGCTGACAAATCTATCGCAAAACCAATTGGCATAGTGAAAGACGTTATGGTGGAAATTGAGAACTTCCTATTCCAAACAGATTTTATGGTGATGGATATTGACAAAATAGACGAAACACCTCTGATCCTGGGCCGTCCCTTCATAAAGGCAGCCCGAATGATGATTGACGTGGATGAAGGGAAGATGAAAGTAAGGTACAAAGATGAAGAAGTGAACTTCACATTGTTTCAACACAAGGAGGATGATTATTCCAAAGATAAAGCTCCTGATGAATTAGGCCTGGAAGCATTAAAAGAAATGGACAAGAAAGAAAGGCCAAAGGATGGTGGCAAGAACATTTTGACGAATTCATACAAACCACCATAATGCTTACTCGAAACAGGCGTCGAGCTAATGACGTTAAACAAGCACTTGTTGGGAGGTAACCCAACTTTTCATTTCTTTCATTTCCTTTATGCATAATTAATAGATTAGTAGGAAGAAAATGGCGTGATATAGCATAAAGAAAATTCTGCAGAAAACAGAATTATGCAGAGTTCGCTACGCGAAGCCCTGCTTCGCTGCAGCGAACGCAGCAAATTCAGTAAAAATCTTTTCCAATCATGGCATCTTCTTCATTTTGATTTCTGTGTGTTTTCATTTTTGAGCTATAGATGACTTATGACCAATTCATGATGCTTTTTGTCCTCTAACAATGAATTGAAAGAAGAAGCATAGAGTGGAAGATCAATTTCACATAAACCAAAAGAACAAGGTTGAAGGACATGAGTTGAAAGGATTGCACTATCCAAGGTACATGTTTAATGCTTTCTTAGAATTTAGCATATACATGACATGAGTAGGCTGCATAAAACCAGTTCATTCAATCCTATGCCATGACATGTTCTCTTATGAATCACTTAGTTCTAAATCATACAAAGTGAGGTAACCTTCCATTGTTCACTATATGCTAAGGAGACTGACAAATTCTTGTTTTAACTCGTTTGATTCATGCTTAATCTTGCATTTATGTTGGTAATTGCAAAGACATAGAAGGGATTAAGGCAATTCTTTGAAATTGAGCATAACTACTAAACCAAATATAGCCTCATTGTCCCTTGTGAGTGAGTGATCTTTTGCAACCCCTTTTGAGCCATATGAGAATGAATCTATCATTGATGAACTGAACAATATATTAAGTAAACCACTTAGTGGATATTGTTCTATAGCTTTGAAAATCATAAAAAGTTCATATATGATAGATTCTATTTTTTCTTGAATAATACCTTGAAACCATGATATCTTGTGCCAAATCTCAATGAGCATTCAAAACAAGTAAGGTGTTGTTCAAGTTGGGGAGAAAAGAGAAAAAGACTTTCTTCAAAAGAAAAGAAAGAGATATGAGAATCAAAAGAAGAAATAGAAAGTAAGAAAAGAAAAAGAGAAATGAACAACAATAAAGAATGCATTCAAAAAGAAAGAAACAAGAAAGGTATGATGAGTGATATGTGTAGAAAAATCACAATTTATGAATGCTCTTCTAAAAAGAAAAATCAACAACATTTTTGTTTCCATTATCCCTATAAATGACACTTCCTTGGTACCTTAGCCACATTACAACCATAAAAGACCTTAGTGATCTATGTTCTTGCTTATCAAAATATCTTGCTTGGATGAAAGTATGAATTGATCTAGATGTTAGCAAAATTTGTCATGTGAGAGATCAACATACCTCATCATTTTCACTTATACAAAAAGTGTGGTAAGTGTGATTCATGATTAACATGTTTAGTGCTTTGGATTGATTGACATGGTTTTTATGTGGAAGCCTTGTTTCATGAATATGTCTAAGTACTAAAGGAAGTCATAAAACATTTATCCTTGGATGTTCAAACTTCAAAGAGCCATGTGCCTCCTATACTTCATTGAGTAATTTGGTTAATCATGTGAAGGTGGTTTAGAAACTCTTGCTGTTGTTTTTACTTTGATTGAGGACAAGCAAAGATTCAAGTTGGGGAGAGTTTGATAAGTGCTTTATTCATGCTAAAATGACTTATTATAACATAGCACTTATCTTTCTTATTTGACCTATTTCTCACATAAAAACCCCCAATTATTGAATAAACTATTATTTTGCAAGATTACTTGGCTTGGTTTGTTTTTGTGCAGGATTTGGCCTTAAAGCAAAAACCAGAAAACACAGCATTCGCTGCAGCGTGTCGCTGCCGCGAAAAATGGATCAGAGTCGCCACTAATATATTTATCCCATAAGGGAAAGGAACATCAAAAAACCTAACTCGAACAAGAACAAGGTCTTTCGACCAGAGAACAGGGCACGGGAGTCGGTTACGCAAGGGGAAGGTGCTAGCACCCCTCACGCCCATCGTACTCGATGGTATCCACCTATGTTTGTTTCTATCTAAAGGGTGTATCTATGTCTAAAACCTAAATGCGAATGAATGCAAAAGAAATACGGGGAAAAGAAGGAATTATTTACAAGTGTGCTCGCTTAGGCCCCGCGACCCAATGCCTACGTATCCTTTTCAGGAATCAGAGCGACTGTAGTTCGGCTCCATAGTTTCCATTTGTTTTGTGTTTTTTAGTTGAACAGAGGTTAAGGTCACAATCCACGATGCTCGACCTTTGGAGACTTATACGCTTAGTTTTGGAAAGGACTTAACTTGTTCTTAAGCGCCTAACAAGGCAAAAGAGTGAACTTGGGTTTGTGTTTTTTATGTAACTACATGATGAACAAAACCCAATACAAGGTTTCGCACCACTTCGTCACTTTGTTTTAATTCGAGCCTTTATTAGGTGTTTTAAATGTTTTTGGTTGGGTATTTTTTAAGGGAATTTACTTTGCGATTAGAATCACATAAAAATGTATAATGATCGAGAAGCAGATTAGGGAATGAATCCCACTCACTTCTATCCCATTATATAATGTTCAAGAAACAGATTAGGGAATGAATCCCACTCATTTCTATCCCATTAATTAATGTTTGAGAAACAGATTAGGGAATGAATCCCACTCATTTCTCTCCCATTAAGTAGTGACCGAGAAACAGATTAGGGAATGAATCCCACTCATTTCTATGCCACTAAGTGATTGAGAAACAGATTAGGGAATGAATCCCACTCATTTCTCTATCACTTTCTTAATGTGATTCGCCTCTTTATTTATTAATGTTTTAAAGTTGAAAAGAAAAAGAATGAACAAAAGGGAACTAATCTATTCTCTAATCTAAGTTATTCTAATATAAGTCTAATGGCCCTAAGGTCAAGGATAACTATCCTAACCTATCTCAATTCCTCTTAACAAAGAAGGAAGAGTCTAAGGGAACATGGCAAAAGAATGGAGTTACCACTCCAACAAGATGAGAAGAGAGCCCTAGGGCAGTAGCAAACCAAGGAAGTAAGTGTCCTAAATCAAACACAAAAGCCATATGGCACTACACGAAAATATTCACAAAGAGTTACCAAAGTATCGCATAAATCGTCACTTAACAATTAGCGAACAAACATCCATTAATCAAAACAAAAAGCAAATGAAACCATGAACAAAGCTTAAAGTCAGTAGCAATTAGTTCATTTATAGGTCTAAGACCTTATACCAATCTATGTTAGTCAATTAACTTGAAACAAACAAAGTTCTAACAAAACTATACAAAACTAGGTCAAAACTAGTTAATAGAATTCAAATTAGGAGTGAAGTTAGAAAGATGTATTTACATGGTAGAAGTCAGTAGCTAATGACCTCTAATAGGTTTCTAAACAATCATGGAATCAAGTCATAAAGTTTCATACAAAATTATAGGTCATTCGGACAAGTTATAGTGCAATCGTTAACTAAAAGCAAGTTATTTACATGTAAGAAAGAAAGATTGAGTAAAATAAGAAAACATGACTTAAAAAATTCAACTCCAGGTCCTAGGACCTCTAAACATCCCTAATATATGTACAAAAAGGAACCAACATTATTGCATGAATGCATTTCAATTTGAGGGCACAAACGTCACAATTGTCTATTAGAAACGCATGTTCATCGAGTTAAACGAAACTAACCAAATACCAATCAAAAACAAAGAATTAGGAATTCATTTTTTACACACAATATCATGGATTAGTCTACAGTGTCCATACAAAAATTGGTGATTAAATTCTGATCCTAAGGTACTAAACGAAATTAATTTGCAAAACATATCAAACTTAAAAGTAGAATGAACACATGTGAGGAAAAGATTTATTAACAATAGTAAACTAATTTCTAAAAAATCTACAAAAAAAACCACAATTATCTACACACATTATACTATCTAAAAAATATTTTTATTCATTTTTTATTTGAAGGAAAATCGGTCAATGAGTCAAAAGTTATGGGAGAAACAATATTGAAAATAAAATCTAAGTCTGTCTAGAACTAAGGGGTGTGAGAAAGCAGTTTGTAATGCACTAAATCTATTCATTGGCGCTAAGGCCCAGACAAGAGGGGGGTGTTGAAAGTACGACGCAGAGGTCCAGTATATCATGTGGCCCATACTGTTTATTTTTCCATTTTTTTATGTTTCAGCATATTATCTATTTCATTTTCATGCTGCATGGTTTTTACGTCAAACGTGACCTGATACTCATATCAATGGGGCAAGTTTTGTTTAAGTTATATAAGGACAAAAAGAATCAGAAACCAATTAGATCCCAGCATGTCACTTGTCAATCATTAGAGTAAAACAAAGAAATACAGAACAATGGGTAAGTGAACCAATGATGAAACGCCACCTATGCAATCGGTGAGAGAAAATAAACAAAAGACTCAGACGCCGGAGCTCCGCTCCGGTCTTCTTCCCCGGCGCTTCCACGGTGGAGCCAGACTATATTTTCCAGAAACTCAGAAAGCTAACACCTTTCTTTTCAGAATTTTGCGTAGAGCACGAATCGATCATTAGTTTTTGTTAATTCTAACTCTAACGTCCTAACCGAACGCGTTTTCAAAACCCTAGCTTCATAACAAACTCACCAAAGAACAAACTAAACACATCAATCAATTTCGATCCATTCACAGAGTTCAAAAAGACGATTCATCCATCGAAACAACAAATTTTCACACGCAAACTGAATTCATATTCAAAGGCAACGAATCATGCATCATATGCAACACCTTCAATGCAAACATGGTGGTCTAAATCCTAACCCAATCCCTGATGACGGGTTCCAGGCCTAGATGCTTCTAAAGTCATGGCAAGAATCACTTACTTGTTGGCTCTTGGACTGCAAAGGTGAAGAACACTCTGCTCCTTTCTAGATCTTGATGTTGACTACACTGATGATTCTTGAATGGAGGTGGTTTGTTTGAAGATGGTGGTGATCAGAAGCTTTCAGGAGCGGAGAGAGTTTGTTCCATTTCTGTTATGGTTGTTGAGATGAGAATGTGGAGAGAAGAGTGAAGTGGTGAGAGAAAAAGAGAGAGTGCCAAGAGAGAATTGGAAAAGTGAGTGGAGAAATCTGAAAAAAAGTGAAGTGTGAAGCGTGTAGTGTGGTTTATATATGGAGATACACTTGAGTTATGGTGTGATGCAAAGTAGAGTAGTTTCTCACTAAACTTAATGCACAAGCTTGGTCCAGTTTGAGTAAGTTTTCAGAGGTGCTTTTTACGTGTGTAGTGTTTGCATGGGCATAATGAGTAAAGTGTTGTTGTGGTGCTGTGAGAATTTTAACCAATGTCTCAACAAAGTCATCACCCATGTTGCTCTCTTTGAATCCATATATTTTTACCTATAGTTCCTTGTTTATGTCATCTTTGTGATCAAACTAGAAGGGAGATGGAATAGATCAAGTTTTATGTTAATCTCGAGCTGACACGACAATTGGAACACCTCTAAAATTGGCTAGCAATAAGTGATGTTCTAACTGACTACAGCAATTGAAGTTTCTACCAACTACCTGGGAATTCATCAGCCTTGACTCACCAACTTTCCTTCCTTATATCTTTCGATCCAAACACTTTTTGAAGATAATTACAACTACCAAAATGTAGTATACCATGAGGTGAGCAACTTTGGTTTTGAGATTTGCTTGAAATGACACTTGGAAGTATGAGAAAAACGTTCATAAACACGCTGCCACGCTGAATCCTTACGCACGCGCTCGCAGCCTGGATTTGGCTCAATTGCCGTAGTCCGAACGTACTTCTTAATGGCATGACTTTAATGGCTCATATCTTGATCCCTACATAACCGAATGTTACAATTCTTGTATCATTGAAAAGGGGAGATAGAGTAAAGTATCTTGCATTTGGAAGCATATCAAAAGGATCTCCAAAATTCTCTAAAATCAGCTTTGAATTCTGTCTGCCACGTGTTTGAGGAAATGCCCCATGCGTGCCACAAATTTTGGCTCATGTGTTTGGCAACGCATGTCTTGGTGAAAGGATGACTTTGAATCCTTATATCTCGACCAATACTTGTCCAGACGATCTAACTCTCATCTTAATGGATAGAGGAAATGGAAGAGAAGAGATTCATACCCACTTTGTGTTTTATAGACCTTTATATTATTCAACAGCTGGCTTTCAATATGGCACGCCAAGCGTTCGATGAAATGCATCACGTGTGTCCAGCATTCTGCCCAGCATTTTGCCTTAAGTACAATGAATTTTTGCCAACTTCTCTCTTCAATAACTCTCAATCCATACGTTATATGAAAAAACCCCCAACTACAACATTGTAGAGGGCCCTGAAGTGAGCATTTTTGATGTTGAGCTTGTTTTGATTTGATGCTTGTATCCACGTGTAAATTAGGCCCAAAGTCAGCTGCTTGACTATTTTTCAAATCCTCAAATATTTTTCTAAGTGTTTTTTCTTTCTATTTTTGGCAACTTCACATTTCAACTACCATTCCCAAAATGGAAATTTTGAATGTTTCTTGATTTTATTTATTCCTTTGACTGATTTTCCACCAAAAGTCAACATTTGACAACTGACTTTGACTTTGACCAAAAAGTCGACATTTTCTGATTTTTCTGATTTCCGATGAATTTCCCGATTAATCTGTTTCTGCTCTAATTCTCAATCAGCTTTCAACCAAATAAACTCCAGTGAATGATATCTCTTCAAGACAGCCATATTTTGCATCCACATCCATTTTTCTGATCAATCAATGACCCGAAAATCAACAGGGTTGGCTTTGGTCAGAAAAACCCTAATTTGACGATCCTGATGGATCTGAAGCCTGTATCATTTAATATGAACCCTGTCTTGGAGAGAGTGAAATCCTGATCTTTAGGGGAACTTCCATGAGAATAGTATTGTGCAGTCAAGTCCTCAATCTTTCTCTTTTGCTCACAGATACCCCACACATTGAACCTCTTTTTCACCGGTTTTCTTGGATAGTGACAGTGATATGGATGAATGCCTTGGATGAATGGCCTATATGAAGTATGTGTATGAATGTGATGTGAAAGCCATTTGGGAATAAATAAGTGGGCAAATTTTGGGGTGCAACAGCTGCCCCTATTCAATCTGCTTGGACCTGAATGTACGAACGACACAAGTTCTAGACATGAGAGGTGAAAGTGGATTGAATACCCAAAAGTACCATCAAAATTTGCATTCTGTGGTAAAGCAAAGGTGTTGAATAGTATCAAAGGTGGACCAGACAAGTTGCTAACCTTAGTTAGACTTTGAAAAGATTGCTATCCTTAGATAGACTTGAAAAGGAGAGTGCTAACCGTAGTTAGACTTGAAGAAGAGGCGACACCACCGTGGCGTGACTCCGCAAGGAAGAACCATCCTTAGACGATTCAACCAAATTGCTAACCTTAGTTAGACTTTGAAAAGAAGACACAACCGTAGCGTGACTCCACAAGGAAGAACCATCCTTAGACGACTCAACCAAATTGCTAACCTTAGTTAGACTTTGAAAAGAAGACACAACCGTATCGTGACTCCACAAGGAAGAACCATCCTTAGACGACTCAACCAAATTGCTAACCTTAGTTAGACTTTGAAAAGAAGACACAACCGTAGCGTGACTCCACAAGGAAGAACCATCCTTAGACGACTCAACCAAATTGCTAACCTTAGTTAGACTTTGAAAAGAAGACACAACCGTAGCGTGACTCCACAAGGAAGAACCATCCTTAGACGACTCAACCAAATTGCTAACCTTAGTTAGACTTTGAAAAGAAGACACAACCGTAGCGTGACTCCACAAGGAAGAACCATCCTTAGACGACTCAACCAAATTGCTAACCTTAGTTAGACTTTGAAAAGAGGGTGCTAACCGTAGCTAGACTTTAGAAAAAGAAGGTACTAACCTTAGTTAGACTTTAGAAAAAGGAGGTGCTAACCTTAGTTAGACTTTATTGAACACGGCAAGTGGAAAACTGACCAATGAAACACGATCTTAACGAGGACTAACTTTGCATTCAATCCACCTTGGAGGAAGAGGACAAGACTTCTTCTGGGAATACATTATCTTGTGCCTTTAGAGCACATACAAACTTGGCTTATGCATTGATGCATGTTTGAATTTTTTCATGGCGTAATGCTCCATGTTCATGGAAATGCTACGCTTTTTGTGGATGCAATGTGAATGCGATGATTACTATATGCAAGAGAGGATGAATGAACATCGGAGAGGGCCCTTTTGTTTGAAGAACTCTGTGGGGGCTTCCTCTTGGCGCCCTGACTTTGCGAGGCCACACCAGATAGTTTCTTGACCGACCCTTAATGTGTCGCTTCTGCAGGGAAAAACTTGCACCAGATGATTTGTGGGGAAGGAGACACGATGACACTTTTGAGAGGCATTATCGTGATCATGTTTGGAAACTTTGAAGATTACACCTCCCCTTTTGAACTTCCACATCTTTATCGAAGAATAAGGGAATCTAATCAACACTGCGGAGCTTTTGAGCCCTGGATGAGAGGTCTCCAGAGAAATAAACTCTGGTATTTGAAAGAAAGGAGACCTTTGGGTTCTTGAAGCGTGGGTACTGGCATCTGACTATGTTGAATGATCGGAGATTCCTGCAAAACAAATCAAGCGAATGTGCCCCAGGTATGATGGTTCTACCTCGTCCACCATCCCAAGTACTCAAAATCTTTAAGCAATTCTATTTGTTTTAGCTCATGTTCTTTTTGTAGGACTTCGATGTTAGAAATGCAATGCTTACCAAAATAATTGGACGTTTTTGTAAACAAAACAGTAAAAATAAAACGATGTAGGAATTTTTGAGTGAAATATCTTTTTATTAATGAAAAGAAATGCCTAACATAGGCGAGTACACCAGGAAGCGGCCCCTTAAGGAGGTGGCCACCAAAAAGGAAAACAAACAGCATTTACAAACATGGCAACGTAAGAAAAGATTCCATTGGGTTCCAATCTTGCTATGCCTTGCAGATCTTCAACATTCCTTCTATTTTGCCTTCCGAAATGGATGAATGAATTGGTCCTTTACCCTTCTGAGGCCTCCAATTGTGCTGACTAGTTATGCTCAAAGATCCAATGCACGACGCAGTCATTCGCTTTTTGTCCCTCTTTTGCCTGGATCGCCCTTTCGGGTTTTCAATCCACCAGGACCCCTTTTTTGCCTAAGTCGCCCTTTCGGGTTTTCAACTTAGCGGGTGTACTTTATTTCTTTTTCATTCTTTTCCTGATCTTTCCTTTTCTTTTATTTTTATTTTTGATCAGGTTTATGCGAAGTATTTTTTAACTGCGTCGGCATTCACGGGAAGTGGGAAGTCTTCGCCATCCATGGTTGAGAGGATCATGGCGCCACCTGAGAAGACTTTCTTTACAACATAAGGCCCTTCGTAATTCGGAGTCCACTTTCCCCTAGGATCGTTGTGAATAGGCAGGATCTTTTTGAGCACGAGGTCACCGACCTTAAAGTGTCGAGGTCGAATCTTCTTGTCGAAGGCTCTCTTCATCTTCTTTTGATAGGCTTGCCCGTGGCATATGGCTGCTAGTCTCTTTTCATCAATGAGGTTCAGTTGATCAAATCTGGTCTGGACCCAATTGTCGCACGCTCGCGAAAATGTGAACAGAGTCGCCACCAATATATTTATCCCAAAGCGGGAAAGGAATATCAGAAAACCTGGAATGAATAAGAACGAGGTCTTTCGACCAGAGATCAAGGTACGGGAGTCGGTTACGCGAGGGGAAGGTGCTAGCACCCCTCACGCCCATCGTACTCGATGGTATCCACTTACGTTTGTTCTATTCTAAGGGTGTATAAATCTAAGGCTTAATTACTAAGGAAATGCATGCAAATGAAAGAAAAGAAACACGGGGAAAATAAGGTTTATAAATAATTGTGCTCGCTTAGGCCCCGCGACCTAATGCCTACGTATCCTTTTCAGGAATCAGAGCGCCGTAGTTCGGCTCTTTAGTTTTTGTTTGTTTTTGTGTTTTTTAGTTGAACAGTTACATTCGCACTCCGCTGCTCGACCTCTGGAGTCTTAAGCTGGGAATGGAGCGGAAATAACGTGTCCGATTAGGAGAAAGAATGCCCTGAAGGCAAGAGGAAGAATGCCTCGGGGGCAAGAGAGAGAAGAGAGAAGATTGGTTTGTGTTTTTTATGTAACTTCATGATGAACAAAACCCAATACAAGGTTTCGCACCACTTCATTACTTTGTTTAGGTTTGAGCCTTTATTAAGTGTTTTAGATGTTTTTGGTTGGGTATTTTTTAAGGGAATTTACTTTGCGATTCGAATCACATAAAAATGTATAATGATCGAGAAGCAGATTAGGGAATGAATCCCACTCACTTCTATCCCATTATGTAATGTTCGAGAAACAGATTAGGGAATGAATCCCACTCATTTCTATCCCATCAGTTAATGTTCGAGAAACAGATTAGGGAATGAATCCCACTCATTTCTCTCCCATTAAGTAGTGACCGAGAAACAGATTAGGGAATGAATCCCACTCATTTCTATGCCACTAAGTGATTGAGAAACAGATTAGGGAATGAATCCCACTCATTTCTCTATCACTTTCTTAATGTGATTCGCATCTTTATTTGTTAATGTTTTAATGTTGAAAAGAAAAAGAAGAAGAAAACTAGCCTAAAATGAATAACTAGCCTAATGTCATGATTATACCTAATTGTTAGGATTTTAAGGGAAAAGACTAACCTAAAGGTTATGGAGATTATAGGTCCTAAATCTAAAGGAACAAACAAGTAAAATTACAAGCAAAAATTACAAGCAAAACAATGATACAAAATTAGTGCAAAAATGACTAAAAGAATGACTTGAAATATGGTACAAAACATAGAAGCAAATGATGTAAAATATAGTACCAAAAGTGAATTAAAGGACTATTATTTTTATTGATTTTTATATGACAAAGACAAGAATTCCAATCAAGCACAAGAATTAAAATACAAGCCTAAACTAATATTTTTTAGTGATTATTTTTCTATGTCAAAAATGTGTATTAAAGGCCTAAAATTGATAGTGAAGAATTAGTGATTAATCAACTAAAAGAAATTGGTAAAAAAGACTAAGTAAACCTAAAATTATTAATGGAGAATAAAGAAAACAGGGGGTGCTAATTGAAAATATGGGTGTGAAGAGCAATTAAGCGCGTGGCCCAGCCCAAGGGCGTTTTTGTAGTTGCAGAATTTTGTTGCCAAAAAAATGGCGTGGGCCTCAGGGGGAGAGGATGGACATGGCCCAAGAGAATTGTTTCGATCCAGATTATTGAATATTAGTTTTTTAGCATCAGATTATAATTCAATTAAAGTCAACTAGCTCAATTAATTAGAAACTAAACCTTATGTTATTATTAATATGCGAGTTAAACCTTATAATAATTCTAACTAATTATTAATTAGCATTAATCAGACACAGAATTACAAAAGGGGAATTAGGGTTGTGACTATGCGACGATTCAGCTCACGTATCCTCTCTCTCTCTCACGAAGAAAACGGCGCGGTGAACTTCGCACGTATCTCCGATCAAACAAGTACAGCGCCGCCGTGAATCGAACCACGAGCGTCGCTCTCCCTCGCCTTTCATCTCAATCTCAGATCCTAATTTGTATCTTTCTCAGATTCTCCTCTCTTCGTCCCTAATCTAATGTAAAACGAAACCCTAGGTCTAAGAAGAAATGCAATTAAGCCTCCACGATTAACAATCGAGGAGCGAGATCATGGGAAAAATAATCAGAAGACAGTAATCTACTGTATGGCATCAAAAAAATAGCGTAAAGAGATGAAGAGAGTTTGAGGAGTTCGCGTTTACCTACCGGAGTCAGTCCGGCGCTCCTTCGACGGCGTCGATTTGGCGAAATAAACGCGAGGAAGTCTTCACTTCAGGTACTCTTCCGTTATCTTTCTACTTCTTGCGCTATCTTCTTCTTCTTCTTTCCGTTCTTCTTGCAATTTTCTTGTTGCGTTTCGTTGGTTGATTCTGAAATCGTAAGAGACGGGGATAAGGAGATTGAAAGAGGTTCCAATGAATCGCAGTGTTGGAGTCTAGCTCTATTGGAGGAGTTTCAGAGGTTGAAACTCCATCAATAATGGTGATGAGCTCTAGTGAGGGTTGATGGATTCTGAGTGAGAGTGAGGAAGATGAAGATGAAGTGAGATTGATGAATAGAGCATGGAGAAAGTGGTGAGAAATGGTGGAGAGGAATGGAAGCAGAGTGGTGAAGATCAATGGAGTCGAGAGTCTTGAATGAAGGAGAGGTTGAGTTTATATAGAATGAGAGTGAGAGGATTCAGTTAGAGGAGAGTCATTGTGAGCCCTTGGATTGAGAAGTTTCTGTTATGATATTAAGGGTGAGAGATTGGGTTGGTTATTGTAGTTTAGAAATCGGTTATAATTCTGTTAGAGATTTTCTAGGTTGTTATAATTCTGTTAGGGGACGGTTATTGATGGTTTGGAGGTTAGTTGGGTAGTTATGATTAGTTACTAATTGGTTTTGACAGTTATGAGTTAGTTATCTTATAAGAATAGTAAATGTTAGTTGAAAATTCTGTTAGCATGTGTTGTTATGCTAAGTCAGAAAGTTTGAATCAAGTAGAAAAGTCAGTTGTGAGATTGTTAGTAAAAAACAGTTAACTGTTTGTTTATGACAACACTGTTAGTTGGTTAAAAAAAGGGGAGATGTGAAGTTGGTTACTGATTGTTAGGGTAGTTGAATTGGAAGTTGAAAAAAACAGTTAATGGTTATGAATAATTTTGTTTAGTTAGGGATGCAAGTGGTTCTGTTCTAACTGAATGTTAGGAAAGTTGGTTAAGGTTAAGGTGACATAATTTGGTCAGTGTTAAAAGAGTTAAGAATTGTTAGGTATTTGTTAGTGAATTAGTGATGAGGATTGATAAGAACTCTCTGATAGGCTTGAGAATTGATTCAAGCTGAGCTTCAATTTCTCTCCTTATTTGATTTTCTGAGCTTTGATGTCAAGCTATTCCTTTGTGTTGAAGGCAGGGGGCTAATGCTCAATAACTTAGTGTGCCTTTATTTCTTTCTATTTGTTGCTGATCTGGACTGCAGTATGATGAACTGTGTGTGGATGTATTGTATTGTGATTTTGATTTTTTTGAATGATCAATTTCTTGAACATGAACTGGCTGCATCGAATGAACACCTTGAATTTGAATAGTTGACCATTGCTTGACTGTATGAATGAATATTTGATCACTGTTAATGTTTGGAACTGATATGGAATGGTTTTCGTATGTTGCGGGTTGCCGACTCGGTTTTAATTGGAAGCTGCCAGTATGTATTGGATCTATTTCTTTTTAATGCCATGATATTGAATGTGATGATGTTTGGATTTGTTGGATCGAAACTGGCTGCGAGTTTCTGAATTATGTGCATTTGTTTTGACTGGGTTTTGAATGGATATTGCAGATTAATGGTTTAGGATAAGGTTATAAAGGAAACTAGTTAAAGGTTAGGTTGCTGTAGGTTAGAATTTGCAGGTGTAATGTTTGAATTGAAAATGATGATGATGATGATAAATATAAATGCCAAACTATACTGATGTATGGATGGTAAGAACATGGTTTTGAGATACTTTTGTAAGGATCAATTTTGGGTATTTGAATTGCGACGTCGTAACGTCTTGGCTGAACTGTATGAAGGTTTAAATCCGATGGAATGGTGAATAATGAGGTATACGTGTGGCAGTGTGTAGATTCTGATTTGAATCATTTTTGTGTATATATGCAGGTGCATGATACAGATTGGAAGCGGCTCGGTGAATGCAAAAGGCTTGGCATAGTAGGATGAGGAGAGTGGATCAGGGCATGGGATAAGGCTTGAAGATAAGGAGAAATGTGAAGATGGAATAGAATTGAAGATTATACTTAGAAATTAGTATATACTTTACTGTATAACATTCTTGTGATGTAAGGTGCAACTGGACAGAAGCGAATGTGGATGTGGTTGTGTGATGTAAATTATAATGATTGTTTTGCCATACATTTCTGGATTTTTTTTTATAATGATATTGACTTGGAATGAATGAATGAATGACCTATCTCATATATATGTTGACTTTTGTGACCTTGAATAAAATGATTATTTTCTCTTTTCCAAATTCAATAACTAAACTTGAATGAAAACCTTTGAAGCAAATGTGTATTGTATAACATTTAAATCCAAACTCAATACTTGTGTCCCGATTGAATCTCAAATCCGTAAAACTTTGTATTCGAAGCAAACTTGATATGCATAAGACCTTGGTTTGATATACCCAAAATAGATGAACTCATTATCGTTTTACTGCACAAACCATGATTCATTCCCTGTACCTCAATCGATTGTAGGACCCCTTGAATTGGTGAGAGATAGAATTAGAAAAATAGAGTTGGAGAACGACTCAACATATTGTTCCGCATGTGAATAATTATTAAGAGCCATAGAGGAGTCCTTACACCCAAGATCCTTAATCTCACTTCAAATTATTAACGAATGCGTGATTTTGTTGATGACCTAAAAATGCAAAATGAATGAGATATGTAAGCCAATTAAGAATAATTAGATGGGCAAATTTTGGGGTGCAACAGCTGCCCCTATTTAATCGTCTTAAACCTGAATGTAAGATTGGCGCTAGCCTTTCGATCATTCGAGGTAGAAGAAGATTAAATACCAAGTGAACCTGAAAATTTGCCTGATGAGAGATAGGATCCACTAGGGAAAAGATGGTGTCAACTCCACTGAGGAATAATGTATCAATTATGGATGAACAAATTAACTCTGGGTTAGAAATGAAATGCACATCAACTCTGGGTTGAAAAAGAAAAGTGGGTTAACTCTGGGTTGAAGAAAAATATACATTAACTCTAGG
Source organism: Vicia villosa (assembly GCF_029867415.1). NCBI lineage: Eukaryota > Viridiplantae > Streptophyta > Magnoliopsida > Fabales > Fabaceae > Vicia > Vicia villosa. The sequence goes on along the minus strand of NC_081186.1, from coordinate 129,777,145 downwards.
TTGAAAACGGAAAGGGAAATCAGTATTAGTAGGACAAGATATAGGTATCAACTCTGGGTTGAGGAAGAAGGAAAGAAGATCAACTCTGAGTTGAAGGCAAAAGGTAGACATCAACCATGGGTTGAGAGAAGGTGATTCAACTCTGGGTTGAGCAAGGAATTGGATAATGACTATGGATTGAAAGAGGACAGATGAATAATTAGAAATAACCGTTAACTCTGAGTGGGAAGAAAAAAGGTGACCGTCAACTCTGGGTTGAATAAAAGATAACCGTCAACTCTGGGTTGAGAGGGAAAGGAGGAAAGATAACCGTCAACTCTGGGTTGAGTGTGAGAAGGGAAAGATAACCGTCAACTCTGGGTTGAGTGGAAAAGACAAAAGATAACTGTCAACTCTGGGTTGAGTGGGAAAGAGAAATCAATTGTGGATTGAACAAGGGACAACCTTCAACTCTGGGTTGAGTGGGAAAGAAAGAGGATAACCATCAACTCTGGGTTGAGTGGGGAACGATAAAAGATAACCGTCGACTCTGGGTCGAGTGGGAAAGGAATCAATTCTGGATTGAGTAAAAGATAACCGTCAACTCTGGGTTGAGTGGGAAAGAGATCAACTCTGGGTTGAAGAAAAGATAACCGTCAACTCTGGGTTGATTGGGAAAGAGATCAATAAGAAATATCCGTCAACTCTAGGTGAGAGGGAAAAGATAATGGATAACCGTCAACTCTGGGTTGAGTGGGAAAGGAGAAGCAATAAGAAATATCCGTCAACTCTGGGTTGAGTGGGAAAATATAATTAACTCGGGGTCAAAGATGAAAGGAAAATCAACTCTGGGTTGAACGCACAAACATCAACTCTGGGTTGAAGAAAGATGAACATGATTGACTTTGGGAGATAACACCACAATGGTAGCTCTGAGTGATCCAGTGGAATATCAATTGAATGTTTTATAGGGACCTCATCTGATGAGTAACCTGGCTCATGCTTCATATGCGAATGTTTGATTTGTTTTATGCACTTCTGGGGATACAATGCAATGAATTCTATATGCAGTATACTGATTGATCAGGGTTTCTGCTTTGTGTGGGGAATAGATTAGATGGAGTCCTGAAACTCTGTTTGAGATTCAAGGTGAGGTGTATGCCCCTGCTTTATTCAGGACTAGATTAATGTGGGAGAAATGATAATGAGAATGCAATGATACGCATGATGCATGTATGACGATGAATGGAATGATGGTTTCCAGGATATGGATAATGGAGAATGCCTTTGTTTGAAGGATAGGACTTGTGAAGGTGAGGTGTTTGGCTCGACTCCTCGACACCTATCTCGATATCTGACACTTGATTGAGGATGAAGAAATGAATTGTTGCTAGCTTGCCCCAGCCCTTAGGATCTCTTGAGATAGAACTTTGATGCACTTGAATCATGGAGATTTGCAATGGTCTGCCCCAGTGTTGATCATGGTATGAATGCCCCAGATTGAAAGGAACTCTTCCACCAAATGGATGCTTCAAATATTTGCTTTGTGGATGACCAACCTTTGCCTTTGTAAGACTACTCGATGGAATTTCAATGTTGAACTTTCCTTGGTATCAAGTACTTACTTTCAAGTTTAGAGACAATTCTGTTTTGGAAAGATAATGAGAATGCAATGCACATGTTAATCTCAAAGTAAAAGTTTTTATTTGTCAAAATGTTGTACTGATACTAACACAAATGACACAGCAACATTAGGAGTCAGTTTTGACATGATTTCACAGTTTGTATGCTTTCAGAACGAACCCTGCTTCAATTAGGACTTTTGAGGGTTGTAACGTGGCCGGGTTCACGGTTTAAGAAACAAAGGATAAAGGCTCAAGTTCTACTTAACCCACCCCTTCTTCGTGATGTCCTCCAGTCCTATGTTCAGCTAGTTCGACACGAGTATTCGCCTTTCAGGAAGGATTGCGATGGATGAGGATCCTTTATAGTTTTGATGGAGGTGGCAGTCACCCTTTGATGCTTTCGTTGATGATTATAACAACTTGTCCCTTGGAGGATTTTTGTTCTTGTTCTTTTCTTTTGCTTTCCCTAACTTTTGCCTGGACAGAAAGTTTCTTTTGATTTTGGTTTTTGTTGTCCAGCGGGATATGCCCTAATTTTTGCCTAAGTCAATTGCTTCAAAGCTTTTTTTTTTCTTTTGACTTAGCGGGCTATCGTTTCTTTTTTTTATCATGATTCATAACTTTCTTTTCATTCTCTTTTTTTTCGTTCGGGAGCAAGTTGTATGATTTTGTTGATTGACTTGACGAAAAGGTTGTGACTGCCTTCTTCTTAGTGGATGAGAGACATCCATTGTGGATTGTGCTCTTCCTTTTTTTGTTGTGAGATCTGAGATATGATTGATCCTCTGATGGAATACCTGAAAGTTGAGCGCTCGGTCGCACTAACTGAAGACTACCCTGCCCCTGGTTAAGATTGAGGGTTTTGTATTTTTGAAAAAGAAACTACTACGCCTTAGGCTCAAATGGGTTGACGAGGGTTTCACTCCCTTATAACACCGGTGTTTAGGAATTGAAACAATGCCTGTACATCGTCAGCAGGATCTTTGTTCCAAAAGCATACGGTTAGTAGTGCATGTATTTTTTTTATTTTCATCATTCTCCTTTTTTAGTTGCTTAAGACAAATGAGTGAAGTATCAATGAACATAATGACAAAGATGAAATGATTTGAGAAAAACATGTATATTGCATTATTTTTATTTATTCAAACAGAATGGGTTTCTTACAATGAGAAGTACTTGATAACAACAAAAGCAATACAATTGAAAATACTAAAGAAATCTATACAATGGCAAGCTTGGCCTTATTCTAATGCAAATGAAATGTTCTCTGACAAACATAAAGTCTTCATGGTCCACTGGTGGAAGCTCCATTGTGAGGCGGCATGGGATTATTGATCACATTAGGTGCCACAGGTGCAAACTCAATCTCTTTTGCATCAAGCAGATCCTGAACTTTGTCTTTGAGAACTCTGCATTCTTCAGTGGTGTGACCAGATCCTCCTGAGTGGAATTCACACTTGGCATTAATCTTGTAGTTTGGAGGGAGGGGGTCAGGAGGAGGCCTAGCTTCCGCTAATTGAATCAGTTTGCGGTCAAGCAAGGCAGCGAGAACTTGGCTATAAGTCATTGGTACACGATCATACACCCTTTTTGGCCTATTCTGCCTCTGTTGACCTTGTCTTTGTTGATAACCTTGTTGTTGGAAACCTTGTTGTTGTTGTTGGACATATTGTTGGTAAGGAACCCAAGGTTGTTGACCAACAGGTGCCACATAAGCTTGAGGAGCGGTGGCGTTCACTTGATAGCAAGGAGCTTGATCTTGAGTAGAAACAGCACTAGTCTCGCCTTCTTTCTTCTTGATGAAATTACCCTGAGGCTTCTTGTACCCATATTGATTTGCAGCAGCAGCATTGGCGGGATTCTGGATCTTACCAATTTTCAAGCCATTCTCAATTCTTTCACCAATCCTGACTAGATCGGAGAAACCAGAAGAAACACTACCCACCATTCTTTCATAGTAATGCCCTTGAAGAGTGTTCATAAACATATCAACCAGTTCGGATTCAGAAAGTGGTGGATTAACCTGAGCAGCCATTTCTCTCCACCTTTGGGCATATTCTTTGAATGTCTCATTGGTCCTTTGCACCTGATTCTGTAGTTGCAACCTAGTCGGCGCCATGTCAATGTTGTATTGATATTGCTTGAGAAAGGCATCAGACAAATCCTTCCAAGATCGGATCCTATTACGCTCCAGGTTCATATACCAGTTCAAAGATGCCCCAGACAAGCTATCTTGAAAGCAATGGATGAGCAATGAGTCATTGTGGATGTGAGAAGCCATCTTACGACAGTACATGATGATATGGCTCTTTGGACAACTTAAACCCTTGTACTTCTGAAAGTCAGGAGTCTTGAACTTGGGCGGAATAACCAGATTAGGAACTAGGCACATCTCTTCAGCATCCATTCCATAGGCACTAAAACCTTCAATAGCTCGAATCCTTTCCTCAAGAATTTGATACTTCTCAGCAGATCTCTCAACGGGTTGAGCTCTTTCAGCAGTTGGTATTGGATGCATTTCTGGATTGGCAAATTGAGGACCACAGAAAGCAGGATAAGGAATCTCTGTATGAGGAGGTGGAGTAGGAAATGGGAAAACAGGCCCAGTCATAGTTGGCACTCCAGAAGTTATGGGCATGGATCCTCCTTGGTTTAAAGCTCCAAGAGTATCAGCAGTCATGAAGCTAAATGGCATTCCAAGAGTAGCATTAGTCCTTGGTTGGAACTCGGGTGGATTAGTAGAAGGTGGAATGACATCAGGTTGACTAGCAGCAGCTTGATTAGCACCAGCAGGAATCTCTTGTGCTACTGGAATCCTTTCATTTCTCAAAGCTTGGAGGGCTTCTAAAATAGCATCAACCTTGCCTTTCATTTGGTCCATCTCCTCTCGAATAGCAGCTTGATCTTGTTCATAATTCTCCATGATTCTTCTTCTGTGAGCTCTTGTCAGATATCGGTGTGGAGGAATCGTCTTGACTGATCTGATGGAGAGGAAGAGTGGTAAGAGTCTTGGTAACCATGGATGCACATGCATGAATGCAAAAATGTTAATGAAGATGCAAATGTATCATAAATCGGATCAAGGATCAAGGCCTCTTGGACAACAGCTTCTCATGGCCAATAAGATATGGTCGAACCCTCCAGATTCAGAGGTTCGACGTTGCTTTCTGGATAAATAGCTCGTGCATAAGTCAAAGATGGTCGAACCCTCCAGATTCAGAGGTTCGACGTTGATTCTGATAGATAACCTTTGCATAAGTCACATAAGGTCAAACCTTCCAGATTCGGAGGTTCGACGTTGATTATGATAGATAGTCTGAATGACATAGGGTAGGATGGGGGCATGTTTTCCTGCAAAACAAAATTTCCCAACCCCTCTCACAGGTATGATCTAGTACAAGGTAGGTCAAAAGGTCTCCAGCGTTAACAGTTCTCCTGAGACACCATCATTGTTGCAAATACATGCCAACAATGGTATCCCATTTGAACCTCAACTGGTCGTGGGTCTCATGATCGCAATCAACAGAACCTGACATTCTGTTGGCGTCGTGACTATCCACTCTATCCTAGGTAGCCTAAGTATCACTCTGGCCTGGGTATTGGGCCTTTTACCTCAAATCAGTAACATCCCATCCCAACAGACAGCAGAATAATAATCGTAGTATATGAAAATAAAATGCGATGCATAAAGAAATAAAGCAATAAAGCAATAAAGTAATAAAGCAATAAAGCAATAAATAAACACCCAAAGAAAAGAAAACAAACACAAGCTAGGATCGACTCGCTAAGAATGGACCAGCACAGGTCTATCACATCCCCAGCAGAGTCGCCAGCTGTCGCACGCTCGCGAAAATGTGAACAGAGTCGCCACCAATATATTTATCCCAAAGCGGGAAAGGAATATCAGAAAACCTGGAATGAATAAGAACGAGGTCTTTCGACCAGAGATCAAGGTACGGGAGTCGGTTACGCGAGGGGAAGGTGCTAGCACCCCTCACGCCCATCGTACTCGATGGTATCCACTTACGTTTGTTCTATTCTAAGGGTGTATAAATCTAAGGCTTAATTACTAAGGAAATGCATGCAAATGAAAGAAAAGAAACACGGGGAAAATAAGGTTTATAAATAATTGTGCTCGCTTAGGCCCCGCGACCTAATGCCTACGTATCCTTTTCAGGAATCAGAGCGCCGTAGTTCGGCTCTTTAGTTTTTGTTTGTTTTTGTGTTTTTTAGTTGAACAGTTACATCCGCACTCCGCTGCTCGACCTCTGGAGTCTTAAGCTGGGAATGGAGCGGAAATAACGTGTCCGATTAGGAGAAAGAATGCCCTGAAGGCAAGAGGAAGAATGCCTCGGGGGCAAGAGAGAGAAGAGAGAAGATTGGTTTGTGTTTTTTATGTAACTTCATGATGAACAAAACCCAATACAAGGTTTCGCACCACTTCATTACTTTGTTTAGGTTTGAGCCTTTATTAAGTGTTTTAGATGTTTTTGGTTGGGTATTTTTTAAGGGAATTTACTTTGCGATTCGAATCACATAAAAATGTATAATGATCGAGAAGCAGATTAGGGAATGAATCCCACTCACTTCTATCCCATTATGTAATGTTCGAGAAACAGATTAGGGAATGAATCCCACTCATTTCTATCCCATCAGTTAATGTTCGAGAAACAGATTAGGGAATGAATCCCACTCATTTCTCTCCCATTAAGTAGTGACCGAGAAACAGATTAGGGAATGAATCCCACTCATTTCTATGCCACTAAGTGATTGAGAAACAGATTAGGGAATGAATCCCACTCATTTCTCTATCACTTTCTTAATGTGATTCGCATCTTTATTTGTTAATGTTTTAATGTTGAAAAGAAAAAGAAGAAGAAAACTAGCCTAAAATGAATAACTAGCCTAATGTCATGATTATACCTAATTGTTAGGATTTTAAGGGAAAAGACTAACCTAAAGGTTATGGAGATTATAGGTCCTAAATCTAAAGGAACAAACAAGTAAAATTACAAGCAAAAATTACAAGCAAAACAATGATACAAAATTAGTGCAAAAATGACTAAAAGAATGACTTGAAATATGGTACAAAACATAGAAGCAAATGATGTAAAATATAGTACCAAAAGTGAATTAAAGGACTATTATTTTTATTGATTTTTATATGACAAAGACAAGAATTCCAATCAAGCACAAGAATTAAAATACAAGCCTAAACTAATATTTTTTAGTGATTATTTTTCTATGTCAAAAATGTGTATTAAAGGCCTAAAATTGATAGTGAAGAATTAGTGATTAATCAACTAAAAGAAATTGGTAAAAAAGACTAAGTAAACCTAAAATTATTAATGGAGAATAAAGAAAACAGGGGGTGCTAATTGAAAATATGGGTGTGAAGAGCAATTAAGCGCGTGGCCCAGCCCAAGGGCGTTTTTGTAGTTGCAGAATTTTGTTGCCAAAAAAATGGCGTGGGCCTCAGGGGGAGAGGATGGACATGGCCCAAGAGAATTGTTTCGATCCAGATTATTGAATATTAGTTTTTTAGCATCAGATTATAATTCAATTAAAGTCAACTAGCTCAATTAATTAGAAACTAAACCTTATGTTATTATTAATATGCGAGTTAAACCTTATAATAATTCTAACTAATTATTAATTAGCATTAATCAGACACAGAATTACAAAAGGGGAATTAGGGTTGTGACTATGCGACGATTCAGCTCACGTATCCTCTCTCTCTCTCACGAAGAAAACGGCGCGGTGAACTTCGCACGTATCTCCGATCAAACAAGTACAGCGCCGCCGTGAATCGAACCACGAGCGTCGCTCTCCCTCGCCTTTCATCTCAATCTCAGATCCTAATTTGTATCTTTCTCAGATTCTCCTCTCTTCGTCCCTAATCTAATGTAAAACGAAACCCTAGGTCTAAGAAGAAATGCAATTAAGCCTCCACGATTAACAATCGAGGAGCGAGATCATGGGAAAAATAATCAGAAGACAGTAATCTACTGTATGGCATCAAAAAAATAGCGTAAAGAGATGAAGAGAGTTTGAGGAGTTCGCGTTTACCTACCGGAGTCAGTCCGGCGCTCCTTCGACGGCGTCGATTTGGCGAAATAAACGCGAGGAAGTCTTCACTTCAGGTACTCTTCCGTTATCTTTCTACTTCTTGCGCTATCTTCTTCTTCTTCTTTCCGTTCTTCTTGCAATTTTCTTGTTGCGTTTCGTTGGTTGATTCTGAAATCGTAAGAGACGGGGATAAGGAGATTGAAAGAGGTTCCAATGAATCGCAATGTTGGAGTCTAGCTCTATTGGAGGAGTTTCAGAGGTTGAAACTCCATCAATAATGGTGATGAGCTCTAGTGAGGGTTGATGGATTCTGAGTGAGAGTGAGGAAGATGAAGATGAAGTGAGATTGATGAATAGAGCATGGAGAAAGTGGTGAGAAATGGTGGAGAGGAATGGAAGCAGAGTGGTGAAGATCAATGGAGTCGAGAGTCTTGAATGAAGGAGAGGTTGAGTTTATATAGAATGAGAGTGAGAGGATTCAGTTAGAGGAGAGTCATTGTGAGCCCTTGGATTGAGAAGTTTCTGTTATGATATTAAGGGTGAGAGATTGGGTTGGTTATTGTAGTTTAGAAATCGGTTATAATTCTGTTAGAGATTTTCTAGGTTGTTATAATTCTGTTAGGGGACGGTTATTGATGGTTTGGAGGTTAGTTGGGTAGTTATGATTAGTTACTAATTGGTTTTGACAGTTATGAGTTAGTTATCTTATAAGAATAGTAAATGTTAGTTGAAAATTCTGTTAGCATGTGTTGTTATGCTAAGTCAGAAAGTTTGAATCAAGTAGAAAAGTCAGTTGTGAGATTGTTAGTAAAAAAACAGTTAACTGTTTGTTTATGACAACACTGTTAGTTGGTTAAAAAAAGGGGAGATGTGAAGTTGGTTACTGATTGTTAGGGTAGTTGAATTGGAAGTTGAAAAAAACAGTTAATGGTTATGAATAATTTTGTTTAGTTAGGGATGCAAGTGGTTCTGTTCTAACTGAATGTTAGGAAAGTTGGTTAAGGTTAAGGTGACATAATTTGGTCAGTGTTAAAAGAGTTAAGAATTGTTAGGTATTTGTTAGTGAATTAGTGATGAGGATTGATAAGAACTCTCTGATAGGCTTGAGAATTGATTCAAGCTGAGCTTCAATTTCTCTCCTTATTTGATTTTCTGAGCTTTGATGTCAAGCTATTCCTTTGTGTTGAAGGCAGGGGGCTAATGCTCAATAACTTAGTGTGCCTTTATTTCTTTCTATTTGTTGCTGATCTGGACTGCAGTATGATGAACTGTGTGCGGATGTATTGTATTGTGATTTTGATTTTTTTGAATGATCAATTTCTTGAACATGAACTGGCTGCATCGAATGAACACCTTGAATTTGAATAGTTGACCATTGCTTGACTGTATGAATGAATATTTGATCACTGTTAATGTTTGGAACTGATATGGAATGGTTTTCGTATGTTGCGGGTTGCCGACTCGGTTTTAATTGGAAGCTGCCAGTATGTATTGGATCTATTTCTTTTTAATGCCATGATATTGAATGTGATGATGTTTGGATTTGTTGGATCGAAACTGGCTGCGAGTTTCTGAATTATGTGCATTTGTTTTGACTGGGTTTTGAATGGATATTGCAGATTAATGGTTTAGGATAAGGTTATAAAGGAAACTAGTTAAAGGTTAGGTTGCTGTAGGTTAGAATTTGCAGGTGTAATGTTTGAATTGAAAATGATGATGATGATGATAAATATAAATGCCAAACTATACTGATGTATGGATGGTAAGAACATGGTTTTGAGATACTTTTGTAAGGATCAATTTTGGGTATTTGAATTGCGACGTCGTAACGTCTTGGCTGAACTGTATGAAGGTTTAAATCCGATGGAATGGTGAATAATGAGGTATACGTGTGGCAGTGTGTAGATTCTGATTTGAATCATTTTTGTGTATATATGCAGGTGCATGATACAGATTGGAAGCGGCTCGGTGAACGCAAAAGGCTTGGCATAGTAGGATGAGGAGAGTGGATCAGGGCATGGGATAAGGCTTGAAGATAAGGAGAAATGTGAAGATGGAATAGAATTGAAGATTATACTTAGAAATTAGTATATACTTTACTGTATAACATTCTTGTGATGTAAGGTGCAACTGGACAGAAGCGAATGTGGATGTGGTTGTGTGATGTAAATTATAATGATTGTTTTGCCATACATTTCTGGATTTTTTTTTATAATGATATTGACTTGGAATGAATGAATGAATGACCTATCTCATATATATGTTGACTTTTGTGACCTTGAATAAAATGATTATTTTCTCTTTTCCAAATTCAATAACTAAACTTGAATGAAAACCTTTGAAGCAAATGTGTATTGTATAACATTTAAATCCAAACTCAATACTTGTGTCCCGATTGAATCTCAAATCCGTAAAACTTTGTATTCGAAGCAAACTTGATATGCATAAGACCTTGGTTTGATATACCCAAAATAGATGAACTCATTATCGTTTTACTGCACAAACCATGATTCATTCCCTGTACCTCAATCGATTGTAGGACCCCTTGAATTGGTGAGAGATAGAATTAGAAAAATAGAGTTGGAGAACGACTCAACATATTGTTCCGCATGTGAATAATTATTAAGAGCCATAGAGGAGTCCTTACACCCAAGATCCTTAATCTCACTTCAAATTATTAACGAATGCGTGATTTTGTTGATGACCTAAAAATGCAAAATGAATGAGATATGTAAGCCAATTAAGAATAATTAGATGGGCAAATTTTGGGGTGCAACACCAATCAGCTTCACTGAGCTTCACATCTGTTAATACCCTTAACGAAGGAATCTCAACCTCAACCGGAAGAATCGCTTCCATGCCATATACTAACGAGAAAGGAGTTGCCCCCGTGGAAGTACGCACCGAGGTACGATAACCATGTAAAGCAAAGGGCAACATCTCATGCCAATCCTTATAAGTGACCACCATCTTTTGCACAATCTTCTTGATGTTTTTATTGGCCGCCTCAACTGCGTCATTCATCTTTGGCCGATACGGGGAGGAGTTATGATGCGTAATCTTGAAATTCTCGCATAATTCCTTCATCATCTTGTTATTGAGGTTGGATCCATTATCAGTGATAATTCTCTCAGGAACCCCATAACGACAAATTATATGGTGCTTGATGAAGCGAGTCACTACTTGCTTGGAGACATTTGCATAAGACGCAGCTTCAACCCACTTGGTGAAGTAGTCAATAGCAACGAGGATGAAACGATGTCCATTAGAGGCGGTGGGCTTAATTTCCCCAATCATATCGATGCCCCACATAGCAAATGGCCAAGGAGATGTCAACACATTCAGAGGAACCGGAGGTACGTGAACCCTATCTGCATACACTTGACATTTGTAACATACCACCACATGGTTGAAACAATCATGTTCCAAGGTCGACCAATAATAACCTGCTCTCAATATTTTTCTAGCCATGGTGTGCCCACTTGCATGTGTACCAAAGGATCCTTCGTGTACCTCTTGCATGATCTTTGCTGCTTCGTGTCTATCCACGCATCTGAGCAACACAGAATCAAAGTTCCTCTTGTATAACACACCTCCAGCAATGAAGAACTTGGCAGACAGTCTCTTCAAAGTTTTCCTATCTGTAAGGGAAGCACCCTCAGGATACTCTTGGGTTTCCAGAAATTTCTTAATGTCATAAAACCATGGTTTCTCATCAGGCACATTATCAATGACGCCACAGAATGCAGGTTCATCCAACCTTTTGATCACAATTGACGGCGCTTCGTTGTCCCATTTGACTTTGAACATGGATGCTAAAGTGGCCAAAGCATCAGCCAAATGATTTTCCTCTCGAGGGATGTGATCGAAGGTGATCTCATCAAAGTATTGAGCCAATTTCACCACATGTTCTCTATAGGGAATCAAGTTGGGGTGGCGTGTTTCCCAATCTCCGTTGATCTGACTAATCACCAAAGCAGAATCTCCATAAACTGCGAGATTTTTAATCCTCAAATCAATGGCCGCCTCAATACCATATATGCAAGCCTCGTATTCAGCCACATTATTAGTACAATCAAAACAAATCCTGGCCGTAAATGGAATATGAAAACCTGTTGGAGAAGTAAGCACAGCCCCAATACCATTACCCAATGCATTAGAGGCACCATCGAACACGAGCGTCCATCGCGCCCCTGGTTCAGGTCCTTCCTCTTGATCTTGACTTTTGAAAGTCTCTGCCACGCACATTATATCTTCATCAGGAAACTCAAAGTACATAGACTGGTAATCGTCCACAGGTTGATGCGCAAGGTAATCAGCAATTACACTACTTTTAATGGCCTTCTGAGTAGTGTATTGTATGTCATATTCTGTCAAGATCATTTGCCAACGGGCAATCCTCCCTGTCAATGCCGGTTTCTCAAATATATATTTGATTGGGTCCATCTTTGAAATCAATAAAGTAGTGTGATTCAACATATACTGTCTCAGTCGGCGAGCAGCCCATGCCAAAGCACAGCAAGTTTTCTCGAGTAGTGAGTATCTTGATTCACAATCGGTAAACTTTTTGCTAAGGTAATAAATTGCGTGCTCTTTTCGACCGGACTCGTCATGCTGACCCAGCACACACCCCATTGAATTCTCGAGGACCGTCAGGTACATAATCAACGGTCTACCCTCCACTGGAGGCATGAGGATTGGAGGCTCTTGCAAATACTCTTTAACCTTATCAAATGCCTTTTGACAATTGTCATCCCACTTTATTGCCTGATTCTTTCTCAATAGCTTGAAGATAGGTTCACACGTGGCGGTAAGGTGTGAGATGAACCTTGCAATATAATTCAACCTTCCCAAGAATCCACGAACCTGTTTCTCAGTTCTCGGCTCAGGCATCTCTTGTAGAGCTTTTACCTTGGCGGGATCGACCTCGATACCCCTTTCACTTACGATGAAACCAAGCAACTTTCCTGATCTCACTCCGAAAGTGCATTTATTGGGATTCAACCTTAACCTGAACTTTCTTAACCTTTCAAATAATTTCTTCAGGTGGACAAGGTGTTCCTCCTCAGTATGGGACTTTGCAATCATGTCGTCCACATAGACCTCAATCTCTTTATGAATCATGTCGTGAAACAAAGTCACCATAGCCCTTTGATAGGTTGCCCCAGCATTCTTCAACCCAAACGGCATGACCTTGTAACAAAAGGTGCCCCAAGGTGTAATGAATGTTGTCTTTTCCATGTCTTCGGGCGCCATCTTTATCTGATTGTAACCAGAAAAACCATCCATGAAGGAGAAAACCGAGAATTGAGCAGTGTTATCTACCAACACATCAATGTGAGGAAGCGGGAAATCATCCTTCGGACTTGCTCTATTCAGGTCTCGATAGTCGACACACATCCGTACCTTCCCATCTTTCTTAGGTACAGGTACGATGTTGGCGACCCATGGTGGGTAAACTGTTACAGCAAGAAAACCTGCATCAAACTGCATCTGAATCTCTTCCTGGATTTTCTTGGACATATCAGGACGTGTTCTCCTGAGTTTCTGTTTAACGGGCGGAGAATTTTCTTTAAGGGGTAGCCTGTGCACAACAATATCAGTATCTAATCCAGGCATATCTTCGTAAGACCAAGCGAAGATATCAGAATAATCCTTCAACATTCCAATCAACTTTTCTTTCACATTCTCATTCAAAGAAGCCCCTATTTTAACCTCCCTTCTCGTCTCTTCGGTGCCAAGATTCACCGTCTCAATAGGCTCTTGATGTGGCTCGATCACTTTCTCTTCTTGTTTCAACAATCTGGCCAACTCATCAGGCAATTCACAATCTTCTTCATCCCCTTCTTCAGCGGTGTAGATAGGATTGCCAAAGTCATAACGAGGCATAGCAAGATCGTTGTCAACAGAATCTGGAGGAGAAGTGGATCTACATGGATTATGATTTATGCTTTATTTTAGAATGGAGGGATGATGATGAATAAGAAACGTTGCCATTTTTTTATTTATTAATTATAAATGTAAAAGTAAAAAAAACGAAAAACAGGGAACAAAATATTTGAATGCAAAAACGTCCTTTTATTAATGATTTTAACATTGAAAAACAACAATTGAGGCCCTACATGTGTTCACTGTGTCTTAGGCAGAACACAGGAATTATTGCATGATAAACAAAAACAAACAGTATTACTTTTGATCAAGAGCAATTGAGATGATGTCTTCAGATGACCAGTTGAGAAGCTTCTGTCCCGGGACACACGGCTTGATCCATTCTTCAATGTCATAATCACTATCCATATCATCATCAGCAGCGCAAATATGATCCTTGACGATGCCAGCACTAGAGAACTTGATCGGGACGAAGGTTCCGGGCTTCTTGGAGGCCTCATTAGATGAACTCTGACTCAACTGATATCCAATCCCACATTTATCCTGCTTGATTGGTAGATCCAAGACTCGGCCCCATCCTTCAGGATGACCAGATTCAACCACGGCTTTAGCTTCCTTTAGCGAAGACATGGGAGCCTCCAACTTCTTATTGTCAACATAAGGGATCTTGATAGTCTGGACAGCCTCAAAGGCTTGGCAAGGCGTCTCGTGGACCTCTCCTTCCACATCAATATACCTGAAGGACGCAAGATGGCTTACCACGTGTTCTTCCTCCCCACATATTGTGACTATCTTTCCTTGAGTCGCGAATTTGAGTTTCTGATGCAATGTGGAAGTCACGGCCCCAGCAGCATGGATCCATGGACGTCCCAGGAGACAACTGTAAGACGGGTGGATATCCATCACGAAGAAGGTAATAGTGAAAAGCTGAGGGCCTATCATTATTGGCAAGTCAACCTCCCCAAATACTGATCTCTTTGACCCGTCAAAGGCTCTCACTGTCAATTCACTCGGCCTTATCTCGACACCAGAATAATCTAGCCTCATTAAAGACGACTTCGGTAATACATTCAAAGAAGATCCATTATCCACGAGAACACGTGATAACATAGTCCCTTTACACTCCACCGATATATGCAAAGCTCTATTGTGGTTTCTGCCCTCAGGAGGCAGATCAGCGTCAGTGAACCCCAATCCATTACCAGCATTGATGTTTGACACCACTCCTTCGAGTTGATTTACTGAGATCTCTGGAGGGACGAAAGCAGTACTTAAGAGTCTCAACAAAGCGTTTCGATGTGTCTCCGAACACAAGAGCAACTGCAAGATCGAAATCTTTGATTGAGTTTGACTCAGTTGGTCAACCACTTTATACTCACTTTTCTTGATGATCTTTAGGAACTCTTCCACCTCTTTGGCCACAGTATCATCGGAATTAGAGCTTTGCCCTTGATCTACTACATCTTCTACTACTCTTTTACCTTTTGCTTGAGCTAAAGCTTCTGCATTGTCATCACGAGTATTCTGGGGAGGATTGAAAATACGACCACTTCTCGTCATTCTTCCAATGCCCACAACATTATCAACATCTTCTTTCTCAACCGGCGCTTTAACCTCATACTTGGCCCCTTGGTAGAAAACTTCTCCCCCATAATTCCATGGGATCGCTTTTTCACTGTTATATGGGACGGGACCAGGAAGTGTAATAACCAAAGGAGGTACTCTTGTAGGAATTGGAATCCTGGCAGGAGTATACGGGATAGATGCCACATTAACTGCGTTTTCAGCCATTTCAGGACGTCGCACACGCTCAAACTGTAGATACCCACTATCCATCAACTGTTGAATACCATTCTTCACTTTATCACAAACTGAGGAAGTGGCCATGCAATCATTACACAATTCTCCACAACCAGCATATAGACCCATTCTCAGTAATTCTACTTTCAGTAAAGGCAACAGAGAGCCTAACTCAGTCACGTCCTTAACCAAACGAGTGTCTTCAACACAATCGAGGGCGTTTGCAGCATGAGACCCATGAGGGGGCATGGGATTTTGAACAACATTAGGCCCTGGAGTAGGAGTGAACTCAATGGCCTTGGAGTCGAGAAGATTTTGAACCTGATACTTCAATGCTTTGCAGTTTTCAATGTTATGCCCAGGTGCTCCAGAGTGGAATTCACACCTTGCATTAGCATCCCAATTAGGAGGCAACTTAGCAGGAGTGGCTAGAGTTCTCAATTGTACCAACTTCAAGTCGAGGAGGTATGGCAATACTTGTGCATATGTCATCGGGATCGGGTCAAAAGTTCTCTCAGGTGCCTTTGGTTGATACTGGCGCGGAGTATACCCTCGTTGCTGATGTTGCTGAAATGGAACATTCGGTATAGTCACGGCGGCCACTTGTTGATGAGCCTGGCTTTTGCCTTTACCATAATAAGCAGCACTCGTCTCACCCTCTCTTTTCTTGGCAAACCCGTTATAAGGTTTCTTTCCAATAACCCCAGAGGAGGAACTAGCAGCATTCGGATTCTGAATTCTACCATCCTTGATTCCACTTTCAATTCTCTCACCAATCATGACCAACTCGGCGAAACTCGAGGATGCAGAACAAGCAGAATAGTATTGACCTTCCAAAGTATTGGTGAACAGGTCCATCATTTCTCTCTCCAACATAGGTGGTTGAACTCTGGCTGCCAACTCGTGCCATTTTTGCGCGTATTCTTTGAAGGACTCATTAGCTTTCTGAGATAGATTCTGCAATTGAGTGCGATTTGGTGCCATGTCAACATTATACTGATACTGCTTTATGAAGGCATCAACCAGGTCTCTCCAACTTCGGATATTAGCTCTCTCCAATCTCATATACCATTCCAAGGATGCCCCAGTCAGGCTATCTTGGAAGAAGTGCATCAACAATCCTTCATCCTCAGAGTACACATGCATTTTGCGATAGTAAGCTCGGACATGTGTCTTAGGACAAGTATTCCCTTTGTATTTCTCGAAGTCGGGTACCTTGAATTTCGGTGGCACACGGACGCTAGGAACTAAACCCAAGTCATTGATATCCATACCCAATCCTTGGCCTTCCATTGCCCTCATCCTTTCCTCCAGACCTCTAAACATTCTTCCAGCATCATGTGGAAATCCCCATTCACTTTCAGGAAACAAGTCCTCATGTCGGTCCTCTTCCAACACGGGGATAGCAGCGGCCCTTCTGATTTGTTGTGTAGTCTGTCCTTCAAGGGTAGGCTGGGGAGGCCCACGGGGATTACCTTGATTAGCAGCAGGAGGAATTAAACCAGGTCCTCCGATCACAGGTTCACCATTGACACGAATATCAGCAGGATTTCTTTGCGGGGGGTCCGCGACAACCTGAGCAACTGTGTCCATCCTGATTCTGAGTTCTTCTTGGCGATCAGCCATGTTTTGCATGACTTCCATGAACTGAGCCATCTGAGCAGTAACCTGAGTTCTCATCTGGATAAGATCGTCCCTTAACTGATCCATTTGCAGTGAGTGATTAGCCCTTGTGTAGTAGCGATGTGTAGGCGGAGGTGCAATTGCTGAAAGAGAAAACTTGATCAGTCAGATAAGAACACCATCTGATGTACCTGTTTGTGCATGATGTGCATGAGGTGCATGTGTGCATATGATGTGAGGTGCCATTTTCAGAGTATCCAAAATATTTAATATTAATCAAGAATGTTTAACAATGTGACAAAAGATAAGCATCAAGAGGAAACAAAAGACTCAAATTTCATTAATAATCTCCTTTTGAGTTTAGGCATACCCATACATTGACAAGATAGTTCAAACAACAGAAAAGATAAAGGACCCCATCCAACAGGCCTGGTGGTGGTCATGAAATACAAGCCCAAACACTAATCCATCTCGGTGTAAAACAAAGGTCCTCCTTGTTTAAAGTGCTCGTCGCTCCACTTCTTAGTTTCATCAAACATCTTCTTGGTCACTTCTCGATCTCTTCCCTTGACAAAACTTTGAATCACCACATCTTTGCGAAACAACTGCCCATCTAACATATCACAGTGGGCCACCAAGCTCTCACATCCTTTGCAATCAGGGAGGGTATTCTTTTCAGATGTACTTTCCATTTCTGCTATCTGGTTTCTGAGCTTTGCATTCTCTTCTGTTAGTCGAGCGGAACGGAGATGACTACCTTTAAGTTGTGTCTCCACGGCTATCCTTTGAGTAATTTCCTTTTTGAGCTTCTTCTTGATTGCTACCCTCTGAGTGGTTTCCTCTTCAAGCTTCTTTTTCAAACCCTTTACCTCGGCCCTAGCCTCTTTCTCTACTCTGAGCTTGTGAGCCCTTAAATCTTCTCTGTACTCTCGCCTGAGCTTTTCTTCTGCTTTTTTCACCGCTTCTTCTATAACCCTTTGATGGTCCTCAATACGAACAGTGGTAACTCTTTCACCCTTTTCAGTTCTAGCCCTTTTTTGAACTCTGGAAGATCCTCCTTTCAGTATTTTAACCTCATGTGCTAATTCAGCCCTTTTCTGATCCACCAAGAAGTACTTTATTTTAGCGTCTTCCCCTTTTTCTCGCAACCTGATATTCTCCACATGTACTTGGTTGTACTCCTCAGCTGGTACAGTGGCAGTTAAAATCTCAGGTGGTTGTTCATAGAGAGGGCTAACCTTCGGGAAAGGCAACAGACGCTCCTTAACTCTTTCTTCAACCCATTCAGTATAAGCTTTCTTAGCAATAGCATTCTTTCCCCCCAAGGTAGTTCGGTCTTCTGTATGAATTTTGTTCCACGCACTCCTTACTTTCTCCAAACCATCCGGATCGGTTCCTTTTTCAAAGCAAACGGACTCAAATATCTCTTTATCCAACGGCTTGTCCTTCAGTACAAAACCCAACTGGCGCAGTGCTAACTTCGGATTATAGTTGATAACTCCTTTTGTCCCTATGAGAGGAACATTGCCAAAACTGCCACATCTGGTTATAACTTGCTCGATGTCCGTTCGGAGGTGATACCAAACAATATCATTTGCAGTAAGTCCCATAATCCTTTGGGGCCACTTCTGTGAATCTCTTGTAGTGACAAATGCTCCGCTTTTAGGCAAATGTGAAGAAAACCATTCGTACAGTATTGGCAAACAACCCCCAACTGATCCTTTTTTTCCATACCTAGAATGGATGGCATAATAAGTGTCGGCCAACAGAGTGGGTTCAGGATTTTGATCCATGAAGAGACAAATGGCAGTGAGATCAACAAAATTTGGAATATTCGGGAACATCACTAATCCATAGATCATGACGGCCAGGAGAGCATTGAATTCTTTCCACTTTTCCTTATCAGCAAGGGTTTCAGCTTCCCTCATCAGAAATTTCACATAGAATCCATGGGTCCCACCATTAGGCTTCCAGTTATCCTTAACGTCCTTCATGCTCAAATAAAGAGCATCAGCAATGCGATCCATTTTGGGCTTCTCAGGTGCACACACAAAAGGAACCTTATGTTGAACTTTGATTTGAAGAATGTGTGCATACTCTTCGAGGGTAGGGGCTAGTTGGTAATCTTGAAAGGTAAAGCAGCGCAACTCAGAATCATAAAACTGAAGAAGAGTGTAGAGACCCCACTCATCAATACGAGTAGTTAACATAAGCAGAATGTGGCCATAAGTCTTTCTGAATTCATCCAAATTTTGCCCAGTAACTCGGGTGCTCAACCGAACCAAAGGTGTTATATCCTCACGGTAGAAACTGCAAGAGAAGGTATGCTTCGTAGTCTTTTTGTTGACGGTCACAATGTTAGCCATTCTTGATGAGAGGTGTTGACTTTGGATACCTGAAAAATGGCATGCATATGAATGTTAATCTCTTTTCTCTTTTTTTTTTTCTTTCTTCTTTTTTTTCTTTTTTCCCTTTTTTTTTCTTCTTTGTTTTTTTTTTGAAATTAAACATGCTATGATGAGTATGATGCAATGAAAGATCCTCCCCATATAGGAGAAGTGTATGTTGCTTCTGAACCAGGTCGGATGTTGCAGGATCAAAAGTCCGGCATAGATACCACAAACCCATAAGAACCATAGTCACCAACATAATAGAACAGTCACCAACGGTACCTGTCATGAATATCCCACCCCACTCACAGGTGAATCTAGGTCAAGGTAGGTCAAAAGGTCTCCAGCGTTAACAACTCTCCTGAAACACCATCATTGTTGCAAATACATGCCAACAACGGTATCCCATTCGAGTCTCGGCTGGTCGTGGGTCTCATGATCGCAATCAACAGAACCTGACATTCTGTTGGCGTCATGACTATCCACTCTATCCTAGGTATCCTATGTGTCAACTCTGGCCTGGGTATTGGGCCTTTTACCTCATAAAACAACCCACCCAACCTGCAAAACAAAGCAGAAAATATGTGGTCCCCACGGGGACCCATAATATAGTCCAGATGCATGATATGCAAGCGGAAAATAAACATGATGTGCAAGCATATATACAACATGTAAACGTATAAGCAAACAAACAAAGAAACACCCAATAAATAAACAAACAAATGCTAGGATCGACTTGCTAAGAACGGACCAGCACAGGTCTAACAACGTCCCCAGCAGAGTCGCCAGCTGTCGCTACCGCGAAAAATGGATCAGAGTCGCCACTAATATATTTATCCCATAAGGGAAAGGAACATCAGAAAACCTAACTCGAACAAGAACAAGGTCTTTCGACCAGAGAACAGGGTGTATCTATGTCTAAAACCTAAATGCGAATGAATGCAAAAGAAATACGGGGAAAAGAAGGAATTATTTACAAGTGTGCTCGCTTAGGCCCCGCGACCCAATGCCTACGTATCCTTTTCAGGAATCAGAGCGACCGTAGTTCGGCTCCATAGTTTCCATTTGTTTTGTGTTTTTTAGTTGAACAGAGGTTAAGGTCACAATCCACGATGCTCGACCTTTGGAGACTTATACGCCTAGTTTTGGAAAGGACTTAACTTGTTCTTAAGCGCCTAACAAGGCAAAAGAGTGAACTTGGGTTTGTGTTTTTTATGTAACTACATGATGAACAAAACCCAATACAAGGTTTCGCACCACTTCGTCACTTTGTTTTAATTCGAGCCTTTATTAGGTGTTTTAAATGTTTTTGGTTGGGTATTTTTTAAGGGAATTTACTTTGCGATTAGAATCACATAAAAATGTATAATGATCGAGAAGCAGATTAGGGAATGAATCCCACTCACTTCTATCCCATTATATAATGTTCAAGAAACAGATTAGGGAATGAATCCCACTCATTTCTATCCCATTAATTAATGTTTGAGAAACAGATTAGAGAATGAATCCCACTCATTTCTCTCCCATTAAGTAGTGACCGAGAAACAGATTAGGGAATGAATCCCACTCATTTCTATGCCACTAAGTGATTGAGAAACAGATTAGGGAATGAATCCCACTCATTTCTCTATCACTTTCTTAATGTGATTCGCCTCTTTATTTATTAATGTTTTAAAGTTGAAAAGAAAAAGAATGAACAAAAGGGAACTAATCTATTCTCTAATCTAAGTTATTCTAATCTAAGTCTAATGGCCCTAAGGTCAAGGATAACTATCCTAACCTATCTCAATTCCTCTTAACAAAGAAGGAAGAGTCTAAGGGAACATGGCAAAAGAATGGAGTTACCACTCCAACAAGATGAGAAGAGAGCCCTAGGGCAGTAGCAAACCAAGGAAGTAAGTGTCCTAAATCAAACACAAAAGCCATATGGCACTACACGAAAATATTCACAAAGAGTTACCAAAGTATCGCATAAATCGTCACTTAACAATTAGCGAACAAACATCCATTAATCAAAACAAAAAGCAAATGAAACCATGAACAAAGCTTAAAGTCAGTAGCAATTAGTTCATTTATAGGTCCAAGACCTTATACCAATCTATGTTAGTCAATTAACTTGAAACAAACAAAGTTCTAACAAAACTATACAAAACTAGGTCAAAACTAGTTAATAGAATTCAAATTAGGAGTGAAGTTAGAAAGATGTATTTACATGGTAGAAGTCAGTAGCTAATGACCTCTAATAGGTTTCTAAACAATCATGGAATCAAGTCATAAAGTTTCATACAAAATTATAGGTCATTCGGACAAGTTATGGTGCAATCGTTAACTAAAAGCAAGTTATTTACATGTAAGAAAGAAAGATCGAGTAAAATAAGAAAACATGACTTAAAAAATTCAACTCCAGGTCCTAGGACCTCTAAACATCCCTAATATATGTACAAAAAGGAACCAACATTATTGCATGAATGCATTTCAATTTGAGGGCACAAACGTCACAATTGTCTATTAGAAACGCATGTTCATCGAGTTAAACGAAACTAACCAAATACCAATCAAAAACAAAGAATTAGGAATTCATTTTTTACACACAATATCATGAATTAGTCTACAGTGTCCATACAAAAATTGGTGATTAAATTCTGATCCTAAGGTACTAAACGAAATTAATTTGCAAAACATATCAAACTTAAAAGTAGAATGAACACATGTGAGGAAAAGATTTATTAACAATAGTAAACTAATTTCTAAAAAATCTACAAAAAAAACCACAATTATCTATACACATTATACTATCTAAAAAATATTTTTATTCATTTTTTATTTGAAGGAAAATCGGTCAATGAGTCAAAAGTTATGGGAGAAACAATATTGAAAATAAAATCTAAGTCTGTCTAGAACTAGGGGGTGTGAGAAAGCAGTTTGTAATGCACTAAATCTATTCATTGGCGCTAAGGCCCAGACAAGAGGGGGGTGTTGAAAGTACGACGCAGAGGTCCAGTATATCATGTGGCCCATACTGTTTTATTATTCCATTTTTTATGTTTCAGCATATTATCTATTTCATTTTCATGCTGCATGGTTTTTACGTCAAACGTGACCTGATACTCATATCAATGGGGCAAGTTTTGTTTAAGTTATATAAGGAAAAAAAGAATCAGAAACCAATTAGATCCCAGCACGTCACTTGTCAATCATTAGAGTAAAACAAAGAAATACAGAACAATGGGTAAGTGAACCAATGATGAAACGCCACCTATGCAATCAGTGAGAGAAAATAAACAAAAGACTCAGACGCCGGAGCTCCGCTCCGGTCGTCTTCCCCGGCGCTTCCACGGTGGAGCCAGACTATATTTTCCAGAAACTCAGAAAGCTAACACCTTTCTTTTCAGAATTTTGCGTAGAGCACGAATCGATCATTAGTTTTTGTTAATTCTAACTCTAACGTCCTAACCGAACGCGTTTTCAAAACCCTAGCTTCATAACAAACTCACCAAAGAACAAACTAAACACATCAATCAATTTCGATCCATTCACAGAGTTCAAAAAGACGATTCATCCATCCAAACAACAAATTTTCACACGCAAACTGAATTCATATTCAAAGGCAACGAATCATGCATCATATGCAACACCTTCAATGCAAACATGGTGGTCTCAATCCTAACCCAATCCCTGATGACGGGTTCCAGGCCTAGATGCTTCTAAAGTCATGGCAAGAATCACTTACTTGTTGGCTCTTGGACTGCAAAGGTGAAGAACACTCTGCTCCTTTCTAGATCTTGATGTTGACTACACTGATGATTCTTGAATGGAGGTAGTTTGTTTGAAGATGGTGGTGATCAGAAGCTTTCAGGAGCGGAGAGAGTTTGTTCCATTTCTGTTATGGTTGTTGAGATGAGAATGTGGAGAGAAGAGTGAAGTGGTGAGAGAAAAAGAGAGAGTGCCAAGAGAGAATTGGAAAAGTGAGTGGAGAAATCTGAAAAAAAGTGAAGTGTGAAGCGTGTAGTGTGGTTTATATATGGAGATACACTTGAGTTATGGTGTGATGCAAAGTAGAGTAGTTTCTCACTAAACTTAATGCACAAGCTTGGTCCAGTTTGAGTAAGTTTTCAGAGGTGCTTTTTACGTGTGTAGTGTTTGCATGGGCATAATGAGTAAAGTGTTGTTGTGGTGCTGTGAGAATTTTAACCAATGTCTCAACAAAGTCATCACCCATGTTGCTCTCTTTGAATCCATATATTTTTACCTATAGTTCCTTGTTTATGTCAACTTTGTGATCAAACTAGAAGGGAGATGGAATAGATCAAGTTTTATGTTAATCTCGAGCTGACACGACAATTGGAACACCTCTAAAATTGGCTAGCAATAAGTGATGTTCTAACTGACTACAGCAATTGAAGTTTCTACCAACTACCTGGGAATTCATCAGCCTTGACTCACCAACTTTCCTTCCTTATATCTTTCGATCCAAACACTTTTTGAAGATAATTACAACTACCAAAATGTAGTATACCATGAGGTGAGCAACTTTGGTTTTGAGATTTGCTTGAAATGACACTTGGAAGTATGAGAAAAACGTTCATAAACACGCTGCCACGCTGAATCCTTACGCACGCGCTCGCAGCCTGGATTTGGCTCAATTGCCGTAGTCCGAACGTACTTCTTAATGGCATGACTTTAATGGCTCATATCTTGATCCCTACATAACCGAATGTTACAATTCTTGTATCATTGAAAAGGGGAGATAGAGTAGAGTATCTTGCAATTGGAAGCATATCAAAAGGATCTCCAAAATTCTCTAAAATCAGCTTTGAATTCTGTCTGCCACGTGTTTGAGGAAATGCCCCATGCGTGCCACAAATTTTGGCTCATGTGTTTGGCAACGCATGTCTTGGTGAAAGGATGACTTTGAATCCTTATATCTCGACCAATACTTGTCCAGACGATCTAACTCTCATCTTAATGGATAGAGGAAATGGAAGAGAAGAGATTCATACCCACTTTGTGTTTTATAGACCTTTATATTATTCAACAGCTGGCTTTCAATATGGCACGCCAAGCGTTCGATGAAATGCATCACGTGCGTCCAGCATTCTGCCCAGCATTTTGCCTTAAGTACAATGAATTTTTGCCAACTTCTCTCTTCAATAACTCTCAATCCATACGTTATATGAAAAAACCCCCAACTACAACATTGTAGAGGGCCCTGAAGTGAGCATTTTTGATGTTGAGCTTGTTTTGATTTGATGCTTGTATCCACGTGTAAATTAGGCCCAAAGTCAGCTGCTTGACTATTTTTCAAATCCTCAAATATTTTTCTAAGTGTTTTTTCTTTCTATTTTTGGCAACTTCACATTTCAACTACCATTCCCAAAATGGAAATTTTGAATGTTTCTTGATTTTATTTATTCCTTTGACTTTCTTTGACTGATTTTCCACCAAAAGTCAACATTTGACAACTGACTTTGACTTTGACCAAAAAGTCGACATTTTCTGATTTTTCTGATTTCCGATGAATTTCCCGATTAATCTGTTTCTGCTCTAATTCTCAATCAGCTTTCAACCAAATAAACTCCAGTGAATGATATCTCTTCAAGACAGCCATATTTTGCATCCACATCCATTTTTCTGATCAATCAATGACCCGAAAGTCAACAGGGTTGGCTTTGGTCAGAAAAACCCTAATTTGACGATCCTGATGGATCTGAAGCCTGTATCATTTAATATGAACCCTGTCTTGGAGAGAGTGAAATCCTGATCTTTAGGGGAACTTCCATGAGAATAGTATTGTGCAGTCAAGTCCTCAATCTTTCTCTTTTGCTCACAGATACCCCACACATTGAACCTCTTTTTCACCGGTTTTCTTGGATAGTGACAGTGATATGGATGAATGCCTTGGATGAATGGCCTATATGAAGTATGTGTATGAATGTGATGTGAAAGCCATTTGGGAATAAATAAGTGGGCAAATTTTGGGGTGCAACACAGCGAACTATATTTCGCTGTAGCGAACTCCAGGCACTCAAAGGCAAAAATCCAGAAACAGTGCATTCGCTGCAGCGAAAGGTAGCGAATGGTAGCGAAGGCCCGATTCGCTGCAGCGAACCATATTTCGCTGTAGCGAATGAAGTTAGAATCAAACTTCTCAGTTTCGCTAGCAGCAAGCAGTAGCGAGGTACATTCGCTGCAGCGAACCATATTTCGCTGTAGCGAACTTTGGCGGTTTCTAGAAGATTTGAATTTCTTAGAGCTGAAGAAAACATTCGCTGTAGCGAAATATCCTTCGCGTAGCGAACTCTGGCGGTTCAACAAAGACTTAACCCTGAAGCAAACGTTCGCTGTAGCGAACTTCTGTTCGCGTAGCGAACTCAGGCGGCCAGAACTGCTATAAAAGGAGCAGAACTCATTTCAGAAATTTTCATTCAGTTTCTATCATTGTAACACTTTTGTAATAGCAGTAGAATAGAAATATAAGAGGTTTTTAGGGAGAAGGAGCTGGAGATACATCGAGAGTCGAGAAAATCGTCATTGATGTCGTTCCAACTCAAAACTTCCATTGAGCTTCAAACTACCATGAGTAGCTAATTCCCAACAAGTCTATTCCTCTAAACTTATCTTTCGTTATTTACGCATTTTTACTTTCCGTAACTTTCAACCAAACAAACTTGAAACCTTATGCTTAGAACAATAGAAATTGTTGAACGGTTTTGATATCGCTCCAATCCCTGTGGATACGATAATATAAAATACTTACATTTGAATTGTACTTTCTACAACATCACTCATCTCTTCCCGAAATTGTCTTCTCAGTGGCCTTTGCTCGTCAATAGAGGAAGAAAGAATATGAGAAATAAACCGATGTAATTTTAGTGCCTTGTGCTCAGTTATATCCCCGATTGTTGGTATTTTAGTTGGTGTTTTGGGTCTTCCTCACCACGGATAGCTCTCTTGAGTTCGATGTTAATGGAACATTCTTTCAGTCATGATGGTGATTACTGTTCTAGCATCTATATTTGGGGCTCCCGACCGAGGGATAAGCAAGACATTGTCTATCTTGAGTATTACATCATTCGCATTGCTCGAATCCCTAAAGTAAGGAAAAAATGCACCACTCTTGTACGCCTTTGTTGGAATATTCTTCTGGGAAGTAATCTAAAGTGTGTGGAAGGAACATATGATAATGCTGGGAGGCTACCATGCTGGGGCACCTAGCCATTTAATTGAATATCATAAGACATTCAAGTGCGAAGTTCAGGTCCTCGCTGATTTTAGAACAACCATATTCACTCCAAGAGGTTTATGCACCAATTGAAGTCTCGATGGGGTATCAAAACTGCAGAAAGCATTCAAGAGCAATAAGTCCATACGGAGCCAAGTCTCCTCAACAATGGCATTCACTTGGTCCTTTATTGCATTCTCATTTGTAACATTCATTGTTTGTTCAAGCATTGCTAGCATGTAAAAATTTGTTAATTTTTGAATGAAAACCATAATACATTGTTTATGTTTGTCTTGAAGTAATCCATTCGTTTTCACTCATAAAATGTTTTTGGCATTACGATACCAACTTTACTAATCACTTGCTTAGGCAAAGAGCGGAGGGAGAATGATGAAAAGAATGCAAAATCCCTAATTGTGTGTTTTTGAATAAAACCCTGCTGAGGATGTACAGGCATTGTTTCAAATCCCTAATCACCGGAGATATAAGGGAGATAGACCATCGTCAACCCCTTTGAGCCATGAAGTAGGAGTTTCTTTTTTGGAAAAAAAATCCTTAATTTTAACCTTGGGGCAGGGTAGTGTTCATTTAACTTGATCGAGCGTTCAAAACTCATAAGAGGTGTGCATCTAAGGATACAACAATGGTTATCCTAAAAAAGGTTGAGGAAAGTTAAAACCGTGATGGTTATCCTTCACCTACCAAGAGGACAAAAGATGACGATACCACAATGGTAATCCTTCATCAATCATGGAATGAGACAGTCGCAATCACTTACAACGAATCAAAGACAATGTGAGGTCACACGACTTGTTCAAAAAAAAATGGCAAAAAAAAAAATGAAAAGAAAGAGGATGAAAGAAAAGAATATAGCAATAAAAAGAAAAATGATGGTGAAAATAAAGCAAGAACAAAGTCGTGTGATAATGAATCAAGAGAATAAAAGGTGAGCGACTGCCATGTCCAAAAAGTCTCATTGATTCCTTAACCGTTTCAAAATTCCTTGTGAGGGACGAATACTCATGTTAATTTAATTGAACATAGGAGTGGAGAACATCACGAAGGGGGTGGGCACCAAATAATTTTGAGCCTAAAAATCCTTTGTTTCTGAAAACCGTGAACCCGACCAAGTTACAACCATCAAAAGTCCTAATTGAAGTAGGGTTTATTTCAAAAGCGCACTCCGGTGAGATAGCGTTTAACTGACTCCCAATGAAGCGTAACACGTATCTATGTTGGTATTGTATTCCAGCTTTACATTTCATTCACAAGAGGTGGCCACCTCATTGCATAAAAAAGTTTTTAAACTTCAAGACTAGCATAGGCTTTGCATTAGAATTATCATTCTTAGAATTAACATTGTTTTGCATACAAAAAAAATTTGCTTAACACCAAGGAAATTTCCATTATGAGAATCAATGAACAGATGGATCATGTCAAGGTACAAGAGACTTGAGAACTACGTGGAGTAACAAGCTCTCATGGACTGATTATCAAGGGGCATGTTGCCTGAAGACTTCATTGAGCATAGGCAGTTGGTACCTTCGTTGATTGATTAGAAAGAGGCATATGGCTTGAAGACTCCATTGAGGGTGATAAAGTTGCTTCCATAGTTTGGTTGACTTCAAGGGAAGTAAACTTGAAGATTCCGATAAGATGTACATAATCAGGGGCAGTCACGACGAGGAATCTCTCTTGTGAATTCAATAAATCTGAAGTAGTGATGTCGAGACATCTCTCTCAATATTCAGTCAATCTGGGGCAGTTACGTCGAGATTCAACAAATCTCTTCAAGGATTCGTTGATCAGGAGGGACTATTCAAATGTATGAGTATGTTGGGGCAGAATTATCTCAAGTGATTGTGGTGTAAGGATCCTTTCGAGGCAAATGTCATCGTGAACCAAATTTCTTCGTAAGTCAGGCAGCCTGGGGCATAATATTTTGGGTTCATATTGAAAGAACCATCATTCACTTGTAAAGTGCAGCTGACCATCACGGAGTTGACAAGTATCACGATGCTTTTCCCCAGCAAGTTACTCTCTCCCCAAGCATAGGAGTTTATTTCTTCTGAGAGTTGATTCCATTCCTCAAGCATAGGAGTTTATTTCTCCTAGAAAATTCACTCCCCAAGAATAGGAGTTTATTTCTCCTCGGAGTTGTTCCAATCCTCCCAACAAGGGTTCCTCATCAAGGTTCTCATCCCCAACATGGTAAGTTGAGGGAATCTCCTCAAGCTAAAAATTCTCCAAGCTTTGGCACATGGTGAGAAGTCAGAAATTATTTTTCAAGTCAACAATCAGAAGTGTATCCTGCAAGTTAAATTCCAATGTCTATTGGCACCCCCACAGAGTTCATAACGCTGAGGGGATTCTCCCTGGTGTTTACCTCTCTCGAGGTCAGAGGCGAAGCTCGATCAACAAGTCAGTGGAATATTCTGTAAAGGGCCCTCGTTACCTATGCATATAGTAATCATTGCATTCACATTGCATCTACAAAAATGCGTAGCATTTCCATGAATATGGAGCATTACGCCATGGAAAAAGTCAAACATGCATCAATGCATAAGCCAAGTTTGTATGTGCCCCAAAAGTACAAAACAATACATCCCCTGAAGGAGTCTCACTGTCTCTCTCCAGTGTGGATTGGATACAGAGTCATTCTTCGTCAAGATCATTGTCTCTATGGTTATTTCCCGTTTGCTGAGCTTGATCATTTGGATAACCCATACTTTGTGTGTGGCAATTCGAATGATTGTCACTCTTGTAGGATTACACCCCGCCTTTTGGCCTGAGGGAACCATGTAGTTCTTATGCCCCAAGTAACAATACCTCTTTCAAAGTCCAGTTTTTACTGGCATCATCTAATAGAGTCTGGTCGTCACCAGTCTTCTCTTTGTACTTACTTTTTGTGAGTCCCCTTACTGCCTTTTGCATAAGGGATATCTCTTGCTTCTTGCAAGTTTGCCTTGGTTATTTTCCCGTATGCTGCGTGTAGATTAGAGTGCAAATGAGGGTGGGCATTCAACCCATCTCATTTTTCAATAATTTGGGTAACCATACTCGGTGTGTGGCAATTTGAATGATTGCCACTCTTGAAGAGTTACACCCCGCCTTTTGGCCTGAGGGATCCATGTAATTCTTATGCTTCGCAAGCATCAATATCTCAGAAATTTTTTCAGTGTTTACTGACGTCTTCTAGTCGAGTCTAGTGGTCACTAGGCTTCGTGGTTATTTTCCTGTTGGCCGAGTGCAATTGAAGTGAGGGTAATGTCTCATATCTCGATCATTTGGATAACCATACTTAGTGTGTGGCAATTCGAATGATTGTCACTCTTGAAGAGTTACACCCCGCCTTTGGCCTGTGGGATTCATGTAGCTCTTGCACTCCACAAGCATCTATGCCTTCTTAAAAGTCCAATGTTTATTGGCGCCCCTTAATTAAGTCTAGTCGTTACTAGTCTTCTCTCAATCAAGTCCAGTGATTATTGGCATCGCTTTCAAATACAGTGTTTGACAACATCCCCAATAGAGACTAGCCATTACTGGTCCTATTCGGTCAAGTCCAATGATTATTGGCATCCCTTTCAAGTCCCGTGGTTATGGGCATCCTTCGATCAGGTCTAATGTTGATTAGTCCTCCCCGTTCAAGTCCGGTGGTTATCGGCATACCGCTTCAGATCCAGTGAGTTTTCCAACCCTCGTGTTGTGAATCCTTTGCTTTCCGACCTTCGAGTCGTCAGTTTTCCAACCCTCGTGTTGTGAATCCTTCGCTTTCCGACCTTCGAGTCGTCAGTTTTCCAACCCTCGTGTTGTGAATCCTTCGCTTTCCGACCTTCGAGTCGTCAGTTTTCCAACCCTCGTGTTGTGAATCCTTCGCTTTCCGACCTTCGATTCGTCAATTTTCCAACCCTCGTGTTGTGACTCCTTTGCTTTCCGACCATCGAGTCATCAGTTTTCCAACCCTCGAGTTGTGAATCCTTCTTTTTCCGACCCTCGAGTCGTCAGTTTTTCCTTCAAGTCGTCAGTTTTCCAACCCTCGTGTTGTGAATCCTTTGCTTTCCGACCTTCGAGTCGTCAGTTTTCCAACTCTCGTGTTGTGAATCCTTTGCTTTCCGACCCTCGAGTCGTCAATTTTTCAACCCTCGTGTTGTGAATCCCGACCGTCGAGTCGTTAGTTCCCGACTTACGAGTCATAAGTGTCCCAACCCTCAAGTTGTGGACGTTTGTCATATACTCCCAAAAAAAAAGTGTCATGGCAAACCAATATCTCGCACTTGCCTGTTGCAAATAGGCATTACAATGCTTCTTCTTTCCTTCGAGGAAATCCTATGGGAATATCATACAGTTACCTGCCGAAGCTTGTTAAGTGGAGGCATCCAAAAAAGAAAAAATGTCATCCATCTGTTACTCAGAGTACAACTTTTCATGTACTTTGGTATTTAATCTTCTTCTACCTCGAATGTTTGAAAGGCTAACGCCAATCATCACCTTCAGGTTTAAGACGATTAAATAGGGGCAGCTGTTGCACCCCAAAATTTGCCCACATATTTATTTATAACTGGCTTATGTTTTGCATTTCATCTGCATATTTCCATTAGGACATTAACATGACTTTGCATTCATTCATTGAATAAAGCACCCTAAAGCACGGGATCAGGGATCATGAAGCAGATTAGGGTTTCACATTGGGTTGAGGTTGTCATACCCTAATTTTTGACCCCCCTGAGATGACATATCTTCAGGATTTTTCATCAAGTCAAAGCAAGTATCCAGAACAGCCTAACATTCAATCAAGGGTGTTCAAAAACAAGAAAACTCAGGCAAAGGATCAATCAATAGAGGGATTAGTCTCTAATACAATCATAAGACTCAAAAGCCTCATTATTACACCTATGATTGATTAAGACACCCAGTCATCTAAGTACAGGATTACTCAGATCAACAGACTAGGGTTTGGAGCCTATCAAGGACTAAAATCAGGGATCACCTTTGGGAAACCCTAAAAAGCCCTAAGGGACCATTCAAAGACATCAATAATCTTCAAATAACTCTTATGACAAGATCCACTGGACATTACACCTCAATTCAAAGTCTACACTCATCATTGTCCTCTGGTCGACAATTAGGGTTTTTGACCTAATTCACCAAGATAGTTGACTTTTAATCAGGGCATGGATCCAAAACTCAAGACATGATTCAAGAATCTCTACTAATTCAATATAATCCATTTACATCATTCATTTGAGGAAAAGATCTTGTTTCTACACAAAAGTCCAAAAATTCACTTTGTCAGGCAAAAGTCAACTGTATGGGATCACCTTTGACTTTTAAGGTTTTTGGTCAAAAAATGACTTTCAAAGATCAAAATCATCAATATATGGATATTAAAGTCATTTGACCAAAGAAATTCAAAGAAATTCATCAAGGAGCAAAAAGTCGGGAATTAGGGTTTTTGAAGGCATGGTGAGAACTCAAAATTTCACCTACACAACTCAAAAAACTTCCAACATGAAAGTTGTAGATCTTGCAAAATAAAACAACATCTTACAAAGGAACTTTTTTCAAAAGATCAATCATTTATGAAGTTTTGGAAATTTTGACGTTTAGGTCATAAACACTTAGAAATTTTTCTAAGTGTTTTAACCTAGTTTTCATCCAACTTTGGGCTCATTTTTCACAAATTTCCCAAATGATTCTGAAGAAGACATAAACTAATGATTTAAAGTAGATGTTTAGGGCTTTCCAAATTGTGTTCAACCTTCTCCAAATTCAATTTGAGCTAAGAGTTATGCTTGTTCAAAGTTGGCCTCATGAAGTAAAATTATAGGTCATGAACACTTTTGGACTTTGCAAATTTTGTGCAAATAACCTCTCTTATGGATGCTACACGACCCATAACACATCTGAAACCATGCCATGCATTCATTTTCACCATGCCATAAGAATTGAAGAAGATTCTAAAAACAAGAACATGTGATTATGTAATGATTACTTTTGTGAATTTATGGCAAATTGATGAATCACCCAAGGAATCTTCTCATCAATCAATTAGAGCTCACTTTGCATCTGAAATGTCCCCTAAGATCAGATAGAATCAATGGATAGGGGAAGATAGCCCGAAAATGCATCATTGCATTTTGGAGATTCTTTGAATTTCTTCATGGCTAAGAAACCAAACTCACTACACTAAGCAAGCTCACCACAGCCAATTGATCTGCATCCATTTGCCTATAAATACAGAGGCATTCCTCATTCAAAATCACACCAAAGCAACCATATTCCTTGCTTTCTCTTTCTCTTCTCATGTTCATTGTTTTTCAAAGTTCTTTGGCAAGAAGAATCGATTTCTTCAAACCAGAGCTTATCTTTGGAAAGTGAGCATTCTAACATCTCAAGGGAGTTCATTTGAGGTGATCCAAGCACCTGGATCACTTCTGTAAGTGGAGGAACACCATTGTTGCTCTCACTTTGGAGCATTTGCAGTTGGAGGTCCATGGAGTAATTCAGGAGGTTCCGAGCCAAGCCAATCATCCAGACACATTCCTCAGGTCATAGTGAAGCTAACCAGATGGCTGCAGCTCATCTGTAACTCCAAATTCAACAACCTCCATGTTCACTTGAAGCTGAAATCGAGGGAGGTCCATAGAGCAATTCAGGAGGATTCAAGCTCCAATAAGCATCCAGTTAGTATCATTGAGTCTCAGGGAAGCTATTGAGATCATTCATTCAAGCCCAGGTGCTCTCTACCATCCTCACGACCTCCATTTTCAGAGGTAAGTTTCTGAACCTCACCTCTCTAATTTAAGCACTCTTTGTGAAATAGCTCGATTCTATCTTGTTCAGCATCATCAGAGGATTGAAAACCCTCTATCATCATTCATTTATCTTTCAGTATAGTCATTTAATTTGATTTTGAAATTTTAGGGTTCTTCATGATTTCTGGTAAATTAGTTAGATGTAGTTAATATTAATCCATGTTAGTTACATATTCAAAATCGTGAGTGAATTTAGAGCAAGTTTCATGTTTACATCGTTGCAAATAGTTGAGAAACGAGTGAGTTCAGAAATTCAAAAATGGAGAACTTGAGGTTGAAGACGAAGATGGTGAAGCGCACCATTTTTGAAATCTCAGGGCAAAGTTTATTTTATTTTGAGTGATAGGCGTTTTATAAACGACTGAATAACTTGCCCCAATGGCCACACATGCGCTCTTAGTCTCCTCATGCCCAAGGTCTGGGGTTCGAATCCCCCTCGCCCCAGACTTTTTGCTTCATTTATTTTTCAATGTTTTGCCACTTGTTTGAAAATATAATAAGTTGGATGTGCATCTTAAACAAACTGCGCGCGTAGCCCAGATGGTGGGTGTTTTGGCCAATGACTTGGAGGGCGTGAGTTCAACCCCTCTAGGTGATAAAACCATTTTTTTTACCACTTTTCACACTAAATTTCTTCACAACTTCACACAATTAATTCACCTATCAAATTAAATCATTTTCACTTCATTTTTCATACACCTATTATTTAATATATCTATTTTGTGAATAGTCAAAAAAATCATAAAAATATTATTTATTTCTTGAATTTTAATTAGGTTTAAAATAGTATGTTTTTAAGTGTTTTCTTAAATACTTTAAATATATATTATCACTTTATTTTAACCTAATCACTTTGTAAATAATTTTATGATAAAACCCTAATTGTTTAGGTCTTAATTAGTTAAAAAGTCTTTATTTTTACCCTAATTAAGTTGACTTTTGTCAATTTTCAAAACTGTTTTCAATCTCCGAATAAATCAAATGATTAAGGTTTTCAAACAACAAAACCTTGTATCATTCCAAATCATTTTTCAAATTGCTTTTACACCAGTACTGTAGAGTACTGGGCCTCTAATAGAGTGTAAGTCCCAAAAACCTTCTCTTCTTAGCTTGTTTTCAAAACTGTGTTTTCAAAATCTTCTTTCTGTTTTCAAAACATTCTTCTGGTATTTGAAGGGCATTATTCCCGGTGAAACTCTTCAGATACCTATGTGACCTTTGTCCATCTTCACTTCTTGTGTTTTCAAAAACCATTAACTGTTTATAATAAATATTCAACTGTTATCAACAAAACAACAAAAATTACTGTTGAGGCTCTGTACATACTTCTTCAAAGGCCTCTACTTCATCTAGGTTAGGCTTTACAAGCTTTCAATTTACAGTCTTTATTTAAATTACTGTCAAATATAAACTGTGCATATATATTAGTTTAGAACTACGTTTGAGTATAAACCCTAGGACAGTTAAACTATATATATATTATAGGAATATGGCCTAGGATTGAGAATGTCTTCCCGGTGAAGGCTCTTTCCTAATTAGAGATATGTAGTTCAAACCCCCAAGATGAATTATTCCCGGTGAAACATCTTGGCAAAAACCTTAGAATCCAAAAATAATAGGACACATCCACCCAAAGAGGAATTATTCCCGGTGAAACCTCTTACCCATTTGCTTAGAGCCAAAATAAGTTCAAAACTACATAGCTTTCTCTTGTGCTATAACAAGGACCCTCGATTAGCCTCCTCTTGGGCTTTGTACAAGGACCCACAGGCTTCTTAAAAGCATTTCCAGCTTCCTCTTGAGCTTGTATACAAGGACCCATCAGGTTTCTTATAAACATAGGAACAGGTCTTTAGTCACCTTTTAGCCTACCCTGGTGAGTTTCTTCCAATTTAAACCAGACTTTAAACAAGCTAAGTTTGTCTCAATTCTACATTGAGTACATTTTTTTGGAATGAGAGACATGGACAGTCTCTGTCACCCTTATCTTCATCAATCTTCCTTAGCAGAGTCTAGGATCTATGTTTATCTTCTCCTCAACATGTGTCAGCCTTCATCTTGGGCTTTAAACAAGAAGTCTCCACTAGATAATCTTTCTGCCATTCATGATCAATATAAAACCCCTGGAAAGGGTTAGCCTCCAAATCATTCCTTCATTTTCAATATAAAATCCCTGGAAAGGGTTAGCCTCCAAAGTCAATTAATAAAAATGTCAATTCATTTCTCTTAGGAGATAATTTCCCCAAAAAGAGTCAAAACCCCTGGAAAGGGTCAGCCTCCAAAAAAACATGATAAAGTCAGTCTTTTAACAGACAAATTCACCAGCTGAGTCAAAATCCCTGGAAAGGGTTAGCTTCCAAAGAAAAACAGTCTTTTAATAAATAAAATCTCCTCAGTAGAGTCAAAACCAACAAAAACAGTTAGCCTCAACCTTGGGCTTCATACAAGGCACCCAAACAATAAAACTCCCCTGTCAAAGAGTCAGCCTCAACCTTGGGCATTGTACAAGGCAGATAATAGAGTCTCCCCAGTGAGTTCTTCATCTTTCAGTAGCCACAACCTTGGGCTTTGTACAAGGCAGTTTAAACCATACTTTCATGTGTCAAAGATTCCTAACACCTAGGATCTTTTCCCCATAGAGTCATCCATACTCAGTTTATTTAAGAGTCTGCCACAACCTTGGGCTTTGTACAAGGCAGAAAATAATGTTTTCCCTAGCTAGAGTCAGCCACAACCTTGGGCTTTGTACAAGGCACATAAAATAGAGTCATTCATTCAATTATCCTCAATAGTCAGCCACAACCTTGGGCTTTGTACAAGGCACATAAATAGAGTCTCCCTAAGTAGAGTCAGCCTCAATTCTGGGCTTTGTACAGAACACAAAAATACCCTGTAATTAATCCCCAGTAGAGTTATCATTTCAATATATTAATTAATCAATCAAAAAAAGCCTCAAGCTTGGGCCTCATACAAGCCAGCTAAAGTCAAATCTTTTATACAGTAGATAGACATAGCTTATCTCTATAGAGAGATATTTTTACTACTCTACCACATTCAAACAAACATTACATTTCATTTCAATTTTAATCAAGTCTCCCATTTAGGATTTTGAAAGGCATGAGCTGGCAGTAAAACCCAGACATGTGGTAACTTTCCCTAATTTGGATGAGCATCTTTCTTTCATTTAAGAGGCATTTGACTGGTATACTTGCACATACACAAGTAAGGTCCCCCTCTTGAATGAAATGAATTCAGTTATTCTGTCACTCCTTTAAATGTTTGTGGTAGAATAGTACAAATACCTCTCTGTAGAGATGATTTCATGTCTCTTTACTGTAAACAGAGATTTAATTCCAAGCTTCAACCTTGAGCTTTAAGCAAGGCACCAAAAAAAAACAATTAATTTCCCTAGTTAGTTCCCCGAACTACATTAAGCTCTGACTTCCACTAGGGATATGTAGGCATGAGGTTCACAAGGAATCTCAGCGAGCTAATAAAATACCAAAAATAGTCTGTCTGTCTTTTAATCAATTCAATTCCTTCTCCTAACACAAAGGAGAAACTTTCCCAATCATTAGCAATAAACACAATCACAATGACACAGAGAAGGTTCCTGTAGAGTACTACAGATATGTAGGGTGTTTAAACACTTCCCTATGTATAACCGACCTCCCGGACTCCAGAATTTCTAGTCTAGGTGTAATCCCCACACTTAGCAAACTCCTAGGGTTTAGTTGAGATCTTTTTTTCCCTTTCCTACTCGTAGGACCAATAAGAAAGTTCGTGTGATATCGTAGGAAGAACTGAAATAAAATTCATCCCACCACGGGCGCATTCTCCTTCCAAATTTCGCGTGAAGGGTCTAGCGTGCCGTCCTCCCAAGTGAAACGGGGAGGTAAAAAAAACGACACCACAGAAAAATGGCGACTCTGCTGGGGATATAAGTGTTAAAAACCTTGGTTTTTCATCCAAACCAATGGTTGACCTGTTGCTGGTCCAGCCCCAATGAGGAATTAGGGATGCCAAATTCCCCCTCAAACAAGAGAGGTCCTGCCTAACCTCTGTGTCATATCATGTGATTGTTGCATATATATTTGTTTACTTTGTTTATTCTGTATCGGGAAAGGGCTTGATTCCCCCTTGTGGTGAGAAATCCTATACCCGGATTTGAGTGCAACATAAGATAGGATGGAGGATGTCTTCTCGGTGAAGGCCCTCTAATCTTGGTTTCCAAGTCTACTCTTGGGATTTGCCTGGCTGGTTGTGATTAACTGCGCCACTGCATTCCGAGACTGATTTGTACCAGGAGGACCTAGAAACACATTAACCCCACTTAAAGCTTTTTTTTTAGGACGTAGAGCGGTGATTACGGAAGTAATTGTCACGCAGATACTACACTCAGAGAAAACTCTCTTATAAATACCAATCAACGTATCTTTAAGGTTGAGCAAAAACTCTGAGACCCCTAGAACCCGTTCTACAGGTACAAAAATCCTTAACCTTAGTTTACCATTGGGGCGGGGATTGCGTTTGGACTTCATGACCACTATACCCTTCAACGCCATGTTTGTTTAAAACTCTTGTGTGTGCATTCATGCATTCATGCATCATTCATTAATAATTAAAACAAAAAAAAAGAGTCTTTTTCGAGTCGTTTTTCAAGGAAACTAAATAACGAACGTTTTGAACTTCATAGAAAGAGAGAAACGGAGAAAGGACTTAAGGATCTATACCATGGATTACGGAAGAAAGGGAGCTAGGAAATACACCTTCAAGATTCCCCAGGTCAAGGAACTGGGAAAGCTCGGAAAACTGGTGGTCAACCCCCAGGCTTTCAAGGAGAAGTATGGAAAACTTCTGCCTTTGCTCAATGCCAACATGGTGGATGGGATCCTTCCCACCTTGGTACAGTTTTACGATCCAACGTATCACTGCTTCACCTTTTCAGATTATCAGCTCGTGCCTACGTTGGAGGAGTACTCTCGTCTGATTGGAATACCCGTGTACGCGCAAGATCCGTACTCCGGTTTGGAAAAGAATCCTGACGACATTATCATTGCTGCAACTACTCCTTTGAACGTAGTCGACATCAGAACTCATATGGTGAGTAGAGGAGGAATTCAAGGATTGCCCTCCAAATTCCTGTTTGATCAAGCTCGGTACTTCGTCAGCATCCAAGATATGAGCGCTTTTGAGGAAGTCTTGGCTTTGCTTATCTACGGATTGTTTTTGTTCCCTAACATTAACGATTTCGTCGACATCAACGCAATTAAAATCTTCTTAATTGGAAATCCAGTTCCAACCTTGCTTGCGGATGCTTATCACTCTGTGCATTCAAGAAACCTGCAGCGAGGAGGATTAATCACATGCTGCGTACCGTTGTTATACGAATGGTTCGTTTCACACCTGCCGAAGTCTAGCACTTTCTGGAATATGAGGGATGGCCTTTATTGGTCACAGAAAATCATGTCTCTCACTCATACAGACATTGATTGGTGTAGTCCTGACAACGACGAAACCAAGATCATCTTCAGTTGCGGAAGTTTTCCCAACGTACCCCTTATTGGAACTAAGGGAGGAATCAGCTACAATCCAGCTTTAGCCCGTCGTCAATACGGCTATCCCATGAAAAATATACCAAGTAACATCCAATTGGAAGGTCTGTTCTTCAAGAACATCGACGATCATGGCAACATGCTGAAGAAGGAAATTGTCCAAGCTTGGCGTCTTGTTCACAGCAAAGGGAGAAGATTGTTAGGAAAACATCTTTGCATCTCCCTGGATCCTTACCTTCAATGGGTACGCGTCAGAGCATTCAAGCTCAGGATGCCATATCAACATCAAGAACCTATTCCCCTAAGGGAACCAATTTACCTTTTCTCCACCGATGTTGAAAAATTACAAGCGGCATTAAACAAGGTATGCCAAGAAAGGAATGCTTGGAGGAACAAGTATCGAATTGTCAACACGGAAAACGTTGAGATTCATAACATCCTAAGAAGGAAGGATGAGTTACTTGAAGTACTCGATCGGCAAGTGACACAAACGTCACTTTCTCATCATATCCCTCCTGCTTCCTGGATCATCGATCAGCTCACGTCAGAGAACGCTCAGCTCAAGAAACAGAAGAAAATGTTAGAACGTGAAGTCGGCTCTTCGTCAAAGATTTAGAGTCCTTTCTCTCAGTTTCTCTGTATTTCCTTTTTCAAAGTGTGTAAAAACGGCGTTTTCGCTTAATTAATAAAAGTTTGATGTTTCATAAAGTAATTATGGTGTTTCCTTGAAAAATAATAACTTAATTGCATATCATACATCGCTTTAGTCGTACGCACTGACACGAGAATTGTCGCGGATCTAATAGTCACTTTCCTTTCTCCAGAAAGAGAGGAGGAGAAGGAGGTGAACCAAGACTTTCAAGCTGTCTCATCCATACAACACTCGTTCAAGTCACAAGAAAAGAATGGAAGACTTTGAGCAAGAGAATGAAGAACTCAGAGAAGAGATTAATACTCTCAAAGGTACTGTTGAAAGACTCAATAGTATGGTAGAAGCCCTGGTAGTTGCGCAGAATCGACCAACGCCAGAAGAACCACAAAGGACTGTGGTTTCCGAGATTGTTTCTACTCCTATTCCTCAGTATACCATGCCGCCTGATCGACCTTGGGGCATGCCGTATAACTTTACTCCAGAAGGGTACATACCTCCAGCTTCTGAAGCTCCAAAAGTCACCATGGATATGCGTCCACCGGAGGGTTACAAACCTCTGGAAATTGAAGTTCCAAGAGCAACGGCAATGGGTTTCGCACAACAGAATGCTGAGATACCGAGATCTGCTGTCATGGCTTCTCCACAGCCCATTATGCATACTTTTCCCCCGCAAGGCGGACAAGTATATCATCACGCTCCAAGTGAGGATGCTGGCGTGTATGAAAGATTGGACGAGTTCCAAGAACAGTTTCTGCAAATGCAGAAGGAACTCAAGACTCTCCGAGGACAAGATCTATTTGGAAAGAATGCTGCAGACCTCTGTCTGGTTCCAAATGTTAAGATTCCTCACAAATTCAAAGTACCAGAATTCGAGAAGTATAAAGGGAATTCATGCCCACAAAGTCATCTCGTAATGTACGCTCGAAGAATGTCAACTCAGACTGATAATCAACAATTGCTCATTCATTATTTTCAAGACAGCCTGACTGGTGCTGCACTCAAATGGTACATGAACTTGGACAGTTCAGAGATTCGTACTTTTCGAGACCTCGGAGAGGCCTTCGTCAAACAGTATAAGTACAATCTGGATATGGCTCCCGACAGAGATCAACTCCGGGCCATGACTCAAAAGGATAGAGAAAGCTTCAAGGAATACGCTCAGAGATGGCGTGAAGTTGCTGCTCAAATTTGTCCACCACTTGAAGAGAAAGAAATGACAAAAATCTATCTCAAAACTTTAAGTCCATTTTACTACGGACGAATGGTTGCAAGTGCACCAAGTGAATTTACCGAGATGGTAAACATGGGTGTGCGTTTAGAAGAAGCAGTTCGAGAAGGGCGCTTGAACAAAGAACCATAATCTTCTGTTGGTCCAAGGAAGTATGGAAGTTCTTTCCAGAAGAAAAAGGATCAAGATGTCAGCAATGTCTTGCACAAAATCAAGAAGAAATTCCAACCTCAAGTTGCAACAATAACTCCGGTTGTTAACTCAGCGCCAGCTTATCAACCTCAGGTTTCACAACAACAAATTCAACAAAGGTCGCAGCAACCTTAGCAGCAGGTTCGACCTCCAAATTACAACAATCGGGCTCCAAGGTATCCTGCCTTTGACCCCGTACCAATGCCGTATGCAGAATTGTTTCCAACATTACTGGCAAAAGGACTCATTCAGACGAGAAGTCCTCCAAATCCTACAAACAGTTCCTCACCATGGTATAAGGCTGACCAATCTTGTCCTTATCATCAGGGGGCACCAGGTCACAATATTGAGAACTGTTTCCCTTTCAAGATTGACGTCCAACGATTAGTGAAGAGCGGAATGCTATCCTTCAAAGATACTAATCCAAACGTCCAAGCAAATCCTTTACCGCAGCATAAAGAAGCTTCAGTAAATCTGGTAGATCAACACCCTAACGTCATTCAAATCTACGACATTCGTCAGATAGGGGAAAATCTTGTCAGGATGCACGCTAAACAAGCTGGGTACGGTCATGTACCACCTCACAACTACTTCACATGTGAAATTTGTCCAAAGAATAATCAAGGATGTGCCGTAGTTCAAGCTGCATTACAAGAACAAATGGACTTAGGATGGATTCAACATATCCGAGTCAGAACTGAACATGACATCAACATGGTTCAAGGATGTCCAGGAGAATACAAAATCTACAAAGTTGAAGACCTTGAAGGATCGGTAGTCAGGTTCCACAAAACTTTAAATGGACTTGCCTACTTTGGAACGGATTTCCATCCTTACAGTAGATGCGAAATCTGTCGAAGAAATTCACGAGGATGTTTGCGTGTTCGCAACGACATTCAGAAGCTGATGGATGACAATACCATTACTGTTCTTGCCAACAGAGAAGATGACGAAGTCCTTACCGTATCTCCTCAAATTAATCAAGTTGAACCAATGCAAGTTAAGTACGATAGCAGGAAGACAGCAGTTGCACCACTAGTCATCTACTTACCAGGTCCTGTACCGTATGAGTCCAGCAAGGCTATACCATACAAGTACAACGCTACATTCATTGAAAAT
This sequence comes from Vicia villosa, assembly GCF_029867415.1. Taxonomy (NCBI): domain Eukaryota; kingdom Viridiplantae; phylum Streptophyta; class Magnoliopsida; order Fabales; family Fabaceae; genus Vicia; species Vicia villosa. The sequence continues at coordinate 129,734,987 of NC_081186.1, read as the reverse complement.
GGTAAGGAAATACCATTACCGTCTGTTGTCAACATTGCTGATGTTAGTCGAGTCACCAGAAGTGGACGAGTCTTCAACAGAACAACAGAAAATGTGGAGAAACCTTAGGAGGAAGTACCACATAGGCAAGACAATCATCCGACCAATGCTGTTCAAGCGAAAGAAAATGATGAGATCTTGAAGTTAATCTAGAGGAGTGAATACAACATTGTAGATCAATTACTACATACTCCGTCTAGGATTTCTGTTCTTTCCCTGCTATTGAGTTCTGAAGCTCATAGGGAAGCTCTACAGAAAGTTTTGGAACAAGCTTTCGTAGAACCAAGTGTTACAATAAGCCAATTCAACAACATCGTTGCCAACATCTCCGCGGGAACTAGCCTAAGTTTCTGTGACGAAGATCTTCCTGAAGAAGGAGTGGACCACAATCTTCCACTTCACATCTCAGTTGGCTGCATGGGTAATACACTCACAGGAGTCCTAATAGACAATGGATCCTCTCTCAACGTCATGCCTAAATCAACATTATCAAGATTATCTTTCGAAGATTACCCTCGAAGAAAAAGTCATGTCATCGTCAAAGCATTTGATGGATCAAGAAAGTCAGTCTTTGGAGAAGTGGATCTTCCCATAACTATTGGACCTCAGACGTTCAAAATCACTTTCCAAGTTTTGGATATCCCAGCGCAATACAGTTGTTTGCTAGGTCGCCCATGGATTCATGAGGCTGGGGCAATTACTTCAACACTTCATCAGAAACTGAAGTTCATAAGAAATGACAAATTGGAAACCGTATGTGGAGAACAAGCTCTGATCGTCAGCAACCTGTCATCATTCTCCGACATAGAACCAAAAGAAGTTGTTGGAACTAAATTCCAAGCACTTTCCTTGGACAAAGGAAAGGAGAAAGCAGCGTCTATCTCTTCATACAATGATGCAATCCAAGTTGTAAAGGATGGCACTACCAGTGGTTGGGGGCACATTAATATTCCTACCAACAACAAGAACAGAACAGGAATTGGATTCTTTCCGACATCATCAAAAACTATTCCAGGGATTGAGGTAGTTCTCCCAATTCAAGAAACTTTCCGCAGCGGAGGTTTTCTTCAACCTGTTCAACAAACAGTCAATACCATCGGTACGGAAAACACCGATGAAGAGGAATGGCTATCCTATCTTAACAAAGCAGGATACATATCCCTATCAGAGTCTGATTCACCTTGCTGTTATCCGACTAAAGGATCTGAAAGTAAGACTCAACCAAGCAGTGATGAAGTTACTAACAGCTTCGCCACCAGAAGTCATGGTTCATCAGAAGAAGTTCCTCCTATCCCCGAAGAGACTTGGGATACATTAGGAGAACCAAGCGGAAAATTCGACTACATGGTGAAATACTCCGCTCCTGAAAGTTCAAGAATCTCTCTTGAAGATATTGTTCCAACTGGATGGAACAGTGATTTTGAGTACCTCTCTCAGCCAAAAGAGATGTATAACCCTTGCTATTCATCATCAGCATCCGGTGAAATCATCATTGAGGATTATATCCCCAAGTCACCTTCCGAGGCTACGGATCTAGAGTTCACATATCTAGTCAATGCCATCTTGGGAGAAGAGCAAGACCAAAATACAGAAGAGGATGATCTCGAAAGTGTCTCCGACAACGAGTCTCTCCATTCAGAAGATTGGAAGTTTCCTCAAAAGAAAGTTCGACATACTACACTTGGAAATGGGTATGCTCACGCCGCTCAGTCTGCTGAAGTAGAAGAAGATCGTCTGAGTGTTGCAAAGACAGTGATTGGTAAATCAAGACCTACCACAGGCCAACTTAAGCCTAAGGTTCCAGATTACTTAGTGCACAATGGGGTTCGCCACTATTGGACAGCTGTTGAAGTTACAACTGTTGTTCGCACTCCTAACTAGGAACTTTCACCGTTATTTTATCCTCTCACCATAGCCCAGGGTGAAGAGATGTTTCATAGGGCTTTGCATTTTACTATTTCTTAGGAAAATGTCCCTCTTTGCTTCGCCCAAAGCAATAGAGTTTTGTTTTATAGGGTCTTTGTTTCAAGAAATGACTGTCAATAAATAATAATGTCATTCTGTTCCTTCGTTAGTTTTCCCTTTTCTTTTTTCGGAAATTGGTAATCCTAAAAAACACCCTTAAAAAACATCAAAAATTCCATTAACTGCATACACGGAGTCTTCCCTCGTTGTCTAAATAAAATTTATCACACATATGCAGATTAATCATAAAATACCCCGTTGAAACGTGCGACCGTATGACTTCTCCAAGCTTTGAGTTTCCTGTATTCGAGGCAGAGGAAGAAGAAGACGAAGAAATATCAAAGGAAATTTCACGGTTACTTCAACAAAAGGAAGAGGCCATTCAGCCATACAATGAGCCTCTAGAGATCATTAACCTTGGTTCCGAGGGAAACAGAAAAGAGGTTAAGATTGGAGCTTCGCTCAGTTCAGAGATCAGAGAGAGTTTGATACAGCTGCTCAGAGAATTCTCAGATGTCTTCGCTTGGTCTTATCAAGATATGCCAGGGTTGGATACCAGTATAGTGGAGCATCACTTGCCATTAAAAGCAGAATGCCCTCCGGTCAAGCAAAAATTAAGAAGAACTCATCCGGAGATGGCCATGAAAATCAAAGAGGAAGTTCAAAAGCAGATCAACGCAGGTTTCCTCGTCACTTCAGAATACCCTCAGTGGTTAGCTAACATTGTTCCCGTTCCTAAGAAAGACGGAAAAGTCCGCATGTGCGTCGACTACAGAGATTTGAACAAAGCTAGCCCTAAGGATGATTTTCCTTTACCACATATTGATATGTTGGTGGACAGTACAGCAAAATCCAAAGTTTTCTCATTCATGGACGGATTTTCAGGATACAACCAAATCAAAATGGCACCTGAAGACATGGAAAAAACAGCTTTCATCACCCCCTGGGGCACGTTCTGCTACCGTGTTATGCCTTTTGGACTAAAGAACGCAGGGGCAACTTATCAAAGGGCCATGACTACGCTTTTCCACGACATGATGCATAAGGAAGTGGAAGTCTATGTGGACGACATGATTGCCAAATCAGAAAATGAAGAAGATCACATACAGAATCTGACAAAGTTATTTCAACGCTTACGGAAGTTTCAGCTTCGCCTGAACCCCAACAAGTGCACCTTTGGTGTCTATTCAGGAAAACTCCTTGGTTTCATTGTCAGCAAACGAGGAATTGAAGTAGATCCAGACAAAGTCAAGGCAATTCAAGAAAATGCCTTCGCCCAGAACCGAGAAACAAGTTAGAGGATTTCTTGGACGTCTGAATTACATCTCGAGATTCATATATCTCATGACTGCAACTTGCGCTCCTATTTTTAAACTTCTACGGAAAAATCAAAGTTGCGTCTGGACAGACGATTGTCAGAAAGCGTTCGACAGCATTAAGGAATATCTGCTCGAACCACCCATCTTGTCTCCTCCAGTCGAAGGAAGACCTTTGATAATGTACTTAACCGTCTTAGAAGATTCCATGGGTTGTGTCCTTGGACAGCAAGACGAGATGAAGAGAAAAGAGCATGCCATCTACTACCTGAGCAAGAAATTCACCGACTGTGAATCCCGCTACTCCATGCTCGAGAAGACGTGTTGTGCTTTGGCCTGGGCTGCCAAGCGTCTCCGCCAGTACATGATTCGACATACTACTTGTTTGATCTCTCATATGGATCCAATCAAGTACATCTTTGAGAAGCCTGCCTTAACTGGGAGAATTGCCCGTTGGCAGATGTTGTTATCAGAATATGACATTGAGTATCACGCACAGAAAGCCGTGAAAGGAAGCATTCTAGCTGAGCACCTGGCTCACCACCCACTCAATGGTCATGAATCAACCAGTTTCGACTTTCCGGACGAGGACGTCATGTACCTCAAGATGAAAGATTACGACGAGCCACTACCAGACGAAGGACCTGAGATAGGATCCCAGTGGGGCTTAATCTTTGACGGAGCTGTCAATGCTTATGGACGAGGAATTGGGGCAATCATTGTTACACCTCAGGGTACCCATATTCCATTTACTGCCAGATTAACTTTCAAATGCACAAACAATGAGGCCGAATATGAAGCTTGCATCATGGGTCTCGAAGAAGCCATGGATCTAAGAATCAAACACTTGGATGTATATGGAGATTCTGCGTTGGTCATCAATCAAATCAAAGGAGAATGGGAAACACGCCAACCAGGGCTAATTCCTTACAAAGACTACGCGAGAAGATTATTACCATTCTTCGACAGGGTAGATTTTCATCACATTCCTCGTGAAGAAAACAATTTGGCTGATGCATTAGCCACACTCTCTTCCATGATTAGGATAAATCATTGGAATGACATTCCTCGGATCGATGTTATGCGCCTGGATAGGCCCGCTCATGTGTTCACAGTAGAAGCAATCATCGACGACAACCCATGGTATCACGACATCAAGAACTTTCTTCAAAAGCAAGAGTACCCTCTTGGGGCATCAAAGAAGGATAGAAAGACTTTGAGAAAGTTAGCTTGTAGATTCTTCCTGAATGAAGATGTTCTGTACAAGAGAAACTTCGACATGGTTCTGCTCAGATGCGTTGACAGAAAAGAAGCAGAAATACTCATGAGAGAAATACATGAAGGTTCCTTTGGTACTCACACCAATGGACACACCATGACAAGGAAAATACTGAGAGCAGGATATTATTGGCTGACGATGGAGTCAGATTGCTACCAGTACGCAAAGAGGTGTCACAAATGCCAGATCTACGCCGATAAAATTCATGTGCCACCATCTCTTCTCAACATACTCTCTTCCCCTTGGCCTTTCTCCATGTGGGGAATCGACATGATTGGAATGATCGAACCAAAAGCGTCCAACGGACATCGCTTCATCTTGGTAGCCATAGACTATTTCACCAAATGGGTTGAAGCAGCTTCATATGCAAACGTTACAAGACAAGTTGTCGTCAGGTTTATCAAGAATCACATCATCTGTCGCTACGGCATTCCTAGCAAGATAATCACTGACAATGGGTCAAATTTGAATAACAAAATGATGAAGGAGCTTTGTGAAGAATTCAAGATCGAACATCACAACTCATCTCCTTACAGACCAAAGATGAATGGAGCTGTAGAAGCAGCTAACAAAAACATCAAGAAAATCATTCAGAAGATGGTCATCACTTACAGGGATTGGCATGAAATGCTCCCGTATGCTCTTCATGGTTACCGTACATCAGTACGTACTTCGACTGGAGCAACTCCTTTCTCCCTTGTATATGGCATGGAGGCAGTCCTACCTATAGAGGTTGAGATTCCATCAATGAGAGTTTTGATGGAGGCAAAATTAACAGAAGCCGAATGGTGTCAAAGCAGATTCGATGAATTGAACTTAATCGAAGAAAAGCGCATGACAGCTTTATGCCACGGACAGCTATATCAACAAAGAATGAAGAAAGCTTTCGACAAAAAGGTTCGACCTCGCACAATCAAAGAAGGCGACCTTGTACTCAAAAAGATTCAATCTTTTCTCACAGATTCGAGAGGGAAATGGACTCCCAATTATGACGGCCCCTACGTGGTCAAGAGAGCTTTCTCAGGAGGAGCCTTAATACTCACGACTATGGATGGAGAAGAATTCACCCGTCCTGTGAACGTCGACACAGTCAAGAAATACTTCGCCTAAATAATTAAAAGAACAGCTCGCTAAGTTGAAAACTCGCAAAGAGCGGCTTAGGCAAAAAAGAGCGTCTCGGTGAATCGAAAACCCGAAAGGGCGATTCAGGCAAAAGTTAGAGACATAAAAAATATAAATAATCAATCCCGGTAGACTTAAAACCCGAAAGGGGTAGTTTACGCAAAAGTTAGGGATATATGGCAAGTAACTGTGTTCAGGACAAACTTGATCATTCAAAATCCATAGCGGAGTGTTCATCAGCAGTAAGTCATCTTCTACGAAGCACGAATACAGCGCAACTTGGAGTGGAAGGGAAAGATAACGGTCGTCACGTTTCATCGTAGCCCTTTTCCCGAAAAATTACCAATTTCAAACTTTGTAAATACTCCATGGAATCAAGCATTTGGCTGATTACCATTCCATTTATAATAATTTGAGTCTTGTGCTTTTCCTTTGCAATCTAGTCTTATTCAGTTTCTTGGAATGCATTTTAAGTTTAAACAGTCAATTTCTTGAAACAAATGTTTTCATAAAAATAAAATGAATTTACTTGCAAAAATAAAGGTGAAATTTCTTTCTAAGGTTTACAAACAATAGGAATAATGCAAATAGTTGCTCCGAGAACGGTTGAGACTCCGGGAACCAAGTTTTCCACATGAGGTCGCTTTGCGAACATCTCCTGATGACGGATCTTTACTTCAATTCATATTACTTACTTCGGACAGCGGACAACTGATAACCAGATATTCCCAAGAGAGTTCGAACTACAAGAAGAGGACATCTTCTGATCAACAAGAATTCAAGTCGTATCTTAGGATTTTACATCCGCGACAATTCTATTCACATTCACTTTACATTTTATCATTGTCATAATATTCATGCATACATTACATCATAATTGCATAGCCGAATCAGGCTTTGATCCTGTGAATGCCCGAATCATTGAGGCATAAATTCAAGTTTCCCCTGCAAGTTCCGGAGAAACTTTTTCCTTCGAAACGACAGTTCATACACAAGGATCTCACCAAGCAAGTCAACAAATGGTAGTCTCCCTCAAGGAGATAGTTTGTTCACTTTTGGAAATCCTCAGCCGAGATTCTCCTGCAGAGCGACACTCGACAGTCTTCTTCAGATAAGATAGTCTGCTTTGCATTTTGGAATTCCCCAGAGGTTTGGTATTTCCCCAGCAAGGTCAAAAGGTGCCACTCTTCATCAAAGAAAATAATTCAGAATCTCCCAGCAGATCGACAAATGATTCCCCAGCAGAATCAGTGAATGGTAGTCTTCATCCAGAAGATAGTTCATGATCCCCAGCGGAGTCAACAAATGGTAGTCTTTCCCCAAGGAAAGACAGTTTGTCTGTTAAATACTCAAGAGATCGACAAATGGCAGTTTCTTCAAATAGTTTGTCTGTTTCAGGGATGTTTAGTTCCCCACAGAGTCGATAAATGGTAGTTTTCCTCTTAGGAAAACAGTTTGTTGATTCCACAGGCACCAGTCGACGAATGGCAGTTTTCACCCCGAAAACAGTTCGTCCGCCTTCAAACAAAGTCATTAGCCCCTCAAAAGAGCGCGCGGGCCCATATGACAATCTTTCAAAGATGCCAGGTCAAAAGGGAAGATGGTGAAGTTTCTTTATTACCGTCAAATGGTATCTTACCTCCAAGTGCTGGTAAGAAGTTTGATGAGGAAACAAACCCTTGAAGTTTCTTTATTACCGTCAAATGGTATCTCATCTCCAAGTGCTGATGAGAAGTTTGATGAGGAAACAAACCTTTGAAGTTTCTTTATTACCGTCAAATGGTATCTTACCTCCAAGTGCTGGTAAGAAGTTTGATGAGAAAACAAACCGTTGGAAATTTTCTCTTTATCTGAGATATTGTCCAAACGCAACTAAGACCAGTTTCGAGATATGGACATCCGAAACAAGGGGGAGGTTGTTTACCTTTTTCTAAGTATCAACACTTAGTTAAAGAAGATGGATTGCGCATCCTACATTGCCATCCATTCACCAGAATCCACATCAAGTATTTCTGCAGGAGTTTGTCTCCTCGTCCCCCGCCAAGTGCGACAACGGGATCAAATTGTGCAAAGATTTTATCATCTCAGGAGCGCCCAAAATTCGGGCATTCTCTGATATTTAAGTCTCTTTTACGCAGGAGAAATCGAGATCTCAATCTCTCTCCCTCCAGATAAAAGAAACTTAAATAGGGGCATCTGTCATACCCTAATTTTTGACCCCCCTGAGATGACATATCTTCAGGATTTTTCATCAAGTCAAAGCAAGTATCCAGAACAGCCTAACATTCAATCAAGGGTGTTCAAAAACAAGAAAACTCAGGCAAAGGATCAATCAATAGAGGGATTAGTCTCTAATACAATCATAAGACTCAAAAGCCTCATTATTACACCTATGATTGATTAAGACACCCAGTCATCTAAGTACAGGATTACTCAGATCAACAGACTAGGGTTTGGAGCCTATCAAGGACTAAAATCAGGGATCACCTTTGGGAAACCCTAAAAAGCCCTAAGGGACCATTCAAAGACATCAATCATCTTCAAATAACTCTTATGACAAGATCCACTGGACATTACACCTCAATTCAAAGTCTACACTCATCATTGTCCTCTGGTCGACAATTAGGGTTTTTGACCTAATTCACCAAGATAGTTGACTTTTAATCAGGGCATGGATCCAAAACTCAAGACATGATTCAAGAATCTCTACTACTTCAATATAATCCACTTACATCATTCATTTGAGGAAAAGATCTTGTTTCTACACAAAAGTCCAAAAATTCACTTTGTCAGGCAAAAGTCAACTGTATGGGATCACCTTTGACTTTTAAGGTTTTTGGTCAAAAAATGACTTTCAAAGATCAAAATCATCAATATATGGATATTAAAGTCATTTGACCAAAGAAATTCAAAGAAATTCATCAAGGAGCAAAAAGTCGGGAATTAGGGTTTTTGAAGGCATGGTGAGAACTCAAAATTTCACCTACACAACTCAAAAAACTTCCAACATGAAAGTTGTAGATCTTGCAAAATAAAACAACATCTTACAAAGGAACTTTTTTCAAAAGATCAATCATTTATGAAGTTTTGGAAATTTTGAAGTTTAGGTCATAAACACTTAGAAATTTTTCTAAGTGTTTTAACCTAGTTTTCATCCAACTTTGGGCTCATTTTTCACAAATTTCCCAAATGATTCTGAAGAAGACATAAACTAATGATTTAAAGTAGATGTTTAGGGCTTTCCAAATTGTGTTCAACCTTCTCCAAATTCAATTTGAGCTAAGAGTTATGCTTGTTCAAAGTTGGCCTCATGAAGTAAAATTATAGGTCATGAACACTTTTGGACTTTGCAAATTTTGTGCAAATAACCTCTCTTATGGATGCTACACGACCCATAACACATCTGAAACCATGCCATGCATTCATTTTCACCATGCCATAAGAATTGAAGAAGATTCTAAAAACAAGAACATGTGATTATGTAATGATTACTTTTGTGAATTTATGGCAAATTGATGAATCACCCAAGGAATCTTCTCATCAACCAATTAGAGCTCACTTTGCATCTGAAATGTCCCCTAAGATCAGATAGAATCAATGGATAGGGGAAGCTAGCCCGAAAATGCATCATTGCATTTTGGAGATTCTTTGAATTTCTTCATGGCTAAGAAACCAAACTCACTACACTAAGCAAGCTCACCACAGCCAATTGATCTGCATCCATTTGCCTATAAATACAGAGGCATTCCTCATTCAAAATCACACCAAAGCAACCATATTCCTTGCTTTCTCTTTCTCTTCTCATGTTCATTGTTTTTCAAAGTTCTTTGGCAAGAAGAATCGATTTCTTCAAACCAGAGCTTATCTTTGGAAAGTGAGCATTCTAACATCTCAAGGGAGTTCATTTGAGGTGATCCAAGCACCTGGATCACTTCTGTAAGTGGAGGAACACCATTGTTGCTCTCACTTTGGAGCATTTGCAGTTGGAGGTCCATGGAGTAATTCAGGAGGTTCCGAGCCAAGCCAATCATCCAGACACATTCCTCAGGTCATAGTGAAGCTAACCAGATGGCTGCAACTCATCTGTAACTCCAAATTCAACAACCTCCATGTTCACTTGAAGCTGAAATCGAGGGAGGTCCATAGAGCAATTCAGGAGGATTCAAGCTCCAATAAGCATCCAGTTAGCATCATTGAGTCTCAGGGAAGCTATTGAGATCATTCATTCACGCCCAGGTGCTCTCTACCATCCTCACGACCTCCATTTTCAGAGGTAAGTTTCTGAACCTCACCTCTCTAATTTAAGCACTCTTTGTGAAATAGCTCGATTCTATCTTGTTCAGCATCATCAGAGGATTGAAAACCCTCTATCATCATTCATTTATCTTTCAGTATAGTCATTTAATTTGATTTTGAAATTTTAGGGTTCTTCACGATTTCTGGTAAATTAGTTAGATGTAGTTAATATTAATCCATGTTAGTTACATATTCAAAATCGTGAGTGAATTTAGAGCAAGTTTCATGTTTACATCGTTGCAAATAGTTGAGAAACGAGTGAGTTCAGAAATTCAAAAATGGAGAACTTGAGGTTGAAGACGAAGATGGTGAAGCGCACCATTTTTGAAATCTCAGGGCAAAGTTTATTTTATTTTGAGTGATAGGCGTTTTATAAACGACTGAATAACTTGCCCCAGTGGCCACACATGCGCTCTTAGTCTCCTCATGCCCAAGGTCTGGGGTTCGAATCCCCCTCGCCCCAGACTTTTTGCTTTATTTATTTTTCAATGTTTTGCCACTTGTTTGAAAATATAATAAGTTGGATGTGCATCTTAAACAAACTGCGCGCGTAGCCCAGATGGTGGGTGTTTTGGCCAATGACTTGGAGGGCGTGAGTTCAACCCCTCTAGGTGACAAAACCATTTTTTTTACCACTTTTCACACTAAATTTCTTCACAACTTCACACAATTAATTCACCTATCAAATTAAATCATTTTCACTTCATTTTTCATACACCTATTATTTAATATATCTATTTTGTGAGTAGTCAAAAAAATCATAAAAATATTATTTATTTCTTGAATTTTAATTAGGTTTAAAATAGTATGTTTTTAAGTGTTTTCTTAAATACTTTAAATATATATTATCACTTTATTTTAACCTAATCACTTTGTAAATAATTTTTTGATAAAACCCTAATTGTTTAGGTCTTAATTAGTTAAAAAGTCTTTATTTTTACCCTAATTAAGTTGACTTTTGTCAATTTTCAAAACTGTTTTCAATCTCCGAATAAATCAAATGATTAAGGTTTTCAAACAACAAAACCTTGTATCATTCCAAATCATTTTTCAAATTGCTTTTACACCAGTACTGTAGAGTACTGGGCCTCTAATAGAGTGTAAGTCCCAAAAACCTTCTCTTCTTAGCTTGTTTTCAAAACTGTGTTTTCAAAATCTTCTTTCTGTTTTCAAAACATTCTTCTGGTATTTGAAGGGCATTATTCCCGGTGAAACTCTTCAGATACCTATGTGACCTTTGTCCATCTTCACTTCTTCTGTTTTCAAAAACCATTAACTGTTTATAATAAATATTCAACTGTTATCAACAAAACAACAAAAATTACTGTTGAGGCTCTGTACATACTTCTTCAAAGGCCTCCACTTCATCCAGGTTAGGCTTTACAAGCTTTCAATTTACAGTCTTTATTTAAATTACTGTCAAATATAAACTGTGCATATATATTAGTTTAGAACTACGTTTGAGTATAAACCCTAGGACAGTTAAACTATATATATATTATAAGAATATGGCCTAGGATTGAGAATGTCTTCCCGGTGAAGGCTCTTTCCTAATTAGAGATCTGTAGTTCAAACCCCCAAGATGAATTATTCCCGGTGAAACATCTTGGCAAAAACCTTAGAATCCAAAAATAATAGGACACATCCACCCAAAGAGGAATTATTCCCGGTGAAACCTCTTACCCATTTGCTTAGAGCCAAAATAAGTTCAAAACTACATAGCTTTCTCTTGTGCTATAACAAGGACCCTCGATTAGCCTCCTCTTGGGCTTTGTACAAGGACCCACAGGCTTCTTAAAAGCATTTCCAGCTTCCTCTTGAGCTTGTATACAAGGACCCATCAGGTTTCTTATAAACATAGGAACAGGTCTTTAGTCACCTTTTAGCCTACCCTGGTGAGTTTCTTCCAATTTAAACCAGACTTTAAACAAGCTAAGTTTGTCTCAATTCTACATTGAGTACATTTTTTTGGAATGAGAGACATGGACAGTCTCTTTCACCCTTATCTTCATCAATCTTCCTTAGCAGAGTCTAGGATCTATGTTTATCTTCTCCTCAACATGTGTCAGCCTTCATCTTGGGCTTTAAACAAGAAGTCTCCACTAGATAATCTTTCTGCCATTCATGATCAATATAAAACCCCTGGAAAGGGTTAGCCTCCAAATCATTCCTTCATTTTCAATATAAATTCCCTGGAAAGGGTTAGCCTCCAAAGTCAATTAATAAAAATGTCAATTCATTTCTCTTAGGAGATAATTTCCCCAAAAAGAGTCAAAACCCCTGGAAAGGGTCAGCCTCCAAAAAAACATGATAAAGTCAGTCTTTTAACAGACAAATTCACCAGCTGAGTCAAAATCCCTGGAAAGGGTTAGCTTCCAAAGAAAAACAGTCTTTTAATAAATAAAATCTCCTCAGTAGATGTCGCACGCTCGCGAAAAATGAACAGAGTCGCCACCAATATATTTATCCCAAAGAGGGAAAGGAATATCAGAAAACCTGGAAGAGAGAAAGGATAAGAGAAGGTCTTGCGACCAGAGAATCAAGGTACGGGAGTCGGTTACGCAAGGGGAAGGTATTAGCACCCCTCACGCCCATCGTACTCGATGGTATCCACCTATGTTTGTTTCTATCTAAAGGGTGTATAACTATGTCTATGTCTAAATGCGAAATGAATGCAAAATGTAGGGAAAAGAAATAATTGTACTCGCACGGGCCCTACCCCGCTGCCTACGTATCCTTTTCAGGAATCAGAGTTACCGTAGCTCGGCTCACGATTTTCTGTTTGTTTTTGTGTTTTTTAATTGGGCGGAGTTAACGCTCGCGCTCTTGCACAAGGGGACAGCCTAGGATGCAATGGAGCGGAGATAACAATGCCCTTAAGAAAAGAGGGAAGAGAGAGAGAATTGGTTTGTATCTTTTAAGGGTAATTCCATGATGACGAGAACCCACTACAAGGTCTCGCATCACTTCCTTACTTTGTGTTAAATCTGACCATTTATTAGTGTTTTAAGTGTTTTTGGTTGGTGTTTTTTAAAGGGATTTAATTTGTGACTTAGATCATACCAAAAAGAGTTTTGTTTTGCATATTTAGAGAACGCACATCGAGGCCTACGCCACAATCGTTTCTCTAAATGGCGGTTAAGAAATACATCGAGGCTTCACACCTCAATCATTTCTTCTCCGCTAAGTAAAGGAAATACAAAAAGAAGTTTTTTTAATGAATATTTAGAGAATGCACATCGAGGCCTACGCCACAATCGTTTCTCTAAATAACGGTTAAGAAATACATCGAGGCCTCACACCTCAACCATTTCTTCTCCGCTAAGTAGGAAAGAACATACATCGAGGCCTACGCCTCAATCATTTCCTTCCTACCATGAAATATAGCAACGGTATGATCTTCATCGATTTTTATTAAGCATTTTAAAAGTTGAAAAGAAAAAGAATGAAATAGGGAACTAATCCTAAATTCTAATCTATGTTGTTATACAAGTCTAAATCCTAATGTTAACATGAGACTAAATTCTAAAAGGAGTATTAAGATGGTGTCAAAGTAGGCCTAAAATAAGGCCAAAAACAAGTAACGAAATCACACAGCGATTATATAAAACGAAAACGGAAATAGTACAAAACGATTCAAGCATTAGCACAAAATTAAACTAAAAAAAACTATTATTTTTGTGTATTTTTAGTGAAGCAAAGAACTACCAAAATTTCGATTTTAATCCTAAACAAACTACTATTTTTATGAGATATTTATGTGGGAAATTTTATCAATTAATGACTAAAAGAAACTACAAATTAAACTCTAAAAAAAAAATCTAAAATCTATCAAGTTTTTATTGATTTCATATGCATTTATTATCAAAAATGTAGTAAAAAAACTAAGTAAAAAAACCTAAAACTATCAATTTCTTATGTGAGTCAGGGGAGTGTGAAATCAGAAAACAGTGGTGCAGTCAATGAATTGACGCAGGCCCAGCAGAGGAGGCCCATAAAGTTTTTGTTTGCTATTGAACATACCGAAAATGATGCTAAGGGGCTTACTGGGGGGTGAGAGTCAGAATTAGGCCCAATGAGTGTTTTGGTGATCCATTATTTTGTTCAGATTCAATTATTTTTTAGATTTTTATCTGAATTAAAAAAACGAATTAAATAAAAACTAACAAAACTAAGAACGAAAATGGAAATTAGGGTTCAAGTTAATGTGACCATTCATCTCTCAAACGCAAACCTTTCTTTCTCTCGTACATGAACTCCGGCGAGAATGTTCACCGCGAACTCCACCTCACGCCACAAATCCGGCGACCTTCTCCACCTTTTCTTAACCAAAATTTAAACCTAAACTCAAAAATAAACGTGAATTCGCAGAAAGCCACACCATCGGACGGAATCGGAGAGCCTAAGTTCCGAAACCCTAGCTATTTCAAATTGCAATTAAACGGCGCATAAGAGGAATCCAGACGCGAAACCTTAGGGGAAACGCACATGAAGGTCTAATCCCCACATTGACATCAAGAATCGGGCAAATACTGTGCAAGAACGAATGATCAGGAGACTCACCGGTGACGACGATTCCTAGAGGCGCTTCAACGGAGAAGAAGATACCAGAGGTTCTTCAGGTAACTTCGTTCCTTCAATGCATCGCGACTCTTCTCCTTCTTCTCTTCTCTTTTCGATTTGCGAAATTCTGAGTTTTTTGAGTTGTTCTGAATTGAATGTGTGAAGAATTTTCCTGTGTGAATGTTGAAAGTATTGAGAATTGTTGATAGAAGGGAGTGGTGGCTGAGCTCGGTTGTTTAGAGTTTCAGAGGTTGGAACTCTAACAACAGTGGTGGTTAAGAGCTTTTGAGTGAGGGTGAGAAATGAATGGTGATGTAGGTTGAGGAAGATGATGATAAAGTGTGAAAAATGGTGGAGAGAGAGGTTGAGAGGTGAGGGATGAAGAGTGATAGGTGGACGGTTATGGTGTTGAGGTTTGAATTGTGGAGGGAGAACTGTTATATAGAAGTTGAGGTGGTATGAAATCAGTTAGAGATTGAGAGTGATTGAGGGCCCTAGGATCTGTGAATTAGTTATTGAATTGAAGGGTGGATTAGAGGTTAGTCTTTCTGTTAGAGTCTGTTTGCTGAACTGGAAGTTAATTGTTAGGTTGTTTATTCTGTTTTGGACAGTTAGAAGTTATAGGAGTTAGTTAGTCATCGGGATTGGAGGGTGGTGATTGAAGCTGAGCTGGCAATTCGGTTATGTCATACCCCAATTTTTGACCTAAGATACCATCTCATATCATTTGCATATGCATCATTTGCATCTCTAACAAATTGCATAGCTTGTGTTTGCTACTTGTGACTCAGCAGGATTTAATCAGGAAATCACTCATCAGTGCAAATAACACTTAATTAGGGTTTTGTTCTCCCTTCATCTCAAATGAATCATCTTCATCAATAATCAACATTTGGTCCTTAGAAATTCATTTCAACAAGCTCAACAGCTTTGAATCGACTGAATTAGGGTTTTGACTGAAGACAGCACACTCCTGACTTTTGCTCAGAATTTGACCTAATGGCTTGGGACATGATATCAAGACCTCAAGTGCATCATTTTGACCTAATCCATTGGTTCATAACATCTCCTACACAAAGATTGATCAGACAAATCCTCAGATCAGGGTTTTGAACTATCAGGGACTGAAATCAGGGATCACATTTGGGAAACCCTAAAAATCCCCAGGGAGTCAATCAAAGGTTTCAATCATCTTCAAATAATCCCTATGACAACATCCAATGGAAATTACATCTCAATTCAAGATCCACAGTCATCAATTTCATCTGGTCGACAATTAGGGTTTTTGACCTAATTCATTGAATAGCTGACTTTTTAATCAGGACATGGTGCCACAACTCAAAACATGGCTCAATATCCTCTAATGCTTCAATGTGATCCATTCATACCATTCATATGGTGAGGATAGCATGTTTCATTTGAAATCTCCAGAAACGCGATTCGTCTGAAAAAGTCAACTGTACAAGATCACCATTGACTTTTGGGGAATTTTGGTCAACCATGACTTTTGAAGTTGAAAATCATCAATATATGAAGTATGAAGTCATTTGATCAAGAAAAATCAAGAAAATCAATCAAGAATCAAAAAGTCAAAAGTTTGACTTTCATACTTGGAAAATTTTTCTAAGTGTTTTTCATGGTTTTTTCCAAACTTTGAAAGGGAATAACTCAAAATTTCACCTACAAACTGAAAAAAACTTCCAACATGAAAGTTGTAGATTTTGATCCAATAAACAACTTTGACACATATAATTTTTTTCCATAAGATCAACCATTTAAGAGATATGGAGCTTCAAAGTTGGTATCCTTTGAAAACTTCACTTAAAACCTCATTTTTCTCAAAGTTCATGGATCTTTTTCACCCACTTCCTTAAAGATCTTGAAGAAACTTTCAACTAGGGTTTTGAAGTATGTAATATGAGCTTTCCAAAATGTCCAAGAGCATGGAAAAATATGGAGTGTAGCTATGGTTTTGAATTTTGACATTAGTGACCATTTCACTTGAAATTTCAAGCCATTTTTGCAAAGTTATGAACCAATTTGCCAAATAATGCAAGTAATGACACACCAAAGCAATGATTGAATGATATTTTCTGGTTTAAGATCAGATAGGAAAGAGATAAGAAGCTTGGCCAAAATAACCATGGTTTAGTTACTTTTAACCATTGCATTAAATGTGAAAGATTCCTTTCTATCCCTTAAGCCAAATCATCAAACTTTGAAGCAAGTTGCAAAGCTCTGAGTGCAGACTCTTTGGCCTATAAATAGAGGTCCAAACTCCATTCAAAATCACACCAAAGTCACACAAATTATAGGCTTTCTCTTTCTTTCTTAGAATGCAAGTTTCTTAAGTTTCAAAGAGGTAAAATGCTCAACCTCTAAACCTTTGAATTTCTGACCAAAGTGATGCTTCCCACAAACCACAAACATCATATGGGATGTGTTTGATCCACTCACACACTCTAAAAACATCTCAAACTCAAAATCACTACCTCACTTCTCAAATATGCATAATCTAAGCCTTATCATGCCAAAATCCATTCAAGATCATTTCTGTCCAAAATAACACTTCTAACACCTCACATATATCACATATGAACTATCCAAACACTCACATATGATCTGTAACCTCATAATCTTCAGATTCGATTCACACTCCAAGGTTATGCAGTTCGGGTACCACAGCTTAGCACAGATGAATTCATATGGTTCCAAGCATCCAGACACCTTCCATAATCATCATTGAAGCTATTCAGATTGATACAAAGCATCTGTAACATCTCCAGATCAAAATCCAATTCTCAGTTTGGCCGTTTTTGAGGTAAGTGCACTTGAACTTCAAACTCATACTTGCACGCATCATAAATGAAATATGAGCATACCATCTTGTTTCTGCACCTATGAGGATCATTAACCCTCAATCAATTGCATCATAACATGATCATACACGATTTCACATTGAATTTCAGTTCTAGGGTTCTTCGTGTTCATCAGAAAATTGATAGTCTTAGAGTGAAAATAAATGAAATTAAATGCTATCATCATGTTCCTCGTCCAAAACCGAGCAAGATAGACCCTTCACTTGATCAATTTGGTTCAGTTTCAAGAATTTTCAAAATCAAATGGGGATGGTGTTCTTGGCGCCATTTTCTGTTCATAATTTTCAAATATCAGTTTTCAAATATAATTAAACGAAGTTGTTATAATAACAAGCTGCGCGCGCAGCTGGGTTGGCAAGTGTTTTGGCTGGTAAACACAAGGGCGTGGGTTCAACACCTCTAGGGACCAAAACCATTTTTTTTACAACTATTTTTCTTTCATTTTTTAACAAACTTCAATTAATTATTTAACTAACCAAATCAATTCATTTTTCATTCATTTTTTACACACCTCTCATTTAATATATATATTTTAAGAATATCAAAAAAAATCATCAAAAAATATTTATTTGATACATTTTAAATAGTTTTAAAATGACTTGTTTTTTAAGTAATTTTAATACTTTTAAATACTATTTTTCATTTGATTTTCAAACTTAGTAACTTGTAAATATTTTTTGAAGCAAATCCTAATCATCTAAGTGTTAATTGAGGGTGATCTTTTGATTAAATTGACTTCTTTCAAAATTCAAATCGTTTTAAAACGAGCGATCGCGGTACTTTTCAAAAACAATGAACCATTTCTTTTTGAAACTTTTGATTAAATCTTTTAATTGATTGATTTTCAAAACGATGTGGGGCCTCTCGAATATTAGAGAGTATAAGTCCCTTTCGTTTTTCTTTGTACAGTTTTTTAACAGAAAACTTTTTCCAAATTGCTTCCAAACAGTTCTTTCAAAAAAACATTCAAATCATTTTCAAAACCATCCACCCTGTTTTATGAAAATAAAACAGGGGCCTCTCGAATATTAGAGAGTATAAGACCCACTCTTTTTTTCCTTTTATACAAGTTTTTTCTTTATACAAAAAAAAACTCTTTCAAAACAATACTTTTCAAACTGTTTTCAAAACGACGAAAGACGCATTTGTAAATAAAACAATCAACCATTGTTTTATAAAATACCATGGGCCTCCATGTAGGTATAAGTCCCAAGCCCTTTTGTACATACCCACTCAAGTACATGAAATTAGGTATTTCATTGTACGCCTTTTGTACATATCTCGATCAGTTTGATTTTTAACTTTGAATAACAAACCAAAAATGAAGGTTTTTCTTTAAATCTTCCCAAAAATACCATGGGCCTCCATGTAGGTATAAGTCCCAAGCCCTTTGTAAATACCTGTTT
Source organism: Vicia villosa (assembly GCF_029867415.1). Lineage (NCBI taxonomy): Eukaryota > Viridiplantae > Streptophyta > Magnoliopsida > Fabales > Fabaceae > Vicia > Vicia villosa. The sequence continues at coordinate 129,716,122 of NC_081186.1, read as the reverse complement.
ACATAGCTTTGAATAAATTCAAGTGGACCTCTCCTCGAGTATGAGTCCCGAGCCCCGTGTATACAAATGGATTATGCTTACAGGTATATTTCCTTCATAAACTCTATTATATACACACACTTTGTCATATATAACTGTTCATATAACTGTTCATATTTGTTCATGTACTTGTGCATATTTGTTTGTACTTGTTCATATGTGTGATATGTGTGCTTGTTCAACTTAGTACAACACTAGGTTCCCCATAGCCTCCTATTGGGCTTCGTGCAAAGAATCTCCCTAGTTTAGGTTAGGACATAGAGTATGGTTTCCCGGTGAAATCGCTCTAAGAGCTCAAACCAACTATACCACGCCTCCCCTTGGGCTTTGTACAAACGAGTGTCCCTCCCATAGCCTCCTCTTGGGCTTACAATGCAAGGACCCTGGATTGTCCCTCCCATAGCCTCCTCTTGGGCTTACAATGCAAGGACCCTCGGATAGCCTCCTCTTGGGCTTCGTACAAGGACCCACGGGCTTCTTATAAGCATCCCAAATATCCAAAACCAAATACCCTAGGAGATTAGACATTTTTCATCTCTATGCTAGGAGTATCTCTTATATATCATCACAATCAATCAATCAATCAAACTTTTTTTTGCCACAAGGCTGGCTAAATCAATCAAACTTTTTTGCCACAAGGCTGGCTAATCAATCAAACTGTTTTACCACCGTACTGGATGATTAATCAAAGTTTTTGTCACAAGGCTGACTTCATTGAAACTTTTGCCACGAGGCTGGCTGATTAATCAAAACTTTTTGTCACAAGGCTGACTTCATTGAAAGTTTTTGCCACAAGGCTGGTTAAACAAACAAAAATCAAATAGATGTATGTGATGATATAGATTAGATACATCTAGCATTTAGACGACATTTGTCTATTTTCCTTTGCTTCCACTAGCATAAGTGGGAACTACGATTGCTCTGACTTTCTCAACATCCCTTTGAGAATACGTAGGCACAAGGTCGATCCTTGGCGAGCAAAACAAAACAAAAAAACCATTCAAACCTTAGCACCCGTAGACCCCGAGCTACAGATGCTCTGATTCCCTCTAAGGGATATGTATGCAGAGGATCGCGATGATCTTTGCGAGCATAATCAAACAAACACCTTAGGTCCCACCTATTTCACAAGAACCTCTCAATAACATGGAATGAAAAACAAAGCAAAGAAACCTATAGAGTACTATAGATACGTTGGGTGCTAATACCTTCCCTTCGTATAACCAACCCTCTTACCCAAGATCTCTCCCCCCACTTTTAGGTTATTGCAGCTTTTTTCCTTTTCCTCCTTTGGAAATAATAAAAAGTTTGGTCGAAACAAAGAAAAATCATTTTTTATGAGCACTCGAGCCCAAAGAAGGCATCAGGTGTCTCATCCCACAAAAAAGAGGAACAAAACGATTTTTCGCTCGCGACAGAAAAATGGCGACTTCACTGGGGAACATCTTTTTATTGTTTCCAAAGGAAGGGTTAATTCTATTTACTTTATTTTTCATTTCATTTTTTGTTATATGTGTGGTTTTGGTTCTGTTACTTATGTGGTTGTGTTACAAGTGATACATTATGGACAAATCCTAACCCGGATTAAGTACACATAAGAAATTAGGTGGAGGGTATAGTCATGTGCAGGCGCACGTGAGAATCCTTCCGCTCAGTGGAGGTTCCTTGTTTGTAATATATGTTTAGCGAGTTAATTGCGAAGACATTGTTGCTTTCATTGAACTGTAGAAGCTGAGAGACCGTAGAACCCCAACCCATCCTGGCCTTATTAGGTTGTGGTGCAGAAACTATTCAGGTGAAGACTTGGATTAGTTGTCATGCGGAGAACCACAATCAGACGAGTTTTTCTTGAGAATATTGCTGGCTCATGAGTTTAATTGTGGAAAGCCGGTAATATCCGAAAGAAAAATGTAGACTCTGACGTATCAGTAGAACATGTTTTGCAGGTGATTAACTAGAACTATCCCGTATTTGGTTCTCTGACCTCATGCTCGTGACGCTGGACCTTTGAACCTGTGTGTATCATGTTTGTGTTACCATGTTTGTGTTGCCATGTTTACAGTACCATGTTTGCGTTACCATGTTCGCTTTACCATGTTTGAATATGTGGCATCCATGCATCCATGCATTCATACATCCATAAAAAAAATAAAAAAAATCTTTTTCCATAAAAACATGATTTTTTCCAAACAATTAGAGAATTTTCTTTGCAAATATTATAGGATTAGGTTATGGAGTGAGTAAAAAGGCATACCAAGAGGTACGGTTTCAAAGAGCCTAATGTGGAAAGACTGAAAGAGTTAGCGTCTTTTGTACAAGATCCTTCTGATTTTAGGAAAAGCCATGGAAAGCTTTTGCCTATCTTGAACACTCATGTTGATGAAGGACTTCTCAAAACTCTGGTTCAGTTTTATGATCCCGTCTACCGGTGTTTTACCTTTCCAGACTATCAGTTGGTACCAACCTTGGAAGAATATGCCAATCTTTTGGGTATTCCTGTGTCTGACAAAATACCTTTCAATGGTTTGGAAGCCATTCCTAAGTCACCAGTCATTGCAACAGGAACCCACTTGAAGAAATCTGAAATAGAGAGTAATTGGACTACCAAAGGAAACCTTCCAGGTTTGCCTTCACAGTTTCTAATAAAGAAAGCCTTTGATTTCATCGAGAATGGTAGCCTGATAGCTTTTGAAGCTGTACTAGCCTTGCTCATCTATGGGTTGGTTCTGTTTCCCAATATCGACGACTTTGTTGATATCAATGCCATAAAGATCTTTCTGAATGGAAATCCCGTTCCGACTCTGCTTGGTGACATGCATTTCTCTGTCCATCATAGGAATCACCAAGGTGGTGGAATTATTGTATGTTGTGCACCTCTGTTGTTTAAATGGATTGTTTCACACTTACCTAAGTCTCCCATTTTCACGGAAAACCGGGAAGGTTTACGTTGGTCTCAAAGACTTATGTCTCTTACTAATAATGATATTCAGTGGTATACCTTGGCTCGCTGCGGTACAGAAACCATTGAAAGTTGTGGAGAATTCGCCAACGTACCTCTCATTGGCACACAAGGAGGAATTAACTATAATCCGGTCCTAGCCCGACTACAACTCGGATATGCAAATTCAACAAAACCCATTGGCCCTACAGTGGAAAGCTACTTCTATCAGGAAGGAAATGATCCTCAAGGGTTGAAGACAAAAATGGTGAAAGCCTGGTACGACATCCGATGGAAAGAAAAAGGTGAGATAAAGAACTGTATTGCTACGAACGCCTATACATGTTGGGTGAAGAAAAGAGCAAGGGAGTTTCAAATGCCTTATGATTATGAAAAACCCATGTTCCCTGTGGTACCTCAACGACCCAACATTCCTGCTATGGAGGAATACCAAGACACTCTGACCAAGATGAGGATAGAAAAAGACGCTTGGAAAGAAAAATTTCGAAAAACTGATGTGGAAAACAGAAAGTTGAAGAAACAAGTGAAAGAACATGAAGAAACTCTCTATTATCAGGATGGATGGCTCATGAACAAAGATGAGAAGATCCGTCGGAAAGATGCCGCAATCAGAAGATACATCAAAGAAAGCAAGAAAAAGCTTGAAGGCTCAACAAGCAACACTCCAACTCCTGACAATTGGAAGAATGTGGTTGACAAGCTGAAAGCTGAAAAGGCCGAGTTGAAAGCTTACTATGGGAAAGAAATCATGAAGCTCAAGCTGCACAATGCATTTGGTTCTTCGTCTGATGAAGATGTTTAAGATTTGTTTTTCATGTATCATTTGATTCTGTAAGGAGCTACGCTCCAATGTTGTAACATTTCCCATTATTTCAATAAAAGAATTGTTTATGTTCAAATGTTTGCAAGAAAATAATCTTTAAAATAATTGGAAAAATCATAAATTTCTTTTTGCATACATCATTCTGCATATCGAGTCTGTTGTATAGAGTCTTATCTTTTGGATCTTTCTCCATTAGATCGTCAAGCTGTCGCGTCTCAAAGTTTCTCGACCGCGCTCGCAATCAGATCACAGATACAATACTCGTTCAAATAGAAGAAGAGTAATCGAACACTCTGAACAAGAGAATATTGAGCTCCGTGGTACAGTGACCACCCTTCAGGAAAAGTTGGAAAGTCTCACTACTCTGGTTGACTCCTTAATGGCCGCACAGAATCAGCCGCCGCCACCCAACAGTCAAGCAACGGTAACATCTGAAGTCACTACTCCAGTTTCTACAGTTGCATTCAACATTCCATCTTTCTCTATGCCAGAAGGTTGGGGCCCGCCTTTCAGTTTTGGTACAGGTTTCCGCCACAATTTCTCTGGGGTTCAAACGGCTACAACTGAAGCGCCTGCTGCACAAGGTTCAGCATTTATTCCACATTCAGGGGTAACTTTTTCCCAAATCACTATGGCACTTTCTCAACCCACTATGACAGTTCCGACCCCTACGGTTCACACTGTTCCTTATGATGGCAATGAGATTTATCATGATCAAGGTGATAGCACAAATCAGCGTAATCTTGTGGGAGATCTCCAAGAACAGTTCAACAAGATTCAATTGGAAGTCAAGGCTATTCGTGGAAAAGATTTGTTTGGAAAGAATGCCCAGGAGCTATGTTTGGTTCCCAGTGTACAAATACCGGCTAAGTTCAAGGTCCCAGACTTTGAAAAATACAAAGGTAGTTCTTGTCCACAAAGCCATCTTGTGATGTATGCCAGAAAGATGTCTACTTATGCAGATAATCATCAGTTGCTTATCCATTACTTTCAAGACAGTTTGACTGGTGCCGCACTGAAGTGGTACACAGGCTTGGATAGCACTAATATTCGAACATTCAATGACCTAGGTGAGGCCTTTGTCCGACAATACAAGTATAACTCGGATATGGCTCCAGACAGAGATCAGCTTCGATCCATGGCTCAGAAAGACCATGAAGCTTTCAAAGAGTATGCCCAACGATGGAGAGAAACTGCTGCTCAGATTAATCCACCGTTAAAAGAGAAAGAGATGACAAAGATCTTCTTGAATACTCTCAGTCCGTTTTATTATGAACGCATGATTGCTAGTGCTCCAAGTGATTTCACCGAAATGGTAAACATGGGGATGCGTTTAGAAGAAGGAGTCCGAACCGGACGTCTGACTAAAGAAGGTGGATCTTCGAGTGGAACCAAAAAGTTCGGAAGTGGTTTCCCAAAGAAGAAGGAACAAAGTGTTGACATGGTATCCCAAGGGAAGCCAAGAGGAAATGTCAGTCGTCAACAACAGGTTTCTGCTATTGCGCCAGTCGTTAACACAGCGCCAAATCCGGGATTTACCCCGCAGTTTCAACAACAACAGCCTCGACAACAGGCTCAACAACTTAACAACAATCAGAATCGTGTGCAAAGAGCTCCACAGTTTGATCCGATTCCAATGACCTATACAGAATTGTACCCTGCTTTGATTGAAAAAGGTCTCGTTCAAACTAGAGCACCACCACCAGTACCTGAGAGACTCCCATGGTGGTACAAAGCTGAGGTCTCATGCCCTTATCATCAAGGAGCACCTAGCCATGATCTTGAGCATTGCATAGCTTTGAAATACGAAGTTCAGAGGTTGGTTAAATCTAATCTTCTCTCTTTCAGAAATTTGAATCCTAATGTGCAAGCAAATCCGCTGCCCAATCATGGAGGGCATGTTGTAAACATGGTATATGGATGTCCTGGCCAATACCGAGTCTATAATATCAACTTCTCAAGAGCAGATTTGGTACAAATGCACGCTACTCTTTGTCGGGGGCCGAATTTTCGCCAGCATCAATACGGTTCCTGTAGAATATGTTGTGTGGATCCTCACGGGTGTTCGATTGTGAGAAGAGATCTCCAAGTTTTGCTAGATAATGGTACTATTGAGATTTACAGAAATAGGGATGAAAATGAAGTTAACATGATAGGATGTTATCCGCATGAGCTTTTAGTCTCAGATATCAACTCGGAAATGCCTACAGTTAACGTCATCGTTCCTCATTTCAACATGCCTGAGCGCATGGAAGTTACCTACAACAAGCCGAAGGTTCCTGTTGCTCCTTTGATCATTTGTCTACCTGGACCTGTTCCTTATAACTCTGACAAGGCAGTTCCATACAACTACAATGCTACAATGATAAAAGATGGACAAGAAGTTCCTTTGCCTACTCTCTCATCTGTTGAAAACATTGCCGATGTAAGTCGAGTAACAAGAAGTGGACGTGTGTATACTCCACTACCTTCAAAGCAGCCTGTTGCTCCTACAACCGGGCAAAATCCTGTCAATACACCAGTAGGGAATCCTGTGGAAACTCCTGTTAGTAATACAAACACTGATGTTGGTCAGTCCAGTGGAACCAATGTCAATCCAGATTTTGACGAAATTTTGAAGCTTATCAAAAGAAGTGAATACAAGATTGTGGATCAGCTTATGCAGACTCCTTCAAAAATCTCAATACTTTCATTACTGTTGAATTCAGAAGCCCACAGAGAAGCCCTGATGAAGGTCTTAGATCAAGCTTTTGTGGATCATGATGTGACTGTTGACCACTTCGATGGGATAATAGCCAACATAACAGCTTGCAACAATTTAAGCTTCTGTGATGAAGAACTCCCCGAGGAGGGCAGAAATCACAATCTGGCTTTGCACATTTCTATGAACTGTCAGTCGGACTCTTTGTCTAATGTACTGGTAGACACCGGATCTTCCTTGAATGTGATGCCAAAGACGACTCTTGCTCGCTTGTCTTACCAAGGGATGCCTATGAAATTCAGTGGTGTAGTTGTCAAAGCATTTGACGGATCGCGAAAATCTGTTATCGGCGAAGTCAACCTTCCCATGACAATTGGTCCACATACATTTCAAATCACCTTCCAAGTCATGGACATTCAAGCTGCTTATAGCTGTCTGTTAGGACGACCATGGATCCATGAAGCAGGGGCAGTGACTTCTACGCTCCATCAAAAGTTAAAATTTGTAACAAATGGAAAATTGGTAACAATAAGTGGAGAACAAGCCTTGATGGTGAGCCATTTGTCCAATTTCTCTTTCATAAGTGCCGATAATGAGGAAGGAACGCAGTTCCAAGGTCTCTCTTTAGAAGACGAATCTTCCAAAAAAAGAGCATCGATCTCTTCTTACAAAGAGGCAGTAAAAGTAGTGAAAGATGGAACTACCACTGGCTGGGGGCAAGTTGTGATCCCGACCAAGATTGAAACTAGAACAGGTCTCGGATGTTCACCAACATTCTCAAACTGCACCAAGAAGGATGAAACTCTTCGTCCGATCAAAGAAACATTCATTAGTGGAGGATTCCTTAACCCAATTCCTCAAGAGGTTAATGTCCTTATTGAAGAATGCATTGAAGAAGGTCTACCTGATCCTGAAGAAGAATGGAAATGTTATCTCAATGACTCGGGATACATATCTCAGGAAGAACCATATCCTCCTTCAGAGAAAACAAGTGCTAAAGAAATTCCGCCTATTCCTGCAGAGGTTTGGGACACCTTGGGACAACCAAGTGGAAAATTTGATTATATGGTGAAATACACTGCACCTGAAAGTTCAAAGATTGCGATTGAAGACATCCAACCAACCGGATGGGGAGATTCCTGTGAATATAATAGTCAACCAGAAGAGGCTTATCAGCCCTGTCAATTTTCTCAGCAGCCTGAAATTACTGAAGATTTCAGCTTCAATGCATCTGCCAAGGTTCATAATCCTGAAGATGGTTATTATCACATAAATGCCATTTTTGAAGATGAAGGGGAAGATGGTCCCGCAACTGACTCAGAAAGTGTCGCTGACAATGAGTCTCTTCATCCTGAAGACTGGGAATTACATCCTGAAAATTCTGAAGATTGTGACTCGTCTTATGCTCTTCAAGAAGCAGAAGAAGACCGTTTCAACTCTACAAAGAACAAGGTTGACAAACCAGGACCTTCAAATCCTGCTCGACTAGCGGTCAATACTGAAGATAATTCTGGGGAGAATTTTCCTGAATACATAATACACAGAGGAGTTCGTTGCTACTGGAAAGCTGTCGACGTTCCAAATGTTGTTCGCCGCTCAAAGTAATCACCTCGCTGTTATTTTGACCTCCTGCCTTGCCCAAAGCAGAGAGATGTTTTATAGGGCTTTGCTTTTAAATGTTCCGCCCAAATAACTTTGTGTATAGGGCTTTGTTTTAAAAGTTTCCCTCTTTGTCCTGCCCAAGGCAAATGAGTTTGTGTTTAGGGCTTTGTTTCAAAAATGAATCATAAATAAAGCGTCATTTTGAATTTCCTACATTATGTGTTTTATTTTTGCTTTTTTCTGGAAATGGTAATCCTAAAAAACCAAAATAAAATAAAAAAAAAACTTTTCCAAAAAAAAAATCTGCATACACTCCTGCATTCATAAATTTTCTGAAATAAATATAAATCACATGTGCAGATTTACTATTGATAAACCCATTGAATGCAATAACCCTATGCCCTCTCCCAACTTTGAGTTTCCTGTGTTCGAAGCCGAAGAAGAGGAAGAAGAGGAGATCCCGGACGAGATCTCTCGATTACTTAAGCACGAGGAAAGAGCCATTCTGCCTCACAAAGAGCCTTTAGAAAAGATCAACTTAGGTTCTGAAGAAGACAAAAAAGAAGTGACCATTGGATCACTGCTTGATGCTGATGTCAAGAGTAAGTTGACAGACCTTCTCAAAGAATATGTTGACGTGTTTGCCTGGTCCTACCAAGACATGCCTGGGTTGGATACCAATATTGTTCAGCATTTCTTGCCATTGAAGCCAGAATGTCCGCCAGTTAAGCAGAAATTGCGAAGGACTCACCCTGATATGGCTAACAAGATCAAAGTAGAAGTTCAAAAGCAACTCGACGCAGGTTTTCTTGTCACCTCTGAGTATCCTCAATGGTTGGCTAACATAGTGCCAGTTCCGAAGAAAGATGGCAAAGTCAGAATGTGTGTTGACTACCGTGACTTGAACAAGGCCAGTCCAAAAGATGACTTTCCATTACCACATATTGACATGTTGGTTGATAACACCGCTAAGTTCAACGTCTTTTCCTTCATGGACGGGTTCTCTGGTTATAATCAGATCAAGATGGCTCCTGAAGACATGGAGAAGACATCTTTCATCACCCCATGGGGTACCTTTTGCTACAAAGTAATGCCATTTGGATTAAAGAATGCCGGCGCAACTTATCAAAGGGCAATGACTACTCTCTTTCATGACATAATGCATAAAGAAATTGAAGTATATGTGGACGACATGATAGCCAAGTCCAGCACAGAAGAAGAACATATTGAATACCTTTTGAAGTTATTTCAACGCCTAAGGAAATATCAGCTTCGCTTGAATCCTAACAAATGTACTTTTGGGGTTAGATCTGGAAAACTCTTGGGTTTCATTGTCAGCCAAAGAGGTATTGAAGTAGATCCCGACAAAGTCAGAGCTATTCAAGAGATGCCTGCACCAAAGACTGAAAAGCAAGTAAGAGGATTTCTCGGACGATTGAACTATATCTCCAGATTTATCTCTCAAATGACTGCTACTTGTGGGCCAATTTTCAAGCTTCTCCGCAAAGATCAAGGGGTTGTATGGACTGAAGATTGCCAGAAAGCGTTCGACAGTATCAAAGAGTACCTGTTAGAACCACCAATATTGATTCCTCCAGTTGAAGGAAGACCACTAATCATGTACCTTACTGTGTTAGAAGAATCCATGGGTTGTATGCTTGGACAGCAAGATGAAACCGGTAAGAAGGAGCATGCCATCTATTACTTGAGTAAGAAATTCACAGACTGTGAGTCTCGTTACTCCATGCTCGAAAAAACATGTTGTGCTTTGGCTTGGGCTTCAAAACGTCTCCGCCAATACATGATCAACAATACCACTTGGTTAATCTCCAAAATGGATCCGATCAAGTATGTCTTTGAAAAGCCTGCATTAACCGGAAGGATTGCCCGGTGGCAAATGCTGTTATCCGAATATGACATTGAATACCGTGCTCAAAAAAGCGGTCAAAGGAAGCATTCTCGCCGACCATTTGGCGCATCAACCAATTAATGAATATCAATCTCTCAAGTTTGACTTTCTTGATGAAGATGTCTTGTATTTGAAAATGAAAGATTGTGACGAACCGTTACCTGAAGAAGGTCCTGAGCCTGGATCAAGATGGGGCCTAATTTTTGATGGAGCAGTAAACGCTTTTGGCAATGGAATTGGGGCAATCATCATCACTCCCAAGGGTACTCATATCCCGTTCTCCGCCAGACTGCTATTTGATTGTACCAACAACATCGCAGAATACGAAGCTTGTATCATGGGTCTCGAAGAAGCCATTGATTTAAGGATCAAGATCCTAGACATATATGGAGATTCCGCTCTCGTGATCAACCAAATCAAAGACAAATGGGAAACTTACCACCCTGGCTTGATTCCTTACAGAGATTATGCAAGACGTCTTTTGACTTTCTTCAACAAGGTTGAATTGCATCATATACCTCGAGATCAGAATCGAATGGCAGACGCCTTGGCTACTCTATCTTCCATGTTCAAAGTCAATCATTGGAATGATATGCCTACAGTCAGAATCACGCGCCTTGAAAGGCCTGCCTATGTGTTTGCAACTGAAGCAGTCATCGATGATAAACCGTGGTTCCACGACATCAAACGCTTCCTTCAAACTCAAGAGTACCCACTTGGGGCATCAAACAAAGATAAGAAAACTCTAAGAAGACTTTCTGGCAGTTTCTTCCTGAACGGAGATGTGCTATACAAAAGAAACTTCGACATGGTTTTGCTCAGATGCGTGGATAGACACGAAGCAGACATGTTAATGCATGAAGTGCATGAAGGGTCCTTTGGAACTCATTCAAACGGGCATGCAATGTCCAAAAAGATCTTAAGAGCAGGATACTATTGGTTGACAATGGAATCTGATTGTTATAAACACGTGAAGAGATGTCACAAGTGCCAGATCTACGCAGATAAGATCCATGTGCCACCAACTCTACTCAACGTTCTCTCATCTCCGTGGCCTTTTTCCATGTGGGGGATCGACATGATTGGAATGATCGAACCGAAAGCTTCAAACGGTCATCGTTTCATCTTGGTAGCCATTGATTACTTCACCAAATGGGTCGAAGCAGCATCTTACGCCAATGTTACAAGACAAGTGGTTGTGAGGTTTATCAAGAATAACATCATTTGCCGATATGGTATTCCCAGCAAGATCATTACTGACAATGGTTCAAACTTGAACAACAAAATGATGAAAGAATTATGTGAGGAATTCAAGATTGAGCATCATAACTCTTCTCCTTACAGACCAAAAATGAACGGCGCCGTTGAAGCTGCCAACAAGAACATAAAGAAGATCGTCTAGAAAATGGTCGTCACTTACAAAGACTGGCATGAAATGCTGCCATTTGCTTTACATGGGTACCGTACTTCAGTGCGTACTTCAACAGGGGCAACTCCCTTTTCTCTAGTGTACGGCATGGAAGCTGTGCTCCCCGTAGAAGTTGAAATCCCATCAATGAGAGTCCTCATGGAAACTAAGTTATCAGAGGCTGAATGGTGTCAAAACAGATACGATCAGTTGAACTTAATCGAAGAAAAACGTATGACTGCTCTATGCCATGGACAGTTATACCAAGCAAGGATGAAACAAGCCTTCAACAAAAAGGTTCGACCTCGTGAATTTCAAGAAGGCGACCTCGTGCTTAAAAAGATCTTGTCTTTTCAACCAGATTCTAGGGGCAAATGGTCTCCTAATTACGAAGGCCCGTATGTTGTCAAAAGAACATTTTCTGGCGGCGCCATGACTCTTGTAACCATGGATGGTGATGAACTCCCACATCCTGTGAATGCTGATGCAGTCAAGAAATACTTTGTCTAAAAAAAAAAAAAAAAAAAATATACAAAAGAACAGCTCGGTAAGTCGAAAACCCGCAAAGGGCGACTTAGGCAAAAATGAGCGTCTCGGTGGATTGAAAACCTGAAAGGGCGGTCCAGGCAAAAATTAGAGACAAAAACAGAAAAATTCATCCTGGTAGATTGAAAACCTGAAAGGGCAATCTAGGCAAAAATTAAGGATTTATGACAAAGTAACTGCATCAGTCCATACTTCGTCACCTGAGGAGTCTTTCTCATCAAAGGATCTTCAATCAAATCATCGCCAATCTGAAGCGACAAGCACAGTTGTAACTCAAAGTTGTTAAGGGAATAGTGGTTATTGCTTTCAATGTAGCCTTTTCCGCATAATTACCATTTCCAACTTTTGTACATACTCCATGGAATCACGCCTTTAGCTGATTACCATCCTCTTAAATAAATTTGAGCCTTGTGCCCTTTGTTTGCAATCTCTAATTTCTTTTAGCTTTCAAAATGACGCTTTAATTGTGTTATTCACTTTTGAAACAAAAAAAGAAAAATAAGTTTTAAATGAATTTACTTCACTTTTCTTTTTCAAAATAAAAGCGAAATTTTCCTTTGAGTTGTGAACAACGGAAGGAACATCAGCAATCGTCTCCGTAGGATGAACAAAAGGATTCTCCCTGAAAAATTGTTGAGACAATGGTATTCTTGTCCCAGAAAAGAATTCTTGAAGCAATTATCCCTCGAGGTAAAGAAGCTCTTCTATCCCCAATGAAGAAGCTCTTCTATCCCCAATGAAGAAGGTCTTTTATCCCCAGTAACGAAGATTTTCTATCTCCAGTGAAAAGGTTCTTCCATCTCAATAAGAAAAGATGCTCATCTTCCCCAGAGAAGTTGAAAGCACGCAACACCATTCATCACCCGTGTTGAAAAACATTTGCCAAGTATCTGGTTGTATTGCGACGTCGGTCCTTCTCCAGTATACATTTCTTTGTCTGTCAGTATTGTTAACATGCATGCTACATTCATGACATTCATCATTCATACATATTTGCATCATTTATGCATTTTTCCATAATCGCTTGTTTAGGATATATCTATCCCAAAAAAAGTAGAAGAAAAAGAAAAAAAGAGAAACAAGTATGGGCGTGTCATCTCTCCAAGTAGGTTGTCACCCATAAGCAGAAAGAACATCTTCTTTCTCCAGTTCCCCACTGAGATCATTCCTCGTGGAAGAAGGTTTCTTTAGTTTCTCCTCTCAAAACGAAGGAGAAAATCCCCAGTCGAGTTCATTCCTCATTGGGTAAAAAGTCTTGTTTGACTGTTTCTTTCCAATTCATTCATGGATAGAACCCTGTCTTTACCAAAGATTCAAATTCTGATTCCTCAAACAGAGTCGTGAAAAACAAACAATAAGCAATAGCCTCATCGTCTGAGCAGCTTATTTCTCTTTCAAAAGATTTTTCCTCTCTAGAAAATCAATCATGAAGACCATTTGACAATCAGGGCCTTATTACTGTTCACAAGGCTGAATAACCAGTAATTTCCCTAGCAAAGTCTCCAAAATCATTTTGTCACTTGGCTGATAATTGATCATGTCTTCAAAACCACTATCACAAGGCTGGTAGTCGGTAACCTTTTGTTCTGGTTATATTATTAAACATGTCTATCACCATGCTGATAGTCGGTAATATTAACCAAACCTTTGAAACTCTTTTTACCTTGTCAAGTCTATCACCATATTGATAGTCGGTAATACGGTTTCACACCTTCCACCTTCGCATTATTAAACAAGTCTATCCCCAAGCTGATAGTCGATAATGCCGATAGGTAAGCTTTTCTTACAAAGCTATCATTCCCCGGTGAAGCATACACTTGCTTTCCCGAAAAAACGGATTCTCTTCCTAAAACGGATTGAGACATCCTTCCCGATCACTTTTCCCCAGTGGAGTCAGTTCTCTATATCCCCTCGGTAAAGATATCCTTGCATCATTCGCAATTTTGGTATCTTAGGTCCAAAATTCGCGTCTTCTGATATTTAAGTCTCTTCCACCTTATCAAAACGAAGATTTTCAATCTTCATGTCTCAGGTTGAAGAAACTTAAATAGGGGCATCTGTCATACCCCAATTTTTGACCTAAGATACCATCTCATATCATTTGCATATGCATCATTTGCATCTCTAACAAATTGCATAGCTTGTGTTTGCTACTTGTGACTCAGCAGGATTTAATCAGGAAATCACTCATCAGTGCAAATAACACTCAATTAGGGTTTTGTTCTCCCTTCATCTCAAATGAATCATCTTCATCAATAATCAACATTTGGTCCTCAGAAATTCATTTCAACAAGCTCAACAGCTTTGAATCGACTGAATTAGGGTTTTGACTGAAGACAGCACACTCCTGACTTTTGCTCAGAATTTGACCTAATGGCTTGGGACATGATATCAAGACCTCAAGTGCATCATTTTGACCTAATCCATTGGTTCATAACATCTCCTACACAAAGATTGATCAGACAAATCCTCAGATCAGGGTTTTGAACTATCAGGGACTGAAATCAGGGATCACATTTGGGAAACCCTAAAAATCCCCAGGGAGTCAATCAAAGGTTTCAATCATCTTCAAATAATCCCTATGACAACATCCAATGGAAGGTATTAGCACCCCTCACGCCCATCGTACTCGATGGTATCCACCTATGTTTGTTTCTATCTAAAGGGTGTATAACTATGTCTATGTCTAAATGCGAAATGAATGCAAAATGTAGGGAAAAGAAATAATTGTACTCGCACGGGCCCTACCCCGCTGCCTACGTATCCTTTTCAGGAATCAGAGTTACCGTAGCTCGGCTCACGATTTTCTGTTTGTTTTTGTGTGTTTTAATTGGGCGGAGTTAACGCTCGCGCTCTTGCACAAGGGGACAGCCTAGGATGCAATGGAGCGGAGATAACAATGCCCTTAAGAAAAGAGGGAAGAGAGAGAGAATTGGTTTGTATCTTTTAAGGGTAATTCCATGATGACGAGAACCCACTACAAGGTCTCGCATCACTTCCTTACTTTGTGTTAAATCTGACCATTTATTAGTGTTTTAAGTGTTTTTGGTTGGTGTTTTTTAAAGGGATTTAATTTGTGACTTAGATCATACCAAAAAGAGTTTTGTTTTGCATATTTAGAGAACGCACATCGAGGCCTACGCCACAATCGTTTCTCTAAATGGCGGTTAAGAAATACATCGAGGCTTCACACCTCAATCATTTCTTCTCCGCTAAGTAAAGGAAATACAAAAAGAAGTTTTTTTAATGAATATTTAGAGAATGCACATCGAGGCCTACGCCACAATCGTTTCTCTAAATAACGGTTAAGAAATACATCGAGGCCTCACACCTCAACCATTTCTTCTCCGCTAAGTAGGAAAGAACATACATCGAGGCCTACGCCTCAATCATTTCCTTCCTACCATGAAATATAGCAACGGTATGATCTTCATCGATTTTTATTAAGCATTTTAAAAGTTGAAAAGAAAAAGAATGAAATAGGGAACTAATCCTAAATTCTAATCTATGTTGTTATACAAGTCTAAATCCTAATGTTAACATGAGACTAAATTCTAAAAGGAGTATTAAGATGGTGTCAAAGTAGGCCTAAAATAAGGCCAAAAACAAGTAACGAAATCACACAGCGATTATATAAAACGAAAACGGAAATAGTACAAAACGATTCAAGCATTAGCACAAAATTAAACTAAAAAAAACTATTATTTTTGTGTATTTTTAGTGAAGCAAAGAACTACCAAAATTTCGATTTTAATCCTAAACAAACTACTATTTTTATGAGATATTTATGTGGGAAATTTTATCAATTAATGACTAAAAGAAACTACAAATTAAACTCTAAAAAAAAAATCTAAAATCTATCAAGTTTTTATTGATTTCATATGCATTTATTATCAAAAATGTAGTAAAAAAACTAAGTAAAAAAACCTAAAACTATCAATTTCTTATGTGAGTCAGGGGAGTGTGAAATCAGAAAACAGTGGTGCAGTCAATGAATTGACGCAGGCCCAGCAGAGGAGGCCCATAAAGTTTTTGTTTGCTATTGAACATACCGAAAATGATGCTAAGGGGCTTACTGGGGGGTGAGAGTCAGAGTTAGGCCCAATGAGTGTTTTGGTGATCCATTATTTTGTTCAGATTCAATTATTTTTTAGATTTTTATCTGAATTAAAAAAACGAATTAAATAAAAACTAACAAAACTAAGAACGAAAATGGAAATTAGGGTTCAAGTTAATGTGACCATTCATCTCTCAAACGCAAACCTTTCTTTCTCTCGTACATGAACTCCGGCGAGAATGTTCACCGCGAACTCCACCTCACGCCACAAATCCGGCGACCTTCTCCACCTTTTCTTAACCAAAATTTAAACCTAAACTCAAAAATAAACGTGAATTCGCAGAAAGCCACACCATCGGACGGAATCGGAGAGCCTAAGTTCCGAAACCCTAGCTATTTCAAATTGCAATTAAACGGCGCATAAGAGGAATCCAGACGCGAAACCTTAGGGGAAACGCACATGAAGGTCTAATCCCCACATTGACATCAAGAATCGGGCAAATACTGTGCAAGAACGAATGATCAGGAGACTCACCGGTGACGACGATTCCTAGAGGCGCTTCAACGGAGAAGAAGATACCAGAGGTTCTTCAGGTAACTTCGTTCCTTCAATGCATCGCGACTCTTCTCCTTCTTCTCTTCTCTTTTCGATTTGCGAAATTCTGAGTTTTTTGAGTTGTTCTGAATTGAATGTGTGAAGAATTTTCCTGTGTGAATGTTGAAAGTATTGAGAATTGTTGATAGAAGGGAGTGGTGGCTGAGCTCGGTTGTTTAGAGTTTCAGAGGTTGGAACTCTAACAACAGTGGTGGTTAAGAGCTTTTGAGTGAGGGTGAGAAATGAATGGTGATGTAGGTTGAGGAAGATGATGATAAAGTGTGAAAAATGGTGGAGAGAGAGGTTGAGAGGTGAGGGATGAAGAGTGATAGGTGGACGGTTATGGTGTTGAGGTTTGAATTGTGGAGGGAGAACTGTTATATAGAAGTTGAGGTGGTATGAAATCAGTTAGAGATTGAGAGTGATTGAGGGCCCTAGGATCTGTGAATTAGTTATTGAATTGAAGGGTGGATTAGAGGTTAGTCTTTCTGTTAGAGTCTGTTTGCTGAACTGGAAGTTAATTGTTAGGTTGTTTATTCTGTTTTGGACAGTTAGAAGTTATAGGAGTTAGTTAGTCATCGGGATTGGAGGGTGGTGATTGAAGCTGAGCTGGCAATTCGGTTATGTCATACCCCAATTTTTGACCTAAGATACCATCTCATATCATTTGCATATGCATCATTTGCATCTCTAACAAATTGCATAGCTTGTGTTTGCTACTTGTGACTCAGCAGGATTTAATCAGGAAATCACTCATCAGTGCAAATAACACTTAATTAGGGTTTTGTTCTCCCTTCATCTCAAATGAATCATCTTCATCAATAATCAACATTTGGTCCTCAGAAATTCATTTCAACAAGCTCAACAGCTTTGAATCGACTGAATTAGGGTTTTGACTGAAGACAGCACACTCCTGACTTTTGCTCAGAATTTGACCTAATGGCTTGGGACATGATATCAAGACCTCAAGTGCATCATTTTGACCTAATCCATTGGTTCATAACATCTCCTACACAAAGATTGATCAGACAAATCCTCAGATCAGGGTTTTGAACTATCAGGGACTGAAATCAGGGATCACATTTGGGAAACCCTAAAAATCCCCAGGGAGTCAATCAAAGGTTTCAATCATCTTCAAATAATCCCTATGACAACATCCAATGGAAATTACATCTCAATTCAAGATCCACAGTCATCAATTTCATCTGGTCGACAATTAGGGTTTTTGACCTAATTCATTGAATAGCTGACTTTTTAATCAGGACATGGTGCCACAACTCAAAACATGGCTCAATATCCTCTAATGCTTCAATGTGATCCATTCATACCATTCATATGGTGAGGATAGCATGTTTCATTTGAAATCTCCAGAAACGCGATTCGTCTGAAAAAGTCAACTGTACAAGATCACCATTGACTTTTGGGGAATTTTGGTCAACCATGACTTTTGAAGTTGAAAATCATCAATATATGAAGTATGAAGTCATTTGATCAAGAAAAATCAAGAAAATCAATCAAGAATCAAAAAGTCAAAAGTTTGACTTTCATACTTGGAAAATTTTTCTAAGTGTTTTTCATGGTTTTTTCCAAACTTTGAAAGGGAATAACTCAAAATTTCACCTACAAACTGAAAAAAACTTCCAACATGAAAGTTGTAGATTTTGATCCAATAAACAACTTTGACACATATAATTTTTTTCCATAAGATCAACCATTTAAGAGATATGGAGCTTCAAAGTTGGTATCCTTTGAAAACTTCACTTAAAACCTCATTTTTCTCAAAGTTCATGGATCTTTTTCACCCACTTCCTTAAAGATCTTGAAGAAACTTTCAACTAGGGTTTTGAAGTATGTAATATGAGCTTTCCAAAATGTCCAAGAGCATGGAAAAATATGGAGTGTAGCTATGGTTTTGAATTTTGACATTAGTGACCATTTCACTTGAAATTTCAAGCCATTTTTGCAAAGTTATGAACCAATTTGCCAAATAATGCAAGTAATGACACACCAAAGCAATGATTGAATGATATTTTCTGGTTTAAGATCAGATAGGAAAGAGATAAGAAGCTTGGCCAAAATAACCATGGTTTAGTTACTTTTAACCATTGCATTAAATGTGAAAGATTCCTTTCTATCCCTTAAGCCAAATCATCAAACTTTGAAGCAAGTTGCAAAGCTCTGAGTGCAGACTCTTTGGCCTATAAATAGAGGTCCAAACTCCATTCAAAATCACACCAAAGTCACACAAATTATAGGCTTTCTCTTTCTTTCTTAGAATGCAAGTTTCTTAAGTTTCAAAGAGGTAAAATGCTCAACCTCTAAACCTTTGAATTTCTGACCAAAGTGATGCTTCCCACAAACCACAAACATCATATGGGATGTGTTTGATCCACTCACACACTCTAAAAACATCTCAAACTCAAAATCACTACCTCACTTCTCAAATATGCATAATCTAAGCCTTATCATGCCAAAATCCATTCAAGATCATTTCTGTCCAAAATAACACTTCTAACACCTCACATATATCACATATGAACTATCCAAACACTCACATATGATCTGTAACCTCATAATCTTCAGATTCGATTCACACTCCAAGGTTATGCAGTTCGGGTACCACAGCTTAGCACAGATGAATTCATATGGTTCCAAGCATCCAGACACCTTCCATAATCATCATTGAAGCTATTCAGATTGATACAAAGCATCTGTAACATCTCCAGATCAAAATCCAATTCTCAGTTTGGCCGTTTTTGAGGTAAGTGCACTTGAACTTCAAACTCATACTTGCACGCATCATAAATGAAATATGAGCATACCATCTTGTTTCTGCACCTATGAGGATCATTAACCCTCAATCAATTGCATCATAACATGATCATACACGATTTCACATTGAATTTCAGTTCTAGGGTTCTTCGTGTTCATCAGAAAATTGATAGTCTTAGAGTGAAAATAAATGAAATTAAATGCTATCATCATGTTCCTCGTCCAAAACCGAGCAAGATAGACCCTTCACTTGATCAATTTGGTTCAGTTTCAAGAATTTTCAAAATCAAATGGGGATGGTGTTCTTGGCGCCATTTTCTGTTCATAATTTTCAAATATCAGTTTTCAAATATAATTAAACGAAGTTGTTATAATAACAAGCTGCGCGCGCAGCTGGGTTGGCAAGTGTTTTGGCTGGTAAACACAAGGGCGTGGGTTCAACACCTCTAGGGACCAAAACCATTTTTTTTACAACTATTTTTCTTTCATTTTTTAACAAACTTCAATTAATTATTTAACTAACCAAATCAATTCATTTTTCATTCATTTTTTACACACCTCTCATTTAATATATATATTTTAAGAATATCAAAAAAAATCATCAAAAAATATTTATTTGATACATTTTAAATAGTTTTAAAATGACTTGTTTTTTAAGTAATTTTAATACTTTTAAATACTATTTTTCATTTGATTTTCAAACTTAGTAACTTGTAAATATTTTTTGAAGCAAATCCTAATCATCTAAGTGTTAATTGAGGGTGATCTTTTGATTAAATTGACTTCTTTCAAAATTCAAATCGTTTTAAAACGAGCGATCGCGGTACTTTTCAAAAACAATGAACCATTTCTTTTTGAAACTTTTGATTAAATCTTTTAATTGATTGATTTTCAAAACGATGTGGGGCCTCTCGAATATTAGAGAGTATAAGTCCCTTTCGTTTTTCTTTGTACAGTTTTTTAACAGAAAACTTTTTCCAAATTGCTTCCAAACAGTTCTTTCAAAAAAACATTCAAATCATTTTCAAAACCATCCACCCTGTTTTATGAAAATAAAACAGGGGCCTCTCGAATATTAGAGAGTATAAGACCCACTCTTTTTTTCCTTTTATACAAGTTTTTTCTTTATACAAAAAAAAACTCTTTCAAAACAATACTTTTCAAACTGTTTTCAAAACGACGAAAGACGCATTTGTAAATAAAACAATCAACCATTGTTTTATAAAATACCATGGGCCTCCATGTAGGTATAAGTCCCAAGCCCTTTTGTACATACCCACTCAAGTACATGAAATTAGGTATTTCATTGTACGCCTTTTGTACATATCTCGATCAGTTTGATTTTTAACTTTGAATAACAAACCAAAAATGAAGGTTTTTCTTTAAATCTTCCCAAAAATACCATGGGCCTCCATGTAGGTATAAGTCCCAAGCCCTTTGTAAATACCTGTTTACATAGCTTTGAATAAATTCAAGTGGACCTCTCCTCGAGTATGAGTCCCGAGCCCCGTGTATACAAATGGATTATGCTTACAGGTATATTTCCTTCATAAACTCTATTATATACACACACTTTGTCATATATAACTGTTCATATAACTGTTCATATTTGTTCATGTACTTGTGCATATTTGTTTATACTTGTTCATATGTGTGATATGTGTGCTTGTTCAACTTAGTACAACACTAGGTTCCCCATAGCCTCCTATTGGGCTTCGTGCAAAGAATCTCCCTAGTTTAGGTTAGGACATAGAGTATGGTTTCCCGGTGAAATCGCTCTAAGAGCTCAAACCAACTATACCACGCCTCCCCTTGGGCTTTGTACAAACGAGTGTCCCTCCCATAGCCTCCTCTTGGGCTTACAATGCAAGGACCCTGGATTGTCCCTCCCATAGCCTCCTCTTGGGCTTACAATGCAAGGACCCTCGGATAGCCTCCTCTTGGGCTTCGTACAAGGACCCACGGGCTTCTTATAAGCATCCCAAATATCCAAAACCAAATACCCTAGGAGATTAGACATTTTTCATCTCTATGCTAGGAGTATCTCTTATATATCATCACAATCAATCAATCAATCAAACTTTTTTTTGCCACAAGGCTGGCTAAATCAATCAAACTTTTTTGCCACAAGGCTGGCTAATCAATCAAACTGTTTTACCACCGTACTGGATGATTAATCAAAGTTTTTGTCACAAGGCTGACTTCATTGAAACTTTTGCCACGAGGCTGGCTGATTAATCAAAACTTTTTGTCACAAGGCTGACTTCATTGAAAGTTTTTGCCACAAGGCTGGTTAAACAAACAAAAATCAAACAGATGTATGTGATGATATAGATTAGATACATCTAGCATTTAGACGACATTTGTCTATTTTCCTTTGCTTCCACTAGCATAAGTGGGAACTACGATTGCTCTAACTTTCTCAACATCCCTTTGAGAATACGTAGGCACAAGGTCGATCCTTGGCGAGCAAAACAAAACAAAAAAACCATTCAAACCTTAGCACCCGTAGACCCCGAGCTACAGATGCTCTGATTCCCTCTAAGGGATATGTATGCAGAGGATCGCGATGATCTTTGCGAGCATAATCAAACAAACACCTTAGGTCCCACCTATTTCACAAGAACCTCTCAATAACATGGAATGAAAAACAAAGCAAAGAAACCTATAGAGTACTATAGATACGTTGGGTGCTAATACCTTCCCTTCGTATAACCAACCCTCTTACCCAAGATCTCTCCCCCCACTTTTAGGTTATTGCAGCTTTTTTCCTTTTCCTCCTTTGGAAATAATAAAAAGTTTGGTCGAAACAAAGAAAAATCATTTTTTATGAGCACTCGAGCCCAAAGAAGGCATCAGGTGTCTCATCCCACAAAAAAGAGGAACAAAACGATTTTTCGCCCGCGACAGGTTATGGTTAGTTAATTCTGTTTTTGATGGTTGTTAGGAAGCTGTTGGTTAGTTATGGGATTCAGTTAGATGTTAACTGTTGTGTAACTGATTTTTGGAGGTGGTTATGTGAGGTTGGGATTAGTTGAAGGCTGTTTTTTCTGTTAAAGATATTAATTGTTAATATGTTGTTAATGCAGGGAGGCTGAGTTTGGTTTGAAAATGATATCTTGTGCATGCGTTCCAGCATCAGAAACCGTGGCGGAGGTTAGTTCAGATCCAAAACCACCAAGGCTCAGGCTAACACACTCTGGAGTATGGAATTAGGGATGACTTGGAGTAGGTATATCAGAATTTTCCTCCTCCAAACTTGTATGGTCTTTCATGCTTGAAATCTCTTTTGATCAAACCGGGCTTCCTGAATTTCATCCGACTTGTACATGCTAACTGTTAGTTTAACAGAGTCATGTTTGGACTGAATTTTGATTTTTGGATGATGATGCATGTTCTGATTTGGTTTTCTTTGTATTTTCTGCTGAACTGATCTTTGGACAATTGTTTCTTGTTTGATTTTCCTGAACTGGAACGAATAAGGAGTTTATGGCTGTTTGTGTTTGCGCTTGTGTGTATGCAAGACTGTTAATGTGAAAGGTTTGAAATTAGTTAAGGTGAAATGAATCGGTTAGTGATGGTATATGTGATGTTTGTGGCTGTTAGTTTAGGGGACTAATTGGTGTGTTAGCAAAATTGGTTCTTTGTCATGACAATTAGGATTGGTTAGATGTTGGTAACTGAATGCTAACAGGTTTATTCTGAGAATGTTATATCTAAGCTGGTTTATGAACTTTTCTTTGGCAGGGTACATGGATCTTGATATGGTCGAAGCGACATAAGGTCAAAGGTTGGAAGATGAATGGAGATGGCTAACGGAATAAGAAAGTGCAAGTGAAGGGTTTTAGCAAAACATGAGTCAACTGTATTTTTTGTTGCTGAAATTTTCTACGTAGTTGCAATATATGGATTTGTAATGGGAATTGGACTTTTGAATTTTTGTAATGGATATTTGTATTGTATGATTTTTGTAATGAAATTTGAGCGGGCTTTTAGTAACGGATGAGAACCTTTGGACAATTTTTGTAATCTTGTAAATTTCCCTTTATGAATAACTTTGAATCCAATGAGTCCTTGAATTTATCTCTTGACTTTGTGGGCATCTCAACGGTGTTTCTTTCGATTTTACCTCTAGATCTCAATGACATGAAGAATGAATGAAACTTGGATAATACTTGAATGAGCTTGAATCGAATGTTGAACTTTTCTTCAAGTAATAAAGCTTTTGCAAATATTCCAAATTCCTTCCACTTTATCTTCCAATGTTGTATGCTTGAGAACTTTGATTCATTTTACAAAGGTAAACACAAATTCAACTTCAAAGTGTTAATGAATCCAAATTCGACTTCACCCCTCAAGGAAACCTTGACTTCAATTCGATCTTCTAATCCATATCAAACTTGCATGACATGCGCCAAGTAACTGAAAGAGTAGAACTTAAAATTCCATCTTCAATTAATGGGCCTCAATGATCACATACCCAAATCTTCTCATTCCTTTATATTGAGAGGCAACTTCATGACTTGATTTGTTCGACAAAGAACCCAAGCAAACTTATTTGAACCCTTGATGGACCACTTAAATATTTGATCTCTTGAGAAGCCCTGAGTTTAATGAAGTTCATGATGACCAAATGCTTTGTGCCGAGACCCAAGTGAAACTCAACTTGCTTTATAACCTTTGGTCACATGCTTTTTAAATGTTAATGATGCATGAGTTATGTTAATGCCCTAATGGAGGTATGCAGATGAAATGGGAAGTATAAGCCAGTTAAAATAAGGGGTAGGACAAATTTGGGGTATGACAGCTGCCCCTATTTAATCGTCTTAAACCTGAAGGTGAGATTGGCGCTAGCCTTTCGAACGTTCAAGGTAGAAGAAGATTAAATATCAAGACCTGAAATTTGTCCTGAAGAGACGATGGTGTAAGTGTTATCCTCTTTTTTTTTCGTTTTTGATATCTGCTGGGGAAAGAGGTTTTTTTTTTGTGGCAATATTTACAGTGAACAATGAATTTGGATGGAGATAGCTTATAACGTGGTAGCGGTGCCGACACGGGGTTTTCAAAGAGGATGGTTGTATGAAACAATGACCGAAAGGAAAAAGATCTCGTACGATCTATGACTCAACATCGACTCGACATCAGGAGAGGATCTCGTACGATCTTCAGGACTGAAAGAATAAGATCTCTTACGATCTATGACTCAACATCGACTCAACATCAGGAGAAGACCTAAGCATGATCTTCAGGACTGAAAGAATAAGATCTATTACGATCTATGACTCAACATCGACTCAACATCAGGAGAAGACCTAAGCATGATCTTCAGGACTGAAAGGATAAGATCTATTACGATCTATGACTCAACATCGACTCGACACCAGGAGAAGACCTAAGCATGATCTTCAGGACTGAAAGAATAAGATCTCTTACGATCTATGACTCAACATCGACTCGACACCAGGAGAAGACCTAAGCATGATCTTCAGGACTGAAAGAATAAGATCTATTACGATCTATGACTCAACATCGACTCGACACCAGGAGAAGACCTAAGCATGATCTTCAGGACTGAAAGAATAAGATCTCTTACGATCTATGACTCATCATCGACTCAACATCAGGAGAAGACCTAAGCATGATCTTCAGGACTGAAAGAATAAGATCTCTTACGATCTATGATTCAACATCGACTCGACACCAGGGACAAAAGAAGACATTGTGTCAGACACTCATCAGAGATTGAAGATACCTCGCCTCGGCACCGTGGTTGGAAGAGATTTGAAATGTAGTAGCAGATATCAATCAGAATTTGTAAGGACAACCTTTTGTGTGGGGATGTATTATTGTCTTGACTGGGTGCGGATTTGTATTATCTGGCTTGTGCTTTGTATGCATGTTTGAATTTTTCTGTGGCGTAATGTTCCATTTTGATGGATATGCTACGCTTTTGAGGATGCAATGTTATATGCAGTGAACGCTATATGCAGGATGCCAAATAAAGGCATTGATGAGGTAAACACCAGGGAGAATCCCCTTAGCGTTAAGGACCATGCGGAGGTGCCAATAGGTATTGGACTTTGATTTGTAAGATGCACCTTGAAGAATAGCTTGTGACTTCTCACCATGTGCCACTGCTCGGAGGATTTTCAATTTGAGGAGATTCCCTCGATTCACCATGTTAGGGATGAGAAATCCAGGTAACGAGCCTTGGTTAGGGAAGTAGGGCAACTCCTAGGAGAAATAAACTCCTGTGCTTGAGGAATGGAACAAACTCTCGGGAGAAATTAACTCCGTGTTTGGGGAGAGACCAAGTTTCCAGGAGAAATAAACTCCTATGATTGGGGAATTGACAAAATCTCAGGAGAAATAAACTCCTACGCTTGGGAGAGACCTAGTTTCCAGGAGAAATAAACTCCTATGATTGGGGAGAGAACAAAATAACCCAAGAGATTGTGCCCCAAGCTTCACGACCCATGAAGGAATTTGCACTATAGAATCCTTGGAGAGATTTGTCGAATCTCGACGTAATTGCCTCAGATTGGTCAAACTCAAGAGATGTTCCTCGACATGATTGCCCCAGGTTGATGGAAGCTTGAAGAGAGATCCCTCGACGTGATTGCCCCAGATATGCTGAATTTGAGAGGTCAAACCTCGACTCATCTTCCCCTGATTAGGTACATCTTACTAGAATCCTCGAGCTTTCATTGTTTTGAAGTCAAACAAATACGGAAACAACTTTACCACGCTCGACGGAGTCTTCAAACTCTTCCCCTCAAGGTAATCAAGGAAAGCATTAACTGTTCATGCCCAACGGAGTTCTTTGAATAACTTGCCCCTTGATGGTCAACATTTGAGATGATTAGCTTTTACTCCTTGGAGTTCTCAAGTCTCTAGTGCTTTGACATGATCAAGTTGCTCACTGATTCTCATCCTGAAATTTCTTTGATGTTTAAGCAGATGTTTTGTATGCAAAAGGATGTTAATTCTAAGAATGATAATTCCAATGCAAAGCCTATGTTAGTCTTGAAGTTTAAAGAAACTTTTTATTGAAATGAGGTTGCGACCTCTTGTGACTGAATCACTAGTTGACACAACCTCGATTTTTGCATATAGAAGATAAAGCAAGCATACGATACCAACATGGAAATGAGTCTCGCTTCATTGGGAGTCAGTTAAACGCTATCTCATAGGAGTGTGCTTTCAAAATAACCCTACTTCAATTAGGACTTTTGAGGGTTGTAACTTGGCCAGGTTCACGGTTTTCAGAAAACAAAGGATTTTTAGGCTCAAAATTATTTGTACCCATCCCCTTCGTGATGTTCTCCAGTCCTATGTTCGATTAACTCAACATGAGTGTTCATTCCTCACAAGGAATTTGAAATGGTTGAGGAATCAATGAGGTTCTTTGGACATGGCAGTCACTTCATCTTGCATTCTTCTGATTGATCATCACACGACTTTGTTCCTTTGATGAGGATTTTTATTTTGTAATTCTTGTTTTCGCTTCTGCTTTCCCTAACTCTTGCCTGGACAAATTCTCTTGAACTTTATTTTGGAGTCCAGCGGGATGCCCTAACTTTTGCCTAAGTCACTTATTTCAAGTTTTTGACTTAGCGGGCTTTCTTTTTTTTTTTTTTTTTTATTCACTTTTTGAACAAGTCGTGTGATCTTGCGTTGCTCTCGATTTGTTTGAAATATTGTGACTGCCTCATTCTTTGATTGACGAGGGATAACCATTGCGGTATTATCATCTTTTGACCTCTTGATGGAATAAGGATAATCATTGCGGTTTTGACATTCCTCAACCTTTTGAAGGATAATCATTGTTGTATCCTTAGATGCATACCCTTTTGGTGAGTTTTGAACACTCAATCAAGTCAACTGAACACTACCTTGCCCCAAGGTTAAAATAAGGGTTTTTATGATTAGAAAAGAAACTCCTACTTCAAGGCTCAAAGGGGTTGACGAGGGTCTATCTCCCTTATGTCTCCGGTGTTTAGGGATTTGAAGCAATGCCTGTACATCCTCAGTAGGGTTTTATTCAAAAGCACACGATTAGAGATTTTTGCATTTTTATCTTTCATCATTCTCCCTCAGCTTTTTGCATAAGCAAGCAATTAGTAAAGTTGGTATCGTAATGCCAAAACATTTTATGAGTGATAACGAATGGATTACTTCAAGACAAACATAGACAATGTATTATGATTTTCATTCAGAAATTAACAAGTTTTTACATGCTATTGATGCTTAAGCACACAAATGAAAAATTACAATGAGAATGCAGTAAGAAACTAAATGGGTGTCGTTGTTGAGGAGACTTGACTCCGTCTGGACTTGTTGAGCTTGAATACTTTTTGCAGTTCTTTCCAAACACTTCAGATTACTCCAAAAGAGAACTCCAACGAAGTCACCCACGAGTCGTAAACTTTTGCCTTGCTTTAGGGATTCGAGCAATGCGAGTGATGCAATGCTCAAGATAAGAGTACGTCTTGCTTATCCCTCGTGCGGGAGCCCCAAGCATAGTTGCTAGAGTAGTAATCGCCATCATAAACGGGAAGAATCTTGTATGATCATCAACTCAAGAGAGCTACTTGTGGTGAAGAAGACCCAATACTAGAATCTTAACCAATTGTGATTCCAACAAACAAGGAAACGAATGAGCACAAGGCAATAGAATCACATCAATTTGTTTCTCATGTTCTTCTTGTCTCTGTTAACTAGCAAGGCCACTGAGAAGGAGATCATGAGAAAAGGCAACTGATATATGAAGTAGAACCTTGAGAATGAGAAGCATTGTGAAGAACACTCTTGATTATCACACGGAAGAAGATTCTGACGAAGTCATCCAGGAATTTGTAATGCTTTTAGGGATTCGAGCAATGCGAATGATGCAATGCTCAAGATAAGAGTGCGTCTTGCTTATCCCTCGTGCGGGAGCCCCAAGCATATTCATTGAAGAAGTATTCGCTATTAAACACGGAGGAACCTTGTGTGGTCACCAAACTTAGAGAAGCTACTTGTTGCAAGGAGAGCTCAAACACCAACTGAAACACCAACCTCCACGGATACAACTGAGCACAAAAACCTTGAGAATGAGAGATGCTTCTACAAAACATTCTTGATTACTTTTTGAAAAAGATTCTGACAAAGTTGCTCGAGAATTTGTGGTGCTTTCATTATTATTATACCAATGAGTTCAAACAAGGAAGTAGCCTTCTACAAAACAGGAAATGCTGAAATGAGCATGCGGAAATGAAATGATGATTGCCATAGTTGAGGAGCCTTGACTCCATTTGGGCTTATTATTCTTCTTCTTTTTTTTTTTGTGATACTTTCTGGAATGCGGGCATTCACTTATGCATGAACTCTTCGTTTTATGCGCAGGCCATTTGGAGTGAATGATATTACTTTGGAGTCAATGAGATCTTGGACTTTGTGTTTCAAAATATTACAATCCTCAGTTGAATGTCCAGATGTCCCAGAATGGTACTCACACCTTGCATTTAAGTCATATCCTTGAGGAATTGGTATTGGAGGGGGCTTAAACTCCCTTAGTTGGACCAAAGAATCCTTGAGCAAATGAGAAAGCAACTGACTATAGGTCATAGGAATTGGGTCAATCCTTCTTGGCGGTCTCCTTGGCGTTTGTGGACCCTGCTGATGGCAATGATTCCAGTACCCATTCTGTTCGGGTGTCTTCCTCTTTTGATCTGGCTGTGAAACAAATGGAGACTGATGAGGTGGGAAACCTGGAACCCAAGATGGTGCATTATGCTTCTGATTTGAAGTAGATCTGACATAGAAGTATGAATCAACCTTTTCCTCCACCACAGTTGGAACTCCATTTCCTCGAACAAACATACCCTCGGGGGTGAACAAAATCACTTTTGAATCAATGAGATCTTGAATTTGCTGCTTCAGCGCCCTACAATTCTCAATATCATGACCAGGTGCCCCAGAATGGAACTCACATCGAGCATTGGCATCAAAGGTGGGGGGAAGCTTTTCAGGCGTAGCCAATTCTCGTAGCTCAACCAACTGAAGCTCCAGCAAACGGGGAAGCAACTGAGCGTAAGGCATCGGGATAGGATTGAGAATTCTCTGAGGTATCTTAGGCTTTTTTCCACACATTTGGCCTCCTTGAAGAACAGATTGGCATGGAGGTAATGGCACATGGAGTTGAGGAGGAACTTCCTGAGGTATTCCATGAGTGGGAAGGGATCCTACTGAAGAGAAAGGATCAACAACTTCTGTTGCAGCAGTAGGAACAACATCCCCTTCCTTTCTTAGTACTGTTTTTAGAATTTCCATAACCAAGCTTAACTGAGTCTTCAACTGACTATTCTCTTCTTTTAGTGCATCCTGATTATGGACCAAGTCTTGCATCTCCAACATAAGATGACCCATTTGTTCCCTCATCTCATCCATTTCCTCACGGAGTTGTTCCATAGTTGATCTTGGAGTTGTGGCGGTGAGAAGTCAAATCTGTTGTTGATCTTGGAATCGGAATAGAAATGGTCCCATAAGTCTTTGAAAGAACCATGAAATGCATGATAGTATGAATGCATGTTTCATTTATGAGAGATCCTAAAGTCTTTTCACACACTTTCATTTTCTTTTCCTTTTTGAAATCAGAGCTTTGTTTTGTATAGAATATCTTTTCTTTTCTTTTTCTGCTTTTCTATTTCCTTTTTCTTTTTTCTCTTTTTTTTTTTTGGAAATAGACTTTAGGATCCCTCATAAATGAAGTGGATAAAGCAATGATGTTATGCAATGCAAAAGCATGGGATCAAGGTCCACATAATCTTAGTAACCACTGTACAATCCTCTGAATAACTGATATAGGTCAGATGTCATGAGATCAAAGGTCCGACATAGATCAGAGAACCAGAAGAACCATAATCATCAATAGAACCAAATAGTCACCAACAGAACCAAATAGTCACCAACGGTACCTGTCATGTATATCCCTCCCCACTCACGGGTGTAGTCTAGGTCAGGGTAGGTCAAAATGGCAACCAGCGTTATCAGTCCTCCTGAGGCACCAATGTTGTTGCATCTACATGCCAACAATGATACCCCATTTGGACCTCGACTGGGCGTGGATCTCATGATCGCACTAGACAAGACCTGACATCTCATCGGCGTCATGACTATCCACTCTATCCTAGGTATCCTATGTGTCACTCTGGCCTGGGTATTGGGCCTTTTACCTCATAGAACATCCCACCCAACCTGCAAACAGTGAAAATATGTGGCCTCCACGGAGACCCATAATATAGTCCAGATGCATGCGGAAAGTAAACATGATATGCAAAACAGGAAATAGACATGATATGCAAACATATACACAACATGTAAACACATAAACAAAACAAAGAAACACCCAATAAAAGAAACAAACAAAGGCTAGGATCGACTTGCTTAGGTAATCCCCAGCAGAGTCGCCAGCTGTCGCACGCTCGCGAAAAATGAACAGAGTCGCCACCAATATATTTATCCCAAAGAGGGAAAGGAATATCAGAAAACCTGGAAGAGAGAAAGGATAAGAGAAGGTCTTGCGACCAGAGAATCAAGGTACGGGAGTCGGTTACGCAAGGGGAAGGTATTAGCACCCCTCACGCCCATCGTACTCGATGGTATCCACCTATGTTTGTTTCTATCTAAAGGGTGTATAACTATGTCTATGTCTAAATGCGAAATGAATGCAAAATGTAGGGAAAAGAAATAATTGTACTCGCACGGGCCCTACCCCGCTGCCTACGTATCCTTTTCAGGAATCAGAGTTACCGTAGCTCGGCTCACGATTTTCTGTTTGTTTTTGTGTTTTTTAATTGGGCGGAGTTAACGCTCGCGCTCTTGCACAAGGGGACAGCCTAGGATGCAATGGAGCGGAGATAACAATGCCCTTAAGAAAAGAGGGAAGAGAGAGAGAATTGGTTTGTATCTTTTAAGGGTAATTCCATGATGACGAGAACCCACTACAAGGTCTCGCATCACTTCCTTACTTTGTGTTAAATCTGACCATTTATTAGTGTTTTAAGTGTTTTTGGTTGGTGTTTTTTAAAGGGATTTAATTTGTGACTTAGATCATACCA
The DNA here is from genome assembly GCF_029867415.1 of Vicia villosa. Taxonomy (NCBI): domain Eukaryota; kingdom Viridiplantae; phylum Streptophyta; class Magnoliopsida; order Fabales; family Fabaceae; genus Vicia; species Vicia villosa. The sequence continues at coordinate 129,684,610 of NC_081186.1, read as the reverse complement.
AAAAGAGTTTTGTTTTGCATATTTAGAGAACGCACATCGAGGCCTACGCCACAATCGTTTCTCTAAATGGCGGTTAAGAAATACATCGAGGCTTCACACCTCAATCATTTCTTCTCCGCTAAGTAAAGGAAATACAAAAAGAAGTTTTTTTAATGAATATTTAGAGAATGCACATCGAGGCCTACGCCACAATCGTTTCTCTAAATAACGGTTAAGAAATACATCGAGGCCTCACACCTCAACCATTTCTTCTCCGCTAAGTAGGAAAGAACATACATCGAGGCCTACGCCTCAATCATTTCCTTCCTACCATGAAATATAGCAACGGTATGATCTTCATCGATTTTTATTAAGTATTTTAAAAGTTGAAAAGAAAAAGAATGAAATAGGGAACTAATCCTAAATTCTAATCTATGTTGTTATACAAGTCTAAATCCTAATGTTAACATGAGACTAAATTCTAAAAGGAGTATTAAGATGGTGTCAAAGTAGGCCTAAAATAAGGCCAAAAACAAGTAACGAAATCACACAGCGATTATATAAAACGAAAACGGAAATAGTACAAAACGATTCAAGCATTAGCACAAAATTAAACTAAAAAAAACTATTATTTTTGTGTATTTTTAGTGAAGCAAAGAACTACCAAAATTTCGATTTTAATCCTAAACAAACTACTATTTTTATGAGATATTTATGTGGGAAATTTTATCAATTAACGACTAAAAGAAACTACAAATTAAACTCTAAAAAAAAAATCTAAAATCTATCAAGTTTTTATTGATTTCATATGCATTTATTATCAAAAATGTAGTAAAAAAACTAAGTAAAAAACCCTAAAACTATCAATTTCTTATGTGAGTCAGGGGAGTGTGAAATCAGAAAACAGTGGTGCAGTCAATGAATTGACGCAGGCCCAGCAGAGGAGGCCCATAAAGTTTTTGTTTGCTATTGAACATACCGAAAATGATGCTAAGGGGCTTACTGGGGGGTGAGAGTCAGAATTAGGCCCAATGAGTGTTTTGGTGATCCATTATTTTGTTCAGATTCAATTATTTTTTAGATTTTTATCTGAATTAAAAAAACGAATTAAATAAAAACTAACAAAACTAAGAACGAAAATGGAAATTAGGGTTCAAGTTAATGTGACCATTCATCTCTCAAACGCAAACCTTTCTTTCTCTCGTACATGAACTCCGGCGAGAATGTTCACCGCGAACTCCACCTCACGCCACAAATCCGACGACCTTCTCCACCTTTTCTTAACCAAAATTTAAACCTAAACTCAAAAATAAACGTGAATTCGCAGAAAGCCACACCATCGGACGGAATCGGAGAGCCTAAGTTCCAAAACCCTAGCTATTTCAAATTGCAATTAAACGGCGCATAAGAGGAATCCAGACGCGAAACCTTAGGGGAAACGCACATGAAGGTCTAATCCCCACATTGACATCAAGAATCGGGCAAATACTGTGCAAGAACGAATGATCAAGAGACTCACCGGTGACGACGATTCCTAGAGGCGCTTCAACGGAGAAGAAGATACCAGAGGTTCTTCAGGTAACTTCGTTCCTTCAATGCATCGCGACTCTTCTCCTTCTTCTCTTCTCTTTTCGATTTGCGAAATTCTGAGTTTTTTGAGTTGTTCTGAATTGAATGTGTGAAGAATTTTCCTGTGTGAATGTTGAAAGTATTGAGAATTGTTGATAGAAGGGAGTGGTGGCTGAGCTCGGTTGTTTAGAGTTTCAGAGGTTGGAGCTCTAACAACAGTGGTGGTTAAGAGCTTTTGAGTGAGGGTGAGAAATGAATGGTGATGTAGGTTGAGGAAGATGATGATAAAGTGTGAAAAATGGTGGAGAGAGAGGTTGAGAGGTGAGGGATGAAGAGTGATAGGTGGACGGTTATGGTGTTGAGGTTTGAATTGTGGAGGGAGAACTGTTATATAGAAGTTGAGGTGGTATGAAATCAGTTAGAGATTGAGAGTGATTGAGGGCCCTAGGATCTGTGAATTAGTTATTGAATTGAAGGGTGGATTAGAGGTTAGTCTTTCTGTTAGAGTCTGTTTGCTGAACTGGAAGTTAATTGTTAGGTTGTTTATTCTGTTTTGGACAGTTAGAAGTTATAGGAGTTAGTTAGTCATCGGGATTGGAGGGTGGTGATTGAAGCTGAGCTGGCAATTCGGTTATGGTTAGTTAATTCTGTTTTTGATGGTTGTTAGGAAGTTGTTGGTTAGTTATGGGATTCAGTTAGATGTTAACTGTTGTGTAACTGGTTTTTGGAGGTGGTTATGTGAGGTTGGGATTAGTTGAAGGCTGTTTTTTCTGTTAAAGATATTAATTGTTAATATGCTGTTAATGCAGGGAGGCTGAGTTTGGTTTGAAAATGATATCTTGTGCATGCGTTCCAGCATCAGAAACCGTGGCGGAGGTTAGTTCAGATCCAAAACCACCAAGGCTCAGGCTAACACACTCTGGAGTATGGAATTAGGGATGACTTGGAGTAGGTATATCAGAATTTTCCTCCTCCAAACTTGTATGGTCTTTCATGCTTGAAATCTCTTTTGATCAAACCGGGCTTCCTAAATTTCATCCGACTTGTACATGCTAACTGTTAGTTTAACAGAGTCATGTTTGGACTGAATTTTGATTTTTGGATGATGATGCATGTTCTGATTTGGTTTTCTTTGTATTTTCTGCTGAACTGATCTTTGGACAATTGTTTCTTGTTTGATTTTCCTGAACTGGAACGAATAAGGAGTTTATGGCTGTTTGTGTTTGCGCTTGTGTGTATGCAAGACTGTTAATGTGAAAGGTTTGAAATTAGTTAAGGTGAAATGAATCGGTTAGTGATGGTATATGTGATGTTTGTGGCTGTTAGTTTAGGGGACTAATTGGTGTGTTAGCAAAATTGGTTCTTTGTCATGACAATTAGGATTGGTTAGATGTTGGTAACTGAATGCTAACAGGTTTATTCTGAGAATGTTATATCTAAGCTGGTTTATGAACTTTTCTTTGGCAGGGTACATGGATCTTGATATGGTCGAAGCGACATGAGGTCAAAGGTTGGAAGATGAATGGAGATGGCTAACGGAATAAGAAAGTGCAAGTGAAGGGTTTTAGCAAAACATGAGTCAACTGTATTTTTTGTTGCTGAAATTTTCTACGTAGTTGCAATATATGGATTTGTAATGGGAATTGGACTTTTGAATTTTTGTAATGGATATTTGTATTGTATGATTTTTGTAATGAAATTTGAGCGGGCTTTTAGTAACGGATGAGAACCTTTGGACAATTTTTGTAATCTTGTAAATTTCCCTTTATAAATAACTTTGAATCCAATGAGTCCTTGAATTTATCTCTTGACTTTGTGGGCATCTCAACGGTGTTTCTTTCGATTTTACCTCTAGATCTCAATGACATGAAGAATGAATGAAACTTGGATAATACTTGAATGAGCTTGAATCGAATGTTGAACTTTTCTTCAAGTAATAAAGCTTTTGCAAATATTCCAAATTCCTTCCACTTTATCTTCCAATGTTGTATGCTTGAGAAATTTGATTCATTTTACAAAGGTAAACACAAATTCAACTTCAAAGTGTTAATGAATCCAAATTCGACTTCACCCCTCAAGGAAACCTTGACTTCAATTCGATCTTCTAATCCATATCAAACTTGCATGACATGCGCCAAGTAACTGAAAGAGTAGAACTTAAAATTCCATCTTCAATTAATGGGCCTCAATGATCACATACCCAAATCTTCTCATTCCTTTATATTGAGAGGCAACTTCATGACTTGATTTGTTCGACAAAGAACCCAAGCAAACTTATTTGAACCCTTGATGGACCACTTAAATATTTGATCTCTTGAGAAGCCCTGAGTTTAATGAAGTTCATGATGACCAAATGCTTTGTGCCGAGACCCAAGTGAAACTCAACTTGCTTTATAACCTTTGGTCACATGCTTTTTAAATGTTAATGATGCATGAGTTATGTTAATGCCCTAATGGAGGTATGCAGATGAAATGGGAAGTATAAGCCAGTTAAAATAAGGGGTAGGACAAATTTGGGGTATGACAGTAGAGTCAAAACCAACAAAAACAGTTAGCCTCAACCTTGGGCTTCATACAAGGCACCCAAACAATAAAACTCCCCTGTCAAAGAGTCAGCCTCAACCTTGGGCATTGTACAAGGCAGATAATAGAGTCTCCCCAGTGAGTTCTTCATCTTTCAGTAGCCACAATCTTGGGCTTTGTACAAGGCAGTTTAAACCATACTTTCATGTGTCAAAGATTCCTAACACCTAGGATCTTTTCCCCATAGAGTCATCCATACTCAGTTTATTTAAGAGTCTGCCACAACCTTGGGCTTTGTACAAGGCAGAAAATAATGTTTTCCCTAGCTAGAGTCAGCCACAACCTTGGGCTTTGTACAAGGCACATAAAATAGAGTCATTCATTCAATTATCCTCAACAGTCAGCCACAACCTTGGGCTTTGTACAAGGCACATAAATAGAGTCTCCCTAAGTAGAGTCAGCCTCAATTCTGGGCTTTGTACAGAACACAAAAATACCCTGTAATTAATCCCTAGTAGAGTTATCATTTCAATATATTAATTAATCAATCAAAAAAAGCCTCAAGCTTGGGCCTCATACAAGCCAGCTAAAGTCAAATCTTTTATACAGTAGATAGACATAGCTTATCTCTATAGAGAGATATTTTTACTACTCTACCACATTCAAACAAACATTACATTTCATTTCAATTTTAATCAAGTCTCCCATTTAGGATTTTGAAAGGCATGAGCTGGCAGTAAAACCCAGACATGTGGTAACTTTCCCTAATTTGGATGAGCATCTTTCTTTCATTTAAGAGGCATTTGACTGGTATACTTGCACATACACAAGTAAGGTCCCCCTCTTGAATGAAATGAATTCAGTTATTCTGTCACTCCTTTAAATGTTTGTGGTAGAATAGTACAAATACCTCTCTGTAGAGATGATTTCATGTCTCTTTACTGTAAACAGAGATTTAATTCCAAGCTTCAACCTTGAGCTTTAAGCAAGGCACCAAAAAAAAACAATTAATTTCCCTAGTTAGTTCCCCGAACTACATTAAGCTCTGACTTCCACTAGGGATATGTAGGCATGAGGTTCACAAGGAATCTCAGCGAGCTAATAAAATACCAAAAATAGTCAGTCTGTCTGTCTGTCTTTCTTTTAATCAATTCAATTCCTTCTCCTAACACAAAGGAGAAACTTTCCCAATCATTAGCAATAAACACAATCACAATGACACAGAGAAGGTTCCTGTAGAGTACTACAGATATGTAGGGTGTTTAAACACTTCCCTATGTATAACCGACCTCCCGGACTCCAGAATTTCTAGTCTAGGTGTAATCCCCACACTTAGCAAACTCCTAGGGTTTAGTTGAGATCTTTTTTTCCCTTTCCTACTCGTAGGACCAATAAGAAAGTTCGTGTGATATCGTAGGAAGAACTGAAATAAAATTCATCCCACCACGGGCGCATTCTCCTTCCAAATTTCGCGTGAAGGGTCTAGCGTGCCGTCCTCCCAAGTGAAACGGGGAGGTAAAAAAAACGACACCACAGAGGTGTGCAAATCAAATAAGCCTGATCCATCAGTTTCTTCTGAGTATTGATCTATGAACTAAGGATTTTTGAAGCATAGGCGTTGTGGATTTTTCTTTATCAGGCTACAAGGCTATTCTCATTAAAGCTCATAAAAGGCAAGGAATTAGGGTTTATTTCCCTACTTGTGGTGATCAACGGGTCCTTTTGATTTAAAGCTTGGGACTTTATGTCATTGTGCTTGCGGTCATTTTAAGAAGGAGGGCATTTTGATGGAGCTTTTACTTTTGGTCAAAGTCAACCCTAAAAGGTTGGATTTTTGACCAAAGTACATGATAAGTTTCTTATGGTTTTCATTTTACTTTGAGGAATATTCATTCAAGCATGTCAAGAGTGCGTAAAGTTGGAAGAACTAGTTGAAAACTCAAATAGTGGAACAAATACAATTTGGAGGGAAACTGTGACTCATTTCATCTCTTCACAAAATTCCTAAAGCTACTCATTACAAGGGAAGCATAAATATATGTCAAAGAAAAAACAGTAGCCTTGCACTTGTGATACACTTGAAATATACCACAACTCCAATACAAACTTTCAAGCAATACAGGTTGTATACTCGAGCCTTAAACATCTAAAGAGCCTGCATCCACACTTCACTCTAGGACTACAAGCTGCCAGGTTATTGTGTCTCTACTGCCGGCTCCAAGGATCAATGAGGATTCTAAAAAATGGATCCACCTGCATTGAGACAAAACCGGTTAGCGATATAAACTAATTCTGAGTTTAAATGAGGCACTAGACAGATACAATACAGGAAGATTCAGTGGAATAGTATTGCCCTATATTCGAAGCCCGAGTCGGAGTAAAAGCCAGAGTTCATGTCTGCGACCACAAACCGAATGCCAATGCGAAAAGCCAAAATAGTCATCAGTTCACAAAAGAAAAACCAGAAATTCCCAGCATAATACAACCAAACCTGCATAAACAAGAAAAACAATTCAGATCAAAAATCGAGTTCATTCCAAGACGGTTGTCACTGAATTCAGACTAAAACTCTTCCCCTGTAACACTTATGCCGGTTCAGCTCATTGTGATAACGTGAACGCACCGATTCAGCATCACTCCTCACCATACAATTCACTAACCGGCTTCAAAATAAAACAGAGAATTACCGCCACCAAAGTCGATTTGAAATTGAACCTGCACATGACCTGCTACAAAAACCTGTCAAAATTGACTCCAAACTCCATACATACCAGCCCTGCTCATAAACAAAACTAGAAAGAAGGCCATTCAAAGCTAACACTATAACAGAAACAGTTACAAACTAACTATAACTAACTCAGTTTTCACCCCTAACTAACTTTGACACATTCCTATAACTAACCAAAACAGAATTCATAACTAACTTCTAACCCTCATAACCAATTCCAATCCTCACCCTCCAATTCTCCTAACTGACTTCAGATCCAAGGGCTCACAATCTCTTCTCCATAACTGAATTTTCAACCCCTCCAAACCCTATATAACTGAGTCCCTGTTCATCCTCACACTTCTTCACGTCCATTTTTCTTCACCATTGTTCACAAAGATTCACCTCCCTTCACTCCTCTATTCCACCATTTCTTCACCCTTCTCCATCATTCAATCTTCTTCACCTTCAATCTCACAATCTGTATCATCTTCTCTCTTCCTTCATAATCTTCAATCACCAAAGAAAATCAATAACAGAAAAAGAGAGGACTCAATCTAACAGAAAAAGAGAAACTGAGAATGTAACGAACCTGTAACAATCTCTTGACCAGTTCAGAAACTCTCTATCTTCTTCAATTTTCACCTGCAACGAATCTTCATAACCTTCCGTATTCATTGAGGATCTTCCTCCATTCATAACAACATCAACCTTCACTTCCGGATTCCTTTGGTAATTCATCTTCAAAACTCTCTCTACGATTCTTGATCGCGTAACAATTCAACAATCCACAATTCGTCATCAAACCCTCTGCATAATTCAACACCGAATCGTAGCATTGAGTCAACAATCATCTTCATCTCTTTGCGACCAAAGCATCAGCATCACGAACTTCAATCTTCACCACTGCATCACAACACGCCATCTGCAGCTTTGAATTGAATCAAACATAACCTTTCAGCATTGGAAGAATCAAGCACGGAAAAAGGAGCGAAAGAAAAGTGGAGGAAGAAGAAGTATGGACGCTTGTTATTACCTCTATGATTCGAATCAGCTGGATCTCGAATTCTCGTTATAACATCTTCGAAGACGCTCCGGGCATGCTCCATTCTTGCTTTCTTTTGATGTGCGATTTCGATTGATCAGAGAAAACTGAGAGAGAACCTGAGACTTGAGGATAGAACGGGGTTAGCAAAGTGAGAGTTGACTTTGGTTTCATTTTGATACTCACGATGGCGGACGACGAATCTTCATCAGAGCAAATCATTCTCCGGCCGGCGCACTGTTATGCGAGGATGATAGAGTTGAATCGGAGAGGAGACAAAATCAGAATCGTGAGAGATGAGAGGCTGAGATGTGAGAGCAAAACGGAGAGGGAGACTCCGCCGTCGCCGTCGCCGTCACATCTGTGAGGGAGGCGCCGTGCGCAAGCTTACACGAAGAAGAGAGGAAGGAGATCTCAATCGTCACAAACAAGTAACCTAATTCCTCTTTTTATTTTTGTTTTTGATTAGTTGAGTAATTGAGATTAATGTGATAATTGAGATAGGATTGTGAATTAACGTGAGTTTAATGTGATTAATTGATAGTTTAATTGTTTGAAAATTGCTCTTCACCACCATATTCAACTTTTCACCCCCCTGATCACTTGTTTTTATTATTGTTAGAATTTAGTTTTTGACATAGTTTTTTTCTTTTTTTTCTTAGTAATAAAGATAAAAAACCATTAAAATTTTGTTAGACTTTTTAGGTAATAATTGACATATAAAAATGCAATAAAAAATATTAGCTTCTTAATTAGGTTTTAGGCTAGTTTAATTTTGACATTTAATTGATTTCTCCTTCATAAAACTCATAAAAATACTAGTACTTTTTAGTTTAATTTTGCACTAATACCTGAAACAGTTTCTTTATATTTTTGTACCATTTCCATGCTATTTTTTGTATAATTGTTGTGTGATTTTGCTACTTGTTTTTGGCCATATTTTTGGCCTACTTTGTTAATACCATTTTAATGCCCCTTTTAGAATTTAGTCACCATGTTCCCTTTAGAATTAGAATTAGAATAACTTAGATTAGAGAATAGGTTAGTTCCCCTTGTTCATTCTTTTTCCTTTTCAACATTAAAACACTAATAAATAGAGATGCGAATCACATCTTACTAAAAGTGGTAGAGAAATGAGTGGGATTCATTCCCTAATCTGTTTCTCAATCACTTAGTGGGAGAGAAATGATTGGGATTTATTCCCTAATCTGTTTCTCGATCACTACTTAATGGGAGATAAATGAGTGTGATTCATTCCCTAAGCTGTTTCTTGAACATTATATAATGGGATAGAAATGAGTGGGATTCATTCCCTAATCTGTTTCTCGATCATTATACATTTTCATGTGATTCAAATCGCAAAGTAAATCCCTTTAAAAAATAACCAACCAAAAACACTTAAAACACTTAATAAAGGCTCAAATTAAAACAAAGTGATGAAGTGGTGCGAAACCTTGTATTGGGTTTTGTTCATCATGTAGTCACATAAAAAACACAAACCCAAGTTCATTCTGCTGCTAAGAACAAGTTAAGTCCCTTCCAGAATTAGGCGTATAAGTCTCCAAAGGTCGAGCATCATGGATTGTGACCTTAACCTCTGCTCAACTAAAAAACACAAAACAAATGGAAACTATGGAGCCGAACTATGGTCGCTCTGATTCCTTGTAAGGGATACGTAGGCATTGGGTCGCGGGGCCTAAGCGAGCACACTTGTAAATAATTCCTTCTTTTCCCCGTATTTCTTTTGCATTCATTCGCATTTAGGTTTTAGACATTAGACACCGTTTAGATAGAAACAAACATAGGTGGATACCATCGAGTACGATGGGCGTGAGGGGTGCTAGCACCTTCCCCTCGCGTAACCGACTCCCGTACCCTATTCTCTGGTCGAAAGACCTTGTTCTTGTTCTGAGTTAGGTTTGCTAGTATTCCTTTCCCTCGATGGGATAAATATATTAGTGGCGACTCTGATCCATTTTTCGCGGTAGCGACACAAGTGTTGAATACCCATCAGAACCCGTTGCTCCAACACCTCCACAGAATCTGTTTGACATTCTTCCGGCTCTTGAAAATCCAGATGCTGAAATCCTTACTCCGGTTTATGTTGAAGATGCTTCTGAATCAGAAGCTGATGCTGAGAATCAAGGTGCTAAGACTCATTCTGCTGAGAAATCTCCTGTTCGGGGAAATCAAGATGATGTTCTCATGGTCGATGCACATGTTGAGAATCCTCCTGTCAAGGATAATAGCTTTGAAGCCTCTTCTGCTGGACCTTCTGTTTTGATAAACACCATGAAGGCTCTTTAACAGAATCAAGCTGATCTAGCTTCTCATTTGGACAAGCATGAGGATACTCATAATGAGTTCAGATCATTCATGAAGACCCAGACAGAAGACACTACTGAGATTAAAAACCTTCTGGCCCTCTTAGCTTCTAAGCTTGGCCCGTCATAGTATGTCTTGGTCTTAGTTGTTTTCTTGTTTTTATGCATCTGTTTCTTGCATCTGCCTCTATCCCGTTTGTACTTCTGATATTTTGATTAATGAAATCATTATCTTCTTCACCATATGTGTCTTTTATCATCTGAATCTTTTAATGTTTTTTGATGTTATGACAAAAAGGGGGAGAAACATGATAATTGATTTGGTTTATTATATCAGTTGCTGGGATTAAGTCTCAACATTTCCTAACATTATTTGCAAGTTCTATGTCTTTGAGATTTTTTGCAGGATTGAAGATATTCTGAAAAAGCTCAACATGAGAAGCAAATACATGGGGAAAAACAATTCTATAAAGAAGCAATGTTCTTAAAGAATTGAATCAAGCTTAGTGCTGTGAAGCTTCATGATCATAAGCAAGAAGAAGAATGTTCTGATATTCATTCGTAGAATGCTCTGATATATTCTCTTTTGAATACTATGATACATTTTCTTTCTCAAGAATGTTCTGATACATTCATGCTCTGATATTTTTGTCTAGTATGCTTTGATACATTTCAGGATGTAAAGATGCTCTGATGATGCTCTGATACATTCAAGAATGTTCTGATACAATAAAGCATGTGTCATACCCCAAAATTTGCCTGATCAGATCTACGTCTCTTAACCTATCAAGAGTCAAAATTAAGAGTCATGGGGTTTGACATTTCTATTGTCAAACCCGCTCTCTTATAAACCAGGTTGAGTTAAAACAATGGCGTAAGTAACAGATGTTTAAGACCCAAATGTTGGGCCCGACTATTACAAAGGTTTTATCATTGTTTAGGGGTATTATGGGTTTTATTAACATTTGTTTCGATTATTGTTATTATTTTTTTTATTAATCTTAACATTATTAGAAATATTAATAGGATTAGTATTAGGATTAATTAGGTTTATTATTTTTATTAGATTTTAGTAATTATATATAGTGTTATTTACTATTATTATGAATTATTATTATTATTAGATTGTAAAAATAAATAAACAAATAAAAAAAAAGAAAAAAAGGAAAGATTTGTTGTCCAAAGGGCAAAGAAAAGAAACGTGAAAGAACAAGAATGGCATGTTTAGAATCCATATCAAATAAAATCTTAATTCTTCAATTACAAAAGATTGGTATTGAATTTTCTTGACCTAATTGGATCATATAAAAGAAAAGAAGAATTGCATACAGAGGGGGGAGTTTGTTTTTCGGCCTCCAAGAACTAAAAAACCAGACTCACCAAAACTCAAAAAAGTACAAGATTCGTTTTCCAGGTTGCATACGAATTCAGGGTGTTTAAAGGTTTGAATCATCTTCCTGGGTGTTCACTGAAGCCGTTTCGATCATCACAAATCATCTCCACCGCCCAGAATCGCCATAACAGGATCACGGTTTTGGCCAAAAAGTTTGATTCGATTCTCGCAATATAGGCACTATAAATTGATTATGATTATATATTTGCATACGTAATGATGTTTGTAAGCTTCCTGGGCTGTTTAATTGGTGTTTAAGTGCAGGTGTAGAGGTCCACCATTGTTAGGTTTCCGAGCTCCCATATTAGGGATTCTTTTTGCAGGAAAAATTGGCCAATGAAAACGCTACCAATAGACTCGGTGTGAAGAGAAGAGTTTAGCCATGGCCACGAAATTGATTTTCGAGATGTGTATAAGAGTTCACGTTTGTTCTTTCTTTAGAGACGGTTGGCAATGGTAGGTAAAGGTCTGTGTGTGTTTGTCTAAAGAATCCACGAAGAAGAAGGACTGCAGAAAGGCGCTGGATTTTGTTTTAAAAGTTTTTACGTAGTTATATTTTTTATATAAGTTATACTTCGGTTCAATGACATCAAGTGGTGCATGGCGCGTTGGCAAGAGGAGAAGTCTAATGATGTTCAAAACCTGGGTTCGAGTCTGCCCAAGGTTATTTTATTTTTCCTTGGTTTGTTTGCAGATCTGGTACATGCACCTCCACGCATACTGGGATACACCTACGTGCTGAAGCCATTGGATCTTACCAGCGCTTGATCGGACGTCTCTAAGGATGCGGTTACACCATGGACGTTCACAGAGCCACCGCACAGGATAATTGCCAGGTTTTTTTTATTCTTTTATATACAATTTTTGTTTATTGTATTATTTATTTGTTTAGATTAGTTAATAGATAATTTCATTTGGTGTAGTAAATTCATAAAAATTAGGATTAGAATATAATTAAATTAGGATTTAGGATCATCCCGATTATTCAATTATGTCGATTATTCGACTTAATTGAGTTAATTAATTTTATATTAATTATTTAAAAATCACAAAAAAAAACCCTATAAAGGTTATAAGTATTAGGGTTTGCCCCGATCCCATTAACCTTCGATTAATTCTCTCCTCGACCCGACTAAATCTATTAGTCGCATTAGACGAGAGATAAAAATAATAAAAATAATCGATTCTAACTTCCCCTCTAACGGATAAATGGCGGATGAATATCTATTTCATCCCGCCTTCGAATTAGTCGACTCTCTATGTCGTACTGATCAAATATCTGAATAATACATAAAATAAAAAATACATTTCAATTTGCTGCCCGCGACGATCAATCTATCGATCTGAGCAATCAGCAATGCCCTTAATCCGTTAGCTATACTGACCAAATCTATTGGTCATCGCATCTAACGGTGACATATCAAATCAGGGTTGTACGCCCAAAACATTCAAAATACACTAAACGACAATACTACGGATTTTCATCCTTCTCAATTAGGCAATTCAAAAAGCCTTTCAAATCAAATTCAAAACTACGATAGGCCATTCAAAAAGCCTCCAAACACCTTCATAATCAATTCTAAGGCGTACAACCCTGTGCCCGAACTACGTTGACTCTGATCCTCCCTAAGGAGGTACGTAGGCACTTGGTAACAAGGCGAGTCTCCCCCCTAAAATTTCAATTCATTCTTAATCTTATTTTTTAACCTTTTCAATTCATTAGCTATAAACCTTATGATTATTGCCATAAACCTTATCTTTACAATGTTAGCCTTTAGGAAAGGGTTGAGGGTGCCTAACACCTTCCCTCAACCTGATTATAATAACTTACCCTGAATCTCATATCTGCGTAGGGTTTCCTATTCGCCCTTCAGAATAGGTGGCGACTCTAAAAGCTAATTTTTAGGACAGGTTGCTACAACATGCTATTACAAAGAAGAAATTCAAAGCTCTGAAGCTGTCCTACGGAAGCAAGAAGCAGAAGCTCTGAATATTCTGAAGTTCTAGGCAAAGTGAAAGTCTCTACTGAAATGGAAAAATACTCAGGGAAGTCTTTTATTTATAAATTCTTCTGGTGTTTATTTCAGGGGGAGATTGTTAATCTCAGGGGGAGACATATTCACACACTCTGATTATATGCTTATGCTATAACTGTGTAATTGTCTTTTGTCATCTGATATTCTGATTGCAAATTCATATCAATTATATATGTTTTTGTCATCATCAAAAAGGGGGAGATTGTAAGAACAAGATTTATTCTGATAAATATTCTTGTTTTGATGATAACAATATATATGAATTTTGTATAAGACAATGTGGTACTCTAATCCTTTGCATTTTCCATTTCAGGAAATATATATAGAGTATGCATAATTCAGCACTAAGAAGCAGTGACTCAGAAGGTTCAAGATGGCTGCATCAGAACATGCTCTCGCAAGACATCAGAAGATGGTCAAGCAGAATCAGAACATGGTCTATGAAGCATCAGAAGAACATGAAGTTAGAAGCAGAAGCACTGAAGTTCTTATGGTATCACGCTCAAGCTCTTCAAAGTCAGAAGACAAGAAGATGCTCTGCACCAAGCTATGACTCTGATTATTCAAACGTTGTATTCACAAATCTGAGATCAGAAGCTAGTACTAGATGAAAGGCTATTAAGTCTAATCTCTAACTGACAAAAGGAACGTTAGAAGCTACAAACGACAAAGTCAGTAAAATCAGGAAAAGCATGGCTCGAGGTAGTTGACAAAAGTGTGAAACATTAAATGCAAAGCTGTACTATTGACGTAATGCATTAAATGCAACCCAACGGTCATCTTCTCAGATGCCCATAGATATGGAAGTTCTGATCAGAAGCAGCTAACCAACACTTGCAAAAATACTGAAACGCTGTTCAATTCAAAGCTCACGAACTTCATCTTCAACCTCACAAACTCTTGTAATATTTAGTGAGTGTTAAGCTTATAACTTAAGAGAAATATCACAGTTGTGATTATAGCTTGATAAGAAGCAATTCATACTCTTGTAACATTTATTTTACATTGATTGTAAAAGGTTCCTAGAGTGATCAGTGAGATCAGTAGACTCTAGAAGACTTAGAAGTTATCTAAGTGGTGATTTCCTAGAGTGATCAAGTTGTGATCAGTATACTCTAGAAGACTTAGGGGGTATCTAAGTGGAAAACCATTGTAATCAAATTGATTAGTGGATTAAATCCTCAGTTGAGGTAAATCACTCTGAGAGGGTGGACTGGAGTAGTTTCGTTAACAACAAACCAGGATAAAAATAATTGTGTTAATTGTTTTTATCTTACAAGTTTTTAAAGTCACACTTATTCAAACCCACCTTTCTAAGTGTTTTTCTATTCTTCATCAACATCCATCATTGCTACTTGAAGCATTTGCAGTTGGACTCGAGTAGGGAGATTTAGACCATTTCAAAAGCTTGTGAGCATTCAGTTAGCATCCTTAAAGTCAAAAGAAGCTATCCAAATCATCAAATCAGTTCTGGAAGTGCTCTAAGGTATCCCTCGATTTCTATTTTTAGAGGTAAATTTTTAAACTCCAACTCTTTTATTCTTGTACCTATTTCAATAAAGCTCGATTCTATCTTGTTCAGCATCATGTGAGGAGTAAAAGCCTTCAATCCATTGCCATTTGTTCATTGTATATATCATTTAATTTGATTTTATTAGGGTTCATGTAGTTTTTTGGAAAATTAAAGAGTTACAATTTAAATAAATTCCTAAATGATACATAGTTGAAATCATGAGAGAAAATAAAACAACTTTCATGTTTACATCTATGGAAATGACTGAGTTTTGAGGGAGATACATTTCTGAAAAATCACGAGCTAGAGGTTGAAGATGAAGTTCAACCTGGTTCTAGAACTTGTTTTTAATTTTATAAAAATGCGCGTGTTTGTTTATCACTTGAAGCGCTTTGGCTCAGTGGCTAAGTTTTGAGCTGGTAACATTAGGGGCGTGGTTTCAAACCTCCCTATGACCAAACTAATTTTTTTACCACTTATTTCTTTTAGTTTTTCTTAACAACTTTAAAATACTTTAATATTTTATTAAAAATAGTAAAATCAATTATAAACATCGATAGTGAAATCACAATAATATTTAATTTAAAAATAAATCAAAAAAAAGGTGTCACTATAATATTAAAGAAAAGACGAATTTATAGTTGTTAAGACTCCATTCCTTGAACTTTAGGTACTTTTAACATGGTTTTTGTATTCATATGTGGTAATATGTAATATATTTTTAATTAAAAAAATTAATTAAAAATTAAGACACATGATTTTAGAGATGTCACGACAGTCCTTCAAGGAACTGTGAGAAAATTAGCGTCGTTATATATATTATTTATAGTAATATGTGTTTGATTTACCATTAAATACTGCATTACCTCACACAGCCAACAGATTGAAAACCAATGGCTGTCTATTTTCCATTGAATCGGTTTGATTTTCTAAAAAAAATAGTTTGGAGTAATACAAAATATAATCTTCGAACACTTTCTCTCTCTCTCTCTCTCAAAATACACACCATTTAATATCTTGATTTATTAATATAATGTTATGAATAAATATTGTGGATGTCCATATATATTCTTATCTTTCATCTTCATATTCCTTATTAAGTGGTATAGTAAGGTTATGATTTTTCATCTTCCTAATGTCCTATAAATAGATACCACTTTGCAATGTAAAGAGAACTACTTGAAAGATGATAATACAATATTACATTTTCTCTACTCTTTCTCTCCTTCATCTCTCCTTCATCTCTATATTATTTTGGTTAATTTTATAATACGTTATCAGCACGAAGCTCTACCAAACTTGGAAGAAAAAAATTTTGAAGTCCTAAGTGTTAGAGGTAATATTAGGTAATTATTTGATTATTTTTCTTTCTCATTATCCGTGTTGAATTTTGATATTATATCTTATTAGATTATCAATATTCTCTAAATGATTACAAAATAACGTGTTTGTTATATAGTTCCTGAAGAACTTAACAAATATCCATTAAAGATAGTATTGAGTTTGATATATAATTCCTGAAGAACTACAAAATGTGATTGAGTTCATGAAGAACTATTGTGATTGAGTTCCTGAAGAACTACCCACACACAATTTTTTTTTATCACTACGAAGATCAATTGTGATATATAATTCCCGAAGAGTTAAAGTTTTAAAATAAGGATTTATCACATCTTAAAATATTGTATCTATAATATCAGAAGAATTTCATCATGATATTATTGGATCCTAGAAGGATTGCATCTATACTAATAACATATCCCTGAAGGATTGCTCAAAGAATAATTTTTATTGACCATTGTTTATGGAAATAGTTTGTGATGTGATATTTGTAGAACTAAAGATTATTAAACTAACTCCAAATTATTGTTCAAAGATTGAGTTTAATCGAATATTGTGTTTATCAATAATTGATGAATTCCAGAAGAATTCAACGTTCAATACTTAAGATTATATATATTTTTTAGATTATTGTTTATAACAAATTATTTTTATAGTCCCTGAAGAACTTATCCATCCCTGAAGGATAGTGAATCAAATTAATTATATGACGATATAATTTTAGTGATATAATATTGTTTGATTAAATATGTTTAATTTTATAAGGGGTAACTGTTTGATAATTATATGATCATATGTTCATATGAATGTATTTGATTAAAGTGTTTAATAATGAAATACTATTATATTGGTTTTGACTTATATTGGAGGTATCGAATGTCTTTGTATTACACAACACAATTTGGACAGAAAATGTGTAATAGAAAAGCTACCGTCTTTTTCCCCGGGCTTGTACTACACTTATATTAGTACAGTTGAAGCACATGTCATTGTAAACCAGTAGTTTACAAATTAGACTTAAATGTGTCGTTGGTAAAATCAATTGGGTCATCTCAAATATAATATGATGCGAATAATTTGTATTGAAGAACCAGAAGTTTCTTCAATCCAGTCAATATTTGTGTGTTTCTAAAGGAAAATGAAAATTTGAGAAATTGCATTTTTATGATATGAATTGTTGCATAGACTAAAATAGCATGCATGTCTCTACTCACAACCAAAAGTTTGTGAAATTATTTTCTCAACTAATTAGACTAAGATCTTATTTTTTAGATTTTTTTAGAAATTTCTGTATAAGTATCACATATATTATTAAAATTGATATTAAATATCATGTAATATATGTTCATAAAAAGAAAATGGACCCGAAGATCCATTCTTTAGACGTCTAAAGTTAATTATATGGTTGATACTTATGAGATCATCAATTTTAAATTATATATTTGAAACACCCAAAGTATGATATTAAGATATTTATTCGCATTAAGCCAACAAGATACTATATCTTAGTCCTCCCTAATTTATTCTAATACTTCTCATCTAAATAAACATTTGGATGTGTTGTGTATATTCCAATTGCTCCAATATAATACATTAAGATGAGTCATGATAGAATATTGGAAAAATATAATTAATATGACTCTCAATTTTGAGGATATAATTTGAGAAAATAATCAAATACTTGATTGCAGCCCAGTAGGCTGATTATCACTCGATAAATTAATTTTTTCAATATTAGGGGGAGGGAAATGAGCAGCTGAAATCATGAACAAGAAGTTCAAATGAACAACTAAAATCATGAACAAGAAGTTCAAATGAACAATTTAAAATAAATTGTTGTCTTGATCCTCGTACAAATCAATATGAACCAAAAGTTCAAAATATTATTCATTTGCAAAGTTTATGAAATAAATTATCAGCTGATAATACTCCACTCAAAGTTGATTCTCCTATTGGATAATATAATATTGCAAATGAGTTGTTGATGCGCCTGAAGCGTGGTATGAAAGTCGGTTCCAATGTTAAAAGTTCTCTACTAAGAAAAGAAACTAATGATGACCCAAGTGAGGATATGAAAATGCTAAGAGCACTTTGACCTAATTTAATTTTCAGTTCCAGAAGAACAAATCAAGTACTTGAAATATGAAATAAAGAGATCTCATAAATTATGTCATGGATGAGATGGAATGGAACCGGAATTGAGATAACCAAATAAAGTTGATATTGACAATGTCTTTGTATACAATATAGCGCTAAAAGTGATCAATGATAACGAGGATCATGAGTCAAAGTCTATTAAAAATTGTAGACTAAGTGAGAATTGGCCAAAATAAATATATTCAATTGAAGAAGAATTAAACTCACTTTACAAGTGACTCACTTTTGGACCTGTAGTCCGACCACCTCAAGGTGTGAAACTAATTGGATATAAATGAGTTTTTGTGAAAAAGAAAAATAAGAATGATATAAAGTTTGATTTATTGCTCAATGACTTTCACAAATACCTAATATTGATTTTGATAAAACATATTCACCTGTAGTGGATTCAATCGATTTTTGATAATTAATTAGCCTTGTAACACCTGAAGGGCTTAATTTGAACATGATGGATGTAATGACATCTTATTTATATGGTTCACTTAATAGTGACATTTACATGAAACTCCCTGAAGGGTTCAATATACTAGAGGCACGTAATTATGGATCTCGATAAAACTACTACATCAAATTGAACAAGTTTCTCTATGGGCTGAAAGAATCTGGATGCATGTGGTATAATCGCCTCAGTGAATATCTATTAAATGATGAATATACAAATAACTCAATTTGTACTTGTATTTTCATAAAATTATGTGGAAAAGAATTTGCAATAATAGTTATCTATGTGCATGACATACATATTATTGGAACTCCTGTAGAGCTTCCAAAAGCTATAAATTGCTTAAATAAAGAGTTTGAGATGAAGGACCTAGAAAAGACAAAATATGTCTAGGTTTCTAAATTGAGCATGTGGACAAAAGAATATTTGTACATCAAAAGGCTATATAGAAAAGTGTTGAAATGATTCTATATGAACAAATGTCACATGTTTCCTACTCCAATATGGTTGTTAGATCATTAGATATGGAGAAAGATCTTTTTAGGCCTCGAGAAAAGGATAAAAATTGCTTGGTCCAGAAGTACCATATCTTAGTGCAATTGGAGTACTAATGCACCTTGATAAATATACACATCATGATATATCATTTGCGGTCAATCTATAAGTAAGATAGAATTATTCACCTATACGAAGAAATTGGAAAGCGGTCAAACATATACTTCGTTATCTTAGAGATGCAGGTTACTTGTCAGATTCTCACAATGGTAGATCAGAAAGAGGTTATTTATTTACATGTGATGGTACAACCATTTCATGGAGATCTATGAAACAAATCATGGAAACAACTTCATAAAATCCTGCATAACTATTACCACTACATGAAGTCACTTCGAAGAAGACATTTTAAGCAACGACTACAAAGAATATCGTCTCACATGTAAATGTCTGCGTGAGGGGGAGAAATACATATGTTTTGCACTCTTTTTTCCTTCACCATGGTTTTGTCCCATTGGGTTTTCCTGGTAAGGTTTTTAACGAGGCAATTCACATTCAAGGGATATTGTACTCTTTTTCCTTCACTAGAATTTTTCCCACTGGGTTTTCTCTAGTAAGGTTTTAACGAGGCATATCCTCAATGGACATCCAAGGGGGAGTGTTATGAATAAATATTGTGGATGTCCATATATATTCTTATCTTTCATCTTCATATTCCTTATTAAGTGGTATAGTAAGGTTATGATTTTTCATCTTCCTAATGTCCTATAAATAGATACCACTTTGCAATGTAAAGAGAACTACTTGAAAGATGATAATACAATATTACATTTTATCTACTCTTTCTCTCCTTCATCTCTCCTTCATCTCTATATTATTTTGGTTAATTTTATAATATATAACTAATATTTTTATTATTTTTGTTTGGTGTAACAATGTATCATACATAGTAGAGTAAAATAAATTTCTCTCTTTTTATAAAATAGATCTCTCTCTTCATCCTTTTTATTTGGTGTATAAAATAAGTCTCTCTCTTCATTCTATTTATTCTCTTTCTTATTATTTAATATTTTTACTCACCAATATAAATATTTTATATATTAATTAAAAATAATATGATAAAAATTATATTATTTATGTGGTGATGTTATATCAAATTAAATAGAGTAAAAAATATATATTTCTTTATCTTTGTACTCTTTCTCATGATTTAATTTTTGATTCATAATATTTTATATATGAATGAAGAATATTATAGTGAATGTTATATTAATTTTACTAGTATATTAATGTATCAAACAAACTAAAGAAAAAAGTATAACCTTCACTTTTATTTTGCAAATCTAACATGAGGACAACATTGAATCATAAAAATGAAAAATGAAATCAAATTACAATGACATTATAAATGAAATCTAACGTGTGAGAGAGATATTTTTATATTTTTACTGCAATAGTTACTCCAAATTTTAATCATTAATCTAAAGGCTTTATTTGATCATTTATTCTAATTATTTTTAGTCTAAACCATTAGATTTTTAAATAAATGGTGAAGATTATGTGTCTTTTTTTTTCGCTTCTCCATTATTAAAATAAATGATAGAAGAGATAGAAAAAAGAATGACACATAATCTCTACCATTTATTTTAATATCTAATAATTCAGATTCATTTTCATGTTGTCACGTAAAAATTACATTCTCATTCTCATAGTATATGTCGTATATATGTATATTTAAAAAAACCAAATTTTTAATTAATTAGTTTACTTAATACTTTATTCTTTTTTTTGAAAGAATTAAATTATTTCCTATACTTTTATAAATTTGAAAATAAAATAATTTTATTATTAAATTTTTATTAATTTGTATATTTAATTATTAACTGTATTTCAAAAATTAGATCTTAAAGAATATTTAATTAAATAATTTGTAAATTAGATCTTAAAGTATTTGATTTTCATATATTTCTCTAAAAATGTTCACTTTTATTATTTTATGATTGATTTAATTAAACGATTAAGATTTATGATTGATAGTCATTGAGATGAATAGAAATTGAGAAGATGCAAATCCGTTATATTTAATATATTATTAATTATTGGAAGAAAATGTGCATCCATGCATTAAGTCTGATAAATATTGAGATAAATAAAATCGAGATGATGCAAATCCGTTATATTTAATATATCATAATTATTAGAAGAAAATATGCGTCCATGCATTGAAATTTATTTAATTATTATTTTAAAAATAATTGTCAAATAATTTTACTGATTTAACTAAAAATAGAATATTTTTTCCAATTTATAAATATATTCAACAATTAAATCTGATAGATATGAGATTGTACGTACATTTAAATTTTATTCAATTAAGTAGCAAAATGGATTCTCACCGGACGAAAATGCAAAACTAAGCTGAATCAGAAGATGTACCAATTGTTAGTTGGTCCAGTGGTGATTGGTGCTGGATTTGGTAGGGAGAACCACGGTTCGATCCCCCGCAACTGCAATCAAGAGTGCTAAAAAATATTCACTATTGAATGTATTTGATTTGCTAAAAAAATGGGATTGGAGAAGACAACTTTTAAATATTTTGTTTGATGTAAAAATTAATAATGGGACTAGGGACTAGAACTGTTGTACTCCAAAATTTGTCTTTCTATTTTCTTTTAATTGTCTATGATAATGCATTAGGACATATGCATTATCATTCATATCATTGGCTCTGTGATCGCGGAATCAAGGTTTATTTTCTCAAGTTTTCATTAGGGGCCAATCAAATCCTTGTCACGATGAAGGTCTAGCACTCTGGTGTGCTTTACATCATGAATTTCTACTATTCTGAGACAGTTCAAAGGAAAATTCGATTTTGTGATATCTTTGCAAAATTCTTAACTCTTAATTCGGCATTCTCTATATTATCCGTGTTCGGCTCGGGAGCCAATTCTATGAGGAAGACCTTCGAATTTTTAATTTAATTGCAGCTGGCGGGACTGAACCGTTATTTTTGGACAGTAAAAAAATCATAACTCTCGCACCGTATATCGGATCTGGCTGAAATTTTACTGGCAACTCTGTCCCGACATTCTTGACATTTCATATGTTTGGCTCAAAATCTAATTATGCACTGAAAATTCCAGAAAAATTCAAGAGTGACATAGTTCGTTTGCGAAAACGCGCTTAGAAAGGGTGATTTGGGAATTGCGCATATTTGGCCACTTTATATATTTTTTCATATCTCACTTTGAAGGGGAGGTTCTCATAATTTCTTTCACCACAAACAAAAATCAAAACACTCTCTCTTTCTCTCAATGATCAAACACATTTTTCTTCTTCAATTCTTCAACAATCCATCAAGAACGTGAAGCTCGATTTTCTGGATTTCCTTCTCCCTCCTCATCTCTAGAGTGCAGCGCCTCTCTCCACCATCTTCTCCTTCCGATATGTAATCTCATCTTCGATCTTTCTTTGTGTTCGCATTTCGATTGAATCTTCGGTTTCGGTAAGCATTCGGATCTCAAATAAGTGCTTAATTGTGGATGATAGCATGAATTCGAATGTTAGATCTAAGTGTTGTTATTGTTTATTGATGATAATGATGATGATGAAATGTTGATATAAGTTGTTAGATCTACGAATTGTTGATGATAACACGAATTCGATTGCTAGATCTAGCATCATTGCAAGTTTTGTGCTCTAGGTGTTTGTGATAATGTTCGTATAGATGTTGCTCATGAAGAGACTTGTTGTTGATGATTTGATGGAGGATCAATTGTTGTACATGATAATTGTTGTTAATGACATGAGAGCTCTTGGAAATTGATAATGCTTTGCTCATAGTTTTTTATTCATGAAATTCGATTCATGTTGTTGGTTGATCGATGCATAAGCTTAACTGTTGAAATTATTTGTTCATGTTGCTGTTGAAAGGTGATTACAGGTTTGCTTGCTTATCGTTGGTATTGTTGTGAATTGACTCAAAAAGATTGGGGAAAATGAGTTTTTTGTCAGTATGTATCGATACATGAGATTTCACGTCGATACATGGCTCATTTACGTTCCTGGAAAGTTGTTTTCATAGTAGCATGTGTCGACACGTAATGGGTTGTATCGACACATCCCTTGGTTTTAACACTTCATGTACTGATACATGAGCTTTTGCTTTAATACATGGCTGATTTATGTTTTTAGAAAATTGTTTTCATAATAGTATGTGTCGACACGCAATGTGTTGTATCGACACATCCTTTGGTTTTTCTGTCAGTATGTTTCAATACATGTGCTTTTGCGTCGATACATGGCTCATATACATTTCTGGAAAACTGTTTTCATAACAGTAAGTGTCGACGCGTTGTATCGACGCATCCATGGTTTTTAGCAGAGTATGTATCAACACTACCTGTTTGCCTCGACACATATAAATACAACTTTTCTGGATTGTTCTTTTTTCTGCAGCATGTGTGGTACGCGTCGACTCATAGTACAATTTATTTGCATTTCAGCTCTATTTTACGATTGTGTAACTTCGGTTGCAAGTCCTTGTTATTACTAACCATTTTGCTAGCTTATGCAAGGCTTTAAGGGACGCTTTTGGTAGGCGCGTGCGTGCCGTGTTCCACTTTATTTATGAGAAATGACCTCTTTTGATCATGATTATTTTTTGTTATTTTTTGTTCCAGCTATCATGTTTTCTCAGCTTCGGTGATTCCTTAGTGTTGGATAGCATTTATTCCAAAGCCATCAAAATTTGTGGTGACAACTCTTTGCTCGTGTTTACAGATGATACCTCGAGTGTTCTGCTTGAGACATTCTTGGATATACTACTCTTGTATTTTTTCTACTGAGTTAATTCTTATGCTAGTTTTGGCAACATATGCATCATTAACATGCATAAAAAACACTGATATATTCATATTTGCCGTCATGGAAAGTTTACTTTCATTAGAGTTCTCTTTCATTTAGGGTATCTCTAGGCGGAAATACTTATTTTTGAAATCCCCACTAAATTTGTTTCTATGTGGGTAATGTATTTCAGTTATTCTTTTCAACGTGCTTATGAACAGAAATCTAGTGAGTTACTCCCTCACTTGATCCGGTCTTATTTGACAGTTTCTTCCCATTCATTCATGGATTGAATTTTAGCCGCTGGATGACTCTTGTTGAGATCGTGCACTTGTGTTTTCACCCTTGATCTTTGATAAAAGAAAAGTGTTGTTGATATACCTATGTTTGCTCCTCTACCTTCAGTGAAATATTGGTAGTTCACCCTCAGTGAATCTCGGTGTATTCATTTTCTACCTTCAGTGAAAGATTGGTAGTTCACCTTCAGTAGAAGTTGGTGTATTTCCTTATATGCTCACCCTCAGTGAATGTCAGTGTATTCATTTTCTACCTTCAGTGAAAGATTGGCAGTTCACCCTCAATGAACGTCGGTGTATTCATTCTCTACCTTCAGTGAAAGATTGGTAGTTCGCCTTTAGTGAAAGTTGGTGTATCCTAGCATCCCCAGTGAAAGATGATGCTTTAACATTCTTACCATCAGTGAAAGTTGGTACATTCCATTTCTACCTTCAGTGAAAGATTGGTAGCTTACCATCAGTGAAAGTTGGTACATTCCATTTCTACCTTTAGTGAAAGATTGGTAGCTCACCTGCAATGAAAGATGGTACATTCCATTTCTACCTTCAATGAAAAATTGGTAGCTCACCTTCAATGAAAGATGGTATATTTCTTTTCTACCTTCAGTGAAAGATTGGTAGCTCGCCTTCAATGAAAGATGGTGTGTTTCTTTTTTATACATTGAAATGAAAGATTGGTATATTTTCGCATCCCCAGCGAAAGATGATGCTCTAACATGCATACCTTCAGTGAAAGTTGGTATATTCCTTCTCCACCTTCAATGAAAGTCGGTGTATTTTCGCATCCTCAGTGAAAGGTGATGCTTTAACTTCTCTGGCGCGAGATATGTTCCCTAGTAAAGTTCATATTCCCAGCAAAATCTCATTTCTCCAACGAAGTCTTGTTTCCCTCAATGGATTTCTTCCCACAAGACTTTTGTTTTCCTCAGTGGAGTTATTTCTTCTCCCCAGTGATGTCTTGTTTCCTCATCATGTTAGATGCATTCATTAAACATTGCATTACATCTTAGGTTCAAAAATTATGTGTTTTATATATTTAAGTATCTTCGACCGCGTCGAAACGAAGATTTCCAATCCTCGTATCTCCGGATAGAAGAAACTTAAATAGGGGCATCTGTCATACCCCAATTTTTGACCCTAAGATCATACATCATTCGCATATCAATCATCAATCAAGAGTTTCAACTTAAAGCTCTGTTTTTGGTGTTGTGATCGTTTCATTTGTGAGGGGGATTATTGAGCACCAATGTTTATTTAGTTTGTATATGTTATACTAACCAAAATAGAATCTTTTAGAAAAGGTGAATTTTGATGTTTTTGATGTTGGCAATAAGGAGACTATCGAGGCTAACTTTAAGGAAGCATTTAATGATAGTGGGTCAAATGTCAATTGTAGTTGCGTGGGGGAGTCTATACGTGCAGAGGCTGTGGAGAAGAGTGGGGGTGGTGCTGACTCAACACAGAGTAAAAGTGGCATTAAATCAATTGGGCCTGGTGCCTCTTTGGATCGGTCTAATGGGCCTTTATCCTTTGATGAGGCCTGTAGAAGTGTTTGCAAGGGGGTGGGACCAGCAAATCTGCCTAAGGGCCCTAGCTACAGGAAAACGCAGAAAAAAATTGAGAAGTCTGAATGAAAATTTGGGAAAACATGTTTCAATTTCTTCTTCATATTACGCCTGTATCGCACCAAGGCATGAGAAAGGCGACGGGAAGAACAGAAGCAAGGGCAGCATGGTTTAGGCGGAAGGGAATAGTATTGTCGGCGCCTCTTCATCTTCATCAGATCCCATCTCATCTGGTGAGTCCTTCTCTGAATCTTCTCTAGCGGATTCTGCTATAATCCGATGTAATAAGCGTCTGACTGAGAAATCTGATGTGGGTATGAGGGTGTGGAATTCAATTACCAATTTAGGGATGGTAAGTGGTAAGGAGGACACTGAGAACGAGAGGAGGATTAGTGATATGGAGGTTAGGGATAAGGAGGGGATGAGGAATGTGAAGGTGATAAAAGAGAGTGTTCGATGAATTTACTTTCCTACAATATCAGAGGGGGTGGAACTTTTTCTAAAAGAAAAAGAGTTGGTTTTTTGATACAATCGATTGGCATAGATGTGTGTTTCTTACAAGAGACGAAATTAGTTTCTTTTAATGATGTTCTTGCTAGAGAGTTCTGGGGTAATCATGATGTAGAGTGGACGGCGAGTCATTCAGTAGGAGCTTCGGGTGGTATGGTGATTTTATGGAGAAAAGGCGATATAATGGTTAATTATAGTTTTTCGGGTAGAGGTTTTGTTGGCATCAATGTTTCTTGGAAAGGAGAAGGGTATAATCTTGTTAACATATATGCGCCTTGTAAGAGGGTGGAGAGACTTGTTACGTGGGAAGCTTTGTTTTCGCTTAAAAAAGGTAGGAATTTTGAGGATTGGTGTGTGGTGGGAGATTTCAATGAGGTTTTGAGAAGAGAGGAGAGGTTAGGAGAAGGAGGGCACCGGAATTGGAAAGGGATGGAGGACTTTCGTAATTTTGTGGAGGGTATGGAATTGATAGATGTAAATTGTGTCGGAGGGAAGTATACTTGGTTCAAAGACAATGATAAAGCTATGAGTAGATTGGATAGATTCTTAGTTTCTAAGAAGATGTTAGATAGATGGGAGGTGGTTGATCAAAGAATATAGAGTAGAGATATCTCGGATCATGCCCCCATTACTCTTAAAGTGGGTTATGTTGATTGGGGACCAAAACCTTTTTGCTTTAATAATTCTTGGTTTAAGCATGAGGATTTCTATGATTATGTGGTTCAAGAATGGAAGATGTTGGAATTTAGAGGAAGGGGAGATTATGTGCTTTATGAAAAATTAAAAACGATTAAGGACAAGCTTCGGGTGTGGAATAGGGAAGTTTTTGGTTGGATTGATTTGAAGGTGGAAGAGGCAAAGGATAAAATAAATGATCTTGATAAGGTTATAGAGGTGAATTTTGGGGGAGGAATCGAAAAAGAGGTATTAGATAGAAGCATGGCTACCAAAGATTGTTGGAATTACTTGAATATGAAGGAGAGTATGCTTAGGTTGAAGTCCCGTAATCTTTGGTTGAAGGATGGAGATAATAATACTAAGTTCTTTCATAATTCTATGAAGGAGCGTCAAAGGCGTAAAGCGATCTCTTCTTTGGAAGTTCCTCAAGGAAGAATAGAAGGAGTTGTGAAGATAAAGGAGGAGGTTAGAAGTCATTTTGGTGAATTCTATAGGGAGGAGGATAGGGATAGACCGATTCCGGAAGGCCTAGTGTTCAACACTTTGAAAGAGGAAGAGGCTTCTTGGCTAGAGAGGGGTTTTTCGGAAGAGGAAGTGAAAGAAGCGGTGTGGTCTTGTGACGGGAACAAAAGTCCGGGTCCGGACGTTTTTACCTTAGAGTTTTTTAAAAGGTTTTGGGTTGTGATTAAGGAGGATGTTCTCCTTTTTGTCCATGACTTCTATGAGAGGGTGAGACTCATTAAAGCTTGTACATCCTCGTTCATCACTTTAGTTCCTAAGTCCAATAATCCTCAATCTTTGAATGAATATCGGCCTATTTGTTTGGTGGGAAGTTTGTATAAGATTTTGGCTAAGTTGTTGGCAAATAGGCTAAAGAAGGTGATCGAGAATCTTGTATCGCTTAATCAATCGGCTTTTATTGAAGGTAGAAACATTTTGGATGGCGTTCTTGTTGTGAATGAGGTGATGGATTTAGCTAAAAGAGAGAAAAGGAGTTGTGTAGTCTTGAAAGTCGATTTCGAGAAAGCTTATGATAGAGTAAGTTGGAACTTTGTTAGATATATTTTTAAGAGGATGGGTTTTGGAGACCGGTGGCTGAGGTGGATGGAGTGTTGTGTATTTACTAGTTCTTTGTCCATTCTTGTTAATGGGAGTACTACAAAAGACTTTAGTATGGAGAAAGGCCTTAGACAAGGTGATCCCTTGTCCCCGTTTGTTTTTGTGTTGGTCATGGAGGTTCTCACGGCGCTAATGAAAAGATCTAAGGAGATAGGAGAATTCCGGGGGTTTCGTTATAAAGAGGATAAGGAGTTGGATTTGCTTCAATTTGCGGATGACACAATTATTTTGGCCGAAGGAGATCCCGCGAATCTTTGGAGTATGAAAGCTATTCTTAGAGGATTTGAAATGATGTCGGGACTTAGAGTTAACTTCCATAAGAGTAATCTTTATGGTATTAACGTGGGAGATGGGTTTTTGGATGCGGCTTCGTCTTTCTTAACTTGTAAAGTAGGTTCCTTACCGTTTAAGTTTCTTGGGGTGAGAATCGGAGATAGCCCTAGGAAACTTTATATGTGGAAGGACCTTTTGGTTTTGTTTAGAAAACGGCTTAATAGTTGGAGAGGTAGACATCTTAGCATGGCGGGTAGAGTGGAGATGATTAATTCAGTCCTTAATGCTCTTCCGATTTATTCGTTATCATTTTACAAAGCCCCTAAGAAGGTGTTACAAGAGATAAAATCTATTCAAAGTAAGTTTCTTTGGGGAGGTGGTGATCTTTATAAACCTATTCATTGGGTTAGTTGGGATACGGTTTGTAAATCAAGAAAGGAAGGAGGTTTGGGTGTGAGGAATGTGGAGATAATGAATGTTGCTTTACTTAGTAAATGGAAGTGGCGTATTCTTACGGAAAAGGAGGCGGTGTGGCAAGATTTGTTAAGTGCTAGATATGGCAACACTAGACTTAAAGTTTTGATTGGAGACGTCTCAATTTTGTCAAAAAAGGAGTCGCATTGGTGGAGAGATTTAATAGTCTCGGATAATTATGAGAAGCTTCTTTTCGATCACTTTACGAGTGCTATTAAATGTAATGTTGGGAATGGATTCTCTACTCCGTTGTGGTTTGCTTCTTGGGCGGGTCAAAAATCCCTTATGGAATTATTTCCTAATTTATTCTCTCTAGCTGGAAATTTTTTGGATTCTATTAATCTTGCAGGGGCGTTTGTTGAAGGAGTTTGGAGTTGGAACTTGTCTAGTTGGTTTGAAGAGGGGAGTATGGTGGTTGAGTTGGCAGCGGATCCGCTTCAGAATGCCTCGTTCAGTCATGGGGCAGCGCTGGAAGCCACCGAAGATGGTCTGGCTGCTGTCGACAGTGGTGCTGGGACTGCATCTGCACCGATTCAGCAGCTGGCAGCTGAGTTGCGGTCGTTGCTGGAAGTTCTTAATCCAGTTCTGATCAAGGATAAAGCTGAGGACAGCTTCTCTTGGGCGAAGTCTTCTAGTGGGAGCTTTACCGTTAAATCGTGCTATGAGTTTTTTAAGAAGTTTCTTTCTGGTCCACCTTTGGAAAGCGATAAGGTAAAGGCCTTAAACTTTCTATGGAAATTCAAAGTTCCGCCAAAGATTCTTTGTTTTGCTTGGAGGTTTTTATTAAATAGATTGGCCACTAGAGATCAATTGGTGAGAAGAGGTGTGTTGGAGGAAGGAATTGATTCTAGCTGTGCCTTATGCTGTACCGGTGAGGAAACTTTATTTCATCTTTTCTTTTTGTGTAAGATTTCTGTTCGCATTTGGAGAAGGGTGTTTATGTGGCTTGATTTATCCGGACTTTTGTCCTTTGAAGAGTTTGGTGATTTCTTCTATAATTTCCGGAAAATTCCTTGCCTTAATAAGCGTATGATTGTGGGTACCGTTTGGCTTGCTACGGTTTGGTTGATTTGGCTAAAGCGTAATGCGGTGATCTTTGAGAAGGAAGCCTTTAGCTTTACCGAATGTATGTCGGATATAGTTTTAATCTCTTGGAGGTGGTTATGTGCTTTTCATAAGAGAGTTAATCTTTGTAATTTTTATCTTTGGAATACTCTACCTCTTCTTTGTTTTGAGAGGTAGTTGTTATCTTTCTTGTATCGGGTCGGAGCATCCCTTTTGCTCCCGTTTAATTCCATTACCTATTTAAAAAAAAAACTAACCAAAATACCAAAAAATAATGCCTTGTGCTTTTGTATGTTTGTGTTTTGTAGGTACCAAGTCAAGATATCCATCAAAAAGGCATTTTTCAACATCTTGCAGCAAGCAATCGATTGCATAAAGAGAGTAATCGATTGCACCAACTTATTTTGCGCTAGTTTTGCCTTCTGTCTTATGTGCAATCGATTGCACAAAGAGAGCAATCGATTGCACCAACTTTTTAATAGTTGATTCCTTTTCTAAAAAAATAAGATTATTTTGTATGCTTTTATAAATTTGAAATTTTTTATCATTTAGTAAACTTATTTGTTAACTCTATTAAAAGAATTAGATCCTAAAGAATTTGTAATTAAATAATTTGTCAATTTCCGATTAATTATATATACGAAGACAATTTGCCTTCTTAAAAATATTTGATTACTATATATTTCTCATACCATGTTCACTTCTATTATTTTATTATTGATTTGAATAAATGTTTATATTTATTATGATTGATAGATATTGATATAAATAGAAATTGAGATGATGCAAATCCGTTTTATTTAATATATTAGAAGAAAATGTGCGTCCATGAATTTAATGCACATAATACTTTGGCTAATGCAATTCAAATTTATGCCTAAAGATAACGCGCTTCAATTTCTATTTAAGGCATGAGGTTGCATTCCCTTTCATCATATCAACCCTTGTTTCTTTCATATTTGTGTTTGTGTTTGTCTTTCCAAAAATGGTTCTCTCTGGAAGGCTTAGTACTGAAGTTGGTATCAAAACACCTGCTGACAAGTACTTCAAACTATATGCATCAGAGCTTCACGAATTGCAAAATCATTGCGAAAGAATTCATCATGCCAAACTGCATGAAGGTGAAGAATGGCACGACACTGATACAGTTAAACACTGGACATATGTCATAGGTAATTAATTATAAAGTTTTTCTATATAATAATATTATTAATTGAGTTATGTCATAGGTAATTAATTATAAAGTTTTTCTATATAATATTATTAATTGAGTTATCTAATTTGTTTAAAAATTACTAATTGAAACTATTTTACTTGTTTAAAAAGAAAAAATAATTAACATAAAATAAGGATTCAATAACACGAAAGTGTCAAACTTTATAATATGACATCCTCAATATCTCACGTCTCTCTCTCACACTATTTTAAATATACTATCACTAAGTTTGTCTCTCTCTAACTATTTTAAATTTACTATCACTAAGTTTTTTATAACCTAGTGCTATGAATCTTATGATCTTTGATTTAACTATTTTAAATGTGATTTAAATGTTGATGTTTTTTTCATAAATGATTCATGATTTTTACATGCATGTTTATGAAAAAAATATGCAATATATATAAATTTTCAAAACCGATAGTATCATAATCCATGTTACAATCTATTGATTCACGATCCTGTATATCCCTTCTTTAATTTTATGTAAGATCTCAATTTTGACTACTTTGGTTCAAACTCCCATAACATAAAAAAAGGCCAAGTTGCTAGATCGTCAACTCAATTAACTTTCCTATAGAAATGTTGAATCTGCACCCTTCAATATGCAAAATGCATTTGACGAATTCTCTTCACCAAATTCCAGCCTCTCTAATTTAAATTTTAGAAAACCCTTTAGCTCTAGCCAACTATGACTTTCCAAAGTTAATGTCCTATACCGACACCAACAACCAGACTACAAGTCTCAAACAAATGAGATACCGACTATACTTCATCCCTACAAAAAATACATAAAATATCGTCAAGATTAGTAATAACCTTTCGCTTAAATAGATTTTCTTTAGAAGGAAATCTATCTCGTAGAAGTTGCCGAGAGAAGACCTGAACCTTATAAAGAGCCCAACAATCCTAACAACTGAAGGATTTGAGAGCGCAAACTAAACATTCTCTGCAGACTTATAACTACTCTCGACAAGGATCTGGTTAACAAAGGCCATAGAGAAGAAGACATCTCTAGCATGACTCCACCTCCATAAGTCATGCACCATTGTGAGAGAAACCTCTTGGAGAGAAGAGAACAGAAAAACTAAGCAGCACAAGGTTCTTCGTGAACAAAAAAAGAACGTCTTCATCTACGATCTCAAATTAAAGACCTCTGATCCAACCTACTAACCTCAAACACAGACCTGTCTTGAATTTCAAAAAAGAGGAAAAGTCTAGGAAATTTAACCATTAGGGGAGAACTACCAAGCGAGGGATTTTTCCAAAAAGAGGTCGAACAACCGGATCCAGCCTTCTCTAAGAAGGCCTTCTAAAACTAGTTCATAGGATTATCCTACTTTGATCCAACAGGGTCATTCCTCTCCACCAGGTAGAACAAGAGAGAGTCCCCGAAGATCTACATCCCAACTCGGAGTATATAAAAGTAGCCAAAGAACAGGCAAATAAAATATCCGACCATAGACTAGATGAGCTCGACAGGAGCCTCCATCTCCACTAGGCAAGAAGAGCTAGATTTACTAGTATAAGATCTTTACCACCTTATAGGGTTGGCTACAACTAGTAACCCGAGATATCGAAAAGAGAGAGTATGAATCTCGAAAAACCTTCAGCCAGCTGAAGAAAAGAGGGGTCAACATTAACTCAATAAAATTGCTCTTATGAAAGCTAACCCCAAGACCCGAGACGAGCTCAAATTCCATTGCGATAGCCTTGGTCGAAATATTCATAAGCACTATAAGGTCGTTATTATTTTTATACTTTTAATTTTTAATTTTTCATTTCATATTAATAAAAAAAGTCAAGTTTAGTAATGGTTTTTTAACACGAGTTTTTAATTATTTTTTTACTATCTTTAATTTTTCTTTTCATTTCTAAATGTTATATGAAATAGCTACGAACATTATTAGCTATTAAAACTACTAATTTAGTAAATATTTCAATTTATTTATCAACTATCAATCATTAAATTATGAACTACGAATCATCAACTATAAATTATCACTTATCTGTTATAAATTATAAACTACCAGTCATCATCTATAAAATATCAAATAAAATATAAAATAAGTTTTTATGACTTTGTACCCAAAAAAAAGTTGTTATAGCCAATCTATTTTATTTAGAAAACAAATGCATCCTAAAATTAATTATTTCAAGAAAGAAAACAATGTGTAGTTTTTATTTTATTTTAAAAGATCCTTATATTCTTCTATTACTCTTATATTCAACTTTGTTATTCTTGGTATCAATTACATAACAATAGATGGTGAGGTACACACATGTCACGAGACTATTGAAGAAGTCGATGAACAGATCAAA
The DNA here is from genome assembly GCF_029867415.1 of Vicia villosa. NCBI lineage: Eukaryota > Viridiplantae > Streptophyta > Magnoliopsida > Fabales > Fabaceae > Vicia > Vicia villosa. The sequence goes on along the minus strand of NC_081186.1, from coordinate 129,650,723 downwards.
AAAATAACTTGGAAGCTTTTTGGTGGAAATATTGATACTCACTATAAGATCTTTAAGCTCATCCTTGAAGTAAGTGATAAGGCTGATGGTACTGCTATTGTTAAATGGACTGTTGAATATGAGAAAATCAGTGAGGATATTAATCCTCCAAATGGATGGATGGACTTCCTTTTCAAAAATACTCGAGATGTTGATGCTAATCTTGTCAAGGAAAGGATAGCTCTATAAGACAAAAAGAAAGAAGGATGTCAATGCAAGTGGTTGGCTTAAGTGTTCATCTTTATAATAAATTAGTGTGATGTTTGTAATATTGGAATATTATAGCATATGCATATTGACTTCTGTTGTAATGAAGTTGTTAGCGCTACTGAAATATGATTGCCCTATGCCCCTATAGACCCTATAAAAAGACTTTTTTTTTTTATTTTTTATCTTTGTTTGTAATATATAGGTTGAAGAATGTGTCCTAAATTATGTGATGCAAATAAATAAATGAATATGTTTTTGGTTTTTAATTTATATTATCTCTATCGATCTTTTTCTTTAAACAAATTTTATATTCATATCTATTCCCAGGGGTGTTTGCGGTGCGGTTTGGACGGTTTTTATGTAATATATCATTCAAACCGGAAGAAAAAAAAGTGTGCGGTTTGATTTGGTTCGGTTGGCTTTTAGAAATAAAACCGAACCAAACCAAATTACCAAACCAATGCGGTTTGGATTCGTTCGGTTTTTTTTACAAAAATTTATTTAACCATATATACACATATAGATACACATATAGATGGCAACATCATTTTGTATATAGATAACAAAGATATCAATATATAAACTCAAGTATGAAAGAGATTATGAATAAAAGGGACGACATACCTCAAGATTATATTATGTATGTATGAGTATGATGTATGATGGATGAATATCTGATGCATGTGGGGTTAGTTCAACAATGATATATACAAAGATGGAAACATAATCAAAATATATGGTACATAGATATAAATCAAACAAGTATACATACAAGTGGATAAACAAGGAGAGATCATGTCAATTGATTTAATATTAACAAGGTATTTGCACGGAACTCAAAGATCAGAGGATCTAGGTTAGGGTTTTAGTATATCTACACTAACCTAATCATTTAGAAATTGAATAAATCCTAGTTAAATTACTACAAGGATCATGGTATAAACTTCAAGGGGAGCTAAGTTTAATCTTAAGGGAATCACACAAATTTAATCAAGGCATTTTGTGAAAAGCTCACGTGAAAAAGGTTTGATTTTTAACGGGTTTAAAGGCATAAAAGCATCATTTTTAATTTAATTAAAAAAGTTAAAAAAATAATATTTTTGGATTTTTAAAATATATTCACAAAATATGTCACATAAATGAAGAGTGTGTAAAAAATTGAGTGAAAATAAATTGATTTGCTATTTCAAATAAATTACCAAAGTTGGAAAAAAATAAATGAGACAAATGATAAAAAAAAGAGTTTTGGCCCCTAAAGGACTTGAACTTAGGTCACAATGGTGAAAGACTCAAAACAAGATCACTGAACCAACGCGCTACAAGTGATATTCAAATGCGCTCATAAATATATAATAAAAAATGTGCCCAAAAACTATATTGAACTTCATTTTCAACCTCAAAACACCAAAATTATGGAAATTGTATCTCACTCAAAACTCAACCATTTTTGAAAATGTAAACTAGAAAGTTGTGAGATTTTTCAAGACGAATCCAACTATGTGCATAATATAAATTTATTTTGACTGTATCTCAAGAACCCATAAACTTCAAACTTAAATTAAATGACCTATAGAAAGTATAAATGTCAACAAGTTGAGGGATTTTGATCCTCATATTGCAACAAACATAATAGAATCGAGTTTTGTTAAAAATGGTTCATAAATGAGAGAGTTCAAGTTTTGAAAAGTTACCTCAGCAGGTGAAGATCGAAACTGGATTTAGAGAGCTTCCAGAAATGATTTGAGGACTTGGATAACTTCCTGAGGTCCTTCTGAAGACAATGGGATGCTTAGCTTGCTTGGAGATAATCTAGATTGCTCTGCCCGAACCAAGTTGCAAATGACAAATTCAACAATAGAGGATGATGTTGGAGTTGTTACAGATGTAATGTGATGGATTGAACAACTTCTATGAAGTGTATGGAGGGTGTTTGAATGGTTATTTGACACAGAAATAACTTTGAACTCAAAAACTTCAAGTTTATGCATGTTGGAACTTTGGAGCTTTCAAGTGGGGGAGTGAAGTTGAGATTTTATGTGTTTTAGATTCAAGAGGAAAGACCCTCTATTTATAGGGAGGATTTGTGGTTTGTGTGGGGGAAAATAGATCATTTGGTTGTTTCAAACACAAGTTGTGTGATTTTGCTTCATGGTGTAGTTAACTTGAAAATCATGCTTCTAATGGTACTTGCATTGCTTTAAACATAACTTAGGGTGGCTCTTATACAACTTAGGTGATTGCTTGTTGGTTTTGGAATACTTTTGGTGCAGAGGGAACAAGTTAGAGGCTCAAGGCTTAAAGTTTTATGGTTAAAGCCTCTTTACAAGAATAAAAGTGTAACCTTTCTCCCCTCAATGGCAAAATGGATTGGATAATGTTTGAATCAATTGCATAATATCTCAAAAGCTTGAGTAATCTTATAATTATGGATAGATTCGGAGGTTTACAGGTCTAAAAAGTAATATTACAAGGTATGGCATGGATATTGGATCATAAGGTTTTCAAAAGAATGACCTATATTTCAAGTATGGAGGTCCAACTTCATCTCTTTGATTCTCCTTGCTCACAAATGCTATGGGGGAGTTCATGTATTTTTTGGAAAGCCTTGAACATCTCTACAACTTTCATGTTTAGAGTTTTCTCAAATTCTCAAGGGATCTTGGTTGAAATTGGCTTCAAAGTTGCTTACTTTTGAAGAACAAATCTGCCTTCATGAAATTTTTCTAAGTGTTGGAAAAAGTCAGCAACTTCATGGCTTCATAACTTGAAATCCTTTCATTTTTTTGAAAAATCTCAACAAGGACAAGGTTGTAGATCATGACTTTCTCTTCAGTTCAGCCTTTGGAGTTTAAATAATGGTGACTTAGTAAAGAAGATCTGATCATTCAAAGTTGAGCATTAAACATGTAATTTCTTCATGAAAAAAATCAAAACCCTAACTGTGACCTTTCATTCCTTGGTTGATTTTCTTGATTTCTCTTAATCTAATAAATTTAATAATCTCATATTAATGATTTTGATCTTCAGAAGTCCCTGGTTGACCAAATTTCCCAAAAGTCAAAGGTGATCTTGAATAGTTGACTTTTTTTCTAGTTGAATTACATTCTTCCAAGTATCAATTGAATCAAGCTCTTTTAGCCAAATGGATGATATGAATAGATTACAATGAGGTATTGGAGATTCTTGAATCATGCTTTGAGCCATAGAACCATGCTTTGACCAAAAGTCAACCTTCAAGAGATGTAGGTCAAAAACCCTAATTGTGTACTAGATGAATTTGAAAGTTGTTGATCTTGATTTGAACCACACATGGAGTTGGATATTGATGAGAGAAATCACTTGAGCATATGAGAAATATTGAGCCACCTTGTGAGCCATAAGAAAACCTAATATGCCTGAGCTCCTTTAATCAATCACCTATATTGGGAAACAGGCAACAAGCAAGCACATTCTTTTTGTGTATTTTGGTTAGCAAATGATGCATGAATGATTATGAATGATGATAATCATGATCATACTCTTTGAGACTCAATGAAAATTAGGTGGTATCTTAGGGTCAAAAATTGGGGTATGACACTAAGGAAATCAGGAGCTTCTCCATCTTAGTTGGTATTCTTAAAATTTCTCACCATTAGAGACATAATGAACTACCATAGGTTTTCCATTAGATACACATGCAGTGGAACATACCAACATCACAAGCTTCTCAACCACTTTTAGGTACACCTTAACATATTGTGCACCTAGACATCACAGTCTAGTTGACCTCAGAACAAACATTGGTTTGAACATAAATCCAACATGAACTCCACAGAGACACATCAGCTCATCACCACTCCCATTCAGGGTAGCAATTATAATGGTTCACGCATGTGCTGCACATAGGAGCAAACAAACATGTTGTAGAGAAAAATAAATTCTCCTAACTCTTCTCAGACATGTTCTGATATCTTGTCTGAGACAAGTATCCCAGCAGACACTCTATCCTGCAATTCAGCAACAGAACTTCACACACTTTCCTCTATCATACACTTTCTTGTATTCCTTGCTCTTCTTGGAGTTAATTATTAAATCCTTCTTCCCTGACACAAGTTTCTTCACATTTGATGACTACCATATGGGAACTTTGATACCGTGCAAACAATCGCAAAAACTTTTTTTTTTCTTTTTTAGACACAGCGTGACATGCTGGGGCAAATAGGTTATATTTGTTACTTCTTTTGGGGCCAATTCTCTTCGTATACCCATCACAACCATATATTCGCGGGATTTCTTAGTATGTTTTGTCTTGCCTTTAATGTTGATAAGTGTTCCAATCAAAGTATCACATATATTTTTCTCCACGTGCATCACATCAAGATAATGTCTTACATCAAGACTTGACCAATATGGAAGATCCAAAGAAAACCGACCTCTTTTTCCAAGAATTTTTCTCCACGAGCCTTTTCTGTTTCTTTCCAAAGACAAATTTAATATGTTGTTGTATTATATAAACTTCCTTCCCAGTTAAGGGTTTTGAAGCGATACCATACTCCTGCTCTCCATTAAAAGCCTTGCGCAGTCTACGATACGGATGATTAGCTCTTAAAAATCTTCGATGCACAAGATAAACTGTCTCTTTTCCCTTTGATAATTGGTGGCAACATGTATCAACTTCACATATAGGACACACCTGCTGAACCTTAATGTTGTACCCAGACAAATTACAGTATGCATGAAAGTCATTGATTGTGCAAAATAACATGGCACGCAACTTAAAGTTATCACATGTATACGCATCATCAACATCAACAGCTTCCTCCCACAAAAGTATTAAATCTTCAATCAATGGTGATAAATAAACATCTATGTCGTTCCCTGGTTGTTTTGGACCCGAAATCATCATCGGTTGCATCATATACATGCGCTTTATGCACAACTGTGGAGATAGGTTGTAAATTAAGAGAAGAATAGGCCATGACGTATGGTTAGTACTTAAATTACCAAAAGGGTTCATTCCATCGGTGGAAAGTCCAAGCCTAAGGTTCCTTGGTTCATTAGCAAAATCTGGAAACAAGGAATCAATTTTCTTACATTGCAATGAATCAGCTACATGGCGAATTTTTCCATACACTCTTTTATCTGCATACCATCTAGTATTCTTTGCGTCACTAACATTAACAAACAATCTATTGAACCTTGGAATCATCTGTAGGTACCACTTCACCTTGACAGGAACATCCTTGCTAGTTGCACCATCATCGTCATCAACACCTTTGTCCTTCTGTTTGTAGCGCGACACCCCACACCTCGGACACTCGTTCAAGTTTTCAAACTCTTTCTTATATAAGATGCAATCATTATGACAACCATGTATTTTGACATTGTCCAAACCCATTGGACACAAAATTTTCTTGGCCTCATAAGTACGGTTTGACAAAGTGTTACCTTCTAGAAGCATTTCTGTCAACAATTCAAGTAATTCACTAAAACTTTTATCTGTCCACCCACCTATTTCCTTAAGATTGAATAGTCTTAACACAGTTAACAATCTTGTAAAACCTTTACATTCCGGGTACAACGACAATCTTGTAAAACCATTTTGTGTAATTTTGAATATTTCCATCACAACCACAATGATTGAATATAATATCCCTCTGATGTATTTGCATACTATGGAAATTTATACAAGGACACCAAAAAATCCTATTGTTGTTAGGAAGGTTTTTATCAGCAAAATCAAGAAATTGTAACAATTCTTTCTCATACTCGCTACTTAATTTGTTGGATTTCATCCAACTACGATTCATAATCAAATAAAGCTTCCAAAAATAAAATAAAAAAGAGTACAAAAATATAGCTTATCAACAACAACAACATAAACAATAAAATAAATGCATTGAGAACAACAACAACAACAGTAATGGAGAACAATAAGAACAATCGCATTGGAGAACAACAAGAACATACTGCGGAGCTCCTTGGAGAAGAAGTGTTCTTTCATTGGCTGAGATCCTTGGAAAAGAAGTGTTCTTTCATTGGTTGAGCTTCTTCGATAACAAGTGTTTTTTCATTAGGACTCGAAAATTGAATTAGATAGACATGAGAATCAAAATTAAAAGAAACTATCTCGGTTAAACTTAAAAAACCGAGGTAGATTAGCCGATGTAAATTATATAAAAAATGTGCCTTTTTTGTCGTCAAAAGAATAAAAAATTAGGGAATATTTATCTCGGTTTTCCTAAAAACTGAGGTAACATATCCGACATAAAATCTAGAAAACATAATGTCGTCTTTTTGGTTCCAGAAATAACATTAAATATCTGGAGTTGGGAATTAATAACATAATATATTTATGTCAAATTTATAAATATCCGAGGTAACGGTTTTATAAATATTTATTTTAAATAAAACAATTTGCTTCGTTCACATGTACCCGCAGTTTTGTTTCGTTTGTTGTGAAAGTTTCGTCATAAAAAGTGTTATTTGTTGTAGTGATTCTCTCTTGTGAGTTCCCTAAAGATCGTCAAGTGTCAGTGGTAGAGTCGACTCTCCAATATCTAGAGTAGTTGAGCCCCATTTAAAGTGTTAGTTTTTTCTTGGAAATTCCTGTAGAATACGATTCCTACCAGAGAGAACTTATTTCAGAGGAGGATTAACATTAGCTCAGAGGGTATCTCTAGCCATTTATGTTCGAGGTTTCTAGAGTCGTCCTCACATTTGTTTTTCCCTTGTGAGGTAGAGATTTTGTGTGGTATATGATTTTTCAGATTTGTTAGGTTGGTTTGTAGCCACGCCCAAAGATTCTTTTATCCTTTTTTCATATGTTTTTTTATAGTGTTTATTTGCCTAGGCTTAGGGGATTGACGATTTGTCATGTTGTGGTCTGGATGATTTGAAAATATTGGAATGATATAGTGTTCTCAAGTAAGACATGAGTATTCTTTTGACTTGGAAATAGTGTCTTGATAGGTTTGTCGCAAACTCATGTGCTTTATTGGTCTGACTTAAGAACCCTAACCGATATTTACGTCAATGGCAGTTTGAGTGTCTTCGGCCTCCTCTGAGAGTGTTTTTGCTGCCCATTGAAAATTGATGTCGTTTTTGTTGGTCTTTGATTAAGAAGGTCTAACTAGTGATCCTTTCTAGTGCTCCTGATTTATATCTTTCTTCAAGTTCCGTCTCTTATTTTGGTTTTTTTGTTGTTGTTTTCTTTAGTTGGCTTCTTTTGAATGATGTATTGGATTGATTGTTGTTTTTATTTTCTCTATATTGTTGTGTGGTATTTCTTGTGCTGCTTCTCAACTTCTTGTAAGGGTCAGTTTGTTTCAGCTTTAAAAAAATTGATTTTTTCTTTGTATTTTTGAAAATAGATTTTCTAAAATCGTTTTTCAAAATATTACAAGTTTTTTTATTTTCGTTTTTTCTAAAATGAAACATTAATTTTGACATCTTATAACATAAAGATACATAATCGAAGACCAAAACTTAGTCAAAATCATAATTTTTTCAAAAAGTTGTATTTCAAAAATGATTTTTATGAAAATCTATTTGAAATAGCTTCAAAATTAAGTGATTTTTTGAAATTTTGATATCCAATTTTTTTCCATAAATAGATGAAATACCTTAAATCACATTTTAAGAATAACTATTCAAACAAAATTTTCATTGTTTTATAAAAAATTTCTTTGTAAAAAATTTTATCACAAAATTTGACAACACTATAAAAATTATTTTTAAAAAAAGGCAAAACAAACGGGCTCTATATCTATCCTAGACCTTTAGTTCCTTATTTTCATCTCTATATATATAACTCTATTTGCTTTAAAAAAAAAATCTCCAATATCTCCCTTCTCTCTAGGACATCTTTTTTGCTTTTTCTTCTTCAGTAACTATGGAATGGCGCAGGGTTCAGAAGAAAATCTTCAGGCACGTAACTTCAAGATGGGATACATTTCCATACGGTGGGAAGCAGGTGGGAGAAGGGGAGGTACTCTCTTCCTTTTATTTCTCGGAATTTCCGGAGAGGAGTAGGGCAGTAGACATCTTTAAGCTTTTTAGTTGTGTGGGGGAAACGGTTGAGGTGGTGATTCCACCAAAACGTAATAAATTTGGAAAACGCTTCGGATTTGCTGGATTTAAAGAAGTAAAGGAAGAGAGACTTTTAGCGGTGAAATTAGATAACATTGTTATAGATGGAAAGAAGATTCATGTTAATCAACCAAGATTTGCAAGGGATGGCAGGGGCAGTGGGAACAGGGGTTTCGTTTTGAGACCAGTGGATTATGGAGGCTGTAGGGAGGATTCTCAGAGGGTCTTTAACAGAAGGGTGGAGAACAAGTCTACTTTTGCCGATATAGTTCAGGGAAGAGTCACGACGTTAGAGGTTCCAGCAGAGAGACCTGTTGTCAACTTTAAATCATCCTCAGAGAGCAAGGAAAAATGGAAGAAATCATTTATTGGGGAGGTACTGTTTTCGGGTGAAACATACAATATCCAAACTCATATGGAGATAGAAGGTTTTTTCTCTATAAAAGTACATCCGTTGGGGGCGAATCTATGTTTGCTTGAGGAGATGGAGGAAGGAATTGTTCAGGAACTCTTAGATGAAGGAGATTGGTGGTGGAAGCAATGGTTCAAAAGAATTATACCCTGGCAACCAAACATTGTTGACTCGGAAAGGGTTATGTGGGTGAGATTATATGGCGTTCCTTGCCATGCTTGGAGCTCGGAGTTTTTTGAAATGATTGGGAATCATCTGGGCAAATTCATTTGCGTCGATGATAACACTTGTTCAGCTTCTAACATGGACATCGCAAGAATCATGATAAAGGTCCCTTTCTCCTTCAACCTAAAAGAACAATTGCTTGTCTCAATTGATGAAGAATCTTTCAATTTGATTTTGCGAGAAGACACCTTTGGACCGATCAGGATTATGGAGAAGAGGATTCCAGCTTCAACGGTTAACTCAAACTTTTCGTCGTCTCTTGATTTGGAGTCTTTCAGAAATAGTGTTGCCAGCGGGGATGATGTTGATGAGACTCGGTATTTTGCTTCAGAAGCGCCGGGTGAGGAATTACAGGAGCAAGGAGTAGAGACGGTGGGGACGGAGAAGAAAGGTGAAAATGAAGGTGCAAGAGTTTCTAACGGATCAGTGAAGGACAACGTTTTACACGATGGACACAGGGAAACTTCTACCTACCCTAGGAAACCTAATAACTTTATGTTAGAGTCAGAAAATGTAGCAGAGGGCACCTCTTTCGATAAAGCAATTGAGGCTATTCTTGTGATGAAAAGAAAAGAGATGGCCTTTTTGAATCAAGGATCTGGTTATTCTTCAGAACATACCATCTCTGTCCAACAACCTACCAGGTCTCATGATGGTTTTCCTAAAAAGGTGGATGGGACCCACAAGAATGCTACCGCTCCAAATCATGGTTTCAAGGCAAGAGAAACGCATGGTAACACGTCATCGGGAACAGAGGCTGGAGATATTAATTTAAAGCAGAGTCTTAGGAAAAAACAATATTTTAAATGCATTGATGAATTGAGTGGGGCCAAGGATGAGGCAGCTCTTAGGCCCAGCAAGAGGAATTTTTGTCCAAAGCCCATTAATCATTTATCTGTTAATTCTTCTCAGCTGGGTGGCCCGATCCAGGTGATTCTTCCTAATCACTTTTCTAATGTTCTTTCTGTTCCGATAAGCTCCAACGATCATATAGAATCATACTCTTCTGCTTCTCAACCGGTTGATTCGGACATTGTTAGATGCAATTTTAGAACATTATCAAATTTTGAAAATATGAGAGAAGGTAGGATGAGGAAGGAGATGGCAAAGCTGGGGGTTTCTGAGGTTCACAAAGGGAAGGAGGTCAATTTCATTATGCAGGATGCTGAAGTTTTGTCTAGGGGTGGAAAAGGCATGGATGGAAGGAAGGCGACTCTAAATTGTTTTAAATGATCATAGGAAGCTTTAATATTAGGGGGGGAGGTAGCCTTATTAAGAGAAAAAAAATAAGAAGTTTGTTATCTAAAGGAAGGGCTGATTTCTTTCTTGTTCAAGAAACGAAATTGAAAGATATGCCGGTTTCTACTGTAAGAAGTATGTGGGGGGAGGATGATATGGATTTTTCTTTTTCAAGATCGGAGGGCTTTTCAGGGGGTTTGTTGTCCATTTGGAGAACCGGTTCGGTTACTGTTTTGGCTAGCTTTTGTGGCCCGGGATATCTCGGATCGAAACTTTTGTGGAAAGGAGCTTGTTACTATATTGTCAATGTGTACTCTTCATGCTCCATGTCTCTTAAACGTGTCTTATGGTCCCGTTTGGTGGAGTTGAAAAATAAGTATCAAGATGGGGAGTGGATAATAGGGGGCGATTTTAACGCGGTGATGAAGAGAAGTGAGAGAAGTGGTATTTCTTCTAGAAGCGGCAATTTAGAAAGGGAGGGATTCGCGGACTTCATTGAGGATATCGGTCTTGTTGATGTTCCTTGCAAAGGGAAGCGGTTCTCGTGGTTTAGCGGGGATGGAAAATCTAAAAGTAGAATTGATCGTTTTCTTGTTTCCGATAACATCATATCTAATTGGGGGGTGGTTGGCCAATGGATAGGTAGTCGTGATGTTTCCGATCATTGTCCGGTGTGGTTGATGGTAGACAAAGAAGATTGGGGTCCTAAACCGTTTAAATTCAATAATGAATGATTCAATGATAAGAGTTTTTATGATTTTGTTAAGAAGGAATGGGAGGAAATAATTGTTGTTGGGAGAGGTGATTTTGTTTTGAAGGAGAAATTCCGTTTAATAAAAGAAAGATTGAGATGGTGGGAAAAAAATGTATTTGGTAAAATTGACTTGGAGATTGAAGAGAATGTGAAGGTCTTGAACGAGTGGGACGATAGGGATTATTGGGAGGAAGAAGTCCACCTTAACAAGGTAAAAGCTTCAAAGAACATTTGGTTTAATCTCAAACTAAAGGAGAATATGCTTATTCAAAAAAGTAGATTGAGGTGGCTAAATGATGGGGATGATAATAGTAGATTCTTCCATAATGCCGTGAAAGAGAGGAGGCGTAGGAACCGGATTGGCTCGTTGAATACTAGTGATGGAGTTGTTAATTCGGTTAAAGAGGTGAAGGATGCGGTGAAGGCTCATTTTGAAAGCAAATTCAAAGAGGATTGTTTGGAGAGACCTTTGTTGGATGGAATTGCTTTTAACTCTTTGAGTGAGGAGCAATCTTTATCTATTGAGGTTCCTTTTCCTTAGGTACTTGATGAAAAGGATGGGATTCGGGAATGTGTGGATGCGTTGGATGGAGGCCATTGTTTTCTCTAGCAAGATGTCGGTGATTGTTAATGGTAGCCCTACTAGGGAATTCTTGGTGGAAAGAGGTCTTCGCCAAGGAGATCCTATATCTCCTTTTCTTTTTGTTATTGTGGCGGAAGGTTTAAAGGCTTTGGTTGGTAGAGCGGTCGATAATGGTGATTTTGTGGGTTTTAATGTGAATGGCAAATGTTTCGTTGATATCCTCCAATTTGCCGATGATACGCTTTTAATAGGCGATGGGAGTTGGAAACACCTATGGGCAATCAAGGCGGTTTTACGAAGTTTTGAAATGGTGTCGGGTCTTAGTATTAATTATCACAAAAGCAAGTTGATTGGAGTCAACGTTAACTCGCACTTTATGGGATTGGCTACCAATTTCCTTAATTGTAGGGAGGAGGAAAAGGATTTCAAATTTCTCGGTATTCTTATCGGAAAAAATCCAAGGCGTATTTCTTCTTGGAAGCCGCTTTTGGACAATGTTAGGAAGAGATTAAATACTTGGAAAGGGCGGTGGCTTAGTTTTGGTGGGAGGATAACGCTTATAAAATCGGTTCTTAGTAGCTTGGCGGTGTTCACTTTATCTTTTTACAAAGCTCCAAAGAAAATTATCTCGGAAATTAATAAGATTCAAAGTGATTTTCTTTGGGGAGGGGTGGAAGGGAAAAGGAAAATGCATTGGGTGAAGTGGAATGACATGTGTCGTCCGGTGGAGAAAGGCGGTCTTGGTTTTAGAAGGTTAGACCTTTTTAATAAAGCGCTTTTGTTGAAGTGGAATTGGAGGATTTTTGGTGCTACTAATGATTTATGGTATAGAATGTTGAAAGCGCGGTATGAGGATGTGAATCTTAGGGTGATGGGTGATTTTTTTAAATCTAAGAAGGATAGATCATCGTCGGTGTGGTGGGCGGACCTTTTATCTTTGAGGAAAGAGTTACCGGAGAACTTTTTTACTAACAATTTTCTTTTTCAGGTTGGAGACGGACACAATATTTCTTTTTGGAAATCCCACTGGTTGAATAGCGGTCCTTTAAAAGATAATTTCGCGAATCTTTTCAAGTTCTCGAAATTGCAAGACGTTTCAATCGGTTCGATGGGAGGATGGAGGAATGGGAATTGGATTTGGGGAGATTTAGGTATCTCCGTTAACCACGCTTTAGAAGTAGTTGCAGCTCCGAAGTTTTTCATTGATGACGGTGTCGTTACTGTTACTAACAGCGATGGGTGTGCTGTCCCGTTGGCAACTGTTCTGGCCGGGTTTTTGGGTATTGATGTTGCCGCTGATTTAGCGCCGGGACATGGTACTGCTGCCGTTTTTTCTGTGCAGGGAGAAAGTTTTGCTGCTGTTCCAAACAACTCAGCAGTGTCCGATACTGTTTTTGATTTTCTGTTTGACATCAACAGCATTGCTTTAAAGCTTAAAGGAGCAGTGTTGTCTTTATCTCAACCGGACTGTGCAGTGTGGAAGCTGAATTCGGATGGAGTTTATTCTGTAGCTTCTTGTTATCATTATCTGAATAGTTTTTTTATTCCTTTTGGTCCGGCTAATCGTTTTGATTCGGCGTTCATCGATATTTGGAAAATGGATGTTCCTTTGAAAGTGAAGGCTTTTGGTTGGAGATGCTTCATCAACAAAGTTCCAACTAAAGACTCTCTCTTGGCTAAAGGTATCATTGTTTCTAACTCGAACTCGGATTGTGTTTTTTGTACCGATGATAAAGAATCTCTTCTTCACTCTTTTCTGTTATGTCGGAATTCCGGTATTGTGTGGAGAGAGATGGCCGAGTGGATCGGTTTACCTTTTAAAATTGGTTTAGATTTCAAGGAGGGATTTATTTATTGGAGCTCTTATTGCCGTTCTAAGAAAGTCAAAAGTGCAAAAATTGGTATCGTTTGGTTAGCTATTTTATGGAGCTTGTGGTTGCGAAGGAACGACATTGTCTTTAACAACGGATCGTGGAACTCTAGGGATGTAGTTTGGAGTTGCAAGTCGCTTGTGTGGAGGTGGTCGTATATCGGGAAAATTACTCAATCCAATTATAACTTCTATGAGTTTAGCAATAACCCATTGTTTTACTTAAGTTAAGTTTCAATCGGTTTGTAATTTTCTTGTTCTTGTCATTTTGGCGTTGTAATTTCGAATTGGTTGGAGTTTTAATATATTTCTTGATTTCAAAAAAAAAAAAAAAAAAATATAAGAAATAAGGCACTGTACATAAAGATAATTGCACCTTCGTAAAAAAATTGCTGCAAATGATTTATGGAATTTTATTTTTCCATAATATCAACAAATTAAACTATCCCACTACATGTGTGCCATGACATAGCATAATTATTAGAAGAAAACGTGTGTTGTTAAATGCACATGATTTGGCTACACAAGTGCTTCAAGCAACTTGCCTTTGGTTGAAAATAGCCACGCATGGCGGGACCCAAGACATTTATGTATAATCAATTATGTAATTCAAGTGGATCATATCCAAAATAAAAAAATAAAAAATGCAACTCAAATTGATGCGTAGAAATAATGTAATCCAATTTCTATTTAAGGCATGCGGTTGCATACACTTTCATCATATCAACCCTTGTTTCTTTCTTCTTTTCAAAAATGGTGCTATCTGGTAAGCTTACTAATGAACTGGGTATCAAAACACCTGCTCACAAGTTCTTCAAAGTATATACATCAGAACTACACGAAGTGCAAAATCATTGTGAAAGAATTCATGAAGCCAAGTTGCATGAAGGTGAAGAATGACTCGATACTGATACGGTTAAACACTGGACATATGTAGTAGGTAATTATAAAGTGATTGTTTTTATTTTAATTTAAAATTAATCCTTTATGTTTTTCTATAGTTCTTATATTAATTTTGTTATTTTTCTTGCTATCAATTGTCCGTGACATGACAACAGATGGTGAGGTACACACATGTCACGAAACTATTGAAGAAATTGATGAACATGACAAAAAAATTAGTTGGAAGCTTTTTGGTGGAGATATTGATAAGCACTATAAGACCTTTAAAGCCATACTTGAAGTAAGTGATAAGGTTGATGGGACTGCTGTTGTTAAATGGACAGTTGAATATGAGAAAATCAGTGAGGATATTAATCCTCCAAATGGATGGATGGAATTTCTGGGCCAATGCACTCGAGATATTGATGCTAATTTTGTCAAGGCAAGGGTAGCTCTATAAAAGAAGAAAAATGAAGGGTGTTGATGCATTGGGTTGGCTTACGTGTTCATCTTAATAATTAATGTGAGGTTGGTAATAATGGCATATTTGTGCCAACAAGAAGACTATGCCCATGAGAATTGGGAAAACGTTTGCTTTTGTGAAAAACTTCGTCTCTTAATAATGATATTTTTTTTATTATTTTAGGGTTTATATGATTTCCTCTATGAAGCCTTTTACCCATTAGTTATTTGAAATCCTTTAAGAAACTTTGGATCATTACTATTTAAATATATTGAGGTAAAATTATTAGTGTATTTGTGTTTTTTCATGATATGAATGAATATTCATATTATTATTTTATTTTCTTATTTTATCTTTTTCAATTTAATTTTTTTTTTTAAATAGGTAATGGAATTAAACGGGAGCAAAAGGGATGCTCCGACCCGAAACAAGAAAGAGAACTACTACCTTTCAAAACAAAGAAGAGGTAGAGTGTTCTAAAGATAAAAATTACAAAGATTAACTCTCTTATGGAAAGCACATAACCACCTCCAAGAGCTTAAGACTATATCCGACATACATTCGGTAAAGCTAAAAACTTCCTTCTCAAAGATCACCGCATTGCGCTTTAGCCAAATCGACCACACCGTAGCAATCCAAACGGTACCCACAATCATACGCTTAATAAGGCAAGGAATTTTCCGGAAATTATAGAAGAAATCCCCAAACTCTTCAAAGGACAAAAGTCCGGATAAATCAAGCCACATAAACACCCTTCTCCAAATGCGAACGGTAACGTTACACAAAAAGAAAAGATGAGATAAAGATTCCTCACCGGAGCCGCATAAGGCACACCTAGAATCAATTCCTTCCTCCAACACACCTCTTCTCACCAATTGATCTCTAGTAGCCAATCTATTTAATAAAAACCTCCAAGCAAAACAAAGAATCTTTGGAGGAACTTTGAATTTCCATAGAAAGTTTAAGGCCTTAACCTTATTGTAATACGGTGAACTGACTTTTTATCGATCGAAATGTCGCGGTAAGCAAGAGTCGCCACCGACTTTTATTTTATCCAAACAAATTCAGAAAGGCAAAAAGAAACAGAAAAAAACCTTTTAAAGAAATCTAAGTTCGGGGGGTAATTTATGCAAAGGGAAGGTGTAAGGCACCCTTTGCATCCATGGTTTGCCATGGGCTCTTAATTGCTTTGCTTGCTCGTTTTCAGAAAATGTAGATGAAAGAGGAAAAAATGGACTTTTAGCTCGTAAATGAGCGTAGCCAGTTTTTGAAGAATTTTGAGAAAGAATATAGAAAATAGAGCATGGCAAGGCAATTAGGGGCAATTACCTTAAACTCAGATGATAGGTCTCTTTTTAGCCTTTCAGAATGAAAGGGTCAATCCTTACCATAAGAGGGCAGGAAGCCTTTCGTTTGGAGGTTGAAGGGTCGTCGAGATATCATTCGCCCAAAGACTGACCCATGCCATAGAGAGGCAGGTAGTCTAAAGGGAATGATCAGAATAGCCTTTTTTCGTAGGCAACCAGAAGATACCTCAGCCTTTTCTGTGGGCAACTTCCGAGGGTCGAGGTCATGTTAGTGTATCGAAGGCAGCATCATTTTAGGGTCTCATGACCTTTTATCGAGGCAACACGGCTGAGGTATCCTCATATTCGAGGGTCTGGCTATTCTGCAAAAACACAAGGCAACAAGGCAACAGGCAACAGGCAACAAGGCAACAGAGAGAGTTACCCAAAAGCGTGCGTGTGTGCACCAATCACGTGATTATATTCAAGTATATTATCTTATAAAATTAGTGATTCTATGTTCGATTCGAGGTTACACTCCCTAGATTACTAACCACGCAGTTTAACAAAAATAATTAACAAATATGGGGGAGGGAAATTGTAACCAGCGGATCCCTTAATAGGGTTTGACATAAGTAATAATAATAAAAGGCATAAAATAAAATGAGGTTTAGGGTTACCAATGACGTAGCTTTGGTAATTGATAAACCTGAAAAGGAAAAAGACAAGACAGAAAACATATAGTGAGTGCATTATCGGTTCGGAGGCAAACTTTGTTAACTCTAAAAAAACAAAAGAATAAAGAATGAAAAAGAATAAAGAATGAATGAAGAGTACTTAGCTTGGCATTTGCCCTGACAGGGTTGGTGGGCAAAGGATTGCCTGAAGCATTGACTCTGACCATTAAGAACTGAAAGAAGAAACATCAAGGCGTGAGTGTATAGGCAGTTCATTGTCATTAAAAATAAATCCTAATTAAATAAAAGGCAGGAAAATATTTAAATAATTAAAGACTAAAACTTAGCTTTTGAATTCGACGTGGCGCGTTATCGGGAGGAACCATGTTGATAACCCTGAAAAGTTAGTTTTTGGTTCATTGTGGCAGCCTTTGAGGGTGCATGGTAAACCTTCAGCTTTGTGTGCGTTAGATCTGGATGGTAGGAGATTGAGGATGAATTTGCAAATATCCACGAGAATAGATGAACAACTCGAATGTACCTCGCAATAAACAAGAAAATGGTAGTATGGATAAAATGATAAATGAGAAATAATAAGGATATGAATGACGATTAATAAAAAAAAATAACAAACATATTAATTTCCTAAACGACTCCTAACTAAAATAATTATTTTTGTTATTTTGATTTTTTTTTAGTCACTAAATAGTAATTTATGTACAAAGTTTATTTATTTTTGTTACTTTTATTTTAATAGTTTCTGTAAGAAACGTTTTTTTGAATGACTAAAGTGAACTAGGTATCATATATTAAAACAAAAATTAAAGACTAAATTAAACAAAATATAAAAATAAAAGGGGTTAAATGAATTATAATGGTGTGATTTAATAGTTCTAACATGACTCTAAAATCCAATTAACACTAAGATCCTAATGACTATTAATAAATAATTAACAAATAAAATTATAATGAATAAAGGACTACAAATAAAAAGAAGAAAGAAAAAAAAAAAATAAGAACAACCTGGCATTCTCGGTTTTCAAGACGTAATGTGTTCAGCATCACATTCATTTTCTCCTCTCAACCTTCTTCCACCATGAAAGTGATAAACAAACATCACCTACAAAATAAGAAAAATTGTAAATCATAAACCAAATCTTGATCGTGTTGCAATCGGTGTAAATGAATGGTGGTCGATGGGAACGTCTCAGGCGGAGGAGCTCCGTCCGTCGGCGTGGGTGTTGTTCGATGGTGTCGTTGGCAGCATCGCGGATCGGAAGAAGGTGGTGCGGAACTGATATCGGAGACGTCGAAGGTGGCTGTTAGCGAGTCTCTCGGTGGTGTTGGTCGGAGATCGGCGTTGAAAACATGTTTCGGATCTGATTGCTTTGATTTTGAAACCTCCTTCTTTCTTTGCTTCAAGTTTTTTTTGTTAACACTACTGGCGATGATGTTTCCGGTTTTGGGCCATGGCTCCTAGATGCTTAAGATTCCAATTGCCAAACCTGTGAAAAAACACAAAAAAAAATAATATACATGTTTACAGTTATGATAAAACATATAAAAGAGAGAATGAAGTTTGTCGTTTCACAAACTGAAACAATTCAAACACAATATTTAGTTTGGTATTGATTTGAATTGAAGTCTTGTTGTATCATATTATTGGTGCATGAAAGATAAATCAATGGTCTTGGATTTTGAAACAAAGTTTGGATTTGTTAATTTGATGATGAATATCGGAGGATTGCGGGATTTTAAAAGTTACAGGTTTTGTGCAGGTACTTGGTAGTTGTGAATAAGGGTTAATTGTTAGTCCCCAATAGGTTAGAAATTTTTGGTTTATATAGAAAAAATATTAGGTTAGAATGATTAAAAGAGAACAAAATCAATAATCAAAAATAATAAAAATTCAAAATCAAATATTGTTTGATTTAAATTTATAATTATTTTAATCAATTATATAAATTCTCTCCTAAAATAGAGATTACCATCTAAAAAAGAAAAGGAGAACAAAATCTTTCAAAAATTTTTATTTTATGATTTTTTGGATATTTTTGTGAATAAAATGTGAATAAAGTAAAAAAATTATTTTTTAATAAATAATAAATAATAAAAACGAAAATAATATTTAAATATTAAAAAAACAATTTTTTGTGAATTTTTGAATAAATGTGAATAAAGTTAGATGTAAAATTAAAAACTTATAAAAGGGAAGAAATGTTAGAGGTGGGATTCAAACTCGGGACCTCTCGCTCTTGTACCTTTTACCCGCAAATTCTTACCAACTTTGTTATGTCACTTAATCGAAATAAAATGACATTTGCGATTATATGAGGGCAAATTTTGGGGTATGACAGCTGCCCCTGTTCAATTATCTTAAACCTGAAAATGTAGAGTGGTTTGCGCGCCAGTCAGTATCTGAAGGTGGAAGATGATTGAACATAAGAATACCAAGAAATTTGCCCTATTTGAAGTAGGGACTTTTGTCGGAGATGGGCTTGTGGATGCCATCTGGTAGTTGAATTTTGAGAAGATGTTGTTTGCGCGTTGATCGTGTCATTACCGTTCGTGGTAGATGAATTAGATCCTTGGGAATTGATCGTGTCAGTATCGTTCGTGATACTTGAATTAGATCTTGGAAAGATGATCGTGTCTTCATCGTTCGTGATGATAGAATTAGATCTGAGGAGATAATCGTATCTTCATCGTTCGTGATGATAGAATTAGATTCTCTTGTCGTGTCAGCACCGTTCGTAGTGACTGAATTAGACTGGGAAGGCCAGTGATCGTGTCCACACCGTTCGTGAAGATAGACTTAGACCTCTGAAATTTGATCGTGTCAGTACCGTTCGTAGTATCTGAATTAGATCTTCTGTCGTGTCAGTACCGTTCGTAGTAGCTGAATTAGACTGAGAAGGTCAGTGACCGTGTCTACACCGTTCGTGATGATGGAATTAGATCTCTGAGAGTTGACCGTGTCAGTACCGTTCGTAGTAACCGAATTAGATCTTTTGTCGTGTCAGTACCGTTCGTAGTAGCTGAATTAGACTTTGAAAGTGATCGTGTCATTACCGTTCGTGGTAAATGAATTAGATCTTCGAGTGTTGATCGTGTCAGTACCATTCGTAGTAACCGAATTAGATCTTGGAAAGTTGGAGATTTCGTTCATTTGTCGGTACCTGTATTCTGAAAAAGGTAAGGTTAATCTTTATGCAATGTCATGATGCATGGGTTATGTAATGAATCCCTCAAAATAAATGAGAGCTTTTGCATGTTATGTATGAGTTCATTATGAGGTAATGTATGCAGTATATGAACATGTTTATGACATATGATATGTGAATATGATTTATGTTGTCTTTGATTAAGAAAGTAGATCTTTATGTCCTTGTAATTGTACTGTCTGATCTTGTCTTGAAGATGCTCAGCTGGGAATTTATGATTTCTGCTTGGAGATGATCAGTGACTTGATGTTCCCTGATTGGTGATAAAGATATTGATAAATCGTGTTGGAGGAGAGCGACAGTGTTGAAGATGTAAACTCTGTTGGGCCGCCATGTCTTTATCGGAAGATATCTTCTTAATGATTACTCTGTGGGGATATGATCTTGTGAACCCGGCTTTATGGGGAGACATGGGTGAAAGTTGCCCCCAGTATTATAGTAACTACTACTCGATTTAGGGCACGTCACTTAAAATGTCAAACGGGACTTGTATAGATTTGCCCCAGTTAGCAGGAACTTTGAAGAGATTCACCTCACGAAGACTTTATGAAGTGTATATTGTATGTGACATGCCCCTAGTAATCGTAAACTTAGGATGATGCCCCTGACTGTTTGGATTTTGAGAGATTCTTATAATCTTGACTGGATTGCCCCAGATTGGTTGAGCAAAGCATGCCATGCCCCTTGTATACGTAGGATACATTGCTTCTCGGCGTAATCTTGTCTGTCGGGATAACTTTCAGTCATTAGTTGTACCCGGTGCAAGTTCTTTCTGATGCTAACATTTGAAATTATGTAGCAGAATATGTTTAATAATGAATTCATGAGATGCAATGCATACGTTTGTCTTGAATTTTTGAAAAACCTTTAAAACATGAGATGCAAGAACACGACACTTGTAAAAAAATGATATTTGTAATAATGTTTGTAAGAATGAAATACCGACTCCTCGTTTTTGGTAAACCTTAAGGAGTCAGGATACCCTTTTTTTGGTGACAGTATGCTTTCGAACTAACCATGCTTCAATTAGGACTTTCAAGGGTTGTAACGTGGCTCGGTTCATGGTTTAAGAAGCAAAGGATAAAGGCCCAAAGTTTATTTATACCCATCCCCTTCTTCGTGATGTTCTTCGGTCCTATACTCAGTTGATTCAAACTTATGCATTCAGGTTCCAAGCAGAGGGAACTTTTTGAGATGGCAGTCATTTCTTCCTTTTGGTAGTCACAACATTGAGTTATTCAAGAATTTATTGACTTCTTTTTTTTCATCTTTTGGATATCCCTACCTTTTGCCTGAACTGTCTCTTTGGAGCTTACAGTCAGCGGGACGCCTTGATTTTTGCCTAAGTCTTCTTTTTGATTTTTGACTTAGCAGGCTTTTCTTTGTATATATGTTTTTTCCATTTTTTTTTGAAAGATATTGACTGCCTTGTTTAATGATTGATGAACCGTCATTGGCTTTTGATCGACATCCCCAACACTTTTTTGATGTGTGCGGATGAACGCTTGTGATTGAAACCTTTGTTGAAAGGTGTACCGAATGACTCTCTTAAAATAGAATGCACAACCAAATTACCTGAGAACTACCCTGCCCCAGGTTACGATCAAGGGTTTTAATTAGCACAAGAAATAAACTTCTACTTCTTAGGCTCAAAGGGGTTAACGAGGGATTAACATCCTTATATCTCCACTGTTTAGGAATTGAAACAATGCCTGTACATCATCAACATAGTCCGTTCAAAAGCATACTGTATAAGGTTGCGGTATCGTTTTCGTCATCCTCCCACAAAAGGTATACAACTTTAGCCAGAGTTGAGTATCATAAAACATATGCAAAGTAAAGACGCAATTTAAAATGAGTGATAACGAAATAATTTATTCAAGACAAATATATGCAATGCACTGATGATGATTATTAAAACAGATAATGTCTATCATGAGTCAAATGTTTAAACAAACAGGAAAGAACTTGCAAATGAAAGTAGATCTAATGATCCAAAAGTTCGTCCGTCGAGACGTCAATCAATCTTGTCATTACTAGGCATAGGAGCGGTGATCACCACAGGGCTTTCAGGAGGGTTGGATTTGATTTCTCCTTCATTGATCAGATCTTGAATCTTATTACTTAATGTCCAGCAATTGTTTGTGTAATGTCCAAGACTGTTGAAATGGTATGCGCACCTCGCATTGGGTTTATAGTCAGGAGAATTCGTTGGCTCGATTGCCCTGAGCGTCTGGATCATATGAGTGAATTGATTGTTGTGACTCAGTTGTCGTGATTCCATTATCGTGACTCAGTTGTCGTGACTTTGTTGTCGTGATTTCATTATCGTGACTCAGTTGTCATGATTCCATTATCGTGACTCAGTTGTCGTGACTTTGTTGTCGTGATTCCATTATCGTGACTCAGTTGTCGTGATTCCATTATCGTGACTCAGTTGTCGTGATTCCATTATCGTGACTCAGTTGTCGTGACTTTGTTGTCGTGATTCCATTATCGTGACTCAGTTGTCGTGACTTTGTTGTCGTGACTCAGTTGTCGTGATTCCATTATCGTGGTCTTTTCTGATTTGAGTGTCATGATTAAATCTTTAATCGCACGCTTCAATGGTCTACCATCCTTTACACCATAACCAGGATTGTTCGAATAATAAGCGCATCTCGCATTGTAATTGTACCCCAAGAATAGGAGTGCCTTCAATTCTTCTTGCCCCTTGGGTGAGTTCAGAATCAAAGTCTGGGATCGGGTATTCCGAGCCTGAAGATTTTTTGAATGATTGCTCGAGATTTCAGTTGTGCTGAAATAAACAGCGAGAGAGAATGGGAAACTTATTGCGGAAACCTGTTATGCAATGTGATGAATGCAAATGTAATGTTTTCAAGGATCTTTACGGAATTTAGTTAGAAACATTAGAAATGATTTGGTAGCATCTTTGTTTGAAAAATTCTGATTCTTGGGTGTTCTTCTATGGGAATCAATCTCACCATATCCAGTGGGTCATAGCCTCTGATTCGGGATACCTCTGAATTGGAAGGCACATGGCTAGAGGAAAATAAATCCTCTTGCCCCTTGATAGGTATGATGTCTCTGAACTAGAAGGCATACGGCCAGAGGAAAATAAATCCTCTTGCCCCTTGATAGGTGTAGAATCTCTGAATTGGAAGACATGTGGCCAGAGGAAAATAAATCCTCTTGCCCCCTGATGAAAAATTAGTCCTTGATAAGGGCATCTGAATTTGTGCGCCTTAAATTCCTAAGATCCTTGAAAGGGTTAGTTAACATGTGATGTTATGATGTCATGATGTCATGCGAATGTAATGCATTAAGCGAGACATAAGGTAATAAGGACGAAATGTCCTATTAGCCAATCCTGCCATGAAATAGAAGGGTTAGTAGCACACACAAGTAAGTCACACAAGTCACACAATTTTTGGCTTAAGGCTTGCATGGAGTCTGATCAGGTGTCCTTCCCAAGGGTATTTCTATGGATAAGGAAATTTCTGCAACAGGTTCTAAAAGTTATCCAGAATTGTCAGCCCTTCTAAAGCACCCTCGGACATGATACATTTGCATCATGCAATGATACTTTGAGAAAGGACCTATCTGAATTGTAGCATCGGGTAGCGACTAGTTCTTAACATTTGTCAAGAGTAGTCCCCCCACTACGTTCCTAAAGGCCAGGATGGGTTAAGGGTAACTAAAGGTCCTTGAGCTCCGGCGCACCCACAGACACATACACAGACCTCCCTCATTTGAGAAAGGTGTGCATATGCTATGGAGTCCTAACTCAAGCGTGAACTTCATATTGACTCATCTCCCACATATGTGAAAGAGGCCTCCATGACTATGCCACTCCTAAACTTAGGTGTTCTTGAATCCGGGAATAGGATTCGTCCTTCAATTTTCCCAAAACGCCCCTGAAAAATAAAACAAACAAAACAAACAATAGAAAACATTTAAGTGAATCCTAAACTTTTAAGGTAACCCCTCTTTTATCGGAAAATCCCCAGCAGAGTCGCCAGTTCTGTAATACGGTGAACTGACTTTTTATCGATCGAAATGTCGCGGTAAGCAAGAGTCGCCACCGACTTTTATTTTATCCAAACAAATTCAGAAAGGCAAAAAGAAACAGAAAAAAACCTTTTAAAGAAATCTAAGTTCGGGGGGTAATTTATGCAAAGGGAAGGTGTAAGGCACCCTTTGCATCCATGGTTTGCCATGGGCTCTTAATTGCTTTGCTTGCTCGTTTTCAGAAAATGTAGATGAAAGAGGAAAAAATGGACTTTTAGCTCGTAAATGAGCGTAGCCAGTTTTTGAAGAATTTTGAGAAAGAATATAGAAAATAGAGCATGGCAAGGCAATTAGGGGCAATTACCTTAAACTCAGATGATAGGTCTCTTTTTAGCCTTTCAGAATGAAAGGGTCAATCCTTACCATAAGAGGGCAGGAAGCCTTTCGTTTGGAGGTTGAAGGGTCGTCGAGATATCATTCGCCCAAAGACTGACCCATGCCATAGAGAGGCAGGTAGTCTAAAGGGAATGATCAGAATAGCCTTTTTTCGTAGGCAACCAGAAGATACCTCAGCCTTTTCTGTGGGCAACTTCCGAGGGTCGAGGTCATGTTAGTGTATCGAAGGCAGCATCATTTTAGGGTCTCATGACCTTTTATCGAGGCAACACGGCTGAGGTATCCTCATATTCGAGGGTCTGGCTATTCTGCAAAAACACAAGGCAACAAGGCAACAGGCAACAGGCAACAAGGCAACAGAGAGAGTTACCCAAAAGCGTGCGTGTGTGCACCAATCACGTGATTATATTCAAGTATATTATCTTATAAAATTAGTGATTCTATGTTCGATTCGAGGTTACACTCCCTAGATTAC
Source organism: Vicia villosa (assembly GCF_029867415.1). NCBI lineage: Eukaryota > Viridiplantae > Streptophyta > Magnoliopsida > Fabales > Fabaceae > Vicia > Vicia villosa. The sequence goes on along the minus strand of NC_081186.1, from coordinate 129,625,907 downwards.
TAACCACGCAGTTTAACAAAAATAATTAACAAATATGGGGGAGGGAAATTGTAACCAGCGGATCCCTTAATAGGGTTTGACATAAGTAATAATAATAAAAGGCATAAAATAAAATGAGGTTTAGGGTTACCAATGACGTAGCTTTGGTAATTGATAAACCTGAAAAGGAAAAAGACAAGACAGAAAACATATAGTGAGTGCATTATCGGTTCGGAGGCAAACTTTGTTAACTCTAAAAAAACAAAAGAATAAAGAATGAAAAAGAATAAAGAATGAATGAAGAGTACTTAGCTTGGCATTTGCCCTGACAGGGTTGGTGGGCAAAGGATTGCCTGAAGCATTGACTCTGACCATTAAGAACTGAAAGAAGAAACATCAAGGCGTGAGTGTATAGGCAGTTCATTGTCATTAAAAATAAATCCTAATTAAATAAAAGGCAGGAAAATATTTAAATAATTAAAGACTAAAACTTAGCTTTTGAATTCGACGTGGCGCGTTATCGGGAGGAACCATGTTGATAACCCTGAAAAGTTAGTTTTTGGTTCATTGTGGCAGCCTTTGAGGGTGCATGGTAAACCTTCAGCTTTGTGTGCGTTAGATCTGGATGGTAGGAGATTGAGGATGAATTTGCAAATATCCACGAGAATAGATGAACAACTCGAATGTACCTCGCAATAAACAAGAAAATGGTAGTATGGATAAAATGATAAATGAGAAATAATAAGGATATGAATGACGATTAATAAAAAAAAATAACAAACATATTAATTTCCTAAACGACTCCTAACTAAAATAATTATTTTTGTTATTTTGATTTTTTTTTAGTCACTAAATAGTAATTTATGTACAAAGTTTATTTATTTTTGTTACTTTTATTTTAATAGTTTCTGTAAGAAACGTTTTTTTGAATGACTAAAGTGAACTAGGTATCATATATTAAAACAAAAATTAAAGACTAAATTAAACAAAATATAAAAATAAAAGGGGTTAAATGAATTATAATGGTGTGATTTAATAGTTCTAACATGACTCTAAAATCCAATTAACACTAAGATCCTAATGACTATTAATAAATAATTAACAAATAAAATTATAATGAATAAAGGACTACAAATAAAAAGAAGAAAGAAAAAAAAAAAATAAGAACAACCTGGCATTCTCGGTTTTCAAGACGTAATGTGTTCAGCATCACATTCATTTTCTCCTCTCAACCTTCTTCCACCATGAAAGTGATAAACAAACATCACCTACAAAATAAGAAAAATTGTAAATCATAAACCAAATCTTGATCGTGTTGCAATCGGTGTAAATGAATGGTGGTCGATGGGAACGTCTCAGGCGGAGGAGCTCCGTCCGTCGGCGTGGGTGTTGTTCGATGGTGTCGTTGGCAGCATCGCGGATCGGAAGAAGGTGGTGCGGAACTGATATCGGAGACGTCGAAGGTGGCTGTTAGCGAGTCTCTCGGTGGTGTTGGTCGGAGATCGGCGTTGAAAACATGTTTCGGATCTGATTGCTTTGATTTTGAAACCTCCTTCTTTCTTTGCTTCAAGTTTTTTTTGTTAACACTACTGGCGATGATGTTTCCGGTTTTGGGCCATGGCTCCTAGATGCTTAAGATTCCAATTGCCAAACCTGTGAAAAAACACAAAAAAAAATAATATACATGTTTACAGTTATGATAAAACATATAAAAGAGAGAATGAAGTTTGTCGTTTCACAAACTGAAACAATTCAAACACAATATTTAGTTTGGTATTGATTTGAATTGAAGTCTTGTTGTATCATATTATTGGTGCATGAAAGATAAATCAATGGTCTTGGATTTTGAAACAAAGTTTGGATTTGTTAATTTGATGATGAATATCGGAGGATTGCGGGATTTTAAAAGTTACAGGTTTTGTGCAGGTACTTGGTAGTTGTGAATAAGGGTTAATTGTTAGTCCCCAATAGGTTAGAAATTTTTGGTTTATATAGAAAAAATATTAGGTTAGAATGATTAAAAGAGAACAAAATCAATAATCAAAAATAATAAAAATTCAAAATCAAATATTGTTTGATTTAAATTTATAATTATTTTAATCAATTATATAAATTCTCTCCTAAAATAGAGATTACCATCTAAAAAAGAAAAGGAGAACAAAATCTTTCAAAAATTTTTATTTTATGATTTTTTGGATATTTTTGTGAATAAAATGTGAATAAAGTAAAAAAATTATTTTTTAATAAATAATAAATAATAAAAACGAAAATAATATTTAAATATTAAAAAAACAATTTTTTGTGAATTTTTGAATAAATGTGAATAAAGTTAGATGTAAAATTAAAAACTTATAAAAGGGAAGAAATGTTAGAGGTGGGATTCAAACTCGGGACCTCTCGCTCTTGTACCTTTTACCCGCAAATTCTTACCAACTTTGTTATGTCACTTAATCGAAATAAAATGACATTTGCGATTATATGAGGGCAAATTTTGGGGTATGACACTTATCACTTTCCAACGGCGGACCGGAAAGAAACTTCTTAAAAAACTCATAGCACGATTTAACGGTAAAGCTCCCACTAGAATCCTTCGCCCAAGAAGTTGTCCTCAACATTTTCCTTGATCCGAACAGTGTTAAGAGCTGCCAGTAAAGACTGCAACTCAGCTGCCAGCTGCTGAGTCGGGACAGATGCAGTCCCAGCACCACTGTCGGCGGCAGCAAGGCATGCTTTGGTGGCTCCCAGCGCTGCCACACTACTGTACGAGGCATTCTGAAGCGGAGCCGCTGCCAACTCAGCCGCTATACTCCCTTCTTCAAACCAACTAGCCAAGTTCCAATTCCAAACTCCTTCAACAAACGCCCCTGCAAGATTAATAGAGTCCAGAAAATTTCCAGCTAGAGAGAATAAATTAGGAAATAATTCCATAATAGATTTTTGACCCGCCCAAGAGGCGAACTACAACGGAGTAGAGAATCCATTCCCAACATTACATTTAATAGCACTCGTAAAGTGATCGAAAAGAAGCTTCTCATAGTTATCCGAGACTATTAAATCTCTCCACCAATGCGACTCCTTCTTTGACAAAATTGAGACGTCTCCAATCAAAACTTTAAGTCTAATGTTGCCATATCTAGCTCTTAACAAATCTTGCCACACCGCCTCCTTTTCCGTAAGAATACGCCACTTCCATTTACTAAGTAAAGCAACATTCATTATTTCCACATTCCTAACACCCAAACCTCCTTCCTTTCTAGATTTACAAACCGTATCCCAACTAACCCAATGAATAGGTTTATCTTGATCTCCACCTCCCCAAAGAAACCTACTTTGAATAGATTTTATCTCATGTAACACTTTCTTAGGGGCTTTGTAAAACGATAACAAAAAAATCGGAAGAGCATTAAGAACCGAATTAATCATCTCCACTCTACCCGCCATGCTAAGATGTCTACCTCTCCAACTATTAAGCCGTTTTCTAAACATAACCAATAGGCCCTTCCACATATAAAGTTTCCTAGGGCTATCTCCTATTCTCACCCCAAGAAACTTAAATGGTAAGGAACCCACTTTACAAGTTAAGAAAGACGAAGCCGCTTCCAAAAACTCATCACCCACGTTAATACCATAAAGATTACTCTTATGGAAGTTAACTCTAAGGCGCGACATCATTTCAAATCCTCTAAGAATAGCTTTCATACTCCAAAGATTCGCGGGATCTCCTTCGGCCAAAATGATTGTGTCATCCGCAAATTGAAGCAAATCCATCTCCTTATCCTCTTTATAACGAAACCCCCGGAATTCTCCTATCTCCTTAGATCTTTTCATTAGCGCCGTAAGAACCTCCATTACCAACACAAAGACAAACGGGGAAAAAGGATCGCCTTGTCTAAGGCCTTTCTCCACACTAAAGTCTTTTGTAGTACTCCCATTAACAAGAATAGACAAGGAACTAGTAAAAACACAACACTCCATCCACCTCACCCACCGGTCTCCAAAACCCATCCTTTTAAAAATATATCTAACAAAGTTCCAACTTACTCTATCATAAGGTTTCTCGAAATCGACTTTCAAAACCACACAACTTCTTTTCTCTCTTTTAGCTAAATCCATCACCTCATTCACAACAAGAACGCCATCCAAAATGTTTCTACCTTCAATAAAAGCCGATTGATTTTGCGATACAAGATTCCCAATCACCTTCTTTAACCTATTTGCCAACAAGTTAGCCAAAATCTTATACAAATTTCCCACCAAACAAATAGGACGATATTCATTCAAAGATTGAGGATTGTTGATTTTAGGAACTAAAGTGATGAACGCGGAAGTACAAGCTTTAATGAGTCTCGCCCTCTCATAGAAGTCATGGACAAAAAGGAGAACATCCTCCTTAATCACAATCCAAAACCTTTTAAAAAACTCTAAGGTAAAACCATCCGGACCCGGACTTTTGTTTCCATCACAAGACCACACCGCTTCTTTCACTTCCTTTTCCGAGAAAACCCTCTCTAGCCAAGAAGCCTCTTCCTCTTTCAAAGTGTTGAACACAAGGCCTTCCGGAACCGGTCTATCCCTATCCTCCTCCCTATAGAACTCATCAAAGTGTCTTCTAACCTCCTCCTTTATCTTCACTACACCTTCTATTCTTCCTTGAGGGACTTCCAACGAAGAGATCGCTTTACGCCTATGACGCTCCTTCATAGAATTATGAAAGAACATAGTATTCTTATCTCCCTCCTTCAACCAAAGATTACGGGACTTCAATCTTAGCATACTCTCCTTCATATTCAATAAATTCCAACAATCTTTGGTAGCCAAGCTTCTATCTAAAACCTCTTTTTCGATTCCTCCCCCAACATTCACCTCAATAGCCTTATCAAGATCATTTATTTTATCCTTTGCCTCTTCCACCTTCAAATCAATCCATCCAAAAACTTCCCTATTCCACACCCGAAGCTTGTCCTTAATCTTTTTTAATTTTTCATAAAGCACAAAGTCTCCCCTTCCTCTTATTTCCAACATCTTCCATTCTTGAACCACAAAATCAAAGAAATCCGCATGCTTAAACCAAGCATTATTAAAGCAAAAAGGTTTTGGTCCCCAATCAACATAACCCACTCTAAGAGTAATGGGGGCATGATCCGAGATTTCTCTCCTCTCTATTCTTTGATCAACCACTTCCCATCTATCTAACATCTTCTTAGAAGCTAAGAATCTATCCAATCTACTCATAGGTTTGCCATTATCTTTGAACCAAGTGTACTTCCCTCCGACACAATTTAATGAGTAGACCCTAATTAGTGGTATGTGTTGAACCCTCAATCATGTTGTTGAATCAACAGATGTTATATTTATGTCCTTCTCTTTATCACTATTATTCATAACTTTCTCTATTAATCAAACTCACTTTTTAAACCCATACACTCAAAGTTTGTTTCACATAACTATTTTTTATTCTTTAACCGTAAAATTAAGGGTTAAATATGTTTGTGGTCCTTATAAATATTTCAACTTTATGTTTTAATCTTTCTAAAATTTTTCTTCAAACATTGCCTCTCCTATAGTTTTCCGTCCCCAATTTCGGTCCTTGTATGTGGCACGCGACGTCACTTAAAATCAAAAGTAAAAAAAAACTTGTTAGATTGAGGGGGTTACAAACCTCCCGAGATCCCTACATTCTCTCATGATTTCATCAACGCCTTATGAGTATTTTTAGTTCTGGGTGTTATCATTGTTTCTGAGCTCAACAAACTCCCGTGTCAGAGGAACCAACAATGCTTATAAAATCTTTCAAGCAGATTACAAATATATTCTTTCTAGTGGCAAAGCAAAATTGGTTTCTGCTTAGGGTTTGTTTCTGCTTATAGATGCTTATAAAAGGGAATTGAAATAGTCTTTCAGATAAAGCAAATTGTTAATGTTATATTGCTTCAATCACAAGCCCCCAACAAAGATGTTAATTAAACTATCAATAAATTATATTCCTATGATAAGTACATGGAGTCAATATATTCTTCTAAACATTCTATTCCCTACCTGAAATGTGAAAGAAGTTTTACCCAGATTAATCATTCCATTGCAAATCAATTCACACCTACATGCTATTATTATGTCAATAGCATTTGACCATGCGCATTTTCTAAACATAGTTGATTATAGAAACGTTAATCATAAAGTTTCACCAGCTTGAAAATGAAAACAATATTTATAATAACCAACATTTGCAAATAAATCATGATTTTTCTCAACTCACAAATCAAATGCATTAACTAATTGAAATACCTATTCAAGAAACTTCCACATATCAAACAATGTTTAATTAAAGAAAGTTTCGGGTTTATAACTATATCCATTTTGAATCACTGCATATAATTTTAGCTCCAATAAACACCTTAATTTAAGTAGAGAGTTTGTAAATCGAAAAAAGACTGAAAGTATACAGTTTGTGTTGGAAAATACATAATCAATTCACAAAATTTCTAATCATTTACAAACTAACAACACATCACCAATGTGGTTTATGTTTCTTTTGCAGAAAGTAGAAGAAGAGGAATAAAAACAGGTTCGGAAGCACAACGCTCAAGGGAAACAAAATCATATCCGACACAAATCTCATCGCCGATGAAGCATTGCAGTTGATTCGTACCAATTCAAGGTTTCCACAACGCCGCCCTCAACATTGCAACAACCGCGCCGAACCTCTTCCGCAACAAACAGAAGTCGCACGATGCAACTTCTCCACGGCTGCGATCTCCATGCAAACCTCCGACGTTCGCCGCTCTTCGATCGGTAATGACACGTTTCTACCTTCTCAAGTACTTATTTGATCTGATTATTTATTTTTGAATCACAAGTTGTGAAGTTGCTGAACAAAAGATGGGCTTTCATGAAAAGTGGGGGAGATGGATATCATAGTGTTTAAAGACAACTTTTGTTTCAATATTGGTGAATGGAAGCCCTACAAAGGAATTTGGAATGGGACAGGGTCTTAGACAAGGAGATCCTTTATCGTCATTCTTATTTACTATCGTGGCGGAAGGTTTTAACTTGCTAATGAAAAGTGCAGTGGAGCGAAGAAATTTTTCAGGATACAAATTCGATAAAGGTGATGAGAGCTTTACACACCTCCAATACGCTGATGATACCTTGATAATTGGAAGAAAGGGGCGGGGAAATATACGGGTTATACAGGAAAATATGAAGTTGTTTGAGTTGATGTCAGACCTTAGGGTTAACTTCCATAAAAGTCTTCTGGTAGGAATCAACATTGCGCATAATTGGATCGAAGCAGCGGGAGACATCCTAAATTGTAAATTGGGAAACAGTTCATTTAAATACCTTGGAATTCCAGTTGGAGCAAATTCGAGGAGACATGATTCATGGAAACCAGTAATTGACGTAGTGTGAGCTAGGCTATCGAGTTGGAAGCACAAGAATTTGTCCATCGGAGGAAGGGTGAACATATTAAAGTCAATGTTGTTCGCTATCTCAGTCTATTTTTTTATTTTTTCTCAAAGCTCCGGCAGGTATTATATCTAATCTAGAATCTCTATTTAAATAATTTCTTTGGGGAGGGAGTGAGAATGAGAGTAAAATAAGTTGGTTAAAATGGGAAAAGGTGTGCAGACCTCTAGAAGAGGGAGGGTTGGGGATAAAAAATTTGAAGGCATTCAGCAATGCCCTGTTATGCAAATGGGATTGGAAAACCAGCTCTGAAAATGAAGGTCTTTGGTATAGAGCCTTGGTTAATAGATATGGTGCGTGTGAAGGAGTAATTATTCGAGGGGATAATAAGAACTCGATATGGTGGAGAGACATAAATTCATTAGATTCAAGAATAGAAACATCAGTTATTACATTTTCAGTTAAAGAAGCGTATTTGAAAATTATGTCGGGAAGGGAGGGTATGGCTGAACCGAATCTGGCAAAGGCTAGGCATATTTCAATCCCGATAAAAGTTTTAGGCTTTGTATGACAATTATTACAGAATAGGGTAGCGTCAAAAATGAACCTATATAGGAGAGGGGCTCTTGGGCAAGGTGTTATTCACTATGTAGGGGAATGCAGGACGGAAGAGACAATATCTCATATATTTTTTTAGCGTCCCGTATTTGCACGCATATCATGCAAGATTAGTAGATGGCTTGGGATTCACACAGTGTACCATAATGATGTATTTTCGTATCTAGAACACTTCGAAGGTCTGCTTGGAGGGGGAGAATTTTTGCTAATAGACTCAAAATAATCTGGTCAGCGAGGATTTGGAGTATTTGGAAGGTATGAAATGAGAAGCTATTCAACAACAAGGAAGTTAATGTTGAACACGTAGTCGAGACGGTGAAAAGAATGTCTTGGAGCTAGCTGAGATTTAAAGCAAACAGACTGGAATTCAATATTGGTTAATGGTTCTCAAATCCTAGGTCTTGCCTTGGGTGCATGGACCGGTGTTGATCGAGGTTGGGTGGAGCAAGCGCTTCGTCATCTAGTCGAATCTATTTTTGTGAGGCGTGAGTAGTAGAGGCTTCGGTATAAGTAGAATTGGAGGTCTGCGGCAGGTCGGGTTTATGTTAGGTGACAATATCTAGAGGCTGGAATTTTCAGTGTTGTAGGTTACAATGGCCTCTGTTATTGTTAGCATGATATGAGTTGGATTTGTTATGCTAATATTTGAAACTGGCTGAAACATGCCTCCTGCTATTTGTCTTATAATTATCACTTGGAAAATATCGAAGTTCTCGTGGGCAGCGGTAGCTCGCGATCTTTTAAAATGGTATATTCATATGGCGCTCGAATCGTGTAGCTTGTCTAGGAGTTCAGAGTGTTTTAAGCCTCAGATGGATATCGTGCTTCTCTTTGCGGTTCGATTATAATGGTTCAGGGATGGTTTTGGTTGACTGATGAATTTGATGGCTCGCCTAAGGAAGAAAGTGGGATTAAATTGGTGCAATTTTGCAATTGTGGAGGATAAACATAGTATCACGCTTTTTGACTCATAATGCAAGATATCCCTTTGGCTGGGAATTATGTTTCAAGAAGCTGCTGTGTTAATCTAAGTTGGTTCTTCAATCAGGCTTTTCACTTGGTGCCCAAGTCAGGGGGAAATATTAATTTTCAATGAAATAGATGAAAATTGGAATTTGCTGTAAAATCCAAATTTAACTTTGGCAAAGCATCTTTGAGTAACCTCAAAGTTTAGGGGTGTCACTGAGCATGTATTTTTAGTTGTCTAGAGGTTTGGGTACTGTGTCGAAATATTGTATCAGTAAAGCCTTTGTATTGTTCTTGGTTTTGACATCCCTTATGCCTTAATTATATTTAAATGTAACTTTCTATGGTCTTTCCTTAAAAAAAAAGCAGCAGCACAAAGAGAGATAGTATTTGCTGGTATTGTTTTCTCTCTCCATACATGGGTATATGTGGTGATACCTTTTCCTTTTTTTGATAAATTAAATCCCTTGCCACATGTCAAACCACGATTCTCTAATGCTATGTTTTTCTTGTTTAAAAAAAGGGCTAATCTACCATATAACCTTGCATCTTTCAATCATTTTCAATCAACTGTTTTTCATAAACAGCACAAATTTGTGAGCCTCTAATACAATGTAAGTCTCATCCCTTTCTTCATTCTTTCCTTCTTTCAAATCAATTTCTTTCAATGTATGACCTGGGATTGAGGATTACTTCTCGGTGAAGCCTCTCCTGATTAGAATAACATAGATTCTTGCCACAAGATGAATTATTCCCGGTGAAACATCTTGAAACCCCTAGATCAACAATAGGGCACACCCAACTGAAGAATATTAATTCCCAGCGATACCTCTTACCCCTTTGCATAGAGCCAAATTAGGCAAGCCAACATAGTTTTCTCTTGTGCTATAACAAGGACCCTCGATTAGCCTCCTCTTGGGCTTACAATGCAAGGACCCACAAGGTTCTTATAAGCATTTCCCTTCAGCTTCCTCTTAAGATTGTATACAAGGACCCTCAGGGTTCTTAAAAGCATAGGACAGGTCTTTAGTCACCTTTACTTCTGTGAGAATCCAACTCCTTCAAATACACAATCACAATCATTCAAGTGTTCAATCAATCTCTGTATTAGGGCCCTCCCCTGCAGAGTAAAAGACATGGAAAGTCTCAACTCTCAACATCCTAATCATCCCTAGTGGATTTAACCCCTTTGGAATAAGAGACATGGACAGTCTCTATCACCCATCATTCCCCAAAAAAATTCAAAAGGGATTCAAATCTCTGGATCCATTTTACCTGCTGTGTCAACCTCTGGAGTTTTTCCTCAGCGAAGTGATCCACAACCTTGGGATTTGTACAAGGCAGATAAAAATTCTTCCCACATTCAAAAGATTCAAACCCTTAGGTCTTTCTCCAGTAAGTCAGCCACAACCTTGGGCTTTGTACAAGGTAGAAAATAGAGTCATCCATATTCTCCAGTAAACCTGTCTCTCTAAGCCGAGTTTAGCCTCAACCTTGGGCTTTGTACAAGACAGAGAAAAACATTATCTTCTAACAGTCAAAGGATTCAAACCTCCTAAATTTTCTCCCCAACAGAAGAGAGCCTCAATCTTGGGCTTTGTACAAGACACCAAAATAATTGTCCTACAAAAATACCGTCTTTCAAAACTCCTCACAGAGATAGCCTCAATCTTGGGCTTTGTACAAGACACAAATCATCATACAATCTTCCAAATATAATCCCTAGTTGAGTCAGTTCCAATCTTGAAATTTAAACAAGAAGCATTTTATCCCCTAGGAGAGCCAACCTCAACCATACAGGACAGAAAATAAACCATGCTCATATAATCCTCTCAGATTTAACTTCAATCATATACTTCATGCAAGAAATAAATAAACCAAAGTCCATTCCTCAGAGAGTCAGCCTCAATTCTAGGCTTAGTACACAACAAATAGAACTCATCAGTCTCCACTCCATAAAGTATCCCCTCTGAGTCAGCCTCAATTCTGAGCTTAGTACAGAACACCTACAAAACCATCCAGTCAAATAGGAATTCAAGAGAGTAATCTTCAGTGGAGTCAGCCTCAATTATGGGCTTAATACATAACACATAAAAATCCCTTCAGTCAAAAAACAATCCCTAGTGGAAAAATCTCCAACAGAGTTAGTCTCAAACTGTCATTTAAGCCTCAAGTTTGGGCCTTGTGCAAGCTAGTCAAAATTCAGATCTTCTATACAGAAGTAAGACATGATTCATCTCTACAAAAGATACATTTATTCTATTACACCACATTCAAACAAACAAACATTATCAATCATTTTCAAAACATTTTCCCATTTTCGGCATGTAAGTGGCATGTTCTATGGATTTCAAATCCAGACTTGTTGTCCTTCCCTAAAATGGTTGAATTTTTTTTCTTTCATTTAAGAGATTGTGACTGGCATACTTGCTTCATCCAAATAAGGTCCCGCTCTCTTATGAAATGAACCTCCTTTCTATCACTTCTCAAAATGTTTATGGTGGAATAGTAGAGATATCTCTTTGTTAAGATGACGACTTGTCTCTTTCCTATAAACAGAGATCTTTCCAGCTTCAACCTTAAGCTTTGAACAAAGCACTCAAATTCAATCCATTTCCCTATTAGTTCCCCGAACTATAAAAACTCTGACTTCAATTAGGAATATGTAGGCATGAGATTCATGTAACACCCTAAATCTACCCATCAAATATTAATAAAATCAGAGTGCGGAAAATTTTAATCATATAAGGGATGTCACATTTACTTCACCTAAACAACATACATGAGCCACAACTATATAGATACATAACACTTAGATCATAGATGAACTCATAACAACGTTTTTCAATTAAACCAAATGAATCAACTAAAAAGCAGAAACATATTTTCAACAGTAACAACTTTACTTCTTTACTAAACGAAAACAACTTCAAATATTATTATTATCCACTTAATCAAGTATTCACATTATTCATAAACTTCAGCAACTTAAGCAACGACAACAATTAATAACAACATTCATCCTCCTGAGTGCTACGTATCAGAGTAAGACCCTCGTGACTTATCAAAAGGCAACTTAAAGACTTCATAAAAATACTTCAACATCCGCAGCTATACTTGAGTACCTGTCCGTTTCCCATGGTAGGGAAAACATCAGCAAAAGTGGTGAGATATCCAATAATATAAACAGGAGTATGATAATTAATATATTAAATTAGAATCATACAATTTTACTACTATTACAACAATAACAAGTAATCACCAAGCAACAACATTATAACAGCTACTTTATCAGAACAACAACTTTATAACGGCAGCTACTTAATAACAACAGCAACTTATATGACAGCAACAACATAATAACAACAACTTAATAGCAGCAAAAAAACAACATACGACGCATTATGCTACTCAATTATGCCTATGCATGTGGTACCATTTGGAGCAAAACTACCAACGTAAACATATGCCAGGTTATCGAGGCATTTCAACAAGGCATAAGCCTTCAACGTGGTGCCATCAAGGCCGAGGCATAAGCCTTAAACGTGGTGCCATCAAGGACAAGACATAAGCCTTCAACTTTCAACGTGGTTCCATCAAGGCCAACTTAGTCATGTAGTGTATGCCATGCAACTTCAACTTCAACAACAATGCAACAACAACATCAACATACAACAACAACAAAACAACAACAACTTAAACATGCATCAACTGCATCAACTGCATCAACTTAAATCAACATTGGTCATTAGACCTACAACACAAACACGTCCATAAATTGGGAAAATTCAAATTATCAACAACAACTTATAATCAACGGAAGTTCAACATCAACAACATATTTAACAACAACGGAATCAGCAACAAGTATTCAAAATAACGTGTTCATTAACAACTCATCAACAATACAATTCCATAACCCGGAACAATTCAACCGCACCTGCAAATCAACTTATTCGACATAATTATAGCCAACAAATCAACCAAAAACATCTACAAATATATACGACTGGCCCAGACAATTATCAATTAATTCCGGACAACTAATTTTACCGCTTAATCCGGTTGAATGCTACTTTCGGTACTGTTTGCATTAACTACTTTTATTGCTAATAATTACTATTTATTTTATGCTACCAAAACCTATTTATCATCAAGTTCCTCATCTTTGCTAAAATTGCTTGCACTCCTATTCTTTGAATTCCGCATAAAATACTACTGCCTGTTACTTCATTATATACTTTAATTCCTACTATCCAACTATTTTGTCATACTGATTTCATCATCTGCTATTAATCTCAATTAGGCTATTTGACTAATTTGATACAAAAAAAAACAATACTGATAAATCCATTTAGTTCTACTGAACATACTGAATCTGCTATAGTATGGATCTGTTAAAGTATATTTGGTTCTACCAAATTCATAACCTATTGACAATCACTATTGATTCTATTTAATTCACTAAGTCATATTATAAATTACTCTATACTTCATGTATCTAAGTATTAATTCAATATAAGAATGGTGCCTAATTATACTAATCCATTATGCTAACTTTGATCCAAGCCTTTCCTAACACGTGCCAGTAACACACAAAAATCCACCAAGTGGGCCCCTAAACCAAGGAGGAGCCCTCCCCTTCCCTTGGCCACCTAGGAGGCACCCGCCCCCACACCTATACGCAAATTAATTTTTCTTTTCTTTTCCCTTGGAGGAAATCGTCTTATATACTTTCCAGTTCTTCTTCTTCCTAGTTTTCATACGAGTTTCATTACAACAACAACAATATTTCATTTCCTTCGATTACAGCAAGGGCATAAATCAGCTATCGGGAACATCATATTTTCAACAATACCAACAACAACAATTCCACAAAGATTAGTCGATACACACCAAACACAAATATGACATAAAATCATAACAATCTCGATCCCACATACCAACTATCATAATCCCGGTTATAAGATTCGAATACCACCCTTATCTTGGATTGGAGATCGCCTCTAATATCTGATCGAGTGCAAGTCTTTGTCCTCTTTGCCTTTTCCCAACAATCCTCGATCGATTCCTCTTCTGCTCAAAACCTCGTTCCTCTTTGTCGGCAACTTCGTTTCACGATCTGTTTCCAACAACTTCCAAAACCCTTATTTCTTTGTGCTCAGCGAAACGTAATATTTTTCCTTTTAATCCAATAAATAAAATAATAATAATAATATAATTACTATTATTTCTTAACGGGCCTACTAATCGTACACCTCCACATCGCTATATATACCACACCACAACTAAACCAAATTAAATAATAATGTTATTACTAATATTATTTCTTCAACAAAATCAGCTTTATTAATTCTTTGATTAATCAACTAAATAATCCAATTCTTAACTTTATATTTTCGATCGACATATCAATCCAATTAGCCTCTTAAAATAATACCGATAACATCCAATTTCGACTAAATTCTGATAAATGAATCATTAATAATTTAATTAAATAATTAATTAAATTCAGGATGTTACAACTCTCCCCCACTTAGAATATTTTTGTCCTCGAAAATTCTATCCGCCAACGCCATCCTCAACTTCATTCCACATCTAGTCTTTGATCCTCAAATCGCATTCGGCAACATCTCGACTACTATTCCTTCATAGTAACAACAACTCAACAACATTAAAACCCAATACATACCTGCTAGTCGTGCAACACTTTCGTGTCATAACCTTTAGTAACTCACTAACCACTCCACAATATCCTAAAACATCAACTTACAAGGTAGTAACAGCTACCACTCGCTTACATTTGGTTATACAATCTCACATCATTATCCTCAGCAACATATTCAACACCAAACACATACACAATTCTTATTCCCATACTCAGGTGTCCTTCACTAATGAAGCGCTAACGACTCCATTCATCTCATCGTGTTACTAAAAATAGCCAACTTAATCAATCTCGTAATATTTAAAGTATCATTCATTATCTACAGTAACCAACAACAATATTACCGCAACAACAACCAAATTATTATAATGCCAACTTAATACATAACTCGACTAATAGCCATACAACTCATCATCAACCAACAACTTACAAGAACATCCTATTACAATCAGCATTATTCAAAAGAAAACACAATACATCTGGCACATCATACTTCATCTATGCAACTCTGATCCTCCATCTTAATTCACCGTCCTTTATTATAGCTTCTATCGACTTATATGATTCACAAGCTTCAACTAAGTTTCATTTCTTCTTTAGCATCCATCACTTTGCGCACCATTAAGATTGCAAGATAAGTCTATAACGTCCAACACGATTCCTTCTACTATTAACAAGAGATTAAGGGTGATCAAGTTCTCAATTTGTCAATAGACAGCCGACAATCATAATGGAGTATAACCATCAATACCAACTATAATAGTGTTCCTTTAGAAATTGTACTTACGTCACCAAAAGTACCATACTTTAACAACTTGCAAAACCATCTGAACTTGCTAACACCGATGTCCTGCAGCTACATACTACTACACACCTTGTGATAATATCCTAACAAAATTCCTCTGTGGCATCATCAACACTTTCCATCCTTGAAGTCATATTCTTCGCATTCCCAACAACTTCAACAACTCTAATAATTACAAACTAATATTCCACAACAAGATCTACAACAATTTGTCACTTAATCGTTGTTCCTTCGTCAACAACTTACGCAAGACTACTTACACAACAACTTTCTAAATTCTACCTTATAATAATTATCATTAACAGTTATCTTCAGAAACGTCAGGAATTTGCACCATACTTGAAGATCACCAACTCCTACACTTCTCCTCATCCTTTGAGGAGTGAACATCAACAATTCCTGATCATTCTCCTTCTACAGACGCTCCAAGCTTGTTAAACAACCAAAACCTTGAATCCATGTCAACAAGCTCCGACAATACTTGCACTTTCTCCTTAAACAATTCATTGCACCAACAACTTACAACTGAAGCGTAACCGAGAAGCACAGCTTCTCCCCCACTTAGCTTCAGACCAACTCCCGCAACAAGTAATTAGAAAGACAACAAGTACCGACAATGTTGTACACACTTGTCGCCTACTAAGGGATAAACAACATTAGACAACTCTGGCTGGACGGATTGACATGCTCTGATACCATTTATGTAACACCTCAAATATACCCATCGAATATTAATAAAATCATAGTGCGGAAAATTTTAATCATACAAGGATGTCACATTTACTTCACCTAAACAACATACATGAGCCACAATTATATAGATACATAACACTTAGATCATGGATGAACTCTTAAAAACATATTTCAATTAAACCAATTGAATCAACTAAACATCAAGAACATATTTTCAACAGTAACAACTTTACTTCTTTACTCAACGCAAACAACTTCAAATATTATTATTAACCACTTAATCAAGTATTCACATTATTCATAAACTTCAGCTACTTAAGCAACGACAACAATTGATAACAACAATTGATAATAACATTCATCCCCCTGAGTGCTACGTATGAGAGAGACCCTCGTGACTTATCAAAAGGCAACTTAACGACTTCATAAAAATACTTCAACATCCCCAGCTATACTCGAATACCTGTCCATTTCCCATGGTAGGGGAAACATAAGTAGAAGGGGTGAGATATCCAATAATTTAAACACGATTATGATAACAAATATATTAGATTAGAATCATACAATTTTACTACTATTACAACATTAACAAGTAATCACCAAGCAACAACATTATAACAGCAACTTTATCACAACAACTACTTTATAACGACAGCTACTTAACAACAACAATAACAACTTATACAACAACAATAACTTAATAACAACAACTTAATAGCAGCAACGAAACAACATACAACGTATTATGCGGCTCAACTATGCATATGCATGTGGTACCATTTGGAGCAGAACTCCCAATGTAAACACGTGCCAGGTTATCGAGGCATATCAACACATCCATAAATCGGGAAATTTCAACTTATTAACAACAACTTATAATCAACGGAAGTTCAACAACAACAACAACATATTTAGCAACAACGGAATCAGCAACAAATATTCAAAACAACGTGTTCATTAATAACACATTAACAATACACTTCCATACCCCGGAACAATTCAACCACACCTGCAAATTAACTTATTCGACATAATTATATTAAGTAAATCAACCAAAAACATCTACAAATATACATGAATGGCCCTGACAATTTTCAACTAATTCCGGACAACTAATTTTACCGCTTAGTCCGGCCAATTGCTACTTTCGGTACTGTTTTCATTAACTACTTTTATTGCTACTAATTACTATTTATTTTCTGCTACCAAAACCTATTTATCATCAAGTTCCTCATCTCTGCTAAAATTGCTTGCACTGCTATACTTTGAATTCCGCATAAAATACTACTTTCTGTTACTTCATTATATACTTTAATTCCTACTATCCAACTATTCTGTCATACTGATTTCATCATCTGTTATTAATCTCAATTAGGCTATTTGACTAATCTGATACCAAAAAAACAGTACTGATAAATCCATTTAGTTCTACTGAACATACTGAATATGCTATATTATGGATCTGCTAAAGGATACTTGGTTCTACCAAATTCATAACCTACTGATAATTACTATTGATTCTATTTAATTCACTGAGTCATATTATAACATACACTATACTTTTAGGTCTCTAAGTATTAATTCAATATAAGAATGGTGCCTAATTATACTAATCCATTATGCTAACTATGATCCAAGCCTTTCCTAACACGTGCCAGTAGCACACAAAAATCCACCAAGTGGGCCCCTAGACCAAGGAGGCACCCGCCCTTCCCTTGGCCACCTAGGAGGCGCCCGCCCCCACCCCTATGCACAAATTAAATTTTCTTTCCCCTTGGAGGCGGTCGTCTAATATAATTTCCAGTTCTTCTTCTTCCTAGTTTTCATACGAATTTCATTACAGCAACAACAATATTTCATTTCCCTCGATTCATAGCAAAGGCATAAATCAGCTATCAGGAACATCATATTTTCAACAATACCAACAACAACAATTCCACTCATATTAGTCGATACACAACAAACATTCGCAGATTCATAAACTTCATCACTAAACACAAATATTACAGAAAATCATAACAATCCCGATCCCACATACCAACTCTCATAATCCCGGTTATAAGATTCGAACCCTACCCTTACCTTGGATTGGAGAACGCCTCTAATATACGATCGAGTGCAAGCCTTTGCCCTCTTTGCCTTTTCCCAGTAATACTCGATCGATTCCTCTTATGCTCAAAACCTCGTTCCTCTTTGTCGGCAACTTCGTTTTACGATCTGTTTCCAACAACTTTCAAAACGCTTATTTCTTTGTGCTCAGCGGAACCTAATATTTTTCGAAGGACTTGTTTGAAGGTCCCGAAAAAAGGCTCGTACAAGGGGGGTAAAAATTTGGGTATGATAGTAAACTATAGTCCAATCCATTTGGAAAGTCCACAATGATGTTATCTTTGAGGAAGTTGCAAAAACAGTAAAAGATTTATAGGGGAAAAGTTTTATTTTTGGCGTGCATGGAAGTGGTTTCTAGGTAGATCATGAGTAAACTCTTAGGCTTCTGTCATTGACTTCAAAACCTCGTCATCTACATGTTAGAACATAGTTTGGTTCTAATTATATTTTAGTGTTTTGATGATAACAAGCAAATAAATTTTGTATAAAGCAAACATGGTACTCTAATCATATGTTTCTAATTTCAGAAGATGTACCAGTACCACCAATCAGAACAGAAGTTGAAGAATTAGAACTTAAGGATAGAGAAACTTTTGATACCGCACGATGCAAGCATATCTACAACAGAAGTTGAAGAACAAAGCTGAACAGAAGATTATAAAGGAATGATTCAAGTTAACACCGCTGAAAAGCAACTTCTGATATCGCACGCTAAAGACATATTGTCATACCCCAAAATTTGCCCTCCATATTCCAGTTACAATGATTCAAAGTTCAAGGTTCAGTTCCAAAGATTAGTTACTCAAAAGTCCAAATGATCCACAGTCAACTAATTCAAACCTGAAGGTCAACTACAATCAAAGCATGATTCAAACCTATGATCATTGGTCAAACATCAAGCATAGAAGAATAACCATCATTTGATCAAGGATTGATCATGATTCCATTAATAGAAACTCAGAGATGAACAAATACAAAAAGGTTCAAATTAGGGTTTCTTAGGAGAAAGTCAACCCAACTTTGACTGGGCATAACTTTCACATGGAACATCAAAAATGCCCCACTCAAAGCCTATTTTGAAGGAAATTGGATTCTCTACGACTTTGCCTCTCACAAGCCAGGGCTAGAAATGTTTCATTTGAGAGTTATGGTACAAAAGATTACAGGTCATTTTCAAGCATCCTTCAAAAGCAGTTTTCTTCCAAAGAGGATATGATCAAAATAAAAGCTCCAAATGAAATATATATTCCAAAGTGGCTTGTAGAGGACCTCTTGAGGTTTCCAAAGAGTATTAGAACTCCTTCATAGCTCAAAAATTGAAGGAGATATGACTTGTCAAAGTTGGGCGATTTTGGAGGACCAAATATGAAAAAAGAAGGTTCAAATTGAGAAACTTTGTAAATGGGCCTATGATTTTATGATACAAACTTGGTCCACAAGTCACTAGCATGCCCAAAATAAAATGCCATGAAATTAAAACATATTATTTGATTTTTTAGGAGTTTTATTTCATTTTTAAATGATTAAATTAAATGGAAAATCAAATAATTTGGTAAAAGATGTATTTTGATTGATTTCAATCAACATTTATGACCAAATATGTCTAATTTTCGTGCATAAGTTAAGTGGAGAAGATTCATACAGATTGGGCCAAATATAGTAGCTTAAGATCCAAGAAATAAAATCCAATTTTCAAAGAAGGTAAGATTTGATTCAAGTGAGTATTTGTGGAGTTTTTTTTTAACCTAATACATTCACTATAAGTAAGGGAGAGTGGGCACACGAATAGGGGTTGAAAATTCTGCAGAGAGGACCATACTCACGAGCAAGAAAATCCACCTAAAATCAAGATTCGGTTTTGAGGATTCAAGGCATTCCAAAGAGGTTTGAAGATAGCCATACGTTCCTGGGAGTTTCCTGAATCAATTTGGATCATCACGCGTCATCAAAACCCCCAGAACAACCTCCAATTGGCCGAGGTAAGCAACTCTGAAACTTGGATCGATTCGAGTAATTTACGCATTTTTATCAGTTTTTAATTGTATATTCTATATATTCTGAGTGCTGTGAACGATTCTGGGTTAGTTAATTGAAGCTTATGTGCTTAGAACGAGTGGCGCCATTAGAGACCGAGTTAGGGTTCTTAAGCTCGATTTAGGGCTTTCGTGTAAGAGTAAAATTAGGCTAAAATTATACCATGGTTGGACTCGTGAGAGGTAGACGATGAAGGTGTGGGGGTCGCGCCATATTTATAGGTACACAGGTGCTATTCGCTATTTATGGTGAGTTGATTTGCTACGAAGAAATCCGTAGCTAAAACATAGCTAACATTTGCAGGTTTTTGTGTCTTCTTAGGGAAGACGATGATGTGTCCATGCGTTACTGGTTGGTTTAAACTTACGCGCGCGTTTCCACTTATTTGCTTAATTATTATATATGTTTTGATGAAAGCGTTTTCTAAACGCATGCGTATCATAGTTGGGTTGGTAAGAGTACTAGTTGAGCCCGGGGGCGTGGGTTCAACTCCTCGCTCCCTCAAATATTTTTTTTCTAAAATTCCCATCTCCAATTGTATACTGCGCAGCCATATGATTCCCCATGGTCCTTCAGATCTGGACCTTAGAACCAACAGCCACCTAGATCCCACGCCCAAGGTTTATTCCCTATACCATGGACCCTCAAGTCAGCCACACAGAATATAAATCCTAATTAACTTAAATAATTTTAATTATTTTGGTTTTAATTAAAATATCTTTTAATATATATTAATTGTATAATAATTATTTTTTATAAATAAATTATTATACGATATTTATATTAAAATGTCAATTTGTTGTTCGTTCCGATTAAATCGATTAATCGCTATGGGCAATAATAATTTTAATTAAAATGTTATTTAATTAAAATGCAATTAATTTCTATTCGGTTAAATGGTTTCGACTATCTTATTAGTCGCGATGATTAACCTTTCTATTTTCCACACTTCAATTCATTATTCTTTTTAATCGAATCAATCGATTGCGAGGGGTAATGATACAAATTAATTATTTAAAATTATTAAAAATATCCTAATTCGTTATTAGTGATAATCAAGTCAATTGATTAAAATTGGTAACGATACAACTTCGAATCTGTTAACCATGGTAATTGAATCAATCGATTATTGCGGTTAATAGTGCATACTAAAATCAGGGTTGTACGCCCAAATCTAAAATATTCAAAACACTTCAATTTCAAAATACGGATTTTTTTCCTCATTCAAAACTACGATAGGCAACTCAAAAGCCTTCAAACCATTCAAACTCTAATTCTAAGGGCGTACAACCTGTCCCCGAACTACGTTGACTCTGATTCTCCATAAGGAGATACGTAGGCACTTGGCAACAAGGCGAGTCCCCCACTTCCAAACTCTAATCATGTTCAAATAATTAGCCTTTAACTCTTACTACTCTCTGTCACCTTTCTTTATAAACCTTGCCATAAATCTTTATCTTTGAATGTTAGCCTTTAGGAAAGGGTTGAGGGTGCCTAACACCTTCCCTCGACCTGAATATAGTATCTTACCCTGATCTCTTAACTGCGTAGGTTTCCTATTCGCCTTGGTAGAATAGGTGGCGACTCTAAACATTAATTTTTTAGGCAGGTTGCTACAGTTGGCGACTCTGCTGGGGACAACTTAAATGGTGAATACTATGCTCCTATAGGTTTTAGGTTTTGGCAGGGTTTAGGTTTGACAACTTTTTAGGGTTTGGCTAATTCGCCTTTTTTAGGGTTTGTAATTATTTTTATTTTTATTTTTTTTTAAAAAAATTTGTTTATTTGTTTTTTATCTAAAAATATTTAATTGTTTATAATATGTTTATATTTAATTATTTATGTTAATATATTTATATCTAATTGCCTGTTGTTATATTTTTATATGCATTGCTGGTATTTTCTATGTTGTGTTAAACCCTAAGTGTGGGAGTTAACTATGAGATCAATAGGGGAGCATGAATCGCCTACGAGTCTCATTGATAACTCCACTCGGAGTGGGTTGAATATTCGGAAATGTCCAAAACGAGGCTTGACTTTGTTGAGGGCAGGACGGAATATTTGGCTGATCTCTCCGGGAACCTACCCCAAAAATTCGAACCTCATGGATAAAATGAGTTGTTCTAAAATCCAAAGAGACAAAAAGTCTCGGAGGCTACAAACGACCCCATGAGACCTTCTAGAACCCCCCCTATAAAAAGGTTGGCTCCCAAGAGCCGCTACGTCGGACCTATGAACTTATGTGATTATGTGCTATATGTATATATGTGGATCATTTTTTTTTTATTATTTCTTTTTCCATTCATCATACATCAGGGGCATTCTTGCATCATATTTTATTCAAAAAAAAAAAAGAAAGAAAAAAAGATATCATACATATCATGCATGGCATACACATCATTTTCATGACATTAAGAGAAGATTCCTCTTCTATCTCCAGAACAAGGGACCATTGGGAAGGATGACCTAACATCCCGACCATATTATCAAACAAGATTTCAGCAGAAGAGATCAATGGATCAGCAAAAGCAACAGGGTGGCCAACGCACCTGGAGGTCCAAGCCAAAACAATCATTCACTCCGTTGTACATGCCATTGTTTCAAGCTCTGCAACATCTGCTCAGTCAGAACTTGATAACTCTGCTGCCTCCATACTCAGCTCCAGCTAACCCCGCTCCCGGGTACAAGCATCATGCTAGATGCGCTTATCATTCAGACAGTCCTGGCCATGATACAGAGGATTGTGGGCCATTGAAGCACAAGATCCAAGATTTGATTGAAGAAGGGCTCATTGAGTTCGAAGATCCTCGCAAGTCTAAAGCCATAGGTGGCTAGAAGGAGGATTTCTCAGATCATTAGTTTTGTTTTCATTCGCAATTTCTTTCCGTTTGTTTAAACATTAGTCTTATGACATATGCTATGTACTTTACAACAATCATTAATGCATTGCTTACGTTTGTCTTGATTCATTCCTAGTGTTCTCACTATATTCAAAACTGTGTTTTTACTTGGTTTTCTCCTTTGTGATATTCAACTCTCGATTAAATTCGTACACCTTTTGAGGGAGAATGACGAAAACGATACCACAATTTCATACACTACGCTTTCGAACAGACCGTGTTGACGATGTACAGGCATTGTTTCAATTCCTAAATAACGGAGATATAAGGATGTTAATCCCTTGTCAACCCCTTTGAGCCCAAAGAAGTAGGAGTTTTCCTTCATATAAAATAGAACCCTTCATACATAACCTGGGGTAGGGTAGTTGCTCAGTTAACTTAATTATTCCAAGTTGTTCCTTTGAACATAATCATCGATGGCTCCCCATCATAATCCGGCAGTCAATATCCACGAAAGCAATACGAGAGCCTGCTAAGTCAAAACCTATTAAGGAGACTTAGGCAAAATTGGGGCATCCCGCTGACTGTAGTTTTAAAACGAACAGTTCAGGCAAAGTTAGGGATAACAAAGTCAAAAAGAGGTCATTACATACCCTCACAAAAGAAAATATTACAAGAAAGGAGGATGACTGCCTTTGCAAAATAAACTTCTGGTTTTTTAACCAACATTCCCAAAGTCTTTTGGAACTTAAACACATAGTTAACTGAGCATAGGACTGGAGAACATCACGAAGATGGGGATGGGTACAAATAAACTTTGAGCCTCTATCTTTTGTTTCTTTAAACCTTGAACCAGGCCACGTTACAAACCTTAAAAGTCCTAACTGAAGCATGGTTAGTTCGAAAGCATATCGTTACCAAAAGGTATCCTGACTCCTTAAGGTCTACTATAACTCTTGAGTTGATATCACTTTCTCACAAAAAAAAAAACTTCGTTTTACTCAAAAATGTTTTTAAACTTTCAAGACAGACATATGCATTCGCATCTTATGAATTTCATTACAAAGTACACTTGTCTATATAGATTTAAATGTTAACATCAGGGAGAAGTTGCATGGGGCATGGCTAACGGCTAAAAATCCTACCGACTGACGAAGTAGCTTTAAAAACTCGTCAAAAGAAGAAACACCCCTTACGCATGACTGGGATGGCTAATGTGCACATATGGCATAACTCGTCATTATCCCATTTACATGGGGCAATCTAATCAAGATCCATTGGAATCTCTCAAGGACGCTGAATAGCCCATGGGGCAAGTCCATCACTTGGGGGCACGTTGCAAAGATCACTCAGTATCAGATGATGTCAATGCCAGTCTCACATCCTTTCCAGGAACCTTTATAGGATACTTCTCAATCTGTCCGTATAGTCTTCTTTAAGACATGTTCAAAACTTCTCTTATGCTTCCAAGAACCTTATCAAACTTTGTTTAAAGTATCGAGTCTTCTCTAAGACAGTTCACCATCCTTTCTAGGGTGATCTTCTTCAAGATGTTTTTCCTAAGTTTTGTTTAAAACCCCACATTCCTTAAAACAGTCTTTATCCTCTGTAGGAATATTTTTGACCCTCTGCACAAACACATCCCTTTGAGCTTTGTTTAAAGCGCAATCTTGTTTAAGACAATTTCCCATTCTTTCCAAGGACCTCTTCAGGTAGTCTTATAGAAGACATCATCTCATTCTGAGTACTCAGCAAATCACTGTCCGTCAGGACGCAACCGAAACGCATGACTCATTCTGAAAAGCATCTGCTTCGCATTCAAATCAACACTTAGCATCAAGGAGACCTCAAAATTGGTCTAATCAAAGACGATTATTCCTGATAAAGACTCTTGAATGGGGAAACCACATCCAGAGGGTTTTCCTAAAATAGGGGCATACAATCAAGGATCCTATTAACTAGGGGCATATCTTTCAAGAATTCAAACACTGGGGCAATGCATATCAGGCAAGACATGGTGAAACTCGAGTTCTCTCTAAAGGTCCCTCCTTTAGATAAAGGGGCATGTCTCACATTTTCTGATAATCAGGGAGTCACACTAGTATCACCCAAGGAGCATTGTTGCGTAATTGATCTTCCCACGCCTATACTATTTATGTCCCGCAGTGTGGGATCGGCATACATGCATAATTCTCATTTATTTTGAGAATCTCATTACATGACACATGCATCATGACATCGCATACAACTAACGCTGCCTTTTCAGGTCACTTCATATTCAAAAGGATGTTATCATCCAATTACAGTGAAAATACGATCGTATCAACGATTCAATCTTAACAGATACAATACTAAATACCTCGTTCCAAGTCTTTCTTCAAAGACAATCCAGAAGCAATCAAAGAATTTCTTACCTCTCCAGGTAGTCTTGTCCAAGACAATTATCCTAACCTTCCCAAGCAGTCTTATTTAAGACATACCCTAACCTTTCAAGGTAGTTTTGTTTAAAACGTTTTATAACCTTTATAGGAACCTTTCGAGGTAGTTTTGTTTAAAACGTTTCATGTCCTTTATAGGAACCTTTCTAGGTAGTTTTGTTTAAAACATCTTATGTCCTTTATAGGAACCTTTATAGGTAGTTTTGTTTAAAACGTCTCATGTCCTTTATAGGAACCTTTCTAGGTAGTTTTGTTTAAAACGTCTCATGTCTTTTATAGGAACCTTTCTAGGTAGTTTTGTTTAAAACGTCTTATGTCCTCTATAGGAACCTTTATAGGTAGTTTTGTTTAAAACATATCGTTCCCTTCATAGGAACCTTTATAGGTAGTTTTATTTAAAACATATCGTTCCCTTTATAGGAATTTTCCTAGACAGTTTTGTTTAAAACATATCATTCCCTTTATAGGAATCTTTCTAGATAGTTTTGTTTAAAACGTATCGTTCCCTTTATAGGAACCTCTCTAGGTAAGTCTTGTTTAAGATATCCCGTATTCTATCTAAGAGCCTTTCTAGGTGAATCTTGTGTAAGACGTATCACACCATTTCCAAAAAAACTGTTTTAGGTCAGTCTTGTTTGAGACATATCTAAGTTAACCTTATAGTCTTGTTTAAGGCATGTTATATCATTCCCAGTAACCTCTCTAGGATAATCTTGTTTAAGACGTGTCATAATCTTTCTAAGCAATCTTGTTTAAGACGTGTTATAACCTGTATAGGTAATCTTGTTCAAAACATTTTCAAATCCTCTCTAAAAACCTCTTCAGGTAGTCTTCTTTAAGACAGTCTTTTTTCCAAAAAAAAACAAAACCTCTTCAGGTAGCCTTCTTCAAGACATTCTTCTTCTAAGGACCTTTCTAGGTAGTCTTTTCGGAGACAAGTATCGTCATTTCCAAAAACCTTGCCAGGTGGTCTTCTTTAAGAAGAATTTTCATATCCATTCCAGAAACCTCTTCAGGTAGTCTTATGTAAGACATTACTTCTTCTCTCCTCAAATACAATCAAATGATCAAGGTCAGAAAAGCATATGCTTTAGACAAGTATCCTGCCAGACAAATGGGTGGCATCTATAAGCCCATCTCCCACAGAGCTCTTTCCCTACGCAAGCAAATTTCAGGGCATTTCAGTGTCCAATCATCTTCTACCTCTTCAGGTTTAAGAAGATTGAACAGGGGCAGCTGTCATACCCCAAAATTTGCCCTCCATATTCCAGTTACAATGATTCAAAGTTCAAGGTTCAGTTCCAAAGATTACTTACTCAAAAGTCCAAATGATCCACAGTCAACTAATTCAAACCTGAAGGTCAACTACAATCAAAGCATGATTCAAACCTATGATCATTGGTCAAACATCAAGCATAGAAGAATAACCATCATTTGATCAAGGATTGATCATGATTCCATTAATAGAAACTCAGAGATGAACAAATACAAAAAGGTTCAAATTAGGGTTTCTTAGGAGAAAGTCAACCCAACTTTGACTGGGCATAACTTTCACATGGAACATCAAAAATGCCCCACTCAAAGCCTATTTTGAAGGAAATTGGATTCTCTACGACTTTGCCTCTCACAAGCCAGGGCTAGAAATGTTTCATTTGAGAGTTATGGTACAAAAGATTACAGGTCATTTTCAAGCATCCTTCAAAAGCAGTTTTCTTCCAAAGAGGATATGATCAAAATAAAAGCTCCAAATGAAATATATATTCCAAAGTGGCTTGTAGAGGACCTCTTGAGGTTTCCAAAGAGTATTAGAACTCCTTCATAGCTCAAAAATTGAAGGAGATATGACTTGTCAAAGTTGGGCGATTTTGGAGGACCAAATATGAAAAAAGAAGGTTCAAATTGAGAAACTTTGTAAATGGGCCTATGATTTTATGATACAAACTTGGTCCACAAGTCACTAGCATGCCCAAAATAAAATGCCACGAAATTAAAACATATTATTTGATTTTTTAGGAGTTTTATTTCATTTTTAAATGATTAAATTAAATGGATAATCAAATAATTTGGTAAAAGATGTATTTTGATTGATTTCAATCAACATTTATGACCAAATATGTCTAATTTTCGTGCATAAGTTAAGTGGAGAAGATTCATACAGATTGGGCCAAATATAGTAGCTTAAGATCCAAGAAATAAAATCCAATTTTCAAAGAAGGTAAGATTTGATTCAAGTGAGTATTTGTGGAGTTTTTTTTTAACCTAATACATTCACTATAAGTAAGGGAGAGTGGGCACACGAATAGGGGTTGAAAATTCTGCAGAGAGGACCATACTCACGAGCAAGAAAATCCACCTAAAATCAAGATTCGGTTTTGAGGATTCAAGGCATTCCAAAGAGGTTTGAAGATAGCCATACGTTCCTGGGAGTTTCCTGAATCAATTTGGATCATCACGCGTCATCAAAACCCCCAGAACAACCTCCAATTGGCCGAGGTAAGCAACTCTGAAACTTGGATCGATTCGAGTAATTTACGCATTTTTATCAGTTTTTAATTGTATATTCTATATATTCTGAGTGCTGTGAACGATTCTGGGTTAGTTAATTGAAGCTTATGTGCTTAGAACGAGTGGCGCCATTAGAGACCGAGTTAGGGTTCTTAAGCTCGATTTAGGGCTTTCGTGTAAGAGTAAAATTAGGCTAAAATTATACCATGGTTGGACTCGTGAGAGGTAGACGATGAAGGTGTGGGGGTCGCGCCATATTTATAGGTACACAGGTGCTATTCGCTATTTATGGTGAGTTGATTTGCAACGAAGAAATCCGTAGCTAAAACATAGCTAACATTTGCAGGTTTTTGTGTCTTCTTAGGGAAGACGATGATGTGTCCATGCGTTACTGGTTGGTTTAAACTTACGCGCGCGTTTCCACTTATTTGCTTAATTATTATATATGTTTTGATGAAAGCGTTTTCTAAACGCATGCGTATCATAGTTGGGTTGGTAAGAGTACTAGTTGAGCCCGGGGGCGTGGGTTCAACTCCTCGCTCCCTCAAATATTTTTTTTCTAAAATTCCCATCTCCAATTGTATACTGCGCAGCCATATGATTCCCCATGGTCCTTCAGATCTGGACCTTAGAACCAACAGCCACCTAGATCCCACGCCCAAGGTTTATTCCCTATACCATGGACCCTCAAGTCAGCCACACAGAATATAAATCCTAATTAACTTAAATAATTTTAATTATTTTGGTTTTAATTAAAATATCTTTTAATATAAATTAATTGTATAATAATTATTTTTTATAAATAAATTATTATACGATATTTATATTAAAATGTCAATTTGTTGTTCGTTCCGATTAAATCGATTAATCGCTATGGGCAATAATAATTTTAATTAAAATGTTATTTAATTAAAATGCAATTAATTTCTATTCGGTTAAATGGTTTCGACTATCTTATTAGTCGCGATGATTAACCTTTCTATTTTCCACACTTCAATTCATTATTCTTTTTAATCGAATCAATCGATTGCGAGGGGTAATGATACAAATTAATTATTTAAAATTATTAAAAATATCCTAATTCGTTATTAGTGATAATCAAGTCAATTGATTAAAATTGGTAACGATACAACTTCGAATCTGTTAACCATGGTAATTGAATCAATCGATTATTGCGGTTAATAGTGCATACTAAAATCAGGGTTGTACGCCCAAATCTAAAATATTCAAAACACTTCAATTTCAAAATACGGATTTTTATCCTCATTCAAAACTATGATAGGCAACTCAAAAGCCTTCAAACCATTCAAACTCTAATTCTAAGGGCGTACAACCTGTCCCCGAACTACGTTGACTCTGATTCTCCATAAGGAGATACGTAGGCACTTGGCAACAAGGCGAGTCCCCCTCTTCCAAACTCTAATCATGTTCAAATAATTAGCCTTTAACTCTTACTACTCTCTGTCACCTTTCTTTATAAACCTTGTCATAAATCTTTATCTTTGAATGTTAGCCTTTAGGAAAGGGTTGAGGGTGCCTAACACCTTCCCTCGACCTGAATATAGTATCTTACCCTGATCTCTTAACTGCGTAGGTTTCCTATTCGCCTTGGTAGAATAGGTGGCGACTCTAAACATTAATTTTTTAGGCAGGTTGCTACAGCTGGCGACTCTGCTGGGGACAACTTAAATGGTGAATACTATGCTCCTATAGGTTTTAGGTTTTGGCAGGGTTTAGGTTTGACAACTTTTTAGGGTTTGGCTAATTCGCCTTTTTTAGGGTTTGTAATTATTATTATTTTTTTTTTTTAAAATTTATTTATTTGTTTTTTATCTAAAAATATTTAATTGTTTATAATATGTTTATATTTAATTATTTATGTTAATATATTTATATCTAATTGCCTGTTGTTATATTTTTATATGCATTGCTGGTATTTTCTATGTTGTGTTAAACCCTAAGTGTGGGAGTTAACTATGAGATCAATAGGGGAGCATGAATCGCCTACGAGTCTCATTGATAACTCCACTCGGAGTGGGTTGAATATTCGGAAATGTCCAAAACGAGGCTTGACTTTGTTGAGGGCAGGACGGAATATTTGGCTGATCTCTCCGGGAACCTACCCCAAAAATTCGAACCTCATGGATAAAATGAGTCGTTCTAAAATCCAAAGAGACAAAAAGTCTCGGAGGCTACAAACGACCCCATGAGACCTTCTAGAACCCCCCCTATAAAAAGGTTGGCTCCCAAGAGCCGCTACGTCGGACCTATGAACTTATGTGATTATGTGCTATATGTATATATGTGGATCATTTTTTTTTTATTATTTCTTTTTCCATTCATCATACATCAGGGGCATTCTTGCATCATATTTTATTCAAAAAAAAAAAAAGAAAGAAAAAAAGATATCATACATATCATGCATGGCATACACATCATTTTCATGACATTAAGAGAAGATTCCTCTTCTATCTCCAGAACAAGGGACCATTGGGAAGGATGACCTAACATCCCGACCATATTATCAAACAAGATTTCAGCAGAAGAGATCAATGGATCAGCAAAAGCAACAGGGTGGCCAACGCACCTGGAGGTCCAAGCCAAAACAATCATTCACTCCGTTGTACATGCCATTGTTTCAAGCTCTGCAACATCTGCTCAGTCAGAACTTGATAACTCTGCTGCCTCCATACTCAGCTCCAGCTAACCCCGCTCCCGGGTACAAGCATCATGCTAGATGCGCTTATCATTCAGACAGTCCTGGCCATGATACAGAGGATTGTGGGCCATTGAAGCACAAGATCCAAGATTTGATTGAAGAAGGGCTCATTGAGTTCGAAGATCCTCGCAAGTCTAAAGCCATAGGTGGCTAGAAGGAGGATTTCTCAGATCATTAGTTTTGTTTTCATTCGCAATTTCTTTCCGTTTGTTTAAACATTAGTCTTATGACATATGCTATGTACTTTACAACAATCATTAATGCATTGCTTACGTTTGTCTTGATTCATTCCTAGTGTTCTCACTATATTCAAAACTGTGTTTTTACTTGGTTTTCTCCTTTGTGATATTCAACTCTCGATTAAATTCGTACACCTTTTGAGGGAGAATGACGAAAACGATACCACAATTTCATACACTACGCTTTCGAACAGACCGTGTTGACGATGTACAGGCATTGTTTCAATTCCTAAATAACGGAGATATAAGGATGTTAATCCCTTGTCAACCCCTTTGAGCCCAAAGAAGTAGGAGTTTTCCTTCATATAAAATAGAACCCTTCATACATAACCTGGGGTAGGGTAGTTGCTCAGTTAACTTAATTATTCCAAGTTGTTCCTTTAAACATAATCATCGATGGCTCCCCATCATAATCCGGCAGTCAATATCCACGAAAGCAATACGAGAGCCTGCTAAGTCAAAACCTATTAAGGAGACTTAGGCAAAATTGGGGCATCCCGCTGACTGTAGTTTTAAAACGAACAGTTCAGGCAAAGTTAGGGATAACAAAGTCAAAAAGAGGTCATTACATACCCTCACAAAAGAAAATATTACAAGAAAGGAGGATGACTGCCTTTGCAAAATAAACTTCTGGTTTTTTAACCAACATTCCCAAAGTCTTTTGGAACTTAAACACATAGTTAACTGAGCATAGGACTGGAGAACATCACGAAGATGGGGATGGGTACAAATAAACTTTGAGCCTCTATCTTTTGTTTCTTTAAACCTTGAACCAGGCCACGTTACAAACCTTAAAAGTCCTAACTGAAGCATGGTTAGTTCGAAAGCATATCGTTACCAAAAGGTATCCTGACTCCTTAAGGTCTACTATAACTCTTGAGTTGATATCACTTTCTCACAAAAAAAAAAACTTCGTTTTACTCAAAAATGTTTTTAAACTTTCAAGACAGACATATGCATTCGCATCTTATGAATTTCATTACAAAGTACACTTGTCTATATAGATTTAAATGTTAACATCAGGGAGAAGTTGCATGGGGCATGGCTAACGGCTAAAAATCCTACCGACTGACGAAGTAGCTTTAAAAACTCGTCAAAAGAAGAAACACCCCTTACGCATGACTGGGATGGCTAATGTGCACATATGGCATAACTCGTCATTATCCCATTTACATGGGGCAATCTAATCAAGATCCATTGGAATCTCTCAAGGACGCTGAATAGCCCATGGGGCAAGTCCATCACCTGGGGGCACGTTGCAAAGATCACTCAGTATCAGATGATGTCAATGCCAGTCTCACATCCTTTCCAGGAACCTTTATAGGATACTTCTCAATCTGTCCGTATAGTCTTCTTTAAGACATGTTCAAAACTTCTCTTATGCTTCCAAGAACCTTATCAAACTTTGTTTAAAGTATCGAGTCTTCTCTAAGACAGTTCACCATCCTTTCTAGGGTGATCTTCTTCAAGATGTTTTTCCTAAGTTTTGTTTAAAACCCCACATTCCTTAAAACAGTCTTTATCCTCTGTAGGAATATTTTTGACCCTCTGCACAAACACATCCCTTTGAGCTTTGTTTAAAGCGCAATCTTGTTTAAGACAATTTCCCATTCTTTCCAAGGACCTCTTCAGGTAGTCTTATAGAAGACATCATCTCATTCTGAGTACTCAGCAAATCACTGTCCGTCAGGACGCAACCGAAACGCATGACTCATTCTGAAAAGCATCTGCTTCGCATTCAAATCAACACTTAGCATCAAGGAGACCTCAAAATTGGTCTAATCAAAGACGATCATTCCTGATAAAGACTCTTGAATGGGGAAACCACATCCAGAGGGTTTTCCTAAAATAGGGGCATACAATCAAGGATCCTATTAACTAGGGGCATATCTTTCAAGAATTCAAACACTGGGGCAATGCATATCAGGCAAGACATGGTGAAACTCGAGTTCTCTCTAAAGGTCCCTCCTTTAGATAAAGGGGCATGTCTCACATTTTCTGATAATCGGGGAGTCACACTAGTATCACCCAAGGAGCATTGTTGCGTAACTGATCTTCCCACGCCTATACTATTTATGTCCCGCAGTGTGGGATCGGCATACATGCATAATTCTCATTTATTTTGAGAATCTCATTACATGACACATGCATCATGACATCGCATACAACTAACGCTGCCTTTTCAGGTCACTTCATATTCAAAAGGATGTTATCATCCAATTACAGTGCAAATACGATCGTATCAACGATTCAATCTTAACAGATACAATACTAAATACCTCGTTCCAAGTCTTTCTTCAAAGACAATCCAGAAGCAATCAAAGAATTTCTTACCTCTCCAGGTAGTCTTGTCCAAGACAATTATCCTAACCTTCCCAAGCAGTCTTATTTAAGACATATCCTAACCTTTCAAGGTAGTTTTGTTTAAAACGTTTTATAACCTTTATAGGAACCTTTCGAGGTAGTTTTGTTTAAAACGTTTCATGTCCTTTATAGGAACATTTCTAGGTAGTTTTGTTTAAAACATCTTATGTCCTTTATAGGAACCTTTATAGGTTGTTTTGTTTAAAACGTCTCATGTCCTTTATAGGAACCTTTCTAGGTAGTTTTGTTTAAAACGTCTCATGTCTTTTATAGGAACCTTTCTAGGTAGTTTTGTTTAAAACGTCTTATGTCCTCTATAGGAACCTTTATAGGTAGTTTTGTTTAAAACATATCGTTCCCTTCATAGGAACCTTTATAGGTAGTTTTATTTAAAACATATCGTTCCCTTTATAGGAATTTTCCTAGACAGTTTTGTTTAAAACATATCATTCCCTTTATAGGAATCTTTCTAGATAGTTTTGTTTAAAACGTATCGTTCCCTTTATAGGAACCTCTCTAGGTAAGTCTTGTTTAAGATATCACGTATTCTATCTAAGAGCCTTTCTAGGTGAATCTTGGGTAAGACGTATCACACCATTTCCAAAAAAAACTGTTCTAGGTCAGTCTTGTTTGAGACATATCTAAGTTAACCTTATAGTCTTGTTTAAGGCATGTTATATCATTCCCAGTAACCTCTCTAGGATAATCTTGTTTAAGACGTGTCATAATCTTTCTAAGCAATCTTGTTTAAGACGTGTTATAACCTGTATAGGTAATCTTGTTCAAAACATTTTCAAATCCTCTCTAAAAACCTCTTCAGGTAGTCTTCTTTATGACAGTCTTTTTTCCAAAAAAAAACAAAACCTCTTCAGGTAGCCTTCTTCAAGACATTCTTCTTCTAAGGACCTTTCTAGGTAGTCTTTTCGGAGACAAGTATCGTCATTTCCAAAAACCTTGCCAGGTGGTCTTCTTTAAGAAGAATTTTCATATCCATTCCAGAAACCTCTTCAGGTAGTCTTATGTAAGACATTACTTCTTCTCTCCTCAAATACAATCAAATGATCAAGGTCAGAAAAGCATATGCTTTAGACAAGTATCCTGCCAGACAAATGGGTGGAATCTATAAGCCCATCTCCCACAGAGCTCTTTCCCTACGCAAGCAAATTTCAGGGCATTTCAGTGTCCAATCATCTTCTACCTCTTCAGGTTTAAGAAGATTGAACAGGGGCAGCTGTCATACCCCAAAATTTGCCCTCCATATTCCAGTTACAATGATTCAAAGATCAAGGTTCAGTTCCAAAGATTACTTACTCAAAAGTCCAAATGATCCACAGTTAACTAATTCAAACCTGAAGGTCAACTACAATCAAAGCATGATTCAAACCTATGATCATTGGTCAAACATCAAGCATAGAAGAATAGCCATCATTTGATCAAGGATTGATCATGATTCCATTAATAGAAACTCAGAGATGAACAAATACAAAAAGGTTCAAATTAGGGTTTCTTAGGAGAAAGTCAACCCAACTTTGACTGGGCATAACTTTCACATGGAACATCAAAAATGCCCCACTCAAAGCCTATTTTGAAGGAAATTGGACTCTCTACGACTTTGCCTCTCACAAGCCAGGGCTAGAAATGTTTCATTTGAGAGTTATGGTACAAAAGATTACAGGTCATTTTCAAGCATCCTTCAAAAGCAGTTTTCTTCCAAAGAGGATATGATCAAAATAAAAGCTCCAAATGAAAGATATATTCCAAAGTGGCTTGTAGAGAACCTCTTGAGGTTTCCAAAGAGTATTAGAACTCCTTCATAGCTCAAAAATTGAAGGAGATATGACTTGTCAAAGTTGGGCGATTTTGGAGGACCAAATATCAAAAAAGAAGGTTCAAATTGAGAAACTTTGTAAATGGGCCTATGATTTTATGATACAAACTTGGTCCACAAGTCACTAGCATGCCCAAAATAAAATGCCACGAAATTAAAACATATTATTTGATTTTTTAGGAGTTTTATTTCATTTTTAAATGATTAAATTAAATGGAAAATCAAATAATTTGGTAAAAGATGTATTTTGATTGATTTCAATCAACATTTATGACCAAATATGTCTAATTTTCGTGCATAAGTTAAGTGGAGAAGATTCATACAGATTGGGCCAAATATAGTAGCTTAAGATCCAAGAAATAAAATCTAATTTTCAAAGAAGGTAAGATTTGATTCAAGTGAGTATTTGTGGAGTTTTTTTTAACCTAATACATTCACTATAAGCAAGGGAGAGTGGGCACACGAATAGGGGTTGAAAATTCTGCAGAGAGGACCATACTCACGAGCAAGAAAATCCACCTAAAATCAAGATTCGGTTTTGAGGATTCAAGGCATTCCAAAGAGGTTTGAAGATAGCCATACGTTCCTGGGAGTTTCCTGAATCAATTTGGATCATCACGCGTCATCAAAACCCCCAGAACAACCTCCAATTGGCCGAGGTAAGCAACTCTGAAACTTGGATCGATTCGAGTAATTTACGCATTTTTATCAGTTTTTAATTGTATATTCTATATATTCTGAGTGTTGTGAACGATTCTGGGTTAGTTAATTGAAGCTTGTGTGCTTAGAACGAGTGGCGCCATTAGAGACCGAGTTAGGGTTCTTAAACTCGATTTAGGGCTTTCGTGTAAGAGTAAAATTAGGCTAAAATTATACCATGGTTGGACTCGTGAGAGGTAGACGATGAAGGTGTGGGGGTCGCGCCATATTTATAGGTACACAGGTGCTATTCGCTATTTATGGTGAGTTGATTTGCTACAAAGAAATCCGTAGCTAAAACATAGCTAACATTTGCAGGTTTTTGTGTCTTCCTAGGGAAGACGATGATGTGTCCATGCGTTACTGGTTGGTTTAAACTTACGCGCGTGTTTCCACTTATTTTCTTAATTATTATATATGTTTTGATGAAAGCGTTTTCTAAACCCATGCGTATCATAGTTGGGTTGGTAAGAGTACTAGTTGAGCCCGGGGGCGTGGGTTCAACTCCTCGCTCCCTCAAATATTTTTTTTCTAAAATTCCCATCTCCAATTGTATACTGCGCAGCCATATGATTCCCCATGGTCCTTCAGATCTGGACCTTAGAACCAACAGCCACCTAGATCCCACGCCCAAGGTTTATTCCCTATACCATGGACCCTCAAGTCAGCCACACAGAATATAAATCCTAATTAACTTAAATAATTTTAATTATTTTGGTTTTAATTAAAATATCTTTTAATATATAGTAATTGTATAATAATTATTTTTTATAAATAAATTATTATACGAAATTTATATTAAAATGTCAATTTGTTGTTCGTTCCGATTAAATCGATTAATCGCTATGGGCAATAATAATTTTAATTAAAATGTTATTTAATTAAAATGCAATTAATTTCTATTCGGTTAAATGGTTTCGACTATCTTATTAGTCGCGATGATTAACCTTTCTATTTTCCACACTTCAATTCATTATTCTTTTTAATCGAATCAATTCGTTATTAGTGATAATCAAGTCAATTGATTAAAATTGGTAACGATACAACTTCGAATCTGTTAACCATGGTAATTGAATCAATCGATTATTGCGGTTAATAGTGCATACTAAAATCAGGGTTGTACGCCCAAATCTAAAATATTCAAAACACTTCAATTTCAAAATACGGATTTTTATCCTCATTCAAAACTACGATAGGCAACTCAAAAGCCTTCAAACCATTCAAACTCTAATTCTAAGGGCGTATAACCTGTCCCCGAACTACGTTGACTCTGATTCACCATAAGGAGATACGTAGGCACTTGGCAACAAGGCGAGTCCCCCTCTTCCAAACTCTAATCATGTTCAAATAATTAGCCTTTAACTCTTACTACTCTTTGTCACCTTTCTTTATAAACCTTGCCATAAATCTTTATCTTTGAATGTTAGCCTTTAGGAAAGGGTTGAGGGTGCCTAACACCTTCCCTCGACCTGAATATAGTATCTTACCCTGATCTCTTAACTACGTAGGTTTCCTATTCGCCTTGGTAGAATAGGTGGCGACTCTAAACATTAATTTTTTAGGCAGGTTGCTACACATATTCACAACAGAAGTTGAAGAACAAGACTGAACAGAAGTTTTATGGTGATTGATTCAAATTAAACCGTTGAAGACATAATCATTAGCAAAACGGCTGCATCACTCCAAAAGCGTAATTTCCAAGGTTGATTGAAGAAGCTGTCATACCCCAATTTTTGACCTAAGATACCACCTCATATCATCTGCATATGCATCATTTGCATCTCTAACAAATTGCATAGCTTGTGTTTGCTACTTGTGACTCAGCAGGATTTAATCAGGAAATCACTCATCAGTACAAGTAACAATCAATTAGGGTTTTGTTCTCCCTTCATTTCAAGTGAATTATCTTCATCAACAATCAACATTTGGTCCTCAGAGATTCATTTCAACAAGCTCAACAGCTTTGAATCGACTGAATTAGGGTTTTGACTGAAGACAGTATACTCCTGACTTTTGCTCAGAATTTGACCTAATGGCTTGGGACATGATATCAAGACCTCAAGTGCATCATTTTGACCTAATCCATTGGCTCATAACATCTCCTACACAAAGATTGATCAGACAAATCCTCAGATCAGGGTTTTGAACTATCAGGGACTGAAATCAGGGATCACATTTGGGAAACCCTAAAAACCCCCAGGAAGTCAATCAAAGGTTTCAATCATCCTCAAATAATCCCTATAACAATATCCAATGGAGATTACATCTCAATTCAAGATCCACAGTCATCAATTTCATCAGGTCGACAATTAGGGTTTTTGACCTAATCCACTGAACCACTGACTTTTTAATCAGGACATGGTGCTACAACTCAAATTATGATTCAATATCCTCAAATGCTTCAATATGATCCATTCATACCATTCATTTGATGAGGATAGCTTGTTTCATTTGAAATCTCCAGAAACGCGATTCGTCTGAAAAAGTCAACTGTACAAGATCACCATTGACTTTTGGGGAATTTTGGTCAACCATGACTTTTGAAGTTTTAAATCATCAATATATGATATATGAAGTCATTTGATCAAGAAAAATCAAGAAAATCAATCAAGAATCAAAAAGTCAAAGTTTGACTTTCATACTTAGAAAATTTTTCTAAGTGTTTTTCATGGTTTTTTCCAAACTTTGAAAGGGAATTTCTCAAAATTTCACCTACAAACTGAAAAAAACTTCCAACATGAAAGTTGTAGATTTTGATCCAATAAACAACTTTGACACATATAAATTTTTTCCATAAGATCAACCATTTAAGAGATATGGTGCTTCAAAGTTGGTACTTTTTGAAAACTTCACTTGAAACTTCATTTTCTTCAAAGTTCATGGATCTTTTTCACCCATTTCCTTAAAGGTCTTGAAGGAACTTTCAACTAGGCTTTTGAAGTGTGTAACATGAGCTTTCCAAAATGTCCAAGAGCATGAAAAAATATGAAGCATAGCTATGGTTTTGAATTTTGACATTAGAGGTCATTAAGCATGAAATTTCAAGCCATTTTCACTAAGTTTCTATACTATATGGCCTAATGATGCAAGCAATGACATAAACCACCAATAATTGTGAGATATTTCTGGTTTGAGATCAGAATAGAAAGAGATAAGAAGCACTTGAGATTTTTAACCATGGTTATCATTTTTAACCATGTGCATTAAATGTAAAGATTCCATTTTATCTCCAAATGCCAAATCACCATTCTTTGATCAACTTGCAAAGCTTGGAGTTCAGAATCCTTGGCCTATAAATAGAGGTCCAAACCTCATTCAAAATCACACCAAAACCTCACAATTATAGGTTTTCTCTCTTCTTTCTTGAATTGCAAGTTTCTTAAGTTTCAAAGAGGTAAAATGCTCAACCTCTAAACCTTTGAAGTTCTGAGCAAAATGATGCTTCCCACAACTCATAAACATCATTTGAAACTTGTTTGAACCATCCATACACCCCAAAAACACCTCAAGCTAAAAATCACTACCTCACTTTCCAAATATGCATAACACTAGCCTTATCATGCCAAAATCAAATCCAGGCCATTTCTGTCCAAACTATCACTTCTAACACCTTCCATATACTTCATATGAATGATCTAAACACTCACATATGACCTGTAACATCTCCATCTTCAAATTCGATTCATACTTGAAGCAACTGCAGTTCAGGTTCCATAGCTTAGCTCAGGTGAATTCAAACTGTTCCAAGCATTCAAACATGTTCCATAAGGTCCATTGATGCTGTCCAGATCAAGAAACAACATCTGTAACATCTCCAGGCACGATTTCAATTTCTCAGTTGGCCGTTTTTGAAGGTAAGCCTCATGAACTTCAAACTCTATCATACATGCATCATAAATGAAAAACTGCCATACTATCTTGTTTCTGCACATGCATAGATCATTAGCCCTCAATCAATTGCAACTTATCATGCACATACACGATTTCAGATTGAATCATAGAATTAGGGTTCTTCATGTTCATCAGAAAATTAATGATCTTAGAGTGAAAATAAATGGAATTAAAGATCACCATCATGTTCCTTATGAAAAAACGAGTGAGATAGACCCTTCACTTGATCAATTTCATTCAGTTTCGAAGATTTTCAAATTCTTGTTGAGGGTTTGTTCTTGGCGCCAGATTTGGTTCAAAGGTTTTTGGAAATTGATTGAAAATATATTTTATTGAACGCGTATGTTTAACAAGCCACAAGCGTGGCTCAGTTGGTCCAGGTTTTGGCATGTGAGAGAGAGGGCGTGGGTTCAAGCCCTTTGGAAGACAAAACCATTTTTTTTGACACTTTTTTCTTTCAAATTCTTCACAACTTCATTTAATTATTTAATACATCAAATTAACTTATTTTTTCTTCATTTTTTAAACACTTCTTATTTAATATACATATTTTGACAATGTTAAAAAAAATCACAAAAAAATATTTATTTGATACATTTTTAATTGGTTTTAAAATGACTTGTTTTAAGTAATTTTAATACTTTTAAATATTATTTTTCATTTGATTTTCAAATTTAATCACTTGCAAATATTTTTTTGAAGCAAACCCTAATCATCTAAATATTAATTGAAGACAATCTTCTTGTTTATCTCGATTAAATTGATTTCTTTCAAAATTCAAATCGTTTTAAGACGAGCGATCGCGATTCTTTTTCAAAACAATAACCATTTCTTTTTGAACTATTGATTAAATCTTTTTAATTGATCAATTGATTTTCAAAACGATGAGGGGCCTCTCGAATATTAGAGAGTATAAGTCCCTTTCGTCTTTCTTTGTACAGTTTTTGTTTTAACAGAAAACTTTTTCCAAATAAACTTCCAAACAGTTTTTTTAACAAACAAATCTTTCAACTCTTTTTTAAACCATCCACCATGTTTTATGAAAATAAAACATGGGCCTCTCGAATATTAGAGAGTATAAGTCCCTTTCTTTATACAGTTTTTCTTTGTACAGAAAACTCTTTCAAAACAAATCTTCAAACAGTTTTTCAAAAGCGAAACCTCGCGTCTGTAAATAAACAATCAACCATGTTTTGTAAATAACACCACGGGCCTCCACGTAGGTATAAGTCCCAAGCCCCTTTTGTACATACCCATTCCAGTACATGAAATTAGGTATTTCATTGTACGCCTTTTGTACATATCTCAATCAATGTGTTTTTTAACTTTGAATGACAAACCAAAACGAAGGTTTCTTTAAATCTTCCCAAAAATATACCATGGGCCTCCATGTAGGTATAAGTCCCGAGCCCCTTTGTAAATACCTGTTTACATAGCTGTTGAATAAATTCAAATGGACTTCTCCCCGAGTGTGAGTCCCAAACCCTGTGTATACAAATGGATCATGCTTACAGGTATATTTCCTTCATAAACTCCATTATATACACACACTTTGTCATATATGTATAACTGTTCATATCTGTTCATGTACTTGTTCATATTTGTTCGTACTTGTTCATACTTGTGATTGTGTTATATGCTTGTTCAACTTAGTACAACACTAGGTTCCCCATAGCCTCCTATTGGGCTTCGTGCAAAGAATCTCCCTAGTTTAGGTTAGGACATAGAGTATGGTTTCCCGGTGAAATCGCTCTAAGAGCTCAAACCAACTATACCATGCCTCCCCTTGGGCTTTGTACAAACGAGTGACCCTCCCATAGCCTCCTCTTGGGCTTACAATGCAAGGACCCTGGATTGTCCCTCCCATAGCCTCCTCTTGGGCTTACAATGCAAGGACCCTCGGATAGCCTCCTCTTGGGCTTCGTACAAGGACCCACGGGCTTCTTATAAGCATCCCCAATATCCAAATCAAATACCCTAGGAGATTAGACATTTTTCATCTCTATGCTAGGAGTATCTCTTATATATCATCACAAACAATCAATCAATCAAAATCAAACCTTTTTGCCACAAGGCTGGCTAATCAATCAAACTGTTTTACCACCGTACTGGATGATTAATCAAAGTTTTTGTCACAAGGCTGACTTCATTGAAACTTTTGCCACAAGGCTGGCTGATTAATCAAAGTTTTTGTCACAAGGCTGACTTCATTGAAACTTTTGCCACAAGGCTGGTTAAACAAACAAAAACATCTTTATCATTCTAAGCACCCTAAGTGGCATGGCCCCGGGCTTATAATGAAAAGATTTTTAAACAAAATCAAACAGATGTATGTGATGATATAGATTAGATACATCTAGCATTTAGACGACATTTGTCTATTTTCCTTTGCTTCCACTAGCATAAGTGGGAACTACGATTGCTCTGACTTTCTCAACATCCCTTTGAGAATACGTAGGCACAAGGTCGATCCTTGGCGAGCAAAACAAAACACAAAAAAAACCATTCAAACCTTAGCACCCGTAGACCCCGAGCTACAGATGCTCTGATTCCCTTTAGGGGATATGTATGCAGAGGATCGCGATGATCTTTGCGAGCATAATCAAACAAACACCTTAGGTCCCACCTATTTCACAAGAACCTCCACCACAACAAGAATGGAATAAAACATAACAAAGAAACCTATAGAGTACTATAGATACGTTGGGTGCTAATACCTTCCCTTCGTATAACCAACCCTCTTACCCAAAGATCTCTCCCCCCACTTTTAGGTTATTGCAGCTTTTTTCCTTTTCCTCCTTTGGAAATAATAAAAAGTTTGGTCGGTACAAAAGAAAAATCATTTTTTTGAGCACTCGAGCCCAAAGAAGGCATCAGGTGTCTCATCCACAAAAAAGAGGACACAAAAACGATTTTTCGCCCGCGACAGAAGCTATCCACATGAAATTTCTTGGAGAAAGCAAAAGAAAAAACAACACGCAACCCATTTAATGCTGAATGAACTCAACAAAGTTTTGGAGATAACGGTCAAAAACTCTGGATCTATATATATATACTCATGATCATTTGGAGAAAAACAACACACTTTGAGAAAAATAGAAAGAAACAAGAAAGAACACACAAGAACGATGCAACTCTGATTAAACATCAAGT
The DNA here is from genome assembly GCF_029867415.1 of Vicia villosa. NCBI lineage: Eukaryota > Viridiplantae > Streptophyta > Magnoliopsida > Fabales > Fabaceae > Vicia > Vicia villosa. Next base: position 129,582,955 of record NC_081186.1, on the reverse strand, counting down.
GTGAAAAAAAAACTCTCGGAAGCCAAACTCTCTTATTCATATTCCGAGTTTATTATTCTGTACTTAAACTTAGTGAAATATCACTGTGGTAACTAAGTCCTTGAGAGACCAGTTGGGTCAGAATTCTCAAGAAGTCTAGGACTAGTTGAGTCTTAGAGGATTTGTTAGTCACAAGCAGTTGGCTTGTGCGGGATTGTTAGTCATCAGCAGATTGGCTCGTGCACTGCATTGTGAGTCAGGGCAGTTGGTCGTGCAAGTGTAATCAGGTGCTGATTATAGTGGATTAAGACCTCAGGAAAATCACCTTGTTGAGGGTGGACTGGAGGTAGCCTTATTGAGAAGGTGAACCAGGATAAAAATAATCGTGTTCTAATTATCTGTCTTTCCTTCGTAAAGTTTTAAAACCCACTTATTCAACCCCCTTTCTAAGTGTTTTCTTAACCTTCAATTGGTATCAGAGGGCCTGGTTCTGGGTGCAAGCACTTAACCGTGTCAGAAAAAGATCCAGAAGGAAAACACTATGGCAAATGATTCAAACAACAACAGCTACACAAAACCTCCTGTAGTCGATGGAGAAAATTTTGAATATTGGAAAGATAAGATTGAAAGTTTCTTTCTAGGACAAGATCCTGATCTATGAAATATTGTGGTAGATGGTTACAATCATCTAGAAGATGCAGGTGAAAAAATAGCAAGGAAGAACATGGATGACAAACAGAAGAAGGAATTCAAGAATCATCACAAAGCCAAAACTATCTTGTTGAGTGCTATCTCTCAGGCGGAATATGAAAAAATCACCAACAGAGATACAACACATGATATCTTTGAGTCACTCAAGATGACTCATGAAGGCAATTCTCAAGTCAAAGAAACAAATTCTCTAGCTTTGATCCAGAAGTATGAAGCCTTCAAGATGGAAGAGGACGAGACTATCAAAGCCATGTTCTGAAGATTTCAAACCTTAACAGCTGGTCTAAGAGTTCTAAACAAAGGATACACCAAAGCTGATCATGTAAAGAAAATTATTAGAAGTCTACCAAGAAGATCGGGGCCAATGGTTACAGCATTCAAAGTTGCAAATAATCTTGATGAAGTATCCCTTGAAGAACTCATCAGTGCACTAAGAAGTCATGAGATTGAGCTAGATGCAAATGAGCCTCAAAAGAAAGGTAAGTCTATAGCTCTTAAATCCGTTAAAAAATCTGAAACTAATGTTTTGCAGGCTAAGGAATAATGCTCAAGTGATTCCGGATTAGAGGAAGAGGGTGAGTTGTCTCTTCTATCCAGAAGAGTAAATCAACTTTGGAGGAACAAGCAAAGGAAGTTCAGAAACTTCAGAAGGCCAGAATATAAAAAGAGATACCTCTGAATACAGAAGGCCTAGCAGAAGAAGCGATGTGTGCTATGAATGCAATGAACCAGGACACTTTAAAAGTGAATGTCCTAAACTGCAAAAAGAAAGGCCTGAGAAGAGATCTGAAAGGAAGAAAAGCCAGATGGCTACCTGAGATGATTCTGAATCATCTGACGACGAATACAACTCAGAAGATGATCATGCCAACATAGCATATATGGCCACCACAGAAAATGATTAAGACTCAGAAGCTGAATCAAATGAGGTATTTTCTGAATTTACTAGAAAAGAACTTGAAGAAAGCTTATCAGAACTTTTAGAAAGACGTAATAGATTAAAAGCAAAATTTAAAAGGCTAAAGATTGAACAGTTAACTGAAACAAAGAAACTTAAACAAGAAAATTTTGAACTTAAAGATAACACTACACAACTAGTAGAGGAAATGGAAACAAAGATCCTTAACAGCACCTTAAAATCTGATATTCTAAAAGAATATGATGATAGTTTTCAAAAATTTCTTGTTAAAAGCATAAACATAAGCAAAATGGCCTCAATGATTTACGGTGTTAGTAGAAGCAATCGAAAGGGAGTTGGCTACAAAACACCTCGGGGTGAAGAACCATACATACCTAAATCAGTTGATGACATGGAAATAAAATATAAACCTTTGCACACACAGTTTAAATTTGGGCACACTCACAATATTAAATATACATCCTACTCTGAAAACTATTGTGCTAGACCTAAGCTAAGACAAAGCTTTAGGGACACTAACATCAAAGGACCCAAAAAGATATGGGTACCTACGAAGAAAATTGTCTATGTTGCAGATGCCCTTAGCAGTGATGTCAAAACACCAGTCATGGTACCTGGACTCTGGATGCTTGCGTCACATGACGGGAAGAAGGTCTATGTTCCAAAGCTTGGAACTTCAATCTGGTGGAGACGTCAGATTTGGAGGGAACCAAAAAGGAATTTCATTGTATCAGGAACTATTGGTAATGGTAACTCTCCCTCTATAACTAATGTATTACTTGTTGAAGGATTAGCTCATAATCTGTTGTGCATCAGTCAACTAAGTGATAATGGTTATGATATAGTCTTCAATAAAAAATCATGCAAGGCTGTAAGTCAGACAGACGGATCAATTCTTTTTACTGGTAAAAGAAACAATAACATTTATAAGATTGATCTTTCTGATCTTAAATCTCAAAAAGTGACTTGTCTTCTGTCTATAAATGATGAGCAATAGGTTTGGCACAGAAGATTGGGACACGTTAGATTGAGGAGATTATCTAAGCTTAACAAACTCAACTTAGTAAGAGGACTGTCCAATTTAAAGTTCAACTCAGATGCTCTTTGTGAAGCATGTCAGAAGGGAAAGTTCTCAAAATCCTCTTCCAAATCTAAAAATGGTTTAGTCAATGTAGATGACTACAGCAGATGGACATGGGTAAAATTATTAAAACATAAAGATGAAACACATATTGTATTTTTTGATTTCTGTTAACAAATACAAAATGAAAAAGAATCTAAAATCATTAAGGTTAGAAGTGATCATGGAGGAGAAATTGAGAATCATCTCTTTGAGAAGTTCTTCAAAGAAAATGGAATCTCTCACAACTTCTCCTGTCCTAGAACGCCTCAGCAAAATGGGGTTGTGGAACGTAAAAATATAACATTACAAGAAATGGCTAGGACAATGATCAATGAAGCCAATATGGCTAAACACTTATGGGCAGAAGCAGTAAACACTGCATGCTATATTCAAAATAGAGTGTCCATAAGACCTATTCTTGATAAGACCCCTTATGAACTATGGAAGAATAAGAAGCCTAATATCTCATATTTTCACCCATTTGGTCATACTTGTTTTATTCTTTACACTAAAGAACATCTGAAGAAGTTTGATTCTAAGGCTTAAAAATGTTTTCTGCTTGGATATTCTGAACGGTCAAAAGGCTACAGAGTATATAACACAGAGACATAAATAGTTGAAGAATCAATCAATATCATATTTGATGATAAGCTTGGCCTTTAAAAGCCAAAGCAGACTGAAAATCTTGCAGATACATAAGAACAACCTTTGATTCTTGATGACTAAGAAGACAAAGAAACATCAGAAACCACATCAACCATGGAGAACATGAGAACTTATGAAGAAAACTCACAAAAAAGATTTCCAAGACTAACTACACATCATTCAGAAGATGTTATCCTGGGCAAGAAAGATGATCCTATCAGAACTAGAGCATACTTAAGAAATAATGAAAATTCATTATTTGGATTAGTATCAATGATAGAGCCAACTTCGGTAGATGAAGCACTCCAAGACACATATTGGATCATTGCAATGCAAGAAGAGCTAAATTAATTCACCAGGAATGATGTATGGGATCTAGTTCCAAGACCTGAAGGATTCAAAATCATCGGAACAAAGTGGGTGTTTAGCAATAAAATGAATGATCAAGGAGAAGTCATCAAAAACAAGGTACGACTGGTTGCTCAAGGGTATATTCAGCAAGAAGGCATTGACTATAATGAAACCTTTGCTCTAGTCGCCATGTAAGAGTTAATTAGATTATTAATTGCTTATGTTGCTCAAATTAACATAACTCTATATCAAATGGATGTTAAAAGTGAATTTTTAAATGGTTACATTGAAATAGAAGTGTATGTTCATCAACCCCGTGGTTTTGTAGATTCTATTTATCTTGAACATGTTTTCAATCATAACGCTACTATTTCCTTGGTCATTGCAATATTTCTCTCCTTCTCTTTATTCCATAATGCATGCGAGGTCATACATTGATTACCTAGTCCAAACATTTTTTCTTCTCATCAACCTCTAAAATAAGCCTTTCATTTCTAACATCCATTCATTCAATTAATATCAGTTTTCTGTTCTCTCATCAATACTTTTTTCCAGCATGTCGTCCCAAACATCCTTCACTGTTATCAAAGAACAAAATCTATGGCTAGATAAAAGAGATAACTACTATATAAACCTCTGCCATAAGCAAGGATGGGAATCCTACATTTCTTTCCTAAACGGTTTTGTCCTTCCAAACCTTGTCAAAAACTTCTGGGTCAATGCGTCTGTTAGTGAAGATAACCTCAGTATCACCTCCTCCATTTATGGAACTCTCTTCAATATTTCTGAAGCATCCATTGCTGAAGTCATTGGTTGTCCAGTCAGGCATGATGGTGCATGTCTCTCAGTCTTCGACTATACCAATGCATTTGTCATTCCAAACGATTTGAGCATACTCGCTCGTCGTATCAAAAACAATCCCTGCTACCTCTCATCATCCAAACAAGTCTGGTTCAGGATGATTCTTTCGAATCTCATCCTTAGAGGAATATTTCATAAACTCATGTGTGCCAGAGACATGTTCTTGATCAATCGCCTGGAATCGGGTAAACTGATAAATCTTGCTGCGATTATCTTTTGGACACATTAGAGAGTCTCTAATCGCCTTCAAATGTGGGCAAGAATTCTTCATTCCCTATGGACGAGTTCTGTCAGCATGTTTTGAATCCGTAGGAATCGTGAACACTCTTCGTACGTCAAAACTTCCGAACAAAAGGGAAGCACTGCATGCAGAACGATGTGACCGTTTCTTCTTTCATGGAGGACATCATGAACCCATATTCTAGGAGTCTATGTGTCTCGAGTCTATATTTTGTCATGTTCTTCTAATCAATGAATATTTTCTCTTTGTCATTTGCTTATTGTCTGGGATAACATGAAAATCTAATGCCTATAATGGTTCTACCTGACTAAACTCATACATTCTTTATTAAGCATATTTTCTTTTTGATTATGAAAAAAAAGGGGAGAATCATATATGTAAAAAGAAAATTATATACATAAGTAACAGAACGAGTTAAGGTCTACAAATTAGAAGATGCAAGGTTCTGTTGTTATAAGGAATGCAGGAACATTCTTTTAGAAGATGCGTGTATACTCAGCCACATTCATCAATCTTCTGAAAGATCAAGTCAAGAAGAAAATTATTCAGGGAGGTTATCCATCACATTTCTATTTAAATATTTATTTCAGGGGGAGATTATACATCTCAGGGGGAGATAAAATTTTCTTATACAAAATTCTGCTTTAGAATGTAAATGTTTTGTCATCATCAAAAAGGGGGAGATTGTTAGAACATAGTTTGGTTCTAATTATATTTTAGTGTTTTGATGTTAACAAGCAAACAACTTTTGTATAAAGCAAACATGGTACTCTAATCATATATTTCTAATTTCAGAAGATGTACCAGTACTAGCAATCAGAACTGAAGTTGAAGAATCAGAACTTAATGACAGAGAAACTTCTGATACTGCACGATGCAAGCCTATCTACAACAGAAGTTGAAGAACAAAGCTGAACAGAAGATTATAAAGGAATGATTCAAGTTAACACCGCTAAAAAGCAACTTCTGATATCGCACGTTGAAGACATATTCACAACAGAAGTTGAAGAACAAGACTGAACATAAGTTTTATGCTGATTGATTCAAATTAAACCGTTGAATACATAATCATTAGCAAAACGGATGCAACACTCCAAAAGCGTAATTTCTAAGGTTGATTGAAGAAGCTATCCACATGCAATTTCTTGGAGAAAGCAAAAGCAAAAACAACACGCAAATCATTTAATGTTGAATGAACTGAACAAAGTTTTGGAGATAACGGTCAAAAATTCTGGAGCTATATATATACTCATGATTGTTTGAAGAAAAACAACACACTTTGAGCAAAACAGAAAGAAACAAGAAAGAACACACAAGAACGATGCAACTCTGATAAAACATCAAGTGTGAAGAAAAACTCTCGGAAGCCAAACTCTCTTATTCATATTTTGAGTTTATTATTCTGTACTTAAACTTAGTGAAATATCATTGTGGTGATTACAGCTTTCTAGAAGCAAATCTATAAACTATCAACAGAAGTTACGTGGTAACTAAGTCCTTGAGAGACCAGTCGGGTCAGAAGTCTCAAGAAGTCTAGGACTAGTTGAGTCTTAAAAGATTTGTTAGTCACAAGCAGTTGGCTTGTGCGGGATTGTTAGTCACCAGCGGATTGACTCGTGCACTGTATTGTGAGTCACGACAGTTGGTCTTGCAAGTGTAATCAAGTGCTGATTATAGTGGATTAAGACCTCTATTGAGAGAGGCAAATCACCTTGTTGAGGGTGGACTGGAGGTAGCCTTATTGAGAAGGTGACCAAGGATAAAAATAATTGTGTTCTGATTATCTGTCTTTCCGTCGTAAAGTTTTAAAATGCACTTATTCAACCCCCCCTTCTAAATGTTTTCTCAACCTTCACTACATGCACAAATAGCAGGCCAACTGTTTGTCTTAGTTTCGAGGTAGGTACTGGCTTAAGGTTTTTGTGCTCTGTTAATGGGTTTGATCTGTCAATGGTAGATTTGACGTATGTGATTTACATTGTTTTTTCATCGAAATTTATTTTTTGTTGTTTGGACCTTTATCTATAGGCCCTTTTGTCCGCTATATTTGTTGGCCTATTTTGATAGTTATTGTTCTTTTGTTGTATTTTCTAACTTGTTTGTTAGTTATTTAGGCACTTCTTTATAATTATTTTTTTTATACTTTGGTGATTTCCCTTATTAATATATTATTGTCTCATTCAATAAAAAAATCTCTCGTGATAACTTTACATCTCATTAAATTTTATTATGAAGTACACATTTTTTGTTTTGTTTTTACCATCGGTATTTATTCTACTAAATCGTCTAATTTGATTTGGGAGTCAGTTCTAACATGAAGTGGTTTCAACCCCTTCTAAATCGCAGTTGCGGGAGATCAATACACAAATTTAATTTTAAACACGTTGATATATGCTTAAAAAAAGTTTAATTCTTAAGACAAAAATTTATGGAGACTTGTAATTAAAATTTATTTTTTGTTTAAATTATTAAGAACATATTATATTATAATTAATGAGAGACTGGGGAGGTATGTTACATTAAATATTTAAGGTGGGCTGGTAAGTCGTTTTTTTATTATTAATTTATAAATATCAATAGTTTATTAATATTAATATATAAATACATAAACGTCCATACTATGGATTAAACTCTAAACAAAATGTTAATACACATTTAATTCAACATAACAGCTTAACTACTCTATCTTCTATAGATGGTGAGTGTTCTTTTGAATAAATGAAATTTTTGTTTTTTTATTTAATCAAAGTTGATAATTTCTCTGTCCTGTATTATTTGTAGCATTTAATTAATTCTTATCAGGAAAGAAGATGATAAAGTCTACAAACATTATTTTGATTGATAACATTGATATTGATTCATTGAATATTTTATTTAATTTTAAATCTGAAATTTGCAAGCCTGTGTGGAGTTTTTTTGTGTTTATGATCAATCATAAAAAAATATAAAGAAAAATAAACTTATTGAATTAGTCATGATAGAAAAAACGAGCGAACAAAAAATAAAATAGAAATTAGAAATATCTCAATCACTACAAGGAACTAAAACAATAAGAGAGAAAAAAGGGACCAGCATTTAACTACTAATAGATAAATAATATATGAGAAGCCAAATAAAACCTTTTAACACAAATAAATACTCCTAGCAAAGGGAAAAAGTTCACGTGGTATAGTGGAGACGGAAGTTCTATGAGTAGAATAGATAGATTTCTTGTTTCGGACAAAGTGGTAAATGATTGGGGAGTGGCGGGTCAATTAGTTGTTGATAGAGATGTTTCCGATTATTGTCCTATTTGGTTGGAAGTTGATAAAAATAATTGGGGACCAAAACCGTTCAAATTCAACAACAAATGGTTTTTTTGTAAATCGTTTTATCCTTTTGTAGAGAAAGAGTGGAAAGAATTTAGGGTGGAAGGTAGAGGGGATTTTGTCTTGAAAGAAAAACTCAGTCTTCTTAAAGAAAAACTTAAGTGGTGGAACAAGAAAGTGTTTGGTAGGATAAATTTGGAAGTGGAGGAAGGGGTTAGGGGTATCAATATAGTAGATGATAGATTGGAGTTGGTAGTGGATGCCGACCTTCAACAAGACATTCTAAAAGATAGAAAAGAAGCTACTAATCGGTTTTGGTTGAACTTGAGAATCAAAGAGAATATGTTTGTTCAAAAACCAATAATAAAGTGGTTAAATGAAGGAGGTTCTAATAGTGCCTTTTTCCATAAAGTGATGCAGTAAAGAAGAAGATTTAATCATCTTGGTCCTTTAAACTCTTCGAGAGGTATTTTATGAAAATTCTAGTAATTCACACGCGATGTCGTACTAGATGTTATGAAATCCACAATCACACAGAATAATACTTTAAAACAGACGAGCATAAAAACAGTAAAGAACACAACAAATTATTCACCTAGTTCGGTATACAACAATATCTACTCTAGGGGCTACCAAGCCAAGGAGGGAATCCAATATAAGCAGTATTAATTCATAGCTAAACTCCCCCGTTTACAACTCCTCACTTTAGACCTACCCAATGTAATTCCAATCTAATCCTAGACCTGAGTATCTCCACTCACTCCCCTCAATCACTACAGTGATTACAACAGACATTAATCAAATGAGAGAGAAGACACACTTCAAAAACACACCTTGATCTGCTTAAAAGCTTCAATCAAGAGACACACACTCGTGCTTAAAAGCTTAGAGTGACAAATTACAAAAAAACAACCTATTCCAATACAATCATCAAAAGACAATTGCTTGGAGTACAAGAGACTAAACACATAGACACAGAACTACAGTTCTTCACAATTAACAAATCTCTCTGCGTTCCAAATTAGGATTGTAGTATTCTTATATGCAGCTCTTGGGCCTCGGGCTTTCCAAGATACAAATTAGGGTTAACCAAGTTAACCTAATTCACACGTCATCAGGTTGTTATAGAATGTGCTAATAACGAAATCTTCTAGGAGAAATATTCAGCACACAATAAATTGTTTCCTAAATTGTAGATTAAGAGAAATCAGGAAACATAATAGTAAAACATAACAGCTCCTGCTGTCAAACATGGATGTCATGACATCGGTCATGACATTCACTGACAAAACCTGTATTAGCTTAAACATATGCAACCTGCATAACACCATATAAAGCATGTCATGACATTGGTCAAGACATTAAACATCCAGGTATATTTTACCACAAATGCAACCAACATGAAAACACCTACATTTTAGTAACGATGAAGGATATTAAGGAAGAAGTGGTTCGTCATTTTTCAAGCAAATTTGGTGAAGGGGAAGGAGTATCGCATTGACTTGATGGTATCATTTTCGATAAAATTAACGGGGAGGAGAGAAGGTGGCTTGAAAGAGTTTTCAAGAAGAAGAGATAATGGAAGCGATTAGTGGTTGTGGTGGTTCTAAGAGTTTGGGTCCGGAAGGTTTTTCTTTTCTCTTTATCAAAAGGTGTTGGTCTTTTTAAGAGTTGATTTTATGAGGTATTTCGATCATTTTTTTGCGCGAGGAGAATTGCCAAAGGCAATTACATCCTCTTTCTTGGCCTTGATTCCAAAGTCTCCTAATCCTCTTTCTTTGGATGACTATAGACCAATTTGCTTGGTGGGTTGCATGTACAAAGTGGTGTCCAAAATTTTGGTGGGAAGATTGAAAAAAGTTTTGCATTCTATTGTCTCTCAATGTCAAAGTGCTTTCGTTCCGAATAGGCAATTGCTTGATGGCGTTCTAGTTGCGAATGAAGTAGTTGATTATCCTAGAAAGTAAGGTAGTTCTCGTCTCCTATTTAAAGTTGATTTTGAAAAGGCGTATGATAAAGTTTCGTGGAATTTTCTTTGTTATTTTCTTATTAATATGGGTTTTGGAAAGAGATGGAGGAAGTGGATGGAATTGTTGATTTTTAATAGCAAAATATCGGTTTTGGTTAATGGAAGTCCAACTAATGAATTTGATGTCAAAAGGGGGTTAAGGCAAGGTGACCCTTTATCTCCTTTTCATTTTGTGATAGTGGCGGAGGCTCTTACTAGATTGGTAAGAAAATCTATTGAGATTGATGAATTTGAGAAGTTTATCATTAAAAGGAGGTGCATGGTGGATATTCTTCAATTTGCGGATGACACTTTGTTGGTTGGAGAAGGGAGATGGAAACATGTCAAGGCGATAAAGATTATTTTGAGAGCTTTTGAATTAGTTTCAGGGCTTGGCATTAATTTCCACAAAAGTAAGTTGATTGGTATTAATGTTTCGCCTCTTTTTCTTGAAACCGCCGCTTATTACCTTCCCTGCAAGAGAGAAAATAGCATTTTATTTTTTCTTGGAATTCCCATTGGTTGCAATCCTAGGAAGGAAGGTACTTGGACTCCTCTCTTGGAAAAAATGAGAAAACGGTTGGTGGGATGGAAGAATAGATTTCTCAATCTTGGAGGTAGAATTACGCTTTTGAAGTCTATTTTAAGCTCTCTCACTATATTTACCATGTCTTTCTACAAGATGCCGGCTAAAGTAGTAAAAGAATTCACAAAAATTCAAAGTAATTTCTTATGGGGGGTGCAGGAGAATAGGAAAATTCATTGGATGAGTTGGAAAATGATGACGTTACTATGTGAAAGGGGGTTTGGCGATAAAAAATATCTCTGATTTCTATCTAGCTCTTCTAAACAATTGGAGATGGAGGATTGCTCAAGGTAATAATTCTTTATGGATGGAAGTGCTAAAGGACCGGTATGGAGATTTATGTTTGCATGTTACTAATGGTGGAGGTGATTTCAAATTATCTTCTTCATCTTTTTGGTTGTGTGATATTCTAAAGGTTAGTTTTTCTTCCTTTTCGTCTAAGGATCCAATTGTTTCTAAATGTCGCTTTGTTGTGGGCAATGGTTTCAACACTCCTTTTTGAGAAGTTATATGGTTAGATAGTTGTATATTGAAGGAAGAATTTTCGGATCTTTATTCTGCTTCGTTGTTGAAAAATGTCTCGGTGGCGGCGATGGGCAGGTGGTGTAATGGAGTTTGGAGGTGGGGTGATTTAGGAATATCGGAGGTTGATATGGAAACGGAGAATTTATTTTCTTATTTTACGGATATAAAGGATCTTTTAGAGACTTTTGGGGGTTTGAGTAAAGTGAAGGATTCCGTGGTGTGGTCTCTTGATTCGGAGAAAGGTTATACGGTTTCTACGTGCTACTCTAGATATGCTTTATCGCGTATATCGTATGGACCTCCCAATAGACACAATGAGGTTTTGGAGTGGATTTGGAAAATGGAGATCCCTTTCAAGATTAAAGCTTTTGGTTGGAGACTTCTTGTGAATAGGTTACCTACTAAAGTCTTTTTGTTGCATAGAGGTATTATCTTATCTTCTCCTCCTCATCATTTAAATTGTGTTTTTTGTGATTTGATTATGGAAGAGAGGGATCATTTGTTCTTTAGTTGTAATGTGATTGTGAATTTTTGGAAAGAAATTGCGATGTGGGTGGATTTTCCGGGAGGGATGAAGGATGGTTGTATTCCGTCTTTTATGGAATGGTACACTTGGAGCCGTGTTAAAAGGATTAAAGAAGGAAAATTGGGGGTATTGTGGTTAGCCACTTCTTAGGTTATTTGGTTGACAAGAAATGGTTTTTGTTTTAGAAATGAGGTGTGGAACATTAACAAAATAGTGTGGAATATAAAGATTTTGGTTTGGAGGTGGTACTTTTTTGGCAATATTGCTCATCTAAATTCTTCTTTTTACGATTTTATCAAAGACCCTTTGTCTTTTATGTCGTAAGTTTATTTGGTTAATATCGTTTTGATAGGCTTAAACCTCTCTTGTGTATCAAGGTTGGAGAACCCTTAGTTCTCCCTTTTAATGAATTCTTGCTTATAAAAAAATTAGAGTCTCTCGTTCTATTTCTTAGGGTTCTCACATACCATGTGCATTTCCAAAAATATTCCCTGCTTTTGGAGCTGTATCTCCGGAAGTACTTTTTTTATTTAACTTTGAATTGTCTCGTAGGTGCATCTACGGAACCTTTTTTTAACGTTGTTTAAACGGTTCCGCTGATGCACCTGTGGAACAATTCAACGTTAAATTAAAAAAAGTGCTTTCGAAAATACACTCATAGACGTTTTGTAACACCCCTCTAATAACCCGCGGCATTTAAACAAATATTAATCAGAGTAACATGCAAGAGGTGTCACAATTCATAAAATAAAGAATACACACGTTCGGCACATGTCATGCATTCAGTGAAACATCTGAAATTATAACCCATTAAATAAAATCATGTTTACACAGCGGAATTGAATTATCAAGTCAACATTCATCCTTAATGTATCAGACTTCAAACAACATAACAAATAGAGTTATAATCAAAACTCCAAAACAACGTGTTCCCAGTGTTACATCTACCAGAGCATGACACCGACACAAAACTAAAAACCGACTTATGAGCTAATCCTCACCAAGTCGCGCCGCTATCCTCAATCTGAAAATGACAACAAGTAAGGGTGAGTCTCATCACAGGTAACCAATGTTATTGCATCATAAATAACAACATATCATAGTTATATCATTCATCCAATTGTTTCATATTCAGACAAATCATCATCTCGCATCCACAGATAACAGACAAGTCATCACATAACATATATAATCATGTTATAGAACGAATCATGCACATGTATGAAATGACACTATGCATGTGGTACCAACATCATCAATGGGAAAACCCACCGACCGATTTATCATCATCCATATACGGCCCTGCCAGCACAGATTCCACACAATGGGAATCTTGCCCTTCACTGAATCCTCTCATCTTTAGGATACAGCCCTCAACAATGATTATGAATGCATGGAAACACATATATATAACATACCAACATCATCATCTCACTATGAGTAGAATCGTCTATACTCATACATCATCATTCATCATCATCATCATTATTAACAAGTATGTTCATATATATAAAGAGATACTTCAGGCTCTTATGATTACTTAATACTTCAAATCTCGAACCCTACAAATAGTGTCGCCACAACTTCAAAACAAAAACCACAGCTGCCAACTCTAAATCATGAGTCGGATAATTCCTTTCATGCACTTTGATTTGTCTCGACGCATAAGCGACTACTTGTTGATTTTGCATCAATACACCACCTAAACCCATCAGTGATGCATCACAATAAACCACAAATGATTCTGTTGGATTCGGCAAAATCAAGATAGGAGCACTAGTCAACCTCCTCTTCAGCTCTTGGAATCCTTCTTCACACTTTGCATCCCAAATAAAAGCTTGTCCCTTCCTAGTTAGTTTAGTTAACGGCAATGCTAACTTTGAAAATCCTTCAATGAACTTTCTGTAATAACCTGCAAGACCAAGAAAGCTACGAATCTCTGACACTAACTTCGGAGCTTCCCACTGAGCTACAGCTTCTATCTTTGTAGGATCAACAGCAATACCATTCTTAGAAATCACGTGTCCGAGGAAACTGACTTCCTCTAACCAGAATTCACACTTCGACAGTTTGGCAAAAAGTTGTTTCTCTTTCAACAGCTCTAACATAGTTTTGAGATATTCCGCATGTTCTTTCTCATTCTTAGAATATATTAGGATGTCATCTATAAATACCACTACGAACTTATCGAGATAAGGATGGAAGATCCTGTTCATATATTCCATAAAAACACCAGGTGCATTAGTAACTCCAAATGGCATTACAGAATACTCGTAATGTCCATACCTTGTTCTAAAAGAAGTCTTCTGAATATTGTCATCTTTCACACGTATCTGATGATACCCAGACCTCAGATCAATTTTGCTAAACACACGCGCTCCAACCAACTGATCCATCAAATCATCAATCCTCGGCAATGGATACCGATTCTTGATAGTAACCTTGTTCAATTGTCTGTAATCTACACACAGCCTCATTGAACCCTCTTTCTTCTTTACCAGCAATATAGGCGCACCCTACGGCGAGACACTAGGACGAATGAATTTATTCTCAAGCAATTCTTCTAACTGCTTCTTCAGTTCAGCCAATTCAGACGGCGACATACGATACGGTGCCATCGACACTGGACTAGTTCCCGGAACCAAATCAATATAAAACACTACTTCTCTTTCTGGTGGTAATTCATTCACATCTTCTGGAAAAACTTCTGGAAATTCACATACCACAGGTAACTCGCCACTTTTTCGTTCAAATTCATCAATGCGAACAACATGAACACTGTTGCACCATCTCCGATAGCCTCATTCACCTGTCTAACTGTCATTTCCAGATCATCAGTACCAACCTCTTCAGGAAAAATTACCGTCTTCGCAAAACAGTTGATATGAACACGGTTGAATTCCAACCAGTTCATTCCCAAAATTACACCGAGTTGTTTCAACGGAAGGCACACTAAGTCCATCCCGAATTCTCTACCGAAAATGTCAACCGGACAATTCAAGCATGCGGACGAAGTAGTTACTGAACCCAACGCAGGAGTGTCAATAACCATACTTCCATTTATGTCAGATATCTCAAGATTTAACCTCTCAGCACAATCCAAAGAAATAAAAGAGTGAGTTGTTCCAGTATCAATAATCGCAACTAAAGGTGTGCCATAAATGAAACACGTACCTTTAATCAACCTATCCTCTGGAGTAGTCTCTGACCCGGTCAAAGCAAAAACCTTTCCTCTTGATTGGTTCTTCTTTGGCTTAGGACAATTCGGACTGATGTGACCCTCTTCTTGCAGTCAGCAGCAATATGACCCACTTGGTCGCACTTGTAACACTTTTTCTGATCAAACTTGCACTCATTCCTACGATGTCCCATCTCTCCACAATTATAACATCTGATACGGGCATTGGAATCTCCCCTACCGGGTTTCTTCCAATCAGTAGGCTTGCCTCTACCATATGGTTTACCTCTATCCATATGTTTCTTACCCTTTCTGTCAACCAACTCGCGAGAGTGAGATGACTTTAGCTTGATGTTATCTTCTTCGAAAATCTTGCTACAATCCACCAGGTCAACAAACCTCCGAATCCTCTGGTACCTAATACCCCGCTTGATCTCATCACGAAGACCATTCTCAAACTTGACACATTTTGAGAACTCACTGGCTTCATCATTATTGTAGTGCACATAGTACTTTGCCAGTTCCATAAACTTGGCAGCATACTCTGGTACCGTCATACTACCTTGAACCAGTTCCAGAAATTCAACCTCTTTTCTGCCTCTAACATCCTCAGGAAAATACCTCCTCAGAAATTCCCTTTTAAATATAGCCCAAGTAATTGCTATACCACCAGCATCCAGTTCAGCTCTGGTTGACATCCACCAGTCATCAGCCTCCTCTGATAACATGTGAGTGCCATACCTCACCTTGAGATTCTCAGCACAGTCAATGACTCTGAAAATCCTCTCGATCTCCTTGAGCCATTTCTGAGCGCCTTCAAGATCATGCGTGCCTTTGAACAATGGAGGATTGTTCCTCTGAAAATTCCCCAGTTGCCTTTTAGCACCAATCCCTGCTCCTACAGCATTCCCTCCAAGCACACCAGCAATCATGCCCAGAGCCTCGGCGATAGCATCATCATTTCTTCCTCCTCTTACAGCCATTGTTCTGCTTAACACAAACAATCCAGTCAGAACAAAGTATCGACAAATAACTCGTATTAGTCGCATACACGGGAAAGACTGACACTAAGACTCTGGTCACAACGACCGACTATGCTCTGATACCACTATTGTAACACCCCTCTAATAACCCGCGGCATTTAAACAAATATTAATCAGAGTAACATGCAAGAGGTGTCACAATTCATAAAATAAAGAATACACACGTTCGACACATGTCATGCATTCACTGAAACATCTGAAATTATAACCCATTAAATAAAATCATGTTTACACAGCGGAATTGAATTATCAAGACAACATTCATCCTTAATGTATCAGACTTCAAACAACATAACAAATAGAGTTATAATCAAAACTCCAAAACAACGCGTTCCCAGTGTGACATCTACCAGAGCATGACACCGACACAAAACTAAAAACTGACTTATGAGCTAATCCTCACCAAGTCGCGCCGCTATCCTCAATCTGAAAATGACAACAAGTAAGGGTGAGTCTCATCACAGTTAACCAATGTTATTGCATCATAAATAACAACATATCATAGTTATATCATTCACCCAATTGTTTCATATTCAGACAAATCATCATCCCGCATCCACAGATAACAGATAGGTCATCACATAACATATATAATCATGTTATAGAACGAATCATGCACATGTATGAAATGACACTATGCATGTGGTACCAACATCATCAATGGGAAAACCCACCGACCGATCTATCATCATCCATATACGGCCCTGCCAGCACAGATTCCACACAATGGGAATCTTGCCCTTCACTGAATCCTCTCATCTTTAGGATACAACCCTCAACAATGATTATGAATGCATGCAAACACATATATATAACATACCAACATCATCATCTCACTATGAGTAGCATCGTCTATACTCATACATCATTCATCATCATCATCATCATTATTAACAAGTATGTTCATATATATATATATATATATACAATTGCATCATTCAATAAAATCATATAATCAATAAATCATACAGATTCGTCAGTTCAAAAGTTACATGCCATTAACCTTCAAAAATCACAAAACAGCAAAAATCTGCAAGTCACGCTGGCCATATGCGTACCATACAGGTACCAACAGAGCCAAAAATTCACAAAACACACACCATACGCGTATCATACGCGTATGGACATACCCATATTTCCACACAAAACATGCACATACGCGTACCAGCCAGGCATACGCGTATCAACCAGGTACCATACGCGTACCATACGCGTATGAGCAGAAGGTGCAACCAGATGCACACATGGGGAGCGTATCATACGCGTATCACCCCCTCCATACGCGTATCATACGCGTATCATACGCGAACGGGCAGAAGTTCTCAAAATCTGCAACTTACCCATTCGTCTTCCTCGCGAGTTCACCTGTACAGTTTGCGATTTGGGTCTAAAAACCAGAAAATTCACATCCTAACAGCATACGAATTCATCCAACAATCACAGTATATGATTCTATAATCAATTTCATTCATCATACTCTAGATCTACTCAGTCATTAGGGATTAACAGACACAATTTTCAATCCAATTGATGAACACAAACAGAAAAATTCAGAATATAGAATCCATTGATCCAAGCAATACTCCTAATCAACATCATTATCCATAACACAATAATAAAGATTAAATGGAGAGTCCCCCCTTACCTTAGCCAAATTCTTGATCTATTGGTCTCTCCCTCTACAGTTCTCCTTCACGTTCTTCGTGTTCCCAAACCTCTGTTCTTTCACGTTCTTTCTTTCTTTTCCAATCCCAATTATTTTTATGAAAATAATAATAAAATTAGTAAAAGAGTTATGATATCACACCCCCTTCTTTCACTATTTCCTCACATGGCCCAAATGCCATAAACCATTATTTTCTATTATTTCCACAAATCTTTATAATTCTAATTATTAATTCAATATTCCAATTAAATTAATATTAAAATTATACGGGTGTTACACGTTTCGGATATGCATATATGAAAATATGGTTGGAAATAATAGTAGGCAGAAACATAATTTTTTTTGACTATTTTAAAAAAGGATCAATGTTAGTATGACCCGTTATATTTTAAACCGTTGGTAAACACGCAAATAGAAAATAGTAAAACAAACACAATAAAGGTAGGTAATATTGTTTTGATATAGGGAAAAAGAATACAAAATGTTGTTCAGAAATTATGGAATGTAAAATTAATACATCGGCACATAAAAAAGCAGGACATAGCCTACTACGTATGCCTAATCCTCACCCCTGACCCGTCCTCTGCCTCCTATATCCCGCAACACTCGATGCCTCCCTAACCATTCTTTCTATGATGGCCACCGTTTCAGGACCTCCTCTCTCAATTAGTCCAAAGTCCAAAGCTTCTTGTCCAAGCAATTTTATATGTTGACAAATCGACAAGACATCAGTGGCATGGTCATCCTGGGCCTGTTGGTTCTCCAAAGTCTCCTCATGAGCTAACCTAGGTGGACAACTAGGAGCGTCCGATGTCATGATAGGGTGTGACAGTATGTAGAACCATGTCACGTATCCCTCCATATAATGCGAATTACTTGATGCTGGCATCATCCGATACTCTTTTGACACCATATGATGCTCCCAATCCTGAAAGATGCCATCGGGACCCCGGCGGAAAATGAACTCAGGCGTAGCCTAAAAAAGAGATTTGGGGATGGTCTAGACATAGCCAAACAGTCGCATGCATCGCTCGGGAAGATACTTGACCATATTGTTATTCCCACATGCCAGCCACCCTAAGTATAATATGATGGGGTCGAAGGGGACCTTCTCTCTGTGGTCCTCGTAAGGCATCCATTTGATGTTATCATGAACAGTCCGATCAAGATACATTCAAAACAGCGGCACAACATTATTCCCTATTTGCAAGAGGTATATGGCAGCCCGCAATTACTCTTTACGATAGTCCTCATCAAAGTAAGAATCATAAATACGGTGGTAGTGGGAAATGATCCATCCCTGAAAAAAATAATAAGAGCTACTGTAGCGGTGAAATTTGTGAGACTAAAGCCATTGAATTGACTTAGTTCATATGTTTTAAACAGAGTCGCCATCGTGCTTTATTGTTTCCAAAGGAAATGGGAGAAAAAGCGAATAAAATCCACAGAAGTTTTTTAAATCAAAACTAATAAAATAAACAGAGATTTGGGTAAGGGGGTTTGTTATGCAAGGGGAAGGTTCTAAGCACCCCTCACATCTATGGTACTCCATAGGAAACTCTTTGAAAATATTATTATTATTATTATTATTATTATTATTATTATGAAATGCCTTTGTGTTGTTGTTTGAATAGAGTAGGAGGATGAGAAAAGAAGGTTTTAAAAGTGAGCTTGATGAGATATCGCATCTTAGGCCTACCTACCCCTTAAGTGCAATAGGGAAGTCAGAGCTTTTGTAGTTCCTCTTAAAAGGAAAATAAAAGGGTTAAGTGGAAAAATCTTTTTGGGTGTTGAGCTTTAACAATACTCAACAGGTTTTTAAAATGTTAAGCTTTAACAATACTTAACAAGTTTTTAATTAAAGAGCCAAGTTTTAACAATACAAGGCTAGGGTTTAAAAGAAGTTGGTTGAGCTTTAACAATACAAAACCAAGGGTTGATTTAAAAAGGTTGAGCTTTAACAATACAAAACCATTTTCAAAACAAGTGGGGTCAAAAACTTTAACAATACTAAGCATCAAGTAAAAGAGATTGGAAAAGAGATTGAGTACCTTGACAATTTTAGTCAATACCATTCCCATTTCTTTAGATATTTCAACAACAACTTAAGCAATCAATCAAGGATACCTCAAGTGTGTGTGTGTGTGTGTGTGTGATAACATGTGTCATAACAGGTAAACAACTGAGTATAACAAAGATGTCAATGTAAACTCAAATGATAATGGATAAAAGGATGTTTGTACCATTGGAATCATTTCATGTATGAATGAATATGATGGATGGATAAATATCTCATGCATATGGTTAGTAAACGAAGTATGGTAATATGGTGAATAAAGTACAAGTGTACAAGGATAAAAATCAACAAGTATATGATCAAAGACAAAGAAAGAGATCAAAGCAACAAGTTTTATTAACATGTGGATGCTAAAGATCAGAGATTCAAATTAGGGTTTTGAAGATTAGGGTTTTAGAACCATACCTAAATCTTATTGATTTTAAAAATGATTAAAGTACCATACCCTAAAGGAGAGTAGGTCTAAGGGTACATGGTAGCATCAATACTTTAACCTAGCCCTAAATAAATTCACACAAAAATTTCCAAGAATCTACTTGGTGAAAATATCAAAAAGAAATGAGTTTAAGAGCTTTTAAAAGCATAAAAAGACTTGTTTTTGTTTTAATTTTGTAATGATAAAATAAATAATATGTTTGGATTTTTAAAACATATTCATAAAATAAGTAATATAAATGGAGAGTGTGCAAAATTTCAAGTCAAAATGATTAAGTTCGCTATTTTAAATAAATTATGAAAGTTGGTTTAAAAAGCAAAATAAACAAGTGATTAAAAATAAGCTTTGTCCCCAAAGGGGGTTGAACTCATGCCCTCACGCTCATAGCTTAAAACCTTAGCCACTAGGACAGGCGCCATGTTTTAATCATAAGGCCCACACTATTAATAATATATGAAATCAGTTGGTAAATGGTAAAAGTAAAAAATAAAATTAACAAAAGTGAAAAAGAGGTGGATCGACCCCACGCCCTTGTACATGAACGCCTTAAACTAACACACACTTTCTAGTTGAGCAATCAATTTAGTCAGTTATGAAATGGCAACCAATAAAAATAAGATAAACAAAGTTTTGAAAATCATATTTCTCACTTCATCTTCAACCTTGAGACATAAAACCTGGATTTTCGAACTTCCTCAAATCTTAATCATTTTTGAAAATGAAAAGGTGCATCTGATGTGATTTTTCAAGACGAATCTAACCATGTAACTTTCATAAATTTATTCAAAATGAAAATCATGAATTTCAGGAAAACAGTCAAGAACCCTAAAATTTCAAACTAAAATTAAATGACAAATATGTACAGTCAATCCCTAAAACCTCAGGGCTTTTATTCCTTACATTATGCTGAGCTGAATGGTATCAAGGTTTGTTTAAAATGATGCACAAATGAGAGAGTTCAAGTTTGAGTTTATTACCTCTGAATTGAGAATCAAAACCTACAATGGAGATGTTATAGAAGTGCTTCAAGGACCTAAGTAGCTTCTATGGAGCTTAGGGAAGCTTTTGGAATCCTTACTTGAGCTTGAGCAAGCCTGGAACTAAGAACCTGATAGCACCTGCAAAACAGAAAGGTTATGAATGGAACACTTGGTTCCAGGTGTTACAGATGTGATTGAATGGATTGGATAACTTATATATGTTATATGGAAGGTATCTGGATTGGTAGTTTGGACAATGTATGAGCCAAATGAGATTTTAGTTTATGGTTCAAAGGTGATATCTAATGGAGGTTTAATGGTGATTTTGAGTTAGAGGTGTTTTTGAGGATGGTGAAGATGATGAACAACTTCTAAATGGTGTATAGAAGCTATTTGGATGTTGATTGACACTCATAAACTCTAGAACTTGAAATGGCTCTTAAAATTCAAATGGCTAAAAATGAGAATTTTAAGTGAGGGGTGACTTTGAGATTTCTTGTGTGTTTGTTGCAAGAGGCAATGCTCTCTATTTATAGTCACAAAATGTGATTTGTGATTTGTGGAGGGAAAAATCAGAGCAATTGGCTTTGTGGATTACAAATTATGTTATGCTTCTCCATGAAGAAATGAGAAATTTGTGGTTTCAATGGTGAAGTACAATGCTTTAAGCATTCTTGGAGAGATTCTTCTGCAGCTTAGAAGGCTACTTATTGTGTTTGCAATGCTTTTGGTGCAGAGGGAACCATGTATTAGCTCAAGAGAAGTTGACTTGGTGTATAAAGCTTCTCTTTTAAAATGGAAGTCACCACTTTAGTCTTGAAATGGAAAGGATTCTTGAATAATGCTTGAAACATTTGGATTATAATTCAAAAGCAAGTGTAATCTTCTGATTATGGGGTATTAAAAAAGTTATAGCACCTGTCTTAGCTTGATTCTTGCACATTTGGATAAGCTTGGATCATGGTTCTTTATGTTCATGCTTTGAAATTCAAGTGTTATGGTGTCTTGTTCACAAATTCATAACTCTTAGCTCAAGTGTTGAAATTTCATGCTAATGGTCTCTTTAGAAATCCCTTTCTACATAATTCAATCCACTTGTTGGAAGTTTTCCCAAACTCATTTTGGATCTTGGTGAAAATTGGCCACAAAGTTTGAAAAAATCTAGGTTAAAACACTTAGAAAATTTCTAAGTCTTTTGTTGGAAACTTCATGGTCTCATAACTCTCAAATGATTCATTTTTGGGATAACTTTACACTTGACAAAGTTGTTCGTTGGATAAATATCTACAACTTTCATGTTAGAAGTTTTTTCAGTTGTATACTTAAAATTTGAAGTTACTTGCCCATGAAGTTATGACCCAAACACTTGAAAATACTTAGAATTTTTCTAAGTCTTTGAATTTTCCAACTTTGACTCTTGTTAACCTTTTTTATTCTTGGTCAAATGGCTTTAATAATCATATGTTGATGATTTTGATCTTCAAAGTCCATAGTTGACCAAATTTCTCAAAATTCAAAGGTTGACCTGCATAGTTGACTTTTTTTAGATGAACAACATTCTTATGGATTCCAATTGAATCAAACTCTCCTCTTAAAATAAATGCTGTGAGTGGATTATAATGTTGAATTGAAGATCCTTGAATCATAGTTTGAGTTATGGAGCCATGTCCTGATTAAAAGTAAACTTCCCAAGTGACTTAGGTCAAAAACCCTAATTTGTGTACTAGATGAATTTGGAAGTTGTTGATCTTGATTGAGCCATCCTTAGGTTTGAATTTTGAGGGGGACAATCATTTGAGAATATGAGAATGTTTCAGCTCCTTTGTAGGACTCCAAACCCTAATCTTGCCTGAGCCTCCTGATCAATCACCTGCCTTGGGAAACAAGCAACAAGCCAAACACATTCTCTTTCTTTCTTTTTTTTTGTATATTTTGCTAGCAAATGGTATATGAATACTAATGATGACGATGATAATGATGATGATGATAATGATGATGATGACCATAGTATGCACAAAATGATGTGGGATCTCAGGGTCAAAATTTGGGGTACAACAGCTATGTATGAACAAAATATTAAAACCAAATTAAAATTAATAGTTTTTATGAAAAATATTGTCAACATTGTGCACGAGCCCGTCAACTGCCTTGTTCTCCAATTAGAAGCTTCATTAAGCTTTTGGTAAAGGTATGCCAAGCAGCCGCCCCCCCCCCCCCCCCCAGTATCACTCGCTAACTCAATCCAAATCAAAGAAGTACTGGAGATATGCAACATCCATGTAGGTTGCACTTTCGTCCATAAAAATGGACATGCTAACTTAGAACATGATGTAACACCGCAAAGCACATGCACGGTGGTACTGAATAAAAAAATCATTGCACTCGCTCGCGGATGCTTCTGCCGCATTCAAGTGGACTTCATAAAGTGCCTCCAGGAAGGAGAACTTGGCATGAGCTCCATTAGTTGAGGCACACTAGTCATAAGCTTGTTCTAGTTGAGCTCCCAGATAGTCGCCATCCATTCAATTGCATCATTATGAATTACGCGGGAATGGTTAAGTAACGTCCCTCTAATCGGAAGGTGTAGTAGGCATGCGGCGTTATCATGTGAGATTGTCAATTCCCCAAAAGGATAGTGGAAATATGACGTCTCCTTGTGCCACCTCTCACAAAATGCCCCTTGCATGTAGTGGCTGATAGTCCCATAACTAGAACAACATAGTCGAGCAAGTTCGGAACCAAGGACGACCTCCCTGAACCAATCCTTATGAGGCTGAACAAAACCAAATATTTTTCGCGCGTGGTTCACAGACTTTAGGGCTGCCTTTCTTGTAAAAATAAAAATAAATATCAATTTTAGTCTTTAAAAAATATTAATGTCAATGATAGTCGTTAAGATCAATGTGTAAACAAAAATACTTTTCGGCCCAAACATGCGGAGTGGCATGAGTGTCGTAATATATCAAAAGAGAGGTGTAATAGGGCCTTCCTAGAAACTCTTGGATAGACGTCTCGATAACTTGCCTCATTGTTGCACGTAGCCGTGCAACTTGCGTATCAGGAGCAACTTGTGCTTGAACGTGTTCCTTTCGGGTTCCTGCTCATTATCCCCGTGCTCCCGAGACGATGACAAATCAACAAGGAAATTCCTCGGGACCCTTCTAAAATGCTCAGCTCTCTCATGTCGAGTGGATGTTGTTTGGCTTGGCCTGCTAATTTTGGATTGGCATATCCGAAAATTTCTTAGAGGGGATTTCAGATATGCACATCCGAACACCACTACGAACAACCATTGTTATAGATGTGTGTGTTCTTGCCCTAACAACCCCAAAAAACTTTAACTAATGACCCAAACAATCACATTTTACAAGTTTAACTTTTATCTAATGATTTTAAATGATAATAAACTACCTATTACATACATGCAATCTAGAAAAAATGGATTTCCAAAAACTTACTCAAAATCAGAGCTTTTGAAATTTTTTTGAAATGAGTAGAAGACACACTTGCTTCGGTAACACTTACTCCGTCAAAGTATCGCAAATACCTGCTTCAATAACTTTAGTAAAATGAAGGATTCATAAATTTTGTGAAGGGAATAGAAAGAGTTGAATGAAAATGAAGAATGAGAGGTTCTGTCTGCGTCAAATGTATACTTAAAACAGGTTCGGATATGCATCTTCGAAAATCCCCTGAACTTAACTTTTGCGGTTGATTCGGAGATGCATATCCGAAAACCCCTCTAAAAAAATAGATGTGGTGAGTTCGGATATGCATATCCGAATTATAAAGATATTTTAGAATTTTCACTAAGGTGCTTTAACAAATTGCCTTTTTGGAATCCTAAGTTGGTCCACCCTACTTAAAAAAATTTTCTTCAACTTTCTAATATATGTGTATATGTGTTGGTTGGAAAAGTTTAAAATAAAATAACTATTGTATGGGATGAAAAATTATTAAGATATCAATACATTAACTCACATGTTTTTTTCATAAGAGTGATGTTATTTTTACACCTAAAACAAAGATATTACCTCTACACTGTATAAATATACAACATGTGCATGTGTATTGTGTGTTAGAAAGAAAGAAAAAGATAATACTAATTAAATATTTAAAACAAAAACAATACTGTATCTTTTACGGTGTAAGTGTCAATTTTTAGTATAAAAATATCAATTCTTTTTTCATAAACATATGTTAAATTTGAAGAAAGGGAAGACTTTGATTAATTTATATCTATGACAAGTTAGAATTTTATTAAGAAGGTCAATATAAAAGTCTATATAAAGTAAATACCGAAAGAGTCCGATTTTATGCATTGCTATTTTATGCTATTTTATGAATTGTAATTCTTATCATTTTTTGTTTTGTGTAAAATTTTAATTAGATTATTTTAATAGTTAATTTTTAAATATGATTAGGATGGTATATGTTAGTTTATTTATTTATTTATTTTGATAAATTTTTTATTTTTGTACTTGAGTATATTTTATTATGTTTTTCTTTGTAATTGATATTTATTTTTATTTTCTTCTGAATTATTTGAAGTTAAGATATCTTAAAGTTCTATGTCTATTTTTTAGTGATTCAAATTTTTGTAAACTATATTATATATCAAACTAGTAAGAGACCCGTGCTGCCGCACGGGTAATTGAATTATGATATTGTGTAAATAATTAAAAAAATATAATAATTTAGAATCTTCAAATAATAATCATGAAATAAAAATAATAATAACAAAATATTTGTTAATGTGATAACACATGAATGAGTCTTAATGTCATAACACTTAGATAGTATCAAATAAAAATGTAAAATTTTAGATATAAATGCAAAATATGAAATTTGAGATAACTTCTTTGGAGCATTTTCTATACTAACCGAGTTTATTGTCCACATCGTATTTTCTTTGTTTTGTATTTGCCCTGTTATGTTTGAAGATGTTATGAAAATTTGCACATGTATAGCACTAGCATGGTTTTTCTGCATGAAAATAACTGAGAATTGCTATATTTATAAATCTTCAGCAGCATACCTATACAGGGACTTGATTGTAGTTTTCTATACTGTTTCAGACATAGTCAATGGCAGGATACCTTGTGTCAAAGTTGCTGCTTGCATACCCAAGTAAAATAAATATACTGAATCTTGAAGAGGATTCCGAACTTGCGAATGCTTTGGTTGCTATTCATTTCGTTTTTTTATCCCATTTATATTCATAATCTACATCATTATTGTTCTAATTAGCAATATATTATTCTAGAAACAGTATGTAATATATAGGTTTGATTATGATGAAACTGTTCTATACTGGTAAATGATGTATATGTTCTATACTGATAAATGAAATGATGTATACTGAGTAGCCCGCGGAAGATATAGTTAATCTATATGATTGATGAGAAACGTTTGTGCTACATTTCTAGAGGAAATATTTCCCCCAAATTGCCTTAGTATACCATTTGATGAAAATGTGCAGTGGTAATATCCATAGAATTCAAGTATAGCCACTTGAAAATCTTAGACCCTTGCAATATAATTTGTATTAAAATAATATTGGATTAGAGTAACTCTTGGCACATAACTCTAAGGCTCTTCGAACCGTACCAAACAGGAAGAGATAATTTTTTCTAAACTCAACTATTTATTTAATAATCATATTGTTATTTAATTTTATTTTAAATGGAACAATTTTTTGTCCAAATATTTTAAATATAATATCAAAATAAAAATAATATTAGTTATAATAAAATATATTGTTCAACCAAATATTTTTATATATAGAAACATTATATTTATGATACATATATAAATTAAAATATATTTTTCTTTTAAAATTTATTTTTGTATTTTAAGTTTCTTGGGTTAGTTCTTTTTACTACTGTTTACATCTATTGAATAATAGACTAAAGTTTGAAATTGTAGACTAGAGCAGCTTTTCAAAACCAATTTTCTCTTTTAGCTTCTATTTTTTTATTACATTTTTTCTGTACATTCAATTATTTTTTTTACGGGTATCAGACATTTTTCTATATATTTAATTATTATTTTTTCACGGGTACCATATATTTTTTTATACATTCAATTATTATTTTTTCACGGGTACCAGACATTTTTCTATACATTCAATTATTATTTTTTTAACGGATACCAGATAATTTTCTATTGAAAATATACATCTGAAACAAATGCGCGTCTCGTACCAGAACCCGTGCAAACGCACGGGTTTGTTACTAGTTTTAGATATAAATGCAAAATATGAAATGATATATTTTTTAAAAACGAACAATAATTATATAGATTTAATTAATATTAAATAATCATACATAAAGAAAAAAAATACAACTGTAATATGGAGAAAAAATTAAGATTTAAAAAAAAAGATTTTGTCTCTTAAATTAAAATTATAATTGATTAAACTAAAATAAATATTGTCAAGTTAGTGACCTGGGAGATAAATACATTTTTAAATAGGTGAATTCTTATCTACCCAACTCAAAAAGTTGGGTAAGGTTACCTCCTTTGTAAAATGTTTTGAAAACAACAAACATTTGTAGCATTTTAATAAATAATTAAATGTTTTTATTGAGATGGAATCATGTGATTGGTTGGAGGTACACTACCCAACTTTTTGTGAAGGGTAGAGAAGTTGTCCCCTTTTAAATATTGTTTGTGTTGTTCAAAAATCACACTATGGGTTGGCTTGAATTTTGCAAACGCAAGGGAGTTAGTGAAGGAAAACCAGGGACTATTTGGTTGGCAACTTGTTGGTCTATATGGACGCTTAGGAATGGGATATGGTCTATATGGACGCTTAGGAATGGGATCGTTTTTCGGAATGACCGTTGAAATATATTTGATACAATTTGGAGCATCAAGGCCCTTATATGGAGGTGGTCATATATTGGGAAAATTAATCAAACCAACTATAACTTTTATGAGTTTAGCAAATCTCGTTTGCTATACCTTTCCTAGGTGGTATTTGGTGATTAATTTTCTTTTGCTTCGAGCTTTGTCTCGTCTTTTTGTAATCGTTGTGTTAGAACTTTTGGTTATTTAATATATTTCTTGATTAAAATAAAAAAAATCACACTATACATGTTTACCTCATCTATACAACTCATCTATACAACTAAAAGTTGTTTGCAAGAAAATATATTGATTAAGAATGCAAGAGATTTTAACTTGAATGAAGATGTCTTTAAAGATGAAGAGACCATTTTTGATTTGAATGAAAGATGTCTTTATGATGAAGAGATTTATTGTATAATTGATGTATATGAATTTCAATATCCAATCTATGCTAAAGAATATTTTTGAAAATCCATTAACGGGGGCAGTGAACACCCCCTTATAATTAATTTATAAATATTAATAATTTATTTATTTAACATATAAATTTAAATAAATATATTATTAAAAATTGAATTATAAATCAATAATTTATATCTATTTAATTTAATTATTGTATACGAACTAACTCATCCATTTTATTTTTAAAAATATTGTATTTACACAAGACTTGACACTTGAGTTTATTATAATATTTTTTCTGTCAATCATATATTATATCTAGGATTAAATTATTTTTTAATATTGTTTTAACCTAAATTAAAAATTAATTATATCTTATTGATTATTCGAAGATTTTTGTTTTTTTATAAAAGTAAAGTATTTATTAAAATGCAATCTCATACTTAAACGTAAAATATTTGTTTTCACAAGAAAAATAAAGTTATTTGCTATCCTAACCTTCCTTATAAAATATGATTTCATTATTATTTAGATTTTTTGAGTATCATCTAATAATTTTAGGAAAATTCATAATCTTCAATTTTAGGGAAAAAAAGATATTCTCTCTTAATAATTTTAATATCATTGCATTTTTCAAGATTTCATTCTATCACATATCTTCTATTTAATTCAAAAGAAAGAAATTCAAATTATCTAATCCAAACTTTGTCTAGTGTCTATCAACTTATTTATTAATTAAATATTTTAAAATTAATTAAATAATTTTTTCTTAGAACCTCAAATGTTTAGGCATTAAAAATATTTATCACTAATAAAAAATATGAAAAAAAAAAAAACAATAATACATAGACAAGTACATTTTATATATTACAGATATCCTAGGTGAAGTAAACATTAATCCTCTCCTCATCTGTCATTTACATGATTAATGTTTGTTTATAATAATAGTAATAATTTTCATTCACTGTCTTCTATTGCACAAACCTCTCTCTTTCTGCTTCTTCATTTCTCTGCTGTTTTTCCTTTTTGGGTTCTTTCTTTTGCTCTTTTGGTCACTACTTTTATCTCTTCTCTCCCTCGAGTCAGAAACCCTTTGACCAATAACATGCTAGTAAGTGCGTTTCGCTTCTTATTTATAATACTCAGGGCCGGCCCAAGGGCCAAGCTACCCAAGCTAGGGCTTTAGGCCTCAAAAATTTAGGCTTAAAAAAGGCCTCAAATTTTTTCATTTAGTTACAAAAATATATAATGACACTTGAGTTACATATATTATTATTGTTGAGTTGTTAAAATATAGGCTTTTTTTCTTTTGGTATTGAGTTCAACTTTTAGCAACCACGAAATTAATATTTTAAAATATATTTTAAAGGCCTCAGTTTAAAATTTGCTTTAGACCTCTAAACGAGTTGGGTCGGCCCTGATAATACTAATAACTCTGAACCAATTGTTCATTGCACTGCTTCTCCAGCAGTTTTCAGCTGAAATGGGAAAACGATGTTACCCAAGCAGCACTTAAGATAACAGTTAATTTTAAATTTGAAGTAACGACACAAGATCAACAATGCTCAAGTTATCTATATTTTTCAAAGAGGCAACACAAAAGGATTAAGAAAATCATATCTTCAAATTTTGTAGCGGTGGTAGAAGAGCTGTTAGAGAGTTATGCGATTCTTCTCTAAAGGAGCAATAATAGAGACAAACAAACAAAAGTGCTGGGAACAAATATTTTAAACATTCACCATAAAAGTTCCCTATGGCCTTACTCAAGAAAATGTATCTGAACAAATATCTTACAAACTGCAACAAAAACAAATATATAGGCAGAAAGTATATACATATTCATGTTGAGGCATTGCTGGACCTTTCTTCTTGAACTGGCATGGAGTACTGCAGATTCAAGAGAATATCTTCTATAGAAGGTCGATCACCGAAAACCTTGCTGAGACAGTTGATGGTGATCAGAATTGCAGTCTTCAATGATTCATGTGCTTAAGTTCCATGGAGCGAAGGATCGATAGCACTCCTCAGTGCGTTCGGTGATGCAACTTCACATAAACCTCTCTCAAGCTAAAAACATGATAAAATTCAAACATGTAACTACCATAATATTAAATATCTAAGTAAGAATGTTATATCATGTTTTATGTATATACCTCATACATCAGCACCCCAGCACCTCAATTTCATATATTTAGGAGACTATTTATTATATGTATATACTTTAGGGAATAAACATGAGGGAAGACACTGTAAATGAAAAGTATTCAGGTTCACCACACTGCACAAACCAAGTTGTGCCTGTGGGAGATTTGTCATGAGGAACATATCCAACTTAGTGATCTGCAATTGCTTTCCTTAGCTGTTGGATCTCTCTGAGTCCCGTGCGCCCGCACGGGTAAGTACATTCATATGTTAAATCATTTGATAAGGTTTAATTGTTGTTGATATATAAATGTTATTATAAAATTACTAATAACAACAAATATTTAAAAATAAATATGTAGCAAATCACCAATATGATAAATAAAATATTAATGTTTAAAAATAGAAGAAAAGAAAGCACTCGTGAAATAGATAGAAAAGAAAAAAATTAATGTTAAAAAATAAAATATTTGTCTCTCAAATAAAAAAAATTATTAATTAAAATAAATTAAATATTATGTTGATAATGACTTATAAGATATTAGTTGTTATATTTTTAAAATTAAAAAATAGGTGCATAGGTAAAATTGGTACAAATACATGTATTTAAATGCATTTATAAATTTAAAATGAGTTATGTATGAAATAAAAAACATTATATTATGTATAAAAATAAAGAAATATCAAGCAAATAGCACATAAACTCGTCGACTCAACTTTTCGTTATGGAATACAAATTCTATCTACTCATAGCTCCAAAAAATCACTACTACAATTTCAAGCTATAATAGCACTAATTTAATAGCACTTTTTAATAAAGTGCTATTAAATATTCAACACATGGACTTATGATAGCGCTTTTGTCACGGGAGCTATTATTGATGCATCCCTATAATAGTACTTTTTCTTAAACCGCTATTACAGAATATTCACCAAATATAAAAATAATAATTAATAACTCTTTATGGATAAATGATATTATTTGTCATCCTGTATGATAGCACTTTTTAAGAAGTGCTATTATAGCATTTATAACATAGAAAAATATAATAATTTTTTTATTTCACGTCCTTCCAAACTTTAAAATAACACGCCCAATTTTTATTTCACAAACTTAAGAACTAAAAAGAAAAACAAGTCTGATAAAACACGATATCCCTCTCTCACCCTCGAGAACTCAAAACTCTAGAACTCATCTTCACCAATTGTAGAACTCATCCTCACCGCCATGGAATTTCAAAGTCCCCCACCGTAACCCTCATCGAAATCAAAAAATCTCATCTTCACCCTCACTTTCATTGAACCATATTCTATTTTTCTCCCAAATCGAAAGTTCTCCCCAAATTGAAGGTTTTTCTATTACAACGTCGATTAATAAAACCCTCTTAATCTCTGCGAAATCCTTACCTATTAGAACCATCACCTACTTTGTGAAATCCTCGTCACAAGTCTACCTCTGCGAGAGTCGATACACATAATACTCCTGATCTCAACTACTCCAACATCACAATTCCGAGAATCACTGGCGTTGATACTTTCTTGAATCGGTAAGTCTTTCAACCCCTCTCACTTCCCATTAGAAATTAGTTTATGAAAGTTTCAATTTTTCTCTAATTAGGGTTTTCTGATATGTAAAATCTGGTACTCTGATTCCTAACTTGGGAAATTGAGTTAAACCATATAACGAAAGAGTTGGCATGCTCAAAATGTATCGATGTATGTTATGAAATTGTTGAGGTAAATCGTTAGTGTGGGTGAGTTTTGTGGTGGTACTGTCGGTTAGAGGAGGTATTTTGGGGCTTGTCTCTCATCTTAGTTTCATATATACTTTTACACATTGTTCAGCCATAGAATACTTCCAAAAAATTGAGTGCTTATTTAAATTGAATATGAGTTTGTTAAAATCACATTAGAACAATGATTTATAGAAACTAAAAAATATAATTTTTGTAAAAACTATGGTAGGAACCGACACTTTCCATTGACAGTAATGCCATTGACTCTATTGAACTTTATTGTATAAAATTTACCATAAATATAATCATGCACTTAGTATGTTGGAGTGGTGGCTCAGTTATTCAATGTGCAGCTTTTTGGTGAAAGCCGCATAGTCACTGTTATTTCCTCACTTTCCAAACACATACCTCAACAATGATTAATATACTCTGATTGAAATGAAAATATTTTAAGTATAGATTGACTTCATATTTAGTGAACTTGTCAACATAATAAATTCATGAATCTTTCTTTATTCGAGGATAAAAGGTTCTTATGTGTTTTTAAAGAAGTTTAATGATATCTTAGAATAAAAAAATATGAAATGCAAGTTTTATAAATTTTTTGCTATTTTATTAACTTAGTTAAAGGTATTTAATCACCCTAGTTTGTCAATCTTTTAAATTGCACCACACTTTATTTATACCTTCCCAACTTGATGACCAGATTTGTAAAAACAAAAGATGTCGATAGACAGACTTTGACGTGGAGTTTTATGGTTGTGAGTCCTCTTGATGTTTACTAATTTAGATTTAGAGAAGTCTTGTCACATATTTTGAATCTTTCATCTTATGATTCACTAAGATTTCATTGTGGAGTAAGGCCTTTTCTTGATTAGTTATATATATCTACACATATCTATTAACAAATTCAATATTTGTAATGTAACGTGTTTTAAACTTGATATAAGCTCTTGAGGAAGTTGTAGTTTCACTCTGAAGAATTATGTTACACCAGAAATAACTTCACTTGCTCTAAAGACGGGCTTTTTAGTAGCACTGCCTCCCATGCAGATCTTATCAAGCATGTGCTTACGACTATTTCTCGTCTTAGAAGCTCTTGTGATGTAGCGCTGCCTGGACTTTCTAGTAACATGTATATATTGATTCAATTCTCATCTAATGCATGTTGGTACTTTATTGTTGATTGCGAAACAATTTCTATCGAGTTGGATCGATTTTAATTTGATTTTTCGAGTCATTTCATGTATACATATCGTGCTGCCCGGCCCGGATGTTCCAAATATATGTACATTTGCTTTTAATTACCGTTTGATGCTTACATGTTCATATTCGAGCATTTGCAAGACGTTCGTGATGGATTTAGTTGCTTTCAACGTAATGAGATTTTGAGTCGTTGCTTGTATTGACACGGTGCTGCTCCGTTTTTCATTTCTATGTTCCGATACTTGTTTGGATATTATTTCTTTGCACTTCGATCTTATTTTGAGTTGTGATGTGATTACTTGCATTGGATTATGCTTCCTTGTTATCACTAACTCTCTGACAATTAAGTAACCATTGCTGGGAATGAATCCACGATGGACGATTGTTCCCCTGTGAATTATATATGTATATGTATACTTTCTATCTTCTTTTTGTTGTTTTTTAGTGCATGCTGCATTTGTTTTTTACAGGCTGCCAGAAATGAGATGTTTTCTTTGAAACCTGCTCCAATTCAAGTTTCTTATATGATATTTTATTACACAAATGGAGATACTATATAGATTACTTAGAGATCTTTGTCAAGAAGTTGCAGCTTGATGTGTTGCATCTTTTTCTGCTAAAAATCTTGTCTTAGATTATCAAAAAGAAAATGGAGTTCAGTGAAATACAAGAAGAGAGTAAAGTAAATAAGGTAATGCTGTATTAATCATCATACATATCTTATTATAAAGTCTATTTGTTTTATTACTTGATACAAATTTATTTTCTGTAATCAATTTTGAATTTTTTATTTTAGAAAGTTGTTGCTTGACGTATTGCTTATTCATATGTCTCTCTGTAAGATTTAATATGCATTGTTATTTCTGCTTTCAAGTCAAGTTCAAAATTCAGAATATACATTTGCGCAAACTCTATTATTTCAAATCTTCTTATTGCATTGGCATCACATGACTCTTATTACTCTTATTGGGTTTCTCCCAATACACAATTCTCAGTCTAATACTATTAATTGAAAACGGTACTTAGATAATTTGGTGGTGGCATGTTGAATAGGCTTCCATACTATGTGTCAAAACTTGATTAGACCACATAACATATTTAGTATACACAAACCTTAAAATAAGAATATATTAGAAATAAAAAGGTGTGATTACATCAAATTAATTGGTTAGTTGGACTGGCATGACCGGTTAATTTGGTTAGACTGAGGATTGAATTTGGTTTTGGTTCGAATAGGCCTAAATAGTCGGTAATCAGTAAAACCAAAAAAAGAACCTGTTAACTAATACTGAATCGGATTTTATCAGAAAACAGGATCCAGTTTCAAGAAATCGGTCAGTTCTAAGCCTCCTTTTTTCTTCTTTTAGGCATTTCTTTGCTTTTTGATTTGTTCCAGCTACATTATTTTTTGTTGGTTGTTTTTCAATTTTCTCTCTATCCGTTGCTAAATGGCACTTCTTGTGAATATGCACCTTTGTTGTATTTCGTATATATATACTTTTCATAATTATTATTGATATTTGAGTCGTGTTTCGTTGTTTGGATCTTTCATAATGAATAAGTTAAATGACACACGTTTTCATAATTTATAAAATCTAGTACGACCTATGATAGCGCTTTTTTGAAAAGTGTTATTAAAGTGCGGGTCTTTGATAGCGCTTTTATGAAAAGTGCTATTAAAGTGCGGGTCTTTGATAGCACTTTTAAGAAAAGTGATACACCCTCCGGTCACATTTATAAGCAAAAAAAATGGTTTTCACGATTATTAAGAAATTCAATTAAGTGTAGTTAACTTTTTAGATTTTGGAGAAAACATTGATTAAATTTACTATAATATCCTCTTTATTAAATTTAATGAAGTATTGGAAAATGAAATATAGGGGTATCTTAGGAATTACAGCATTAAATGATTTAGTAATAATTGATTTTTGCTTATAATAGTGACCAAGAATTAGACCATTTTTTTTGCTTATAATAGTGACCGGAGGGTGTATTAAATTATGCCCCATAATCATGTATGTACCTTAGTGTAATATAAGCTACGATAGCGCTTTAAGATAAGTGGTATTAAAGAATGTGCTTTTAATAGCGCTTAAAAAGCGCTATCATAACTAGTTAGCCTTTAATAGCGGGGGCTTTGATAGCACTTAAAAGTGCTATTAAATATAAAAAAAGCGCTATTATATGTCTTTTTTGGCGTAGTGAATCAAATAAAATTAGTAGAGCATGGTTAATAAAACAAAATGAAATAAAAGAATGAATAAGAGGTATGAAATACAACAAAATGCATGTGTTTTGGTAGTAAACTGTTAAAAAGACAAAAACAAATGTCTGTGTAAGGTATATCATGTGTGCAACCTCCAGCTTTTCATTTAAAAATGAGATAAAGTAAAAATAAATGTATAGATAAAACACCAAAGCTCTTAATTAACAGGGGTCTCTCTTCTTAGGGGTCTCTCTTCTTCATGCAGGAAACAATTTTGTGACTTCTATAACTGAAAACTAAGGTGACCACAACTCTTATATCTACCACTAAGAAATGCAAGTCATAGTTATTCAGTGCCTCAAATCGAAGCAAAATCCAAATTCATAGGCTCAGAGAAATGTGTCTAAGATTAAAATAGTAAACTCGACAGACCCATATAATCTAATGGAGATACATATACTTTTATGGCAACCGTGTCAGTCATATATTGATGCAAACTGTGAAACAACAATGTGTTATGTGTTGTTTTAAGAAATAAGGTAAGCAGTTGATGTATGCCAAGGTTATAGACTTTTTACTGCTCTGCCATGTTTTTCGTATTCTTTCATAAATGAGTTGCACCATTAAGCATTTCCCTATATATTATATGAAATGTACATAAGTTGAATTATGTTATACTCATAGAAAGCAGTGTGTGCAAAGTGTAATGGATGTGTAGATTTTGCATGTGCATTACTGTTAATTTATTTGATTCTTCAATTTATTCAATGCTTCACTGCAACTACATTACTGGCAAGTAGTGTTATTCCTAATATGGAACTTAACACATAAATTTATATGGTTATAAGGACCCTAAACAAATGTATAAAGTACAAAGAAAGCCAGGAAACAAACAGACTTCCATACAAATGAATAAAGGTAACATGTTGCACTATCAATGGATGTAAAATTAGGGACTTGATATTTATGTAACAGCTACTATTGTTAGCTCTAAATCGCATATTGTAGTTCCAACGGTATCGGCATATGATTCCTGCATATGATATTAGGATTAAAATGGAAGGAGATAGAAAAGAATGAATAAAATAGAACCATAATGTGTAACTCTTAGAGAACATACATGTTAGAAGATAATAATTTCTCCAATTGTTTTGACTTCTCTCATTTTAAAGAAAGTTTAGATTTCATATGTTGTTTGAGAAGCACATGTTTATGAAACTGTTTGTGAATCATTTTGGGATGACACACCTGACAAAGAGCTTAATCGAACCACGTGAAAAGATATGAACTCAACCATGCTATACGACAACAATAGACAAAATCCGAGAAACTAAGAACATTAGAAATAGTAGTAAGTAGATAGCCACATTGTAGTTTATGTCATTTTTCTCTCAGTTTCCTGTTCACAAAGGTTTAATGATAAGTTATAGTAGGAATATTTAATGACAAGTTTGCATCTTGGAATATTTCTAAACAAAAAATAAAGGTATGGAGAACTTGCAAAGAACTTGAAAAGAGAATTTGCATGGAGAACTTAAAAAGAAACAGCTGAGCATTGTGATGACAAAGGAGGAGCGGAAAGTGAATTTTCCAGAGCCCGCTAATATCGGCTTTTGAGAAGGAACAGGCCTTTGCAGGCATGTATAACATGGTTAAAACGATTCTAGACCAGCATAGACTCATGAAGCTATCCTACAAACGAAACCACAAATATAAGTATCTTGCAACGTTAAAATATAGACTAAAACCATGACTGAACAATCCAATAACACATATTAATTGGTATAAGAAACATTCAAAAACTATCATCATACATCACATACTCCCTTAAAAGATAGAAAGAACTATCATGTTACCTTTGTTAAATTCATGGACCAACTCTTCAATACCATCAAGGGAAGGTTCACTATGTACATGATCATCTAATGGCACTGCTACATGATTCGAATCATATAATTATTGACATGGCCAGAAATCTGAAGGCAAAATAACATGATCATAAACATTTAGTTAAAACAATTCACATAAACATATATGCTCACCACAACTACTACCAAACCTACTTGTCAAGAATTCTAGGCTTCATACTTTTCTCATTATTATTTCTCGTATATATAAAGGTTACAGGGCTATATCGGTAATTACACTAAATAAATACATTTAAACTAATTCCAAACAAACACATCCAAAAGTATGTAAATCATTATAATTAGGCTGAATTTTAAAAAGACGAAAAAAAGGAGAATCGAGATCAATAACCGTAGAAGGAAGACGATTGATCAAGAAGACAGCTGTGGAAAGAGCCTCCACCCAAAATCGGGGTGGTACAAAAGCTTGAAGAAGTAAAGTGCGTGTCACATCAAGCAAATGACGATTCTTGCGTTCTGCCATCCCATTTTGTTGGGGGGTATTGGGACAAGATCGTTGAGACAAAATGCCTTTTTGTTGAAGAAATTCTTGAAACTCACGAGACATGTACTCACCACCAGAATCAGAGCGAAAATTTTTAACACTTTCATGAAATTGAGTTTCAACATATGTCAGAAATTTCTTAAACATAGAAAGCACTTCAGATTTAGACCGAAGAAAATATATCCAAGTAAAACGACTATAATCATTAATAAATGTGACAAAATATTTATAGCGAGCATGAGAAACTACAGGAGACATACCCCATACATCACTATGAATCATTTCAAAACAAGAGGAAGCTCGATAAGCATCAGACGGAAAAGGAAGTGTTTTACTTTTAGCTAATTTGCAAATAGAACATTAAAGAGAGGCATTAGAAACAACATTTTTATTTCCCAACAAACATTTTTAAATAAATGAGATAAAACGGCAGAGTTAGGATGACCCAATTTTCTATGCCAATCCTCATAAGAATTCAAGACATTATTACAAGCAAGAGATAAATGACTAGAAATAAATTGAAGTGGAAACAGTCTTCCCACTTTAGGCCCCTTCGCAACCACCTTCCCCGACACCTGTTCCTGCACAAGGCAACCATCACGAGAAAAATTTACATTACAATTATTATCAACCAATTGACCAACAGATAATAAATTGGAAGCAAGTCCAGGTGATACAAACACATCCCGAAAATCAGAGTTGAGGTCACCAACATTAGTGATAGAGAGAGCATTACCATCCGCAATTTGAATTTTCTGATTACCATGGTAAGAATGTAAATTGTGCAAGTATACAGAAGAGGCTGTCATGTGATTGGATGCACCAGAATCAAGAAACCACGGGCGGGAAACATTCAAAGACTTACCCTGAATTCCCAAGGTTGAAAGAGCGGAAAGTACCATCTGTTGGATTATTTCAGGTTGGAGAGCACCACCATTAGATGGATTGGTGATGGAAGGACCAACTACAGAACTTGTACTAGCAGGAAATGCTTGCACCAAACGTTGTGTTGATCGTGGAGGACGGGTGGGACAATCAGAGATAATATGGCCCCGCTGCTTGCAATAATTACAAAACTTCTTACTGCAACTCTGAGCAAAATGTCCAAATTGTTTGCAAGAGAAACATTGGACATGTCGAATATCACGACCTTTACCTCCTCTCTGAGGAGCATATGCAAACATAGCAGACTAAGAAATGACAACATCATGAGACATGGATCCTTGAGTAGCAAGACGTTGTTCCTCTCTGAGAAGTTCACCAACACATGTATCTAAAGAAGGAACATGATTCCTATTCAACAAAACACCTCTGACAACCTCAAATTCTGTACGAAGCTTCATGAGAAATTGATCTCGCCTACTAGTATTGTAGACCTCTTGGACATCCGCGAGAGAACTCTTGGGAACCTCAACATGTATAATCGCAGAGTGTTCTGTCCACAAATTCAAAAAACCATAATAATATTCTTGAACAGACAGATTGCCTTGTTTGTAATTGGCAATGTCTAGCTCCAACAGAAAACGTTTGGCCGCATTGTCTAGGTTATAGATACGCTTCAAGTAGTTCCACATTTCTTTGGCAGTGGAAAAAGATCGCAAATTATTAATCATGTGAGGATCAATAGTACCGAGAATCCAAGTGATAACCTGAGCATCTTCTATTTCCCATGCATCTACGTCAGTTGTCTCTAACGGTGCCAAAGAGACATCGTCCAAGTGACTCTATAGTCCTTTCCCTTTGACATACATCCGAAACTGAAATTCCCAAACAAGACAATTCTTTCCGGTAAAACGAACACAAATATGATCTATCTCTTCTTCGGAAGCCATCATATCATAGATGACTTAAGAACAATTTTGTTAACGTAACAATTTTGTTAACGTGAAACAAGAAACACCAACGAAACACTGAAGAAAATAATTGCCGACACCAAATCAACACCCCAATTCAGGATACTTGCCGACACCAAATCAAAACCCTAATTCAGAATATTTGCCGACCCCGATACGATAACACGATCAAAGCAAACACGATTTGCAATCAAGGAGGAATAACAAAATTGTAACTTATGAGCACTACCAGAAACACGATTGTAAGCACCCGAGATTAGACTCGCAATCTTTGAAGAGATTACCGAGAACCGAGATAATTTCAATTACCGAGAAACGAGATCTACCGAGACGATTTCAAGAGCGACCCAGTGGGGTGTCGCTGAATAAAGCCAAGATTAACCTAAAACTCACAGGTTTGATCGAAAATCTACTGATACCATGTCTAGAATTCTAGGCTTCATACTTTTCTCATTATTATTTCTCGTATATATAAAGGTTACAGGGCTATATTGATAATTACACTAAATAAATACATTTAAACTAATTCCTATTCACACTACTCACCAAACTGCTACTAAATGGCAATCTAAAACGGACTGCCGAAAGCTAGCACAACCAGAACCTATATGATGCTAATAAAGGATAATGTTGTTGCCTTTGAGTGCTTGAGCCAGGTCTTGGACTTGTCTTTTGTTCTGAATATTGTCTCGGCAGCGTGATTTAGAAATTCTTTAGGACTTGTTTTTCTTATGGATTTGATGTTGCAGGTAGTTGTCTTTCCAACCAGTTCCACCATCACGGGAATCCACTCAAACGCATATTTGTCACCGGTGTTTGAGTTGATTTCGGTGTGGCCTTCCATAACTGTACAAAGACATAACAATTAGTGATCTTATTATCACAATGTTGTAAATTCTTGTTCTAGTTAAAATAGGAGACCGACCGTAAAATGTGAGAGAGGGGAAACAATAAATTAAACTCAGCGAAACATGGATCTAGTAAAACCAACAAACAAAAACATGCTGAAGAATGAAGAAACCCTTTGATTAAAGAAGACCTGCAGAAAGGAAATGTTGAAATGAAAAATGTGGAACTCGAAAATAACACACTCATTCATTTTGATTACCACTTAATGTATGGGAATCATACCGTATGAACGATTTGTCTTTCATTGATCTTTCTCTTTTGGTGGCATGTCATCTTTAAACCTGATGCACCATGGAAAATGACAACATCAAGTTCTTTTGGTGGCATGTCATTCTTTCGATTTAGAATGAAAAGAAAATCTGATACATTTCAAAACACTGAAAAGAAAATCTTTTGTCGGCAAGAAGACACACATTCGAAGAGAAGAGATGACGGCGCCAAAAACAGTGGTGGTGGCGAGAAGAGATGACGGTGGCAAAACCATTGGTGGTGGCACGATGAGACGATGACAGAATACACGATGGTGGCGACGGCGAGAGGAATGATATCCTTCTTCCATGTTTCTAGATCTGAATTAGAATAGAGAGAGGAGTTTAGGGTTTGTTTTTTTGTGATTCTAGGGTTTCAGGGAAAAGAGAAGATGAGAAGATGAGAGAGAGAACGAAAGTGAGGAGGAAGAAGAGAGGGATAATTTTCAAATGAGCAATGTGGCCAATGATAAAGTGACAAGTGTTGGCTTCTTTGACATAGTGCAAATGATGAAGCTTTGTTTTGCATAGGATTGGGTATCTATCAATTGGAGGGAAACGAAATGTGCTCAAAATGGAAATGAAAGTACAAAAGTTTTTAAAAGTGACCAATGAGAAGCACACAAATGGCATTGAGCAATATTTATTTTGTTAATTACTTAGATAGTCTTTTGTTAGTGTAAAAAATATTTGAAGGAAGGGTATATTAGTAAGATTGGTCAACATAATAGTATTGGGTAGATAGTTGATAGTTGATTATAAAAAAGATATTGCCGAGCTAGCTCGTCAATCCGCCAACTTATTAATAAATAAGACGAGTTTGACTTTTAAGTTCATATATCTAAATTGGTTCGTCTCGTCTCGTCTTACTTTTCGATGGACTTAAACGTAACGAATCTAAATAGAACTGACAGTCCGCTTTGTCACCTCTACGTCAAATGACGATTTAAGATAAATAATTGGATAGTGCATCAGTGAGTCAATTACAAAATAAAATATTATTGAAGTGTTAAAAAAGTCAACTATAGATATGTATAAATATTGTTCTCTCTCTCAATGATTTGATTTGTGCTATTAAAATATATAATCCTTGTTTTTGAATTCCAAAAAATATGAGATTTCTTGCCATTTCAGTAGACAGGTGTTTCCAAATTCTATAAACATAAACTTCGTTTTCACCATATCTCTCTTGATTGCGTTGACACTAATCAACTAATGCTATTCACGCTATGATATATTAATGAATAAACGTCCTCTTCAATCATTATTATAAAAAAATGATTTTTAATAATAATTAATTAATAATAAAAATTAATCATTACTTTTAAAATTGTATTTGTGTTCGACTTTTTTAATCATATATAAATTATCACCTATGAATAAATGTGATGCACCGATCTAAAATTTTTACACCGAGACTTCATACTAATTAATCTCAAAATTAAAATAACATTTATCTTGCAAATGCAATACTCTCAGAATGAACAGAAGAGAGAGAGAGTATAAATAAATTCTAAAGTAAGTAGTCACTCATCCATATTTTATCAGCAATTTTAACCTTTTTATAAATATATTAAAGAAATTAACAAATTATACTTATTAAAAATACTAATTATATATTAATGTGTTTAATATTAATTTTTTATTTTAAAAATAAATTAATAGTGTCAGTAACATTGATAAGAGGTCTCCTTAAAAAAAATAATAAATGTATATAATAAATTCAGTAGATATTTTAAAACAAAACTTTAAGGAAACTTATAATTAAAAAGCTATGAACTTATAATTAGAGACTGCGAAGGTATGTTGCTATATTATTTGTGAGATTTTCTCTAAGGATCCTAGCTCTCTTTTCGAATTATTTATCTCCCTAGTGGTAGATTAGGATTAGGAGCTAGTTATTATGGTTACCAATTTCGTTGTCTAGTCGATTTGGCAAATTGACAATAAAGTCTTTAAACACTAATTGATAAATATTAATATTGTTAAATTGGGCATTTAGTCTTGAAATTGAATTTAAAAACTCACATTTATGTATGTGAGTTTCTTATGATTATTGTGTGAAGTTTTAATAATAATTTTTATTTTGTTTACTTATAAATAAATAAATAAATAAAACATAAACTTATTCAATTACCCATAATAGTAACTATTTATATATATTTTTCATTGTTTATCGATCTGGTTATTACAATTTTATAGTTGTGGAAAGAGATTATATATAAAGAAAAAAAATATTTGAGTCCTAAATCAAAAGAAATAATTGTTAAACGGTATGGCAAGTGATCGAGGGGGTGATTAGATCCCCTCCTCTTAACAAGGATTTAATAAAAGTTAAGTCAGAGTTTTTAAAATTACGGAAGAATTCGGTCTCGAATCGACCACTGTCTATTCTGAACCGACTATTGGAAAGCCGGACAGACGATATATTGCTGGATTTATTAGGATGAAACATATGAATTAACACAAAACTATGGTCGAATTAACGAACTTATCACTAATGCATTATTTCCAATGAATGAAATCAAACGAACACTTTTGTCAAACATTTGGTGTTCACACGTTCAATGATCAACAACAATGGTGCTTTAACATGAATATTTTCCCTCTATTGGATCGTTCAACTTAAAATTTAGAACAACAATTGATTCAAAAACGTTCGTCCTTGCGTGTGGGTACGTCTCCCCTCAATTTCAACAACGAAATTAAGACTTTATTTTCAATTAGCTGCAAATCGTTTACAAGCAAACTAACTCCTCTTGAGTTGATTTTTTGCACACTCCTTATATATGTGATATATTTTGTGGGTATATTTAAAAATCCAAAAATGTGTTTTTTTACAAGAATCCAAAAATGTGATTATTTTAATCAATTTCTAATTAAATCAAAAAATAATGTTTTTATGCCTTTTAAAAGCCTTTTAATCAAATATTAAAAAAGATTTCTTTACCAAATGTCTTGATTAAATTTGTGTGATTGAACCTAGCTTCCTTTGAAGTTCATGACATGTTCTCTTAGTTGATTCACCTAGGGCTTTGTTTCTTTAACTCTTAAATGATTAGATTTAGGTGTACATAACTAAAACCCTAAAACCCTAATCCTTGATCTTCAATCTCTTGATCCTA
This sequence comes from Vicia villosa, assembly GCF_029867415.1. Taxonomy (NCBI): domain Eukaryota; kingdom Viridiplantae; phylum Streptophyta; class Magnoliopsida; order Fabales; family Fabaceae; genus Vicia; species Vicia villosa. Next base: position 129,538,698 of record NC_081186.1, on the reverse strand, counting down.
ATGCAATGCCATGTTAATATAACTTGTTGATATGATCATCCTTTGTTTATATACTTGTACATATACTTGATGATTCATATCCTTGTACATGTATACTTTGGTTATGTGTGTGTGTGTATATATATATATATATATATATATATATATATATATATATATATATATATATATATATATATATATATATATATATATATATATATATATATATATATACATTGTTGAACTAACCCTACATGCATGAGATATTTATCCATTCATCATCCATCATACTCATACATACATGATATGATCTTGAGGTATGTCATCTCTTTTATTCATAACTTTTTATACTTGAGTTTATACATTGATACATTTGTTTATATTCATCTTGTTTGTATCCATGATACACACAATATGTCTCACACACCACTTGAGATAATTTAACCTAATGATTGCTTAAGATGTTGCCTAGACTCCAAAGGAATGAGAATGATATTGACTAAAATTGTCAAGGTACTCTCTCTCTTTTCCAACTCTTTTACTTTGTGCTTATTATGGTTAAAGAATTGCACCTCCACTTGTTTTGAAATGGTTTTGTATTGTTAAAGCTCAACCTTTTTAAAACAACCCTTGGTTTTGTATTGTTAAAGCTCAATCAACCTCTTGTATTAAACCATAGCCTTGTATTGTTAAAGCTTGGCTCCTTCTAAAACTTGTTAAGTATTATTAAAGCTTAATATTTTAAAAACCCGTTGAGTATTGTTAAACCCGAAAAGATTTTGCCGCTTGACTTTTATTTTCCTTTTATGGGGAACTGATAAGTGCCAAAATGTACTTATTTTGTGTATGTAAATAGTGGCACTTATCGATACTTTTGTTAATACCGCTTGAATAATTCCCCGTTTTGTGTATAAATACGTATACTTTGTGAATAGTTGTATTTTCATATACTTTTATACCATTTGATAGTTTTTCCTTTGTTTTTATAGGTATTCATGCTTATTGGAGCCTTGAGGAATAAAGTGTCAAAGGCACGGCTTCGATTTCGCAATTTTGGTGAAAGCCCGCTTAGCCACCGTCAAGCGGACTTCCAAATACTCAAAATAAGGATGACCAAAATCATCATTTTGGTTTCCATTCATTCATTATTGGATAGAGCATTGAATAAGCTTTCCAACGCTTCGAACCGGGCGCAATTCGGAGTTACGGTTCTCGAGTTATGGCGAAAACAAAATCTGATTTTTAGCAGACTCCGCTAAGCGGAGGGGGTCCGCTGAGCGGAGCTCCAGCGGAGCAAATCAGCGTCTGGAAGCAATTTTGAGTCCGCTGAGCGGAGGGGGTCCGCTAAGCGGACCTGCTAAGACAGCAGCTCGTTAAAAGGGGCCAAAATCCCATTTTTAGGTCATGGGTTGGGTATTTTTGAGTCCCAACACCATCAACTTCATTCTTGGATCAAAATTAGCTTAGAAAACAACTTCGGAGGTTGCATAAGGATGATCGGGGGTGGATTGAGCGTCGAACGGAGCTGACAAACCGGGAGATCTTCGGTTCATTTCTCTTCTTCTTTGTGTATTTCTCTTTGGTTGGGTTTTGTTTGTATATTTACTTGAATCTTATGTATATTTACCGATTATAATGTTATGTTTAACTTGCTTTACAAATCTGTGTTGATGTTATCCTGGATTTTTGCTCTATGCTGGGGATTTGGGGTGCTTTAGAGATAAACTTCTTGAATCCTTATCTAGGATGATAATCTGTTGGTTCTGAACTCTAGAGATAGATTTAGAGCTAGCATTCACCGATTGTATCTGTACTTAATGCTTTCGTGTTTGAGCGGCACGCGAGATATCGCCGACGCGAGAATACGGATGTTCTCGTGACTTCGCGTTAGAGATAACCTTAGTTGTGAGATGATCTCGTTTGTGCTCCAGAGATGGACGCTTATGTGAGAGATACGTGATAACATAGATGAGTATTGTAGGTTGAGTATAACGGGTTGGTAAGTGTATGTTTGTGAAGAGTGAATATATTTGCATTCCTGATAAGTTATTTCTCTTCTAAGAATGTGTTTATTCTTTTCCTGTTTATATCTTTGTTTATTTTTTTCTCATTCAATCCAAAGCTCGAAACCATAGAAACTATTGAATGGCATCTCTCCATCTCTGAGGACGATAATTCCCGGATCAATATTTCCAAATCTTGTTTGTTGCTTGCCCTATACTGCATTCAACAAAATGGCGCCGTTGCCGGGGATGGTTGTGGATTGCATCGCAATAGTTTTCGTGGTTTTGAGCTTTGTATATAACGTATATATTGTATAGTTTCAAGTGTATATATTTACTTGTACATGTTTACTTGTTTATGTTCACCATATAGTTTCTTGTATATGTTACATATAAGTATACTTTTATTGGTGAATGTTGGTGAAGCATGTTGATTTCGGATGAGCTCTTTAATAACAAATCTTCACTTTTCAACTTGTGAATCCAACATTCACCAACTTTCTCTTTGTGTATGTTAATAGTTATATGTGTTTCATGTTTGTATATATGTGTTTGTTCATGTACATATTTGTATACTTGTGTTTTCCTTTATGTTCGTTTGATCATTGTATATATTTGTACTCGTAACGTTTGTTGAGTGGTTGGTTAGGACACTTTCTTTAGGCTTGTGCGGTGAGACGTCACCATGGCATGACGAGAGGAGTCTACTTTCCAAACACCAAAACAATAAAGGCGTCGAGCTAACGACGTAAAACAAGCACTTGTTGAGAGGCACGCCAACGATTGTGAATATTGTTTATATTTCTATTTATAAGGTATTTAGGTGAAGTGGTGAGTGATTAGAATAGCTGGTGCAGTTCTGATTTTTCTGTGTTCTGCTGTGTCCGCTAAGCGGAGCAGAGCTCGCTAAGCGAGCATATATAGCAGAATTTTGTTTTCTTGCTTTGCACTAGCAGGTTCCAATTCCACTTGGTTCACTCATTTTTCCCACTTTCACCAAGGCTACTTAATAGTAGATACTAGTTTTATTTTTCTAATTCTTTTATTGGTTGTTTGTACTCGAATTTTGTCGGTGATTCGAAGATTTTTGAGGTGATTTTCCAAAGCTTGTGTTTCAACCTGCTGATGTATGGTAGGATATTGTTTTTGAAGTTGTATCATTCAAGGTACTCATTTATCGCTTTCTATAGCATAACATGTTTAGGAAACTTTTCATTTGTACAATTACCATACCATTCATTCTTTTGCATTACTTGCTTGTTGATTGAATCACTTTAGTTCCCAAACCATAAATTTGAGGAAGCTTTCCATTGTTTACATATGTTGGATGCCACAATCGTTGTTTTAACTGGATTTTATTATGCTTAATCTTTTGTTTATGTTGATTTTATGAAAGCATGAAAAGGATCAAGGCATTTTGTTTCATTTTGAGCACAACCACCAAAACCAAATAGTCAATTCACCTTGTGAGTGTGTGATCATTTGTTAAACCTTTTGAGCCTTTTTATCAATGTCCATGTTGTTTTTGCTAAATGCTTATCTTTGAGTGTTTAGTTCTCATTTTTGCATGGATGATTGATTCTTTGTTTTCTTGAACCTCAACCACGATTTTTGGTATGAACTTTTACCTTGCCTTAGAAAGTAGGGAGTATTCACATGATGATGTAGTTGAATTCAAGTTGGGGAGAGAAATGGTTGTGTACTTATTTGGTTGTTGCTATGAGGTTGAAAAGAAAGAAAAAGAATAAAAATGTGAAAAGAAAAGAAAAAAAAAAGTGAAAAAGTTTTGAAAAAAGAAAAGGAAAAGAGAAGTGAATAAATGTGCTAATAAGTATTGTGATTGGTTTGAGAAACTTGTGGTTATGGAAGAAGTTTAATCGAGGTTTTGTTGTTTGAATCTTTGGTGGATTGATCACTCCCTTAGGTTTAGGCAAGTTTTTGTTTCGATTAGCCTTAGGATATATCGCTTGTTTGTTAACCAAGCCACATTACAACCTTGAAAAGTCCTTGTGATTCTTGCTTTTGTATCTTCAATGTGATTTTTGGATGAATGCATAATTTAATCTTTTGTTTGCAAGATTGTTGGATGAGTGTTAAAAGTCCTTCACCTTTGTGTGTTCTTCATCCATTGATGAAATTTTGCTAGGTGTGATTCATGAGATAGCATGTATTGGTTTAGAATGTTTTGCATGATTTTTGTACTTAGGATTAGTTTCATTTATATGTTGTCGTTGTAGTATAGTGGTAAGTATTTACTTTGTTTATACGTTTTTATATTGAGCCATACATTTGTTTTTGGTTTTTCTAAACTTGTTGATTCACAATTCTTTGGTTTATTACTTTCAATTCTTTGATTTATTTGACATTGTTTGAGGACAAACAAAGTTTCAAGTTGGGGAGAGTTTGATAAGTGCCAAAATGTACTTATTTTGTGTATGTAAATAGTGGCACTTATCGATACTTTTGTTAATACCGCTTGAATAATTCCCCGTTTTGTGTATAAATACGTATACTTTGTGAATAGTTGTATTTTCATATACTTTTATACCATTTGATAGTTTTTCCTTTGTTTTTATAGGTATTCATGCTTATTGGAGCCTTGAGGAATAAAGTGTCAAAGGCACGGCTTCGATTTCGCAATTTTGGTGAAAGCTCGCTTAGCCACCGTCAAGCGGACTTCCAAATACTCAAAATAAGGATGACCAAAATCATCATTTTGGTTTCCATTCATTCATTATTGGATAGAGCATTGAATAAGCTTTCCAACGCTTCGAACCGGGCGCAATTCGGAGTTACGGTTCTCGAGTTATGGCGAAAACAAAATCTGATTTTTAGCAGACTCCGCTAAGCGGAGGGGGTCCGCTGAGCGGAGCTCCAGCGGAGCAAATCAGCGTCTGGAAGCAATTTTGAGTCCGCTGAGCGGAGGGGGTCCGCTAAGCGGACCTGCTAAGACAGCAGCTCGTTAAAAGGGGCCAAAATCCCATTTTTAGGTCATGGGTTGGGTATTTTTGAGTCCCAACACCATCAACTTCATTCTTGGATCAAAATTAGCTTAGAAAACAACTTCGGAGGTTGCATAAGGATGATCGGGGGTGGATTGAGCGTCGAACGGAGCTGACAAACCGGGAGATCTTCGGTTCATTTCTCTTCTTCTTTGTGTATTTCTCTTTGGTTGGGTTTTGTTTGTATATTTACTTGAATCTTATGTATATTTACCGATTATAATGTTATGTTTAACTTGCTTTACAAATCTGTGTTGATGTTATCCTGGATTTTTGCTCTATGCTGGGGATTTGGGGTGCTTTAGAGATAAACTTCTTGAATCCTTATCTAGGATGATAATCTGTTGGTTCTGAACTCTAGAGATAGATTTAGAGCTAGCATTCACCGATTGTATCTGTACTTAATGCTTTCGTGTTTGAGCGGCACGCGAGATATCGCCGACGCGAGAATACGGATGTTCTCGTGACTTCGCGTTAGAGATAACCTTAGTTGTGAGATGATCTCGTTTGTGCTCCAGAGATGGACGCTTATGTGAGAGATACGTGATAACATAGATGAGTATTGTAGGTTGAGTATAACGGGTTGGTAAGTGTATGTTTGTGAAGAGTGAATATATTTGCATTCCTGATAAGTTATTTCTCTTCTAAGAATGTGTTTATTCTTTTCCTGTTTATATCTTTGTTTATTTTTTTCTCATTCAATCCAAAGCTCGAAACCATAGAAACTATTGAATGGCATCTCTCCATCTCTGAGGACGATAATTCCCGGATCAATATTTCCAAATCTTGTTTGTTGCTTGCCCTATACTGCATTCAACAGGAACTACAAAAGCTCTGACTTCCATATTGTTAAAAGGGTATGTAGGTCTAAGATGTGATATCTTATCGAGCTCACTTTTAAAATCTTCTTCTTCCATCTTCCCACTCTATTTAAACAAAAACCACATAAGAAATTTTATAATAACAATAACAAGAATAATAATATATTTAAAATAGGTTCCTACGGAGTACCGTAGATGTGAGGGGTGTTAATACCTTCCCCTTGCATAAGCAACCTGTGGTGTCTTTTTTTTACCTCCCCGTTTCACTTGGGAGGACGGCACGCTAGACCCTTCATGCGAAATTTGGAAGGAGAATGCGCCAGGGGCGGGATGAATTTTGTTTCAGTTCTTCCTACGATATCACACGAACTTTTTAATTATCCTACGAGTAGGAAAGGGGAAAAAGATCTCAAATAAACCCTAGGAGTTTGCTAAGTGTGGAATTCACCTAGACTAGAAATTCTGGAGTCCGGGAGGTCGGTTATACATAGGGAAGAGTTTAAGCACCCTACATATACGTAGTACTCTACGGGAACCTTATCTGTGTCTATGTGTTTGTGTTTGTTGCTTGTTATTGGGAAAGTTTCTCCTTTGTGTTAGGAGAGAGAATTGAATTGAAAAGAAAACAAACAGACTGACTACTTTTGGTATTTTATTAGCTCGCTGAGATTCCTTGTGAACCTCATGCCTACATATCCCTAGTGGAAGTCAGAGCTTAATGTAGTTCGGGGAACCAATTAGGGATTTTAATGATTTTTTTGGTGCCTTGCTTGAAGCTCAAGGTTGAAGCTTTAAATTAAATCTCTGTTTACAGTAAAGAGACATGAAATCATCTTTACACAGAGGTATTTCTACTATTCCACCACAAACATTTTTAAAGTGATAGAAAAGCTAAAAAAATGTTTCATCAAGAGGGGGAGCCTACTTGGTTGATCAAGTATGACAGCCAACATGCCTCTTGAATGAAAGATTCTCAACCAAATTAGGGAAAGTTGTACAAGTCTGGGTTGTGTGCCAGAGCAATGCCTTTCACGAGTCCTAAATGGGAGAATGTTTGAAATGATTGTTTGTTTGAAATGATTGTTTGTCTGTAATGATTGTTTGAAATGATTGTTTGTTTGTGGTGAGATAGGAGAAATACCTACCTATGAAGATGAGCTATGTCTATCTATTGTTTGAAAGATTTTATTTTTTAGCTGGCTTGCATGAGGCCCAAGCTTGAGGCTTTTGATTGATTTATTGACTCTGGGAGATAACTCCACTGGGGTTGGATTTAAACTAAAGAGTTTTTGTGTTCTGTACAAAGCCCAGAATTGAGGCTGACTCTAGCTGGAGAGTATTTATTTGATGGATTTTATTTGGTGTTCTGTACAAAGCCCAGAATTGTGGCTGACTCTACTTAGGGAGACTCTATTTTGTGCCTTGTATGAAGTCCAAGGTTGTGGCTGACTCTTAACTAGGGAAGTAATTATTTCATGCCTTGTATGAGGTCCAAGGTTGAGGCTGACTCTATGGGGAGTTTTACTCTGTTGGAGGATTTATCTATTAAAAGACTGATTTTTTGGAGGCTAACCCTTTCCAGGGATTTTTACTCAGCTGGTGAAATTATCTATTAAAAGACTGATTTTTGGAAGCTAACCCTTTCTAGGGATTTTGAATGATAACAGAAATATTATCTAATTGAGACTTCTTGTTTAAAGCCCATGATTAAGGCTGACACTGACTGAGGATAGGTAACTATGGATCCTAGACTCTGCTAAGGAAATTAATGAAGATAAGGGTGACAGAGACTGTCCATGTCTCTCATTCCAAATGATGTACTCAATATGAGATTGTGACAATCTTAGCTTGTTTAAACTCTGGTTTAAAGTGGAAGAAACTCACCAGGATAGGCTAAAAGGTAACTAAACACCTGTTCCTATGTTTATAAGAAACCTGATGGGTCCTTGTATACAAGCTCAAGAGGAAGCTAGAAATGCTTTTAAGAAGCCTGTGGGTCCTTGTACAAAGCCCAAGAGGAGGCTAATCGAGGGTCATCGAGGGTCCTTGTTGTAGCACAAGAGAAAGCTATGTGGTTTTGAACTTATTTTGGCTTTAAGCAAATGGGTAAGAGGTATCATCGGGAATAATTCCTCTTGGGTGGATGTGTCCTATTTTTGTTCTAAGGCTTTTTTCAAGATGTTTCACCGGGAATAATTCATCTTGAGGGTTTGAACTAAAGATCTCTAATTAGGAAAGAGCCTTCACCTGGAAGACATTCTCAATCCTAGGCCATATTCCTATAATATATATAGTTTAACTGTCCTAAGGTTTACACTCAAACGTAGTTCTAATATATAAACAGTTATATATTTGACAGTAATTTAAATAAAGACTGTAAATTTGAAAGTTATAAAGCCTAACCTGGATGGAGTGGAAGCCTTTGAAGATGTATGTACAAAGCCTTACCAGCAATTTTTTGTTGTTTTATTGATAATAGTTGAATATTTATAATAAACAGTAAAAAGGTTTTTGAAAACAGAAGAAGTGAAGATGGACAAAGGTCACATAGGTATCTGAAGAGTTTTACCGGGAATAATGCCCTTCAAATACCAGAAGAATGTTTTGAAAACAGAAAGGAGATTTTGTAAATACAGTTTTTGAAAACAAACTATGAAAAGAAAGAAGGTGTTGGGTCTTACACTCTAATAGAGGCCCAGTATTTTATAGTACTGGTTGACTATTATGAAAACAGTTGAAAAAGATTAGAAATGATACAAGGTTTTGTTGTCTGAAAACCTGGATCGTCTGTTTAATTTAGGTTTGAAAACAATTTTGAAAACTGACAAAAAGTCAACTTAATTAGGGTTTAGACAAAGTCTATACCTAATTAAGACCTACATGATTAGGGTTTTATCACAAAAATATTTACAAGAGATTAGGTTTTGAAAATCAATAGAAAACTATATTTAAAGTATTTTAAAATACTTAAAAAATATGTTATTTTAAACCTAAAAAAATATATATAAAATAAATAATATTTTTGTGATTTTTTGGGTTATTCATAAAATAGATATATTAAATGAAAAGTATGTGAAAAATGAAGAAGAAATGATTTAATTTGATAGGTGAGTTAATTGGTTGAAATTGTGAAGAAAATTAAAGAAAATAGTGATAAAAAAAGGTTTTGGTCTCACCATGGTTTGAACCCACGCCCTTGTAATCAACTACTCAAAACAACACCACTGGGCCAACGCGCGCTTGATGTCAAAGGAGTGACTCCATTGCAATACATGTGTTATTCAAACGCATAGAACAAAAAAAGAAATAAAATCAAAAGGTCTGGGGCGAGGGGGATTCGAACCCCAGACCTTGGACACACGCAACACACACACTCTCTTTACCACTGGGCTATAACGATGTAGTCGTTTATAAAACAACCACCATTCAAAATAAAATAAACTTTAGCCCTGAATTTGAATTTTGCGCGCCACCACCATTGTCATCTTCAACCTCAAGCATCCATGATTTTTGAAATTCTAACTCTCTCGTTTCTCAACTAAATCAGATGATGTAAACATGAATTTTGCTCTAAATTTCCTCACGAATACAGATATACAACTAAAATTTATTTATATTAACTATAACTATCTAATTTTCCAGAAAACACGAAGAACACATAAAACCTAATTTTAAAATTAAATGATGGATACGATGAATAAATGAATGATGATAGAGGGTTTTTAATCCTTTGATGATGCTAAACAAACTGGTATCGAGATATATGAGAAAGAGTACTTGAATAAGTAGGTTAGAGTTTGAAAAAATACCTCTGAAAATGGAGGTCGTGAGGATGATGAGGAACACCTGGGCTTGTGTGAGTGATCCTAAAAGCTTCTTGGGGGCTCAGTGATTCTAACTGAATACTTATTATGACTTGAACCCCTCAGATTCGTCCAACCGACTCCTTCAAATTGAGCTTTAAGTGAACATGGAGGTTGGTGAATTTGTAATTACAGATGTGCTGCAGGCATCTGAATAGCTTCACTACACCTCTAGGAACATGTTGATGTGCTTGAATTGGTTTGACACCTTCTGAATTCTTCTACAGACCTCCGATTGCTTAAGCTCCAAAGTGAGAGTGACTATGGTGTTACTCCACTTACAGAAGTGATCCAGGTGCTTGGATCACCTCTAATGAACCCCTTAGAGATGTTAGAATGCTTACTTCTCAAAGAAGAGCTCTGGTTTGAATAAATCGATTCTTCTTGCCAAAGAACTTTGAAAAACCATAAGCATGAGGAAGAGAAAGAGAAAGCAAGAATTGGAGTTGCTTTGGTGTGTTTAATATGAAGGATGGCACTTGTATTTATAGGCAAAGAGTTATGTACAGATTGAGGGAGTGAGCTTGCTTAATGAGAGAGTTTTGGTTTCTTGGCCATGAAGAAATTCAAAGAATCTCCAAAATGCAATGATGGCCAAACCGAGTTAGCTCCCTATCCATTGATTCTATCTGATCTTAGGGAACATTTATGATATGTAGAGGCTCTCTATTGGCTTTGGAGAAGATTCCAATTGATGAATCATTACTTACCATAAATTCTCAAAAGTAATGATTACATAATCACATGTTCTTGCTTTTGGGAATCTTCTTCAATTCTTATGCCATGGTGAAAATGAATGCATGGTATGCTTGCAGATATGTTATGGGTCGTGTAGCATCCATTAGTGAAGCCATATGCACAAAATTGCAAAGTTCCAAATTGTACATGACCTATAATTTTACTTCATGAGGCCAACTTTGAACAAGCATAACTCCTAGCACAAAATGAATTTGGAGAAGGTTGAGCATAATTTGGAATGCCCTAAACATCTACTTCAATTTATTAGTTTGGGGTTTCTTCAGAATCATTTGGGAAATTTGTGAAAAATGGGCCTAAAGTTGGAAGAAAACTAGGTTAAAAACACTTAGAATTTTTCTAAGTTTTTATGACCTAAAACTTCAAAATTCACAAATCTCTTAAATGATTGATTCCTTTAAAAAAGTTGTCTTGTAAGATGTTGTTTTATTTTTCAAGATCTACAACTTTCATTTTGGGATATTTTTGAGTGTGTAAGCAAAATTTTGAGTTCCCAAAATACCCTTAAAAACCCTAATTCCTGACTTTTTGCTCCATGGTGAATTTTCTTGAATTTCTTTTGCCAAATGACTTTAATAATCATATATTGATGATATTGATCTTAAAAAGTCATGTTTTGGCCAAAAATCCTAAAAGTCAAAGGTGATCTTGTATAGTTGACTTTTTCCAAATGAAGTGAAATCTTGGACTTTTGTGATGAATCAAACTCTCCTCCTCAAATGAATGATGTGAATGGATTATATTGAGGTAATAGAAGCTCTTGAGTCATGCTTTGAGTTTTGGATTCATGTCTGATTAAAAGTTAACTATCTTGGTGAATTGGGTCAAAAACCCTAATTGTCGACCAGATGGAATTGATGACTATAGACCTTGAATTGATGTGTAATGCCTTATGGATATTGTCATATGAACTCATTGAAGATGATTGAAGCCTTTGAGTGATGCCCTGGGGCTTTCTAGGGTTTCCCAAATGTGATCCCTGATTTTAGTCCTTGATGGGCTCAAAACCCTAGACTGGTGAAGTAAGCAAACCTGAGTCCAGGTGATGGGTGTCTAATCAATCATTGGTGAATAAAAATGAAGTTTTTGAGTCCTATGATTGTATTGGAGACTAATCCATCTATTTTTTAATCCTTTGCCTGAGCTCTTTTGTTCCTGAGCACCCTCGACTAAGTATCAGGGTAATAAATGACTGCTCTGAGCATTTGTTTTAACTTGATGAAAAGTTTGGAGGTGTGACATCTCAGGGGGTCAAAATTAGGGTATGACACAACCCCCGGATCATAGATCTCTGATAAGTTTACTAGTTTTGAATTTAAAAACTTTTGTAGGTTTTATTTCGCTCTTTTTCCCATTTCCTTTGGAAACAATAAAACGCGGTGCATGCAATCCTTTTTAGAGGAAGCATCTTCAACTTTGATGATTGCCATAGCATTATTGTATTAGCTTCTTGAAAACTGTTCCGTTTAGTTAACGTTTCTTCTATATCTTGTAACTTTCATATTTTGAACATTTTACCTCTCTTGTGTAAAGAGGTAACTTGTTTGTGTGTATCTTTTTTGGGATTAATACCATTATTTATTGAAGAAAAAAATTAAATTTGACACAAAATTCTACCCCTTTATTATTAATTCAATTGATAAAATAAATTTCTAAAAAAAAATGCATGTGTTAGTTTTTAAGCGATAAATCTTAACCTTTAGATTAATAATTTTAGACAAGTAAGATTTAGTGTTGATGAGATATACACACACACACACACACACACACATATATATATATATATATATGTATATATATATATATATATATATATATATATATATATATATATATATATATATATATATATATATATATATATATATATATATATATATATATATATAGGGGACGACTTAAGTGAGAACACTCGGTTATTATGAGAAATGAGAACAATGAATCACGACCATTAAAATTTGATTTTGTTGATTTTAATAGACTGGATTTATATATATATATATATATATATATATATATATATATATATATATAATATTAAAAACAAAAGAAAATTGAAAATTGAAATGACCACTTAAATAAGTAAAAGAAATATAAAATAAAATAATATAATTAATGATGTAGCCGGAGTTAGATTAGGGGCCAGTTTGTTTCAGCTTTAAAAAAATGGATTTTTTCTTTGTATTTTTAAAAATAGATTTTCTAAAACCATTTTTCAAAATATTACAAGTTTTTTTATATTCGTTTTTTTTAAAATGAAACACTTAATTTGACATCCAATAACATAAAAATACAGAATTGAAGACCAAAACTTAGTCAAAATCATAATTTTTTCAAAAAGTTGTATTTCAAAAATGATTTTTATGAAAATCTATTTGAAATAGCTTCAAAATTAAGTGATTTTTTGAAATTTTGATATCCAATTTTTTTTCCCATAAATAGATGAAATACCTAAAATCACATTTTAAGAATAACTATTCAAACAAAATTTTCATTAGAAGCTTTTATAAAAAGTTTCTTTGCAAAAAAAAATTTCACAAAATTTGGTAACACTATAAAAATTATTTTTAAAAAAAGCCAAAACAAACGGGTCCCAGATGACATGACATTGATAACATGCATCTACCACGTGCTGCATATTTTAATTCGTTGCTTCTATTTTTGTTTAATCAATAATGTTATCTATTTTCTTTTATTTTATTCAATAATTTTATTTAATTTAAAAAAGAAAAATTAACGGAGGGTAAGATAAAATACCTAACTCATCAAATAGTCAGAGTAAAAGATAATTGGATACGTTTCAATAATCTCTCAAAAAAATTTCTAAAACACAAGAAGTAAAACAGAATATATATTATACTCCCTCCGATCCATATTATTTGTCACATTTGGTTATTTCACACAGATTAGAAAACAATAATAAATAAAAGAGAATAAAATTTTACTAGATTATCCTGATTAACTATTGATGTATTAAAATTAACATTAATTTTGAGAAAACAATAAATTAAAAGTATTTATTAGAGAGTATAATTGGAAGATTAAATATAAAATTGTGTTGATAATCTAAAATGACAAGTATTTTTGGACAAATTTTTTTTAAATGTGACAATTATTTTAAGACAGACAGAATAATAAACAAAAAAACACTAATTTATCTCCCGATGATTTTTTCTTTACAAAGTTGTGTATAAATTACTTTTTAATTTAATTCACGAACAATATTCACATTCAGAAATACACGAATGATCCCTATTATATTAACTTTAAGTTAAAAATATGTGCAATTCAGTTTGAAAGAGATAAAAAGATTAATATTATTTTCTTGAATCTCCATTGATATTACACTTAATATAGTTAGGAATAAGAAAACATCAATTGTATAATTTTAGGTGCGGAAAGAGGTATACAATGGACCAATTTCTTCTATTTAAGGCATGGGGTTGCATATACTTTTCTCACATCATCCTTTATTTCTTCTCTTTCATCTCTTAGTTTTATTTTTCCAAAAATGGTTCTAGCTGGTAAGCTTAGTACTGAACTTGGTATCATAACACCCGCTGAAAAGTTCTTCAAACTATTCACAACCAAACTTCACGAAGCACAAAACGTTTGTGAAAGAATTCATCATACCAAACTGCATGAAGGTGAAGACTGGCATCACACTGATTCGGTTAAACACTGGACAATTGTCATAGGTAACTGTGTTTCTAATTCACCAAATCATCTTGTTTATATATGTGTTGAAAATATCATTAGAAGAGTTGTTTTCTATAATTCTTATGTGTAATTATTTTTTGGGTTAATATTAGTTTTCATTCTGTAATACAGGCGAAATTCGCTTTATTTATTGTAAATTTTCTTTTAGTTTTTTCTATAATATTTTTTTTGTTTTGGTTACCTTCTAAGCGTGCAATTTAAATACCAAATTTGAAGAGAAATCAAACAAAAAAATATTACAAGAGTAAACTTTACATTTAAAAACAAAATATATATTATTTTTATATTTTAAGAGCGTATTTGAAAAAATATATATTTACAATAAGAAACAAATTTCGCCCATATTACTGAGGGTTTTTTATATTTAACCTTTATTTTTTATTTTTCTTGATATCACAATAGATGGTGAGGTACAGACATGTCACGAGAGTATTGAAGAAGTTGATGAACAGAACAAAAAAATCACTTGGAAGGTTTTTGGTGGAAACATTGATAAGAACTATAAGATCTTTAAGCTCATCCTTGAAGTAACTGATAAAGCTGATGGTACTGCGGTTGTTAGATGTACTCTTGAATATGAGAAAGTAAACGAGGATATTGAGCCTCCAAATGGATGGATGGAGTACCTTAACAAATGCATTAGAGATATTGATGCTCATCTTTCCAAGTCATAAAGAAAGTAAGAAATAAGGTGGAATGAGTTAATGGATGGTGTTGGCTTAAGGGTTCATCTTTATAATTAATAAGTGTGACGTTTGTAATATTGTGGTTGCATATGCATATTGGCTTTTTGTTTTCGTTTCTATGTGTGATCGGTTGAAGAGTGTTACTTAAATTATGTGATGCAAATCAATAAATGGATATTTCTTTGTTTTGTTATTAGTACTAGCGTCCAAATGTTTGTCCACTTTTTTTGTTTTGTTATGATGTTTAGTTGTCTAATTTTGATTAACATTTACAAGTTATTTATATATTTTATATGTTTTTAAATACTTATTAAAAAAATAGGACTTCTTTTATATAACACATGCACATAAAATTAATTATATAGAAACGTAGATTATAAAATTGTACGGGATAAACAAAAGGTAAAGATAGCTGATGACACGCAAATACATCGTTTATTTGATTTAATTAATACATGTTTTTTAGTTGTCTTGAATTGCATTTGCATAATACTATTATGTTGGTATTTAGTTTATTTCCAGGTACTTAGTCATTTTAGAGGCATGTGCAAAAAACGAAGCAAAACAGACAAAAGAAATGAAAGAAATGGAGCAATTTACACAAGATACGTTGTTCGACTGTTTTGACCATAACTCCTGAACCGTAAATAAGAATGACGCCCCGTTCGAAGCTTTGGAAAGCTAACGCAGAGATCTACAACCGTGAAAAATATGATGTCCGCAGGCGCTGAATAAGGGGCCGCGGGCGCCGAGCTTAACTGACCCTAAAACTGCCACGATCCCACGATCTTCTCAATTTTCAAAGGCCGCGGGCGTGGACTTCACGTTTTGTTTCCAGGTTAAAATCACTTTTTTACTAAGTTAAGTAATTAATTTCTTAAAAATAGGTTTGCTACTTTAAGGTTTGAAGCACCTTTTATAAGTGACAATAAAAGGATTTGATTAAAGAGTAAACTCGGTTCTTAGTACACGAAAGAGACAAGTTCATGTTAAATTGTTCCCTTCTATAAGTAGAAAATATTGCTCCATAAGTAGTTCTAAATGGATACAACGGGAACATTGTTTGATAAATGAGAATTACATTCGAACATGTCTTTTATCTGCATTTATTTTATCCCTTTATTTTCCTGCACTGCACACATTTCAAATAATCGATCCGCCTTAGATAAACACCATAACAATCTGTAACGATGGATTTGACTGTTGGTCTCTGTGGATCGATAATCTTTTATATTACTTCGATAGGCTGTGCACTTGCAGTCATATTTTAGACTCTATAAACAGGCCCATCATGTTTTTGGCGCTGTTGCCGGGGACCAACTATGTCAAAATTTTGTACCCTGTTATTACACTGTATAGACTAAAGCAATTTTTCTCTATTACTATGTATCACCAACATTTTCTCTACAACTGTTACTCCCAGTATTTTGAGCAACCACAAGGTGCTCATAAATACGACCTCGAAATAACATTGGAGGATCTCCTTGAGACGCTAACTCTCTCTAGGATTAAATCCAAGATGGATCGCTTTGTAGCGACAGAAACTTTCCAAATTGAAGAGTTTAGAAGACAAAATCTCCAAACTAATGTAAACCTTAAGCAGTTAAACACTATGGTCGTGTCCCTACTGACTCACAACAAGGCATTGGAGGCTCAAATCTCCCTACTTCCACAAACACCTCTAGGACCCTCCCTTGAGGAGCATGTGAATGTTGTAACTGTGAATACAAGATTACAATCACAAAGATGTTTTTGATTCATGGCAAACTCAATAAGCATACAAGCAACAAGGTGGAAGCAGAAAACTCAAAGAAAAGCAAGCATTGATCACTCATGTCAGAACAGGTCGACCTATTATGCTTATAGGTTGACTCAACACAAGCAAAACAAGAAGAATGCAGAAAAGCAGCAGTTAGGTCGACCTACTGTCAACCTAGGTCGACCTAAAATGGAGAAAAATCCATATACTTCTGCTAGGTCGACTCACACATCATCTAGGTCGACCTAAATTGATGAAAATTACATACCAGCCTGCTAGGTCGACCTACACAACAACTAGGTCGACCTAATCTGAGAAAATGTCCCCAGAATGCATTTGAAGAGGATTCTGGTCGACCTACTCCTTAAACAGGTCGACCTAACTGGGAGCAAAATTCTGCAAGCACTGCTAGGTCGACCTAAGCTCTACAAGAGGTCGACCTAACTGATCAAGAATGCCAAAAATTCTGTTTCTCTCATCTCCAACTGTTAAGCTATCATATATATATTATCAAAGGTTCATTATTCAAAGCAACACCAACGACTGAAAGATACACAAACGCTTCTCATCTTCGTTCTTCATCATCTCCAACACAATTACACATAATCATTCTTGCGTTGCGGGTTAGTGATGAGTTCGATAACGTCCATGGAACGGAATTGAAGATTCCTAGTGGGTGAAGGTTTGTGGGGTTTGTTGGTGAATAAAATCTGCGGGTTTTGTCCTCCACGACGGGTGGTTCTTGGGGGTTTTTATCAAGAGACGTTCATTGAGGATTCGGCTGGCTGAGTGTAACGATTGAGGAACGGGGAGTTCAAGGAATCAAGACACTGCAGAAGGGAATCAAAGTGAAGCTCTTGGATAACCTTGATCTTGCTCAAGATTAAGGGGGAAGAAGATTCAAAGGATCGACATAATTGGTTTATCGTTTATCGCTTTGTTATCTTCTTTGTATATACTACTTTCAACATTAATGAAAGATTACCCAATTTCAATTTGGAATTGGGGGCAGACGTAGTCGTAGCGAGGACGATCGACGAACTGCCTAAACAAATATCGTGTTCTTGTCGCTTTTACTTTTTCATTTACATTCTGTTCATATTTGGTTATAATAGCAAATTGATCAACGATTCGAGTGTTAATATTGTGAATTAAGAACCTATATAAACATCACAATCCATCACATATTGAATCACCATCAATTTGATCATTATCACCAAGTGTTTGTATATTTGTTTCTATCACTCTTACTGCATTGTAAATATTGTCCATCATACAAGAAGTTAATCTGATTTTCAATAAGAGCAACGCTTTGATTCTGCAACATATACTCTTATCACTTATCTCAAGTCTTCGACTGGTTTTAAATACATATACAATCGTTTCGATAGTGGTTCGGAATAGACGCGAGTCGATTCAGAATCACTTCCGCTGAAAAGTCGTTTAACTCCGCAAAACTGTGAACGATCTATTCACCCCCCCCTCTAGATCCTAAGGCCAGCGTCTAACAAGTGGCATCAAGAGCTCTGGTTTATTCCGTGCTACGTGAAACACTTATTGGAAAGATGGCTTCCGGACCTAAAGGGGCTCACAATAGAGCTCCAGTTTTCAACGGTGAAAACTATGGCTATTGGAAGGATTGTATGTGTGTCCACATCAATGCAATTGATAGGAACGTCTGGACAGCTATTGTCAATGGTCCCTTTCAGATCACCATGACAAATGCAGCTGGTGCAGTTGTTCCAAAACCAGAAAATACTTGGGATGCTGAAGATGAAAAGAGATATGCATACGATTGGAAAGCGAGAAATATTCTAATCTCAGCTCTAGGAGTTGATGAATACTATCGCGTTTCCCATTGTAGATCAGCTAAAGCTATGTGGGACACATTGCAAGTTGCCCACGAGGGAACGGATGATGTCAAACTAGCTAGGATCAATACGTTAACTCAAGAGTTCGAACTCTTCCACATGGAAGATGGTGAATCCATCGAAAACATGCAGAAGAGATTCGTTCATCTGAAAAATCGGTTAAATTCTCTTGATAGACCTGTTTCCAATTCAGTTGCTACTAACAAAATCTTAAGATGTTTGAACAGGGAATGGCAACCCAAAGTTACAGCAATAAAGGAAGCAAATGATCTAAACACTTTAGACATCACAACTCTATTTGGTAAACTAGAGGAACATGAACAACACCTTAAATGCCTTGACATGCATGAGAAAAGGACAAAGAAAGAAAAGAACATGGAGAAAGAGGTAGAGAAGAAGTCAATAGCTCTAAAAGCTTCGAGCTCCAAGACCTCAAAACGAGAGCCAAAGGATAGTGACACAAGTGATGACGAAGACTCCGATGATGAGGAAATGGGACTGTTTGTGCGAAGATACAACAAATATCTAAAGAAAAATGGAGCAAAACATTCCGACAAAGGCTTGATCAACTATAGAAAGCAATCAAACATGTTTAAACAAGATGACGACAACAAGGGAAAAATCAAAGGCCTTTGCTTCAATTGTGGGAAAGCCGGTCACTACAAACCGGATTGTCCATACCTTAAGAAAGAAAAGGAGAAGAACCAAAGCAAAGGTCATAACAAATCTAAAAGAGCTTACATAGCATGGGAAAGTGATTCATCTAGTGAAAGCTCATCAAGCGATGAAGAAGAATCAGCAAACCTATGTTTCATGGCTCATCAACACAAGAAAAAGAAAGCTGAAAAGTGTCTTGACATCGCCGAAAGGTTGTGGTTCCTTGATAGCGGATGTTCAAGACACATGACTGGAGACCTATCTCTTTTCGTTGAGTTTCAAGCAAAGAAAAAGGGGTATGTCACCTATGGAGATAACAATCGGGGAGCCATACTTGGTAAAGGAAGTGTAGGTAACCCTTCTACCACTACTATAACTGATGTGCTGCTAGTAGAAGGTCTTAAACATAATCTTTTAAGTATAAGTCAATTGTGTGACAAAGATTTTAAAGTAATGTTTACAAATTCTGGCTGCACAATAGAACATACTAAGAAAAGAGACATTATGTTTAAGGGCTTAAGAGTAAACAACATCTACATGCTAAACTTGGATGAGGTATCTAAGTCTAGTACCAAGTGTCTAGTTGCTCTGAGCGAAGACTCATGGCTTTGGCATAGACGTCTCGCCCACATAAATTTTGACTTACTTAATAAGGTTGTCTCAAAAGATTTAGTAATCGGCTTACCTAAAATAAAGTTTTCAAAAGATCATCTATGTGATGCTTGTCAAAAGGGAAAGCAAACAAAAATCTCTTTTAAATCAAAGAACATGGTTTCAACATCACGCCCTCTTGAACTACTTCACATGGATCTCTTTGGCCCTTCAAGGACTAAAAGCATAGGTGGAAACACCTATGGTTTTGTCATTGTCGATGATTACTCGAGATTTTGTTGGACAATCTTTTTACCTAGTAAGGATCAAACTTTTCCAGCTTTCACACAGTTTGCAAGATTATGTCAAAACAAAATGAACAACAAAATAGTTGCAATTCGAAGTGATCACGGTGGAGAGTTTGAAAACATTCTTTTTGAAAAATACTGTGATAAACATGGAATTGAGCATAACTTTTTAGCTCCTAGAACACCTCAACAAAACGGAGTAGTTGAACGTAAAAACCGGGTTCTAGAGGAGCTGGCAAGAACAATGTTGAATGAGGGTAATCTACCAAAGTATTTCTGGGCTGACGCGATTAGTACAGCATGTTATGTTTTGAATAGGATAATAATACGTCCTATACTGAACAAAACTCCCTATGAATTACTAAAAGGTAGAAAACCAAATGTATCTCATCTCCATGTATTCGGTTGCAAGTGTTTTGTTTTGAACAATGGTAAGGATAATCTTGGTAAATTCGATGCTAAAGCTGATGAGGGCATATTCCTTGGTTACTCACAATCTAGCAAAGCATATCGGATATATAATAAGAGATTACTTATAGTAGAAGAGTCTGTACACGTGTCTTTTGATGAATCTTATGCAAAATATGTCGAGAAAGGTCTTTCATTTAATGGTGCAGGTCCGTCCACTGAAGACATTGTCAAGGATAAGGAAGACGAGAATGAAAGTATTGTAAAGAAAGATGCTGAGAGAGAGAAAGATGAGTCTCACAATGAAAATGAAAAAGAAAGCATCTCAAACAATGAAGAACTTCCCAAAGCCTGGACAAATGTGAAAGACCATCCAATTGACAATATAATAGGAGACATCTCAAGGGGCGTTACAACACGCTCAAAGATAAGTAACTTCTGTCATCATTTTGCTTTTGTTTCACAAGTTGAGCCGAAAAACGCTAAGGATGCATTACTTGATGAGCATTGGCTAATGGCCATGCAAGAAGAATTAAACCAATTTAAACGGAATGATGTTTGGGACTTAGTCCCTCATCCGGGAGATCATCAAGTAATAGGCACTAGATGGGTTTTTCGTAACAAACTTGATGAAAACGGCGTTATTACTAGAAACAAAGCTAGATTAGTTGCCCAAGGTTATAATCAAGAGGAAGGTATTGATTATGAAGAGACATACGCTCCTGTAGCACGTCTCGAAGCTATTCGTCTCTTACTTGCTTATGCTTGTTCTAAAGACTTCAAACTATTCCAAATGGATGTTAAAAGTGCCTTTCTAAATGGCTATATAAATGAAGAAGTCTATGTTGCTCAGCCACCCGGCTTTGAGAATTACATGTATCCAACTCATGTCTATAAGCTGAAACGTGCTCTATACGGTCTTAAACAAGCCCCTCGGGCTTGGTACGAACGTTTGAGCAAATTTCTCCTTAATCAAACTAAATACTGTACGGAGCTGCTCAAAAGATTTGGAATGAGTGAAGCAAAAGAAATTGACACACCTATGGCAACAAATACTAATCTAGACAAAGATGAAAAAGGTAAAGAGGTTGACGTGAAATTATACCGAGGTATGATAGGTTCACTATTGTATCTTACTGCCTCAAGACCAGACATCATGTTTAGTGTGTGTGTGCGCAAGATATCAATCTTGTCCAAAAGAATCTCACTTGAAAGCTGTCAAAAGAATTCTGCGATACTTACGTGGAACTACTACATATGGCCTATGGTATCCAAAGGGAAATAAGTGTCATTTGGTAGGATTCTCTGATTCAGATTTTGCTGGCTGCAAATCCGATAGAAAAAGCACCAGTGGAACGTGTCATCTATTCTCAAATTCATTAATAAGTTGGCATAGCAAGAAACAAGTATCGGTTGCATTATCTACTGCTGAGGCAGAATATGTAGCTGCTGGAAGCTGCTGTGCACAAATATTATGGCTCAAGCAACAACTTCTTGACTTTGGTATTAAGCTTGATCGCATACCTATCATGTGCGATAACACAAGTGCCATAAACTTGAGTAAAAATCCTGTCTTACACTCACGTACCAAGCATATTGAAATAAGACATCACTTTCTACGAGATCATGTAGAAAAAGGAGACGTTACATTTGAACATGTAGAAAGCAAGAAGCAACTAGCTGACATCTTCACCAAACCTCTAGCAACGGAGCCATACTTCAACATTCGTAGGGAATTAGGGATACTCGATATCTCTAATTTGGGCTAATTACGTTTGTTCTCTCTTAATATTATTCCTTTACTTTATATATATATATATATATATATATATATATGTTTTCTTTTGCTAACATTTTTCTTAGCGTAAAGGTAGTTCATCATCTAGCCAGGCGTCATTCCACATTGATTAAAGGCTGCCATTAAAGTTGAGAAAGCGGTAACGTTATTGTTGTTCACTTCCAAAAATATTATTGATACTATAATATGCTATCAATTAACATGCTTATAGTGACTTCATACATATATCGCTCTTGCTCATTTGACTCTCATGCTATAACTGGCTACCTTTTTATGAATGCTAGCATTTTATCTATGTTTCTCTCGTTATTTTTCTATTTTCGTTGTATCTCTTTTTGATGTTGACAAAGGGGGAGATAGATGCTAAGTGTACGGGGGAGCTTTGTTGAGAGATTGCCTTGTCGAGAAATAGATGCTGAATGTACGGGGGAGCATTGTTGAGTCTTTATCTCTTACTACCAAAGCCTCGACTACTGGTTTGCCATCATCAAAAAGGGGGAGTATGTGAATACAAGATTACAATCACAAAGATGTTTTTGATTCATGGCAAACTCAATAAGCATACAAGCAACAAGGTGGAAGCAGAAAACTCAAAGAAAAGCAAGCATTGATCACTCATGTCAGAACAGGTCGACCTATTATGCTTATAGGTTGACTCAACACAAGCAAAACAAGAAGAATGCAGAAAAGCAGCAGTTAGGTCGACCTACTGTCAACCTAGGTCGACCTAAAATGGAGAAAAATCCATATACTTCTGCTAGGTCGACTCACACATCATCTAGGTCGACCTAAATTGATGAAATTTACATACCAGTCTGCTAGGTCGACCTACACAACAACTAGGTCGACCTAATCTGAGAAAATGTCCCCAGAATGCATTTGAAGAGGATTCTGGTCGACCTACTCCTTAAACAGGTCGACCTAACTGGGAGCAAAATTCTGCAAGCACTGCTAGGTCGACCTAAGCTCTACAAGAGGTCGACCTAACTGATCAAGAATGCCAAAAATTCTGTTTCTCTCATCTCCAACTGTTAAGCTATCATATATATATTATCAAAGGTTCATTATTCAAAGCAACACCAACGACTGAAAGATACACAAACGCTTCTCATCTTCGTTCTTCATCATCTCCAACACAATTACACATAATCATTCTTGCGTTGCGGGTTAGTGATGAGTTCGATAACGTCCATGGAACGGAATTGAAGATTCCTAGTGGGTGAAGGTTTGTGGGGTTTGTTGGTGAATAAAATCTGCGGGTTTTGTCCTCCACGATGGGTGGTTCTTGGGGGTTTTTATCAAGAGACGTTCATTGAGGATTCGGCTGAGTGTAACGATTGAGGAACGGGGAGTTCAAGGAATCAAGACACTGCAGAAGGGAATCAAAGTGAAGCTCTTGGATAACCTTGATCTTGCTCAAGATTAAGGGGGAAGAAGATTCAAAGGATCGACATAATTGGTTTATCGTTTATCGCTTTGTTATCTTCTTTGTATATACTACTTTCAACATTAATGAAAGATTACCCAATTTCAATTTGGAATTGGGGGCAGACGTAGTCGTAGCGAGGACGATCGACGAACTGCCTAAACAAATATCGTGTTCTTGTCGCTTTTACTTTTTCATTTACATTCTGTTCATATTTGGTTATAATAGCAAATTGATCAACGATTCGAGTGTTAAGATTGTGAATTAAGAACCTATATAAACATCACAATCCATCACATATTGAATCACCATCAATTTGATCATTATCACCAAGTGTTTGTATATTTGTTTCTATCACTCTTACTGCATTGTAAATATTGTCCATCATACAAGAAGTTAATCTGATTTTCAATAAGAGCAACGCTTTGATTCTGCAACATATACTCTTATCACTTATCTCAAGTCTTCGACTGGTTTTAAACACATATACAATCGTTTCGATAGTGGTTCGGAATAGACGCGAGTCGATTCAGAATCACTTCCGCTGAAAAGTCGTTTAACTCCGCAAAACTGTGAACGATCTATTCACCCCCCCTCTAGATCCTAAGGCCAGCGTCTAACAGTAACAACCAGTAGTGAAAAACAAATTTAAAGCCTTGAATAGAGTGATAACGAGGCTGAGGAAATTTATGATGAGAAAATAGTAGAGATTGAGAAAAATCCACCAGCACCACCCGAAAGGGAGGTCGTCGAAGAGGTGGAAAAGGAAGCACCTTATGTTCCTCCTCACTACAACCCACCTATTCTTCTCCCGAAAAGTTTTGTGGAAACTAAGGTAGACTCCCAAACCAAAAGGTATGTTGTGGTTTTGGAAAATATCCACACTAATGTACTTTTGTCTGGAGTATTACATAAAAAGAAAAAATCAAAGGATCACGAAACTAGGGAAGTCATTAGTGTCAAGAGAGGAATATTAACCTTTGAGGTGGTAGATGAAAGAAATAAACCCAAACCTGAGAAGCTAACAGATCTAGAACCACCCCACCAGCTCAGAAGTCTGAAACACCATACAGAAGGAAGAAAAGAAAAGGTGAGGGATATGAAAGATGACGTGATAACTGGCCATGGAAACCGAAGATTGAGCCGTTGAGCTACCAACATTAAAAGAAGCGCTGCGTGGGAGGCAACCCACAGGTTTTTTAATTTAATATTTTTTCTTTTGTTTAAGTTTTTAGAAAATAAAGATATCGATTGCTTGACACCTATCAGCTGCATGCAGGAAACTACTAGGGCAGGCATTGATCAAGTTTTTATTCCTTTTCCCGCTTTAACTAAAACATTGAGGATAATGTTTGGTTTAAGTGTGGGAGAGGAACTTTACCTTTTTCTTGTTTTCTAGATTAGATTTCCTGCTTGCTAGTTACATTTACAACCTTTTAGTATTTTTTTTATGTTTCTTAGTTAGTAAATCGAGTCATTACATGTACTGTCAAGTCTTTATGCCTGTTTTTTGTTGTCTATTAAAAATTCTTCAATTTTCTTGAGCCATACTGAAAAATTTTGAACAAAGAAAAAGTGTTTATTTTGAATTTATGGGCTATTAGGCGAACTTGGGACATGTTATAGAAACGTGAAAAATATCCTGAAATACTGATATCGTGGTAACACTATAAGTCTCTTAATTATAGAGATTGATTTTGATAGTTTTTATGCCTTAGCCTTTGAATCTTACCCCTAATAATTCCTTAAGTAGTTTATTTCAAGCAGTCGGCACCATCTTAAGCATACTCTACGTAGGGACACCGATGAATATAAGTGAATGATCCTAAAAATCTAAAAATTAAATACTTTAATTCAAAAAAGGGGAGTGCACTTATTAAGTTAGGTGACCCTCTCCCGGTCATTTAATCCAACAGTCGTGGAACCTAACAAAAATAAAATAAAATAAAATAACCCATTGTTAGTTGGTTCAGAGGTATCTGGTGTTGAAATTGGTAGGGCGGATTACGGTCCAATCCCCCGCAACTGCAATTGGATAAATAAAAAGGGTTACCAGACTTATGTACCAGAACCCTATGCAAAAATGATCATATTCACTAACTGATCGCCTTACTATGAGTGTGTACGGATAATAGGCTTAATGTGATTGCATCTGAATGAAAAAGGATAGAAAGTGGGACGAGTAAACTAGAATTTGGCATATTAACATGATGCAGATTAGTTTGTGTAAGAGAAAGACTCAAGACCACAAAAATATGGAATGTGTTATTACGATACCCTTGTTTCTGTGATATACTATCTGTTGATGTGACCTTGTTCAAAATAAAGTCGTTAGACCCGGAATAATTATTTTAATGATACTGTTTAGTTCTTTTTTTTTTGCTGGAGGACAAGCAAAGGTTCAAGTGTGGGAGTATTTGATGACACGCAAATACATCGTTTATTTGACTTAATTAATACATGTTTTGACTATAACTCCTGAACCGTAAATCAGAATGACGCCCCGTTCGAAGAGTTGGAAAGCTAATGCAGAGATCTACAACCATGAAAAATATGAAGGTTGCGGGCGCCGAGCTTAAATGACCCTCAAACTGCCACGATCCCACGATTTTCTCAATTTTCAAAGGCCACAGGCGCCGACTTCACGTTGTTTTTCCCGCTCAAAAGAAGTTGGAGGACACTCATGAAAAAGCACGCTTCTCAACTTCTCTATAAATAGGAATTTTTGTTTCATTTGGCAATGATCCAAGCTCAGTACAATCTAAGCCATATACTTCACCATTTGGAATATAATCCTTCACATCGGGGGGTTATGGAAATTGTTCTTGTATCGAGTTTGGATCATTTACTTTGAAGTTATTTATTTTTCTACCATTTACATTTTGTTGCAATTTACTTTCCATTGTACCAGATTTAAAGACTCCGTTTGGAGCAAGTTCTTTATTTCAGTCTTACTTTTATTTAATCGCTTATTGTCTTCCACTCGCTTTACTTAATTTATCTAATTGCTTGCCTTTATTTTCTTTACATGCTTTACTTTATTTAATCGCCTTGCTTTACATTACTTTATTTCCTGCCTTGCTTTTATTACCATGTCCAACCGCTTTTATATGTTTATCTTTATTTCCATGTATGGCTAAACCTTTAAAGGTAAGAATGTAAGGATCATTGTCATGGTAGTGTTTCAAATGTTGTATTTATAAAAAAACTATTGGGGTTATTTTAACTTTTAATTCAAGTTTTCTGTACTTAACTTTTACATGGGTAAGATCGAAAGCCTCCCATTCTAAAGATTAAACTTAATTAGTTTTTGACTAAACAAAAAGGGCGAAAGCGTTCTTTCTAGTTGATTAGGGATTTTTAACATGTTTAGAAAACAATTTTAAAACTCTTTACGGACGCGTTTATAAATTTGAAATCTGATTCTTGGCCTAAAGCCAAGAATCTCTTTAAGTTAATCTTTCCAGGTTAAAGTCACTTTTTTACTAAGTTAAGTAATTAATTTCTTAAAAATAGGTTTGCTACTTTAAGGTTTAAAGAACGTTTTATAAGTGACAATAAAAGAATTTGATTAAAGAGTAAACTCGGTTCATAGTACGCGAAAGAGACAAGCTCCTGTTAAATTGTTCCCTTTTATAAGTAGGAAATATTGCCCCACAAGTAGTTCTATATGGATACAACAGGAACATTGTTTGATAAATGAGAATTACATTCGAGCATGTCTTTTATCTGCATTTATTTTATCCCTTTATTTTCCTGCATTGCACACATCTCAAATAATCGAACCACCTTAGATAAACACCGTAACAATCTGTAACGATGGATTTAACTGTTGGTCTCTGTGGTTAGATAATCTTTTATATTACTTCGACAGGCTGTGCATTTGGAGTCATATTTTAGACTCTATAAACAGACTCGTCATGTTTTTGGCGCCGTTGCCGGGGACCAACTATGTCAAAATTCTGTATCCTGTTGTTACACCGTATAGACTAAGGCACTTTTTTCTCTATTACTATGTAACACCAGCATTTTCTCTACAATTGTCAGACCCTGTAATTTGAGCAACTACAAGGTGCTCATAAATCCGACCTCAAAATAACAATGGAGGATCTCCTTGAGACGCTAACTCTCTCTAGGATAAAATCCAAGATGGATCGCTTTGTAGCGACACAAATTATCCAAAATGAAGAGTTTAGAAAACAAACTCTCCAAACTAATGAAAACCTTAGGTAGTTAAACAATATGGTCGAGTCCCTACTGACTCACAACAAGGCATTGGAGGCTCAAATCTCCCCGCTTGCACAAACACCTCTAGGAGCCTCCCTTGAGGAGCATGTGAATGTTGTAACAACCAGTAATGACAAACAAATTTAAAGCCTTGAATATAGTGATAATGAAGTCGAGGAAATTTATGATGAGAAAAGAGTAGAGATTGAGAAAAATCCACCGGCACCACCCGAAAGGGAGGTCGTCGAAGAGGTGGAGAACGAAGCACCTTATGTTCCTCCTCCCTACAACCCACTTATTCTTCTCCCAAAAAGTTTTATGGAAGCTAAGGTATACTCCCAAACCAAAAGGTATGTTTTGGTATTTGAAAATATCCACACTAATGTACTTTTCTCTGGAGTATTACATAAAAAGAGAAATACAAAGGATCATAAAACTAGGGAAGTCATTTGTGTCAAGAGGGGAATATCAACCTTTGAGGTGGTAGATGAAAGAACTAAACCCAAACCTGAGAAGCTAACAGATCTAGAACCACCCCACAAGCTCAGAAGTCTGAAACACCCTACAGAAGGAAGAAAAGAAAAGGTGAGGGATATGAAAGATGGCGTGATAAGTGGCCATAGAAACCGAAGATTGAGCCGTTGAGCTACCAACATTAAAAGAAGCGCTGCGTGGGAGGCAACTCATAGGATTTTTAATTTAATATTTTTTTTTGTTTAAGTTTGTAGAAAATAAAGATATCGATTGCTAGACACCTATAAGTTGCATGCAGGAAACTACTAGGGCAGGCATTGATCAGGTTCTTATTACTTTTCCCACTTTTACTAAAACATTGAGGACAATGTTTGGTTTAAGTGTGGGTCATGAGCTTTACCTTTTTCTTGTTTTCTAGATTAGATTTCCTGCTTGCTAGTTACATTTACAACCTTTTAGTATTTTTTTTTTTTATGTTTCATAGTTAGTAAATCGAGTCATTACATGTACTGTCAACTCTTTATGCCTGATTTTTGTTGTCTATTAAAAATTCTTCCATTTTCTTTAGCCATACCGAAAAATTTTGAACAAAGAAACAATATTTATTTTGAATTTATGGGCTATTAGATGAACTTGGGACATGTTATAGAATCGTGAAAAATATCCTGAAATACTGATATCGTGGTGACACTATAAGTCTCTTAATTATAGAGATTGATTTTGATAGTTTTTATGCCTTAGCTTTAGAATCTCACCCCTAATGATTCCTTAAGTAGTTTATTTCAAGCAGTCGGCACCATCTTAAGCATACTCTACGTAGGGAAGCCGATGAATATAAGTGAATGATCCTAAAAATCTAAAAATTAAATACTTTAATTCAAAAAAATGGGAGTGCACTTATGTTTTGTTTCCCGCTCAAAAGTGAATGATCCTACGTAGGTTGCGGACTTCATGTTTTATTTCCTGCTCAAAAGAAGTTGGAGGGAACTCCTATATAAGAACGCTTCTCAACTCCTCTATAAATTGGAGTTTTCGTTTCATTTGGCAATGATCCAAGCTCAGTACAAAATGAAGCCATATACTTCACCATTTTAAAGCTATGATCCTTCACATCGGGGGGTTATGGCAATTGTTCTTGTATCGAGTTTGGATCATTTACTTTGAAGTTATTTATTTTTCTTCCATTTACATTCGAGTAAGGATCCACTCCATTTCGTAAAAAGAAATGGAGGGTCCATTACTATAGTTTTGTGTGTATAAAAGTAAATAAATAGTAAATATGTGTCACATGTCTTAGAAATACGTGTAATATACACACAAAACTATAGTAATTGAAAGGAAATGGAGTTTAAGAAATGGAGTGGATCATTACTCTTTACATTTTGGTGCAATTTACTTTCAAGTACCAGATTTAAGGACTCTGTTTGGAGCAGGTTCTTTATTTCAGTCTTACTTTTATTTAATCGCTTTTTGTCTTGCACTCGCTTTACTTAATTTATCTTCTTGCTTGCCTTTATTTTCTTTACATGTTTTACTTTATTTAATCGCCTAGCTTTACATTGCTTTACATTACTTTATTTCCTGCCTTGCTTTTATTACCATGTCGAACCGCTTTTATATGTTTATCTTTATTTCCATGTCTGGCTAAACCTTTAAAGGTTAGAATGTAAGGATCATTGTAATGGTAGTGTTCCAAATGTTGTATTTATAGAAACACTGTTGGCGATGTTTTAACTTTTAATTCAAGTTTTCTGTACTTAACTTTTCCATGGGTAAGATTGAAAGCCGCCCATTCCAAAGATTAAACATGATTAGTTTTTGACTAAACAAAAAGGGAGAAAGCGTTTTGTCTAGTTGATTAGGGATTTTTAACATGTTTAGGAAACAAATTTAAAGCTGTTTACGGACGCGTTTATAGATTTGAAATCTGATTCTTGGCCTAAAGCCAAGAATCTCTTTAAAGTTAATCTTTCCAGGTTAAAATCACTTTTTTACTAAGTTAAGTAATTAATTTCTTAAAAATAGGTTTTCTACTTTAAGGTTTGAAGCACCTTTTATAAGTGATAATAAAAGGATTGGATTAAAGAGTATACTCGGTTCTTAGTACGCGAAAGCCACAAGTTCCTATTAAATTGTTCCTTTCTATAAGTAGAAAATATTGCCCCATAAGTAGTTCTATCTGGATACAACGGGAACATTGTTTGATAAATGAGAATTAAATTTGAGCCTGTCTTTTATATGGATTTATTTTATCCCTTTATTTTCCTACACTGCACACATCTCAACTAAATCGATCCTCCTTAGATAAATATCGTAATGATAGATTTTCCTACACTGCACAGCATCGGGGTTTCTGTCTTGTAGTGTTGATAATCTCCATTTCCAGTTTCTTAGTGTTAAGGTAGGGGATAGTCGTAGGAAACATGCTATGTGGAAGGATTTAGTTTCTAATTTGAAGAGAAGGTTGGCCGTTTGGAAGGGTAGAAATCTTTCTTTTGCAGGTCATATGGTTATGATTAATTCGGTTCTGAATGCATTACCTATTTATTCTCCATCATTTTGTAAAGCTTATTCCAAAGTGCATAATGAGATTTGGAGTATTCAATGTAATCTTTTATGGCATGGTAGCGAGCTAAAAAGAACAGTCCATTGGGTGAGTTGATCTAATGTGTGTACTTCGCGCGAGAAAGGAGGTCTCGGTGTTAAGGATATCGAAGTTCTAAACAAGGTGCTTTTGAATAAATGGAAGTGGAGGTTCCTGAACGAAAAAGAGGCGGTTTGGAGCAATTTTTTAAGGAATAGGTACAGGAATTACAAGACAAAAGTCTTGATCAGGGACAAAATCATGTTGTCTAAGAGGGATTCCATATGGTGGAGGGATCTAATTTTATCGGATAGCAACCTTGACTCGGTCGATAATAGGTTCTCGGGTGGGGTCTTTTGCAATGTTAATAATGGTCTCGATACTGCTTTCTAGCATTCAAAGTGGTTAGGAAATCAATCCTTGAAAAACGCTTTCCTCGACATTTTTCGTTTGGCGATCTGCCCGAAATGCATTGCGGATGCTGGAAGTTGGGATGATTTCGGTTGGTCTTGGCAGCTAGAGGATACAGTCAATAATTATGGTGAGGTGGATCCAGTTTTATGGGCGAAATTCTCTGGTCTGGTGCAGGATTACACCTTGGAGCAGAACGTCAAGGACATCTATGTTTGGCAGCAGGGTTCGGAAGGCTCCTTTATGGATAGCTCCTGTTTTAACCTCTTATGTAAGTTCAATTTGGTTTCTTCAATTCCTGTTAATGTACTGAAGGCTATCAATCATTATGGGAGGTTTAAATTCCGTGGAATCTGTTATTTCTTGGGTGGAGGTTATTTCTTAAGAGGATTCCAACCAAGGACCAATTGTGTAGGAGGAATATTTTGACAGATCGCAGGGAGTTGAACTGTGTTTTTTGCAACTCGGACAAAGAAACTATTCAACATCTTTTCGAGCTTTGTTTGTATTCGGACTGAATATGGAGAAAGGTTTATGATTGGATAGGTAATTCATTAGAATTGATTTTTGGGGAGTTTGTGGATTTGTTTGACAATTGTGAGAAGGTGAAGTCCAAATTGAAAAGATTAACTGTTGCCGTAATTTGGATATCGACAGATTGGACAATTTGGTTGATGAGGAATGCCGTCATTTTTAAGAGAGAGAGCTTTAGTTTTGTTGAGTGTTTATCGATAATTACTTATAAATCGGGGAAGTGATTATGTTTATGTTGTAAAATAGCGGACTATTGTAATTGTTTCGTGTGGAATACTCTACCTCTCCTTTGTTTTAGGAGATAGGGTTTTCCGTGTGTTTTTTGGGTGAAGTATCCCTTATACTCTCTTTTAATAGATTCATCGTCTATTAAAAAAAACCTAACAGTAGGTGTCTCATAAAAGTATTGTTTATTGTAAATAGTATAATGAAAAAAGTATTATAACTTTTAATATTTTAAATAAAAAGAATCTAAAATTATTTTAGTGACATTATATTGAAAAATATCTTAAAATTTCTTATCAATTATTTTTAGGTTAATATGAAAGTAGTTATTAGATTAATACGTTTTTTTTGCATTTTTAAGTATAGACTCTATGTGATTTTGACTTTTGAAAAGTGAAAATAAGTTTTAGATGATGTCACATAAGAATAGTAGAGATGTGGCACAAATTATTGCATATCGCAAATATATTGAGAGTCTGTGTTAATATATATATATATATATATATATATATATATATATATATATATATATATATATATATATATGTATATATATATATATATATAGGAGCGTATCCAGTGAGAACTGATACTATTATGAGAAATGAGAACTATTAATATCAGCCGTCAGATTTAATTAACGTTTAAGATTTATTGATTCCATATTAAGAACGCCTTATTGAATTTTATCCATTATGATCAATATTTAAAAATTCCATAAATAAAGTATCTTTTCAAAAATATTTCTATTTCTCTAATTATTATAATATTCTCAAAATGAGATAATCATTATAAGAATTATTATGCTTAATATTCAAATGTTATCACAATAATTTTTATTTTCACTGTTATTCTAACTACATTTTAATTTGATCTATAATTTATTTTGAATGAAATAAATTATTTTCTTTATAATTAAAAAAAACTTATTCTTCATAATTGATATTGATTTGTTAACTATTTCATTTTGAATAATACTATCAATATAAAATTTAATTTATACTTTAGAATTCATATAATTTTATTCTTCACATAATTATAAATATAACTTATTATTAATTTGGAACTTATATTTTACTTTAATTAAAAAAATTTAAGAATTTAAATTTATTACTTATATTTTGATTCGGATGATTTAATTTTTTTTTTTTGAATTCTATACGGGAGAAAATGAAATTTATTACTTATATTTTAAATTTATTTTTAATATATTTATTTGATATAAAATATTGAAGAAAACCAAACTATTACTTATATTTTAATTTAGTTGATTTTTTTATTTCAATTATTTTAAATTAAAACACATTATTGATTTATCAAATATATTTTAATTTGATTAAAAGTATTAAGAATCTAAATTATTAGATATATAATATATATATATATATATATATATATATATATATATATATATATATATATATATATATAGATTTGGTTGAATTATTAATTTGCAAGCTCGGTAATTTTTGTTTGAAATTTTAACGATCACCAATATTTAAAATAAATTATATTACTGTGTTAAAATTTTAATAATTAAAGCAAGAAAAAAATTCCGGAAAAATATCTTTTTTATGAAAAATTTAAATTCTGAGCATAATAGATAAAAAGAAAATACTGTACTATTTGTATGGAACTAATAAATATTATGAGTGATAAATATGATTAAAATATTGTTTATTCATTCATAAGATTAAAATATATTTATAACCAACATTTTAATCGTATTTGATAAAAAAAGCACATAAATTTTAATCTTATTTATCACTCATAAGATTTATTAATTCCATACAAATAATAATAATAGTATTAGTAAAAAAAATTGTGACAACATTTAAATATTAAGCATAATAATTTTAAAAAAGATTATCTTATTTTGATAATATTTTAATAATTAAAGAAATAAAAATATTCTTTTGAAAATATATTTTATTTATGGAATTTTTAAATATCAATCATAATTGATAAAAATTCAGTAAGGTGTTCTTAATATGGAATCAATTAATCTTGAACGTTAATTAAATCTTACGGCTGATATCAATAATTCTCATTTCTCATAAAAGATATCAGTTCTCACCGGATACGCTCCCTATATATATATATATATATATATATATATATATATATATATATATATATATATATATATATATATATATATGTATTATATTATATTTAAATTTTTGAAAGGTGATTTTAAAATAAAGTTTAGAATCAACAGTAGGCTTCTCATAAAAAATATTGTTTGTTGTAAGTAGTATAATGAAATGTACTATAACTATTAATATTTTAATTAAAAAAAATCTAAAATTATTTTAGTGACATCATATTAAAAAGATATTTTAAAATTTATCATTTATTGTTTTTATAATTTAAAAATAATTACAATAAAAATAGAAATAGTGTTTCATAAGTTTTATGAAAATAATATATATATATATATATATATATATATATATATATATATATATATATATATATATATATATATTTATATAAATAGTTGTTAATTTTATATATTTTTTATTTGTTAGGATTTAAATTTGTGATTCAAGGAGAAACTCAATATATGATTGTCTTTTGAGAAGTGAAGGATTTTACAAAATATATTTAGTTAATTAAGTATATTTAGTTGGATTAGTTCTTAGAATTTTTACTCCAAAATAATGGAAATATTATTTTATATGGTTTATGAGAATATGCAAGTAATTATTAAGTTAATATATTTTTTTAATTTTATAATAAAATTAATTGAAAAAAAAAATATAAACATTACTTTATAAATTTTATGATAATATGTAAGTTGTATTAGGTTAATATATATTTTGTGTTTTTTTAAGATTTTCGAATTCGTGAATTACTTTATAAGTTTTATGACAATATGTAGATTGTTATTAAGTTAATATATATTTTGTATTTTTCAAGATTCGAACTCGTGACCTCAAATATAAATCTTCATGTGATTTTCATTTTTGAAAATTGAAGATACATTTTAAAAAATGCCACATAAGATAATTCGTGATGTGACAAAAATAATTTAATGTGGCAAATGTGTTAGGAGTCTGTTTTAATATATTTAACATTATAATATATAATAGATATTATTATTTAAAAATAATTTCATTTGGAAAGTAATTATTAAATTGTAGTACAAATAAAATAATATAAATTGGTGGGGTTAAATATATGTTGTTTATTTACAAATATCATTGAAGTAAAAGTAGTTAAAATTGATTAGAAATGACTTAAATACAAACAAAATACCACTAAAAGCTCATGCAGAGGACATGGGTTGCTTCCTCCTGTCGTAATATGAAAAAGAGTTGCTACGAGATTTGCCAAAATACCACTTCTAAGATGTACGAAGATGCACTAATCCAACAATTCCTCCCTATTTATCGACTTTGCTCAGAAAATAGATTGGTTTTGAAATTTTCGGATGAACCAAACTACAAACCTCACATGTAGCAAAGAGATGAAAATACGTCTCAACAAAACCTAAAACTTAAATTGATAGTTTCTATAGATGAATTCTATCTTCAGTGTTATTCTTTTTTTCCAATAAGCAATTGATATAAGAACTCGTACTAGGGGTACAATCCTTACAACAAAGGAACAATATAGAGAGTTAAAACTTAATTATTTATTTTTATTGTTAACTTTAGAGTTAATAATAATATTGTAGGTAAATTTTGCTTTTCATGTATTCTTCTGTGCACGGTCATGTTATTAAATAATTTTTTAAATAATAAAATTGTTTAATTAAATACATATATAATATATATATATATATATATATATATATATATATATATATATATATATATATATATATATATATATATAATATATATATATATATATATATATCATTTAAAAATAAGTCAAAGCTGATTAACATATTTGATGACATAACTATTTAATAATAGAGGTAATAATATTAAAAACAACTGTGAATTGAAAATTTGAAATGATTACCTCAATATATAATAAAATATAAAATAAAATCTTTAATATGTGACAGGTTATATTATATGGCACGATATTGATAACACGACTCTACCGTGTAGGGTATATTTTAATTCATTGTTTAATCAATAATGTAATTCAATTTATTTTATTTAAAGCATGGGGTTGGGTACAATTTTCTCACATCAACCTTTGATTCTTCTTATTTTTGTCTTAGTTTTTCTTCCCAAGAAATGGTGCTATCTGGTAAGCTTATTACTGAACTTGGTATCAAAACACCCGCTGAAAGGTTTTACAAACTATTTGCGGAAGAACTTCACGAAGCACAAGTCCATTGTGAAAGAGTTCATCATACCAAACTGCATGAAGGTGAAGACTGGCATGACACTGAGACAGTTAAACACTGGACTTATGTCATAGGTAATTATATTTCTAGAAGTTAAAGGTACTGCATGTTAGTTAATGTGAACTAGTTTTACACCATCATCCAATAGAATTATAATATTCTGCCGTATCATACCAGTATTTTTAAATTAAAAGTGTAATTTGGTTGGATACATGCCCCTCATTGGTTGATAGTGTAAAAATATATTTTTACTGTCAGTACATGCTACCTTTTCTCATATTTCTTGTTGGATCACGATTTTAACAATTTTGCCACCAAAGAAATTACCGGGTCGAGTCGCGGATCGGTACGCTTTCTTTAAGACGTTTCGCGGTACTGTCAAAATTATGCAAAGCAGCTCTTAATAACCACGACGCCTCCAGGATAAAACAGCCCAGTTCTATACTATACGATTACTACTTGCACGGTAGATAATCGGTCTAGAAATACACCCTCAGATGGTACTAAGACCATTCAAATATGGTATACATACCATCTTAGTATCTGGTATAATGACCAGTCGTAGTAATTTCTCAAACCAAGAGAAATTTCAATAATTCTCTGAAGAGAATCCAAGAAAAAATTATACTTATAATTTCTCAACTCAAACGAGGAGAAATTAACATTATTCTCTAAGGAGAATCCAAGAAAGTACTCGGAAAATTCAACGAGTAGAAAGAAAGGGGGAGAAGTTGGCGCTTCGACAATTCGAAAGACGCAGAGTTATGAGATTGAGGAAGGAAAAACTCAAAATAAGTTTTTTGGTGTGTTTTGAAATGAAACAAGTGACTTCCTTATATAATGAAGTAAATTAGCCAAGATTTCTAATCTAGGCGATGTGGGACTAAGGAATTTTTCCAACTAACATACAATGTGGGACTTGACTTAATGAATTTTTTCAATTCATCTCTCTATATTGGAATATATACATATTATTCCAACAATCCCCCACTTGAATTTAAAAAAGTGTTTTAGAAATAACGTCAAACGTTTCTAAGATTGTGCATAAGCAAAGGTGTCTACGACTTGAACCTTTGCGTAGCAAGTAGGATTCCGATTCAACAAGAGTGACACTATTGTCTTGAACTCTATCTCAGACATCAGACCCGCACACAACCTTTTCTTAAGGTGTATTCTTAATAGCCCGTGCTTTTAATGGCCCTGCACGTGTATCCCGGTTTAGTGAAGGCTCTAGGAATTCTGCCTCGAAATTCCATAGGAACCGGCCTCAGTTCCACAATCACATAGGTGAGTCTATCAAGAGTACTCCTGTAGCCTAGGTACTCCCTCATACAAAGTATAGATCTCATTAAGAGTTTCTATTATCTCATCCTCTTATTACTTCAGGATTCATGCTTCTTTTATTTACTCTAGCATGATCGCTTCATCTTACTCACAACTTGTTATTACCCATTGAACCTATTTCTTGGGATCTCCAGTCATTTAGGTCGGGTTACCATCATGAGCAACTCATTTCTGTATAAGCATTAGTCCCATCTTTTTAGATGTATTATGGACTTTCTCTCTAGCTAATCCTTTCGTCAAAGGATCTGCTAAGTTTTCATCAGTGCGTACATGATCCATTCTTACAGCCCCTTTAGAGATACAATCTCTAAGAGTGTTGTTCTTTCTTCTTATTTGACGTCTTTTACCATTATAATAACGGTTCTCAAATTTTGCAATAGCCGCGGTACTATTGCAGTGGATCAACACAACTGGCATAGGTTTTTCCCATAAGAGAATCTCAGCTAGCAAGCATCTTAACCAAATTGCTTCTTCACTAGCATTTGCTAATGTTATCATTTCAAACTCTATCATGGACTGAGCCAGGATAGTCTGTTTTTTATTTCCAAGATACAACTCCTCCAACTATGTTGAATACATAGCCACTAATAGCTTTAGAATCACCTGACAAGGTATTCTAATCTGCATCACTGTATCCTTCAAGTACAATAGGAACTTTCTGATAATGTAGGCCGAGATCTATGGTCCTTTTAAGGTACCTCATGAATCGCTCAATAGCTTGTCAGTGCTCGTTACTCGGTCTACTCGTAAATATGCATAACAATCTTACGACATATACAATATCGGGTCTAATACAATCAGTGGCATATCTAAGGCTGCCAATGATGCTCGCATACTCTGTTTGTCTTACACTTGCACAAGTGTTCTTAAACAATTTCACACTTGGATCATATGGTGTGCACACAAGTTTACAATCAAAGTATTTATATTTCTTTAAGATCTTCTCCACATAGTATAATTGATCTAAAGAAATTCCTAGCTCGGATCTCGTGATCTTGATCCAAGAATCACACTTGTTTTTCCGAGGTCTTTCATATCAAAATTGTTGCACAATAATGATTTCATAGCATTAACGGCACGAATGTTTGATCTAAATATGAGCATATCGTCTATATATAGACATATGATAGTGCATATGCGATTCTCAGATTTATAATAAACGCATTTGTCACTTTCATTCACTTTGTATCCATTCGATACCATTAAGTTATCAAACTTTTTATGCCATTGCTTAGGAGCTTTCTTTAGTCCATACAGAGACTTATCTAACTTACAGACCTTGTTTTCTTGTCCATGGATCACAAACCCTTCTGGTTGTTCCATATAGATTTCTTCTTCTAAGTCACTGTTTAAAAAAGCAGTTTTAACATCCATTTGGTGTACTATTAAATTATAAATAGCAGCAATTGAAATAAGTACCCTAATGGATGTTATTCTAGTGACTGGAGAAAAGGTATCGCAAAAGTCTACATTTTCTCGTTGTCTAAAACCCTTGGCTACAAGGCGAGCCTTGTATTTATCAATAGTTCCATCAGGTTTTAGTTTCTTTTTCAAAACTCATTTACAACCGATTGGTTTGCAACCAGAACGCAAGTATACTAAGTGCCAGTTTTATTAGATTCTATCTCATTGTTTATAGCTTCTTGCCATAAATATGCATCCATAGATGACAGTGCTTCTTGAAGATTTATTAG
Source organism: Vicia villosa (assembly GCF_029867415.1). Lineage (NCBI taxonomy): Eukaryota > Viridiplantae > Streptophyta > Magnoliopsida > Fabales > Fabaceae > Vicia > Vicia villosa. Next base: position 129,499,239 of record NC_081186.1, on the reverse strand, counting down.
ATCTTCTTCTATATTATAGGATGCATAATCAGGCCCATAATCTTTAGAAACTATCACTCTTTTACTTCTTCGAAGTTCTGTTTCTACATTGTTCCTGCTTTCTGTGCTTCTTATCACAAGAATGTGACTCGATTGAGTGCCCCCACTATTTCTCGATTTGAAGGGAAATTCGTATTCTTAGAAATCATCATCCTTTGATTCTATGATCACTTTTGCATTTAGGTCATAAAACCTATATGCCTTACTGTTTGCTACATATCCAATGAGTACACATTCATATGCTCTACTAGCGAGTTTAACTCGTTTTGGATCCAGAATTCTGCCATAAGCCAGACATTCCCAAGTTCTCAAATAAGACAAGTTTTGTTGTCTTTTCTTTAATATCTCATAAGGAGAGATATTACTCTATGACTTGGGAACTCTATTCAGGACATAACAAACCGTCAATAAAATTTCCCCCACTAGTGAGGTGCAGCACCAGAATTCATCATAATTGCAACAAAAATTCAGTAGAAGTTCTATTCTTTGTTTCTGCTTTACCATTCATTTCAGGGGAATATGGAGCAGTCGTTTCACGTACAATTTCATGTAGTTTATAAAAATTATTAAATAAACTAGAATCATACATATTACCTATCACTACAAATTCTTACTAAATCATTTTCAACTTCTTTACAAAGTTTTTAAACTTATCAATTTCATTCACAAAAATATCATTCTTTGTGATGATGGTGTACAAATCTACCCCAATAAATTGACTAAATCTTTCCGTATTTATAAGATGAAGAAAAAACATAAACATGATTCTTTATAATCTCGGGAGCATACATGACATCCTTCAAGATTGAAGTCTTTTCATAGGTGGACCTTGTTCCACTTCTCCAATATCGACAACATTAGTGGTGTGGACATCTTCCAACAACACTTTCTTATCTTTAGTATTCGTGTATGTTTTAAACGTAACACGATCATAGGAAACACGACGAGAGACGCTTGTGTTTATCCACCAACCATCAGATCCATCAACCATGTTGATTTCAATGATCATATGAATAAATTTTCCATTAGCCAGGTTAACTCGTGCATTACGACTACACCAAGTTCAAGCATTACATGCTACATCTCTTAGCCATATGGCTTAGTTTTCCACAGCTGAAACAAAAGGAAAACAACGTCATTTCTTTGAGGTGGTTGTTGTCTAGTTGGAGCAATTGGAGCCATAGAAGGGTTCCCATTCTTAATTCGGTTCACAATATTGCAGTTCTAATTCTATAATAATTTGCCATATGGCTTTAGAACCAGACCGAATTTATTTTTGTTGTTTAAAGCAACCAAGACTTTTCTATTTAATCATGTCTCTGATATTCTTCTTTAATGAGAATAATCAGTCTCTAAATAAAAAATTATTTTGTTTTCTAACAAAGCATAATTCATAAAAACTTTCAAACTAGGGGCAGTTTGTCAATAATAAGAGAAATTCAAATTGTTCATATAAATACATACCTTTAGTGATTATCTCATGAGCAATTTTTGAAGCTCGTGACTTTGAGTTTCTACGGACCTTTCAACTACCATCGAATACTTCACGTAGCTGCTAAAATCATTCTTCTGTTCTCCAGCTTCTTCAATGTCATACTTGTTTTTCAGAGCCTCTTAAACATATTTTGAAGTATCACAGTTACTGTAATAGTCATACAGATCATTTGTGATTCAATTCAGAATGTTATAATCATTCTTTCTATAAGGCGATTTCTTTCCTAAGCTGTAAATTGTTCGCTTTAATCTGTGCAGCAGATTAAGCTTCAACACTATTACGTGTTCCTTTTGATCCTCAGATTTTTTACCGTTAGTTTGTTCGGTTGATCCAAAAGGAGCAACAAAATGTCCTCGGTCAAAATGTTAGCTATCTTTTTCAACATTAAGAAGAAAATCATTATTTCTTGCCAACATTTGAAGTGACATCTATCAAACATGAACAGTTTGTCAAAGAAAGTATCCGCAGAAGTACCAATAATTTCTTCAGGAGCCATGGCAATTTGAAACGTCTTAAAATTGTTGGATCACGATTTTAACAATTTTGCCACCAAAGAAATTACCGGGTCGAGTCGCGGATCGGTACGCTTTCTTTAAGACGTTTCGCGGTACTGTCAAAATTATGCAAAGCAGCTCTTAATAACCACGACGCCTCCAGGATAAAACAGCCCAGTTCTATACTATACGATTACTACTTGCACGGTAGATAATCGGTCTAGAAATACACCCTCAGATGGTACTAAGACCATTCAAATATGGTATACATACCATCTTAGTATCTGGTATAATGACCAGTCGTAGTAATTTCTCAAACCAAGAGAAATTTCAATAATTCTCTGAAGAGAATCCAAGAAAAAATTATACTTATAATTTCTCAACTCAAACGAGGAGAAATTAACATTATTCTCTAAGGAGAATCCAAGAAAGTACTCGGAAAATTCAACGAGTAGAAAGAAAGGGGGAGAAGTTGGCGCTTCGACAATTCGAAAGACGCAGAGTTATGAGATTGAGGAAGGAAAAACTCAAAATAAGTTTTTTGGTGTGTTTTGAAATGAAACAAGTGACTTCCTTATATAATGAAGTAAATTAGCCAAGATTTCTAATCTAGGCGATGTGGGACTAAGGAATTTTTCCAACTAACATACAATGTGGGACTTGACTTAATGAATTTTTTCAATTCATCTCTCTATATTGGAATATATACATATTATTCCAACATTTCTAACTCAACAAACATGCGTCGAGAATTATATAATTTTATGTATATAGTTTTGTTGTTATTAATTTCCCATGATATCAAAACAGATGGTGAGGTACACACATGCTATGATAATCTTGAAGAAGTTGATGAACAGAACAAAAAGAACACTTGGAATTTATTTGGTGGAGATATTGAGAAACACTATAAGACCTTTAAGCTCACCCTTCAAGTAAGTGATAAGGCTGATGATGGCACTGCTGTTGCTATATGGACGGTTGAATATGAGAAAATCAATGAGGATATTCATCCTCCAAATGGATGGATGGACTATATTAGCCAGTGCACTAGAGATGTTGATGCTCATCTTTACAAAACAAGGGTTGCTCGAAAAGATTAAAGAAAGTAACAAATAAGATGGAGTGGCTTAATGAATGAAGTTGGCTCAAGTGTTCATCTTTATAATTAATCAGTGTGATGTTTGTAATATTGTTGTTGCATATTGGCTTCTGGGTTTGTTACTATGTGTGATCGGTTGAAAAGTGTGACTTAAATTATGTGATGCAGTTCAATAAATCGATATTTCATTGTGTTTTTTCTTTCTTTTTTATACTAGTGTGCAACTCTTTGTCCATTTTATTTTGTTTTTGTTATTACCACTAAGTTGTTTCTAAATTTAAACTACTATTTGGCCAATAACTAAAGAGTTTCTTCATCGTTTCAAATAACCCCAATAACAGATTTGGTCCAACTTTCACACTCTCTCATCATTTTTTTAGAATCTCTCATTTCTCTATAGTATTTTTCCTTATAGTGCTTAAAATGTATTCTTGTGTATAAGTACCGACCATTATTTTAGGTGAGGGTTTAAATATAATTTACCAAGAATGTATATCTCTTGGGTAAAATATCCTTCTGTAAGAAATGGTTTAGTTGCAGGTTACGAGCTAAACACGTAAAAGCTCTAGTTTGTTTTCGGGGATAATATCTTAGGAAGTATTTGTTTTGTTAGTGAGTTTCGCCTGGAAGAAAAGCTCTTTTTTTCTTCGTAAAAATTAGCCATAAAAATCTCCACAGCGTTAGAACTTAGTTTGATGTAAAAGTTTTGTCGGTTCGAGATTAGCCTGGGTTGATTCTTTAGTTCAACACGATTCAAAAGGTCAGTTAGTTCTAAATTAGCTCGTGTTAAATCTCATATCGATTTTTATTTCTCGTGTAAAACCCTGGTTCAATTCAGAGGATAGCCAACATAAAAGTTCCTCTCGGTTTGAGGTCAGCCCATAATAAAACCTTATTCGGGTCAGAGGATAGTCAATATAAACTCTATCTCAATACAGAGGATAGCCAATGTAAAACTCCATCTTATTTCGATATCAGACCGTAGAAAATCATTGTTTGCTTTAGAGTATAACCACTATAAACTATGTTCGTTGTTTGGTTGGAAGTTACTCTTTAAAGTTCATGTCCTTGTAAAAGGAGGTTCACGCGTATATCCTATCGAAAACAGATATTCATTCAGTAAGGGTGTCACACATCTCTCTCATGAAATCTCTTTCTCAAAACCTTTTGAAATAAAGCAGCGGAAAATTCAAAATATATTCAATTGAATGCCTTATAATAATCAAAAATCGGAAGTACTTCAATAATTCTCAAGAAATTTAAAGCAAGAATACAAGCAAAACAAAGTTATTTCATCCCAGTGTTATATATCAAAGCAACACCGCGGAAACTAAAACTCAAAAACGAAATAACATAGAGAAATGGGCCTATGTCAGTCCTTTGAACAAACAACATCTAAGACTCCTCTACCTTAGTATATGCATCATCATCATAACGAGCAACACAACAAAATAAAGGGGGTAAGAAATACATTCTTAATGTTAATGGTGTATGTAAACAGTCAAGATAGTTTAACAACATTCACAATCTCATGAAAATAATTCAACACAATTAGATAATCAGCATTGCAAAGGTAATGCAATGTATTTCTCCTCCAAAATGCATGTGGTAACAATGTTTGGCTGTCAGAGTTATGTTGTTGAGTTATCTGTGTCTCTAGTTTCTCTCTCAACCTGAGACTGTCATTAGTTCCTCTTTGAACCATGATCTCACTGGACCGGAGTTCTACATATCTCTGATATACTTGAATGCATGAATTTCAACAAATAACATTCAACACATGCTAAAAAATGGTTCCTCTCTGAATCCATACCTTTTTCCAATGTAAGGCCATCCCAACACTGTAATTCCTCTTTGAATTACTCAACTTAATAAATTATTTGATTACATTACAATAATTATATAAATAATCACAATTAATCATAAACATGGTAAAATATTATTATTACTCATATAAGTCCATCAACAAGGTAATAAACAATTGCTCGCATGCATATCAACACTAACATCTCAGAGATTTCAAATTTAATTTCCAACAACTCAAAATTGCTCAAAACAACTCTAAAGAGTCAAATGCCCTCAACTCGAACCCTCAACATGTCAAAGTACTCTATACAGATTAAACATATGACTCTAAACTCGTCAAAAGACAACAAAAAGCTACTGAGTCACAAATTGCTCAAAATCCCTCCGAACCGGACCATGAACTATTGAACCACCGCCCGCTGTTGAACCGTCACCTACACTCAGGACACCTTCCATCTGCGCAACCGCGCGTTGCACTTTCGCGGTATGCGCCACGCGAGTGTTGCGGCTGACCTAGGCCTAGCTCCTGAGTCGCGGAGCCCACCTCACGCGCGATCGCGCTGCTCAAGATTGTGCTACATGCGCATTTTGGCATTGCCGACCGCTGGATCACGCTACTAAGTCGCGCGCTCTAGCACTACTAACTACAGCCTCGCACTACTGAGTCGTACATCCGATCTCTTGATGTTAAAGGTTGAAGATGATTATTTTTAGAAGAATCATACACAACACTTTATCAGAGGTCACGAAATCAACACTAAATGAAGTTTTTAATTATGTTTAGATTTTGAGATAACATGTTTGATAAAGAAAGAACACCCAAAATTTTTAAAGATTATGTAAAATATGAATTAATTCATTCTAGAGAAATAAAGACTTATTTGTATATTTATATATGAGTTAGAGATAAGGCACAAAATAGACCATAGATAAATAAATAAATATTTGAATCCAGACTTTTGTTACCATTAAATTGAACAATAACCTGACCGAGTTCCAAAGGAAGGAAAAGCGACTACAAGATTAAACTATCAACCAAAGGGGAACTCAGATAGTGATCTCACCCCATTATGAAATGGTATATCATTTATATAAAACTCAAATAATCTTTGTACTTAAATAAATTTATTAGGGTGTGTTTGGTTCAAATGAGGGGGAGGGGAGGGGAGGGATTTTAATGGAGGGGAGAGAAGGGCAGGGGAGGTGAGGAGATTTTTTTAATCAGATGGGTGTTTGGTTCAAACGAGGGGAGGGGAGGGATTTTAATTAAAAATATGTTTGGTTCAAGAGGGGAGGGGAGGGGTTTTATTAATAATTTACATTTTTATCCTTATTATCTTATATAAGTGATACAATATGATATTCAAATGTGAAAAATCTATACATATTTTTTTGTTAGTAAAATTTCTAATATTGAGTGACTAAAAAGTTATAATTTACTACATAACGTTAAAAAATTGAGTTCACTTAATTCGAATAAAATGTTAAAAAACAAATTAAACTATATGTTGATAACAACTTTGAAATCGTAATGAATTATTTAACACATAAAATAATTTATTATTAAATATAAATGGTTTAAATATTTTAATAAAATAAATAAATAAATTAAAATGAGAAATTTAAAATTTGATATAAAAGAAAATATGATAGGATACATAACAAAATTAGAAAAAAAAATATAAATAAACATATAAGAGTTATAAAAAAATCAAAAAAGTGAAATGATTATGATTTATGATAAGGACAAAAATTTCAAAATAATTTGAAGGTGGAGAATAATTATAATAAGTTGATAGAAGCAATCGAGAAAAATCACACAGAAAAGATCAATAATACAAAAGATAATGAATAATTTTAAAATATTAAAAATTAAACTGAGGATATTATAGTAATTAACATAATTTTTAAAATATTAAAATTGAGATTCCCTTCCCTCCCCTCCAAATCCCTCCGATTTGGAGGAACGCAAAAAGTGTGTTTTGGAGGGGTTTTGCTCCCCTCCCCTTCCCTCCCCTCCCCTCATAAAATTTGAACCAAACACATTTAATTAAAAATATTCCCTCCCCTCCCCTCCCCTCCCCTCCATCTACCCCGAACCAAACATACCCTTAATGATCGATCATATTTACAAGAAAATTATTTGGGGGTTAATGTCAACATAATCAAGAGAGATCTTGGTGAAAAAGAAGTTTCAATGTTTCTAGAATTTGCAAACCCATCCACGTCTATTTATTATTAATTTTATATCAAGTCCTAAATATTTTAGAATAGAAAAACATGTGGTACTTATTTTAATAACACAGAGCAAATCATGGAAGGGGATTGAATATTAAATAGGAGTTTGGATCCCGTCCACTTCCTTATCCTTCCACTAGTAAACAAAATTCCTCCTATTTTTTTTTAATCAATAAAATAATATTAAACGGAGAATTAAGGGTTTTCCAACCCGATTACAAAGGAGAGCGGAAAAGCCCGACAAAAAGAAAAATTACACACCAATTACCCTTACGATAGAAAGAAAAGGGGCTCCTTACTAAAATCGTAAAAAGTATAATTGGGATGGGTAATCTTTCCGCAAAAAGACCATTTCCAAACCAAGAACTTGATGTTCCAAACGGTGTTGTTAATGCTCCAAGCTTCCTTCCGAAAGCGCACTCCATTCCTAAGTAACCAAAAAGACCAAATGGTGGCAAGCCACACCACGTCCAATTTACTATCTTTAACCTTACGAGAACGAAAATACAAGTGCCACTCCAAAAAAATGCGGCAAACACTCGTTTTCCAAAATCCCCCCTTTACCAACCCAAAAAGCTATCTCATTCCAAATCTTTTTACCCACAAAACAACCAAAAAAGTAATGATCCCTATCCTCAGAGACAAGACCACACAAAACGCATTTAGACATATCAATAGGAAAAGTCATACCTCTATACACCAATCCATCAATTGTTGGGAGCCTATCAAGAAAAAGTCTCCACCCAAAAGCCTTAATTTTGAACGGAACCTCCATTCTTCATCATATTCAAATCCGGCTCTAAAAAATTCCCCTCCAACTTTAAACCAAAATCGCCCCAACACCAAACTCCTTCAATCCACCCCCCATACCCGCCACCGACACACCCTTCAATTGAGAATTATCATACAAATCCGGGAATTCCTCTTTCAATGGGATCCCTTCCAACCAATTAGATTCCCAAAACGGCGTATGAAACCCGTTGTTAATAGCAAATTTAACGTTTTCCACCATAGGATCCGTAGGAGAAAAGGACCGAATCTTAACCAAATCTTTCCACCAAAAAGAAGAAGAAGAAGAAGAAGAAGAAGCAACAAAAAGAGAGTGAGGAATGATACTAACCTTGCCATCAACCAACAAAATGGACGATAAATCACCATAACGGGCTTTCAAAACATCAAGCCAAAGAGACTTTCGGCCTTGTAATATTCGCCACCTCCACTTGTTAAGAAGAGAAATATTGAACAAAGCGATATCCTTAACTCCTATTAATTACAAATGCTGATGAAATTATCTAAAAAATTATTATTAATAATTAGGTAAGCTTTTTTTTTTTGTTTTTTCAAATGATCATTTAAAATTTTTATAAATAAAACAAAAATCATTAGAAAGTCATATAGCCTAGTAGAAACTTTATCAATTGGATAAGCTCACCTTTATCCATAGAACTAGACTACTAGTATTTGCATATTTTATCATTATTTTTATATAAGAAATAATCAAATCCTACAAATTGTGTAGGATCACGAAGAAAGTTTCAACATGGTATACCATTATAAGTTTCACATTATTTGTATAAAAAAACATTCAGTTTCAATAATTAGAGGAGACACACACCTGCCACTCTATAAATATTAAATTTTTTGTCTCCTTTGACTAGGGGTGGCAAAACGGGCCCGACCCGCGGGGGAAGTCCGTTTTACCCGCACTTTTTTCGCGGAGCGGAGCAAGGTTTTAGGCCCCCTCTCTTTAATGTGCCCGCCCCGCCTCGCCCCGTTTTTTTGTGGGCTTTTGCGGGCATTTATTTTTTATAGAATTTTACTAATTTTAGGCCTAAAAAGCTGAATGCCCGCGGGGCGGGGCAAGATTTTAGACGCGCACTCTTAAAAAAGTCCGCCCCGCCCCGCCCCGTTTTTTCGCGGGCTTTTGCTGGGCGGGCATGTCCGTGCCACCCCTACCTATGACTATTGAACACAGAACTTAATAATTACAAACAGTGCCATCAATCACTAGGTTATTTACTTCTGTTGTTTTAATTCTTACGTTGAGTATATATATTATAATAATTTTTAAAAACATATTTATTAAAGATTTATTACATATTTAATGTTAATATTTAAACTATTATAACATAAATATTTAAAAAACATTAAATACTATTGATATTTAAAAATGTTAATAATTAAATAAATTTAAATTTTAAATTATTATTTAAAAATAACGTTAATATATTAGTTTAAATTAATTTATTAAATTAATTTAAACTAATTTATTACCTTAGTTTAAAAAACTACAGTATTTTTTAAAACATAACCCATAAAACATGACTAATACTATTTTTTAAAACATACCCTATTAAACATAACTAAAAGTTATAGTATTTCTTAAATTTGTTTATTAATTAATATATTTAACCTAAAAATATTTTTATTTAGTTCAGTTAATACTAATGTTTTTATGTAGTTAAAAATAAACCAAATAAAAACTAAATTAAACTAATTTAAATTAAAACTTAGTTCTCTTTTCTTAATGAAATTCTTGCTTACTAAAAAAAATTTAAATTAAAACTAAATTAAAACTAAATTAATTTAGTTTATATTAATTTTGTTTAATTTAATTTAATTAAGTTTAGTTTAATTTATTTTTTATTTTATAATTTAATTAACTTTAATTTAATTTAGTTTATTTTAATATAATTTAGTTTAGATTTTATAATTTAATTAACGGTAAATTTCAAAATTTTTAAAATACTATAAAAAAGTGTTTCGTTCCAGTTTTAGACTAGATCTATTTCATTTAAATTAATTTCTTAACAATTTTATAATATTACAAATAATGATTACCGATGCTTCAATTTTAAGTATCAAATTGATTATTTGCAACAACTTAACAAGAATTGACATCTACGTTTTTATTGTTTCTCATAAAAAAATTTATAAATTATTATATCAAAATCCTAAGTGGAATTGAATCTAACAGTTGATATAATATTGTGATTTTTTTATAATAATATGCATATGAAATATATTTGTACTGTGCGGGCATTCAATTTTCATACCATTTTCAAACCTTTTGTTACATGCTCTTCAATGGGTTGATTTGAATATTATTCTTTTACTTACATAAAGCGTGAAGAGGAACAATATATTTTTACACATTAAAAATTTTTAAAAATGCAGGTTATGCATAACATTTGATAGCCTGGCGTAATTTATTATAAGCAAAGATAGATGTACTAACAAAGGGTGCTCCATTACACAACCAGAAATAAACCAATTTAATGGAGCATGTAGCCAATTATACCACAAGGACTTTTAACCCCCTTGTTGCTTATGTATTGCATGACCAAGAGATTAGTTTAATGTTTCCTATAATATCATCTATTACACAAGAGATTCCTTTGAATATAGAGTTGTTTCTTGCCAGTCAAATAAACCAAACATTGCAAGTTTATTCTTTTTAATCCTCCCAGTTAAAGCTTTACAGAAGGACTCAAAGTGACTTAACCCCTGCTGCCCATCCAACCCCATCAAGCCCAACCAGAAATAAATATTCCTCCAAATTTTCTGTGAGAAATCACACGAGAAGAAAAGATGGTCTCGGTCTTCATCTATTTCACAGCAAAGAGGACATATCTTATCGGTTTTGTTGTGGATGATGTTCCTCTTCTTCAGTTGATCCTTAGTTGGAAGTCTATTAAGAATTGTTCTCCAACCAAAACTTTTGACTTTTAAGGGAACGTCTGTGAGCCAAAGCAATTTCAAAGCCGATAATAAGTTCAAATCCATAACTTCTTCAAGCTCTTTGTGGCGCGGAAAATTGTAACTACTTTTAACAGAGAACAAACCATCATGATTAGGTCACCATCTATAAGTATCCAATGGTTCAACCGATGGTTTGTATTCTGTTACAAGTTCTAACAGATCAAAAGCTTCCTGTTACAAGTTCTAACAGATCAAAAGCTTCCTCTTGCGTAATGAATCAATACTAATTAAGCAAAAGCACAAACAGTAAACATTATTCATAAGTTATATAATGATTATATGATGTATATAGATATTTATGGATGAATGATATAACATATTTATCGATTACCTATATATATATATATATATATATATATATATATATATATATATATATAGAGAGAGAGAGAGAGAGAGAGAGAGAGAGAGGAGGGTTATATTGACTCCAAGAGTAAGTTATAATAACTTACTCCACATCTTGACCATTAATTCTTTTCAATCTAATGGTTAAAAATAATAAGTCATTAAATGTGGAAAGAGAAAAATATTCCTTATTATTTTTAACCATTAGATTGAAAAAAATTAATGGTCAAGATGTGGAGTAAGTTATTATAACTTACTCTTGGAGTCAATATAACTCTCCTCATATATATATATATATAGTTCGTAACTTTTTCTTGGCTAGATGTACTTATGACCACATTAGAAAACTCTGATACAGACACAGGGTTTCTCAATGCTATGAAAGGCAAATACTCTCTAACCAACTTGAAACATCTGGAACTAGTTGAATATTCTGGAGAAGAAATTCTCAGAATCATTTTTGTTCCTAATAGAGACCCATATCCTTACTCCACTCCTTCTAATCCATTCCTTCTTCAAACCATCATTCTTCCACCTCCTTCTAATGAATTATTACTCAATTCTGAATATGATGCGCTGGATAGACTTCGTAGTGTGGTAGATAATTCTTCTTATGGATTGAGTCTAGAAGAGGCTAATTCCATCTAGAATAACATCAAGCAATGGATGCACTCCAGCGTTTTTTAATTCCAGTTCTTCTGTTTCAAGGAAGTTATCCGGAAGAGAAATGCTGAGATTGTTGCATGCCAACATGCTTCTGCTCCTCCAATGCTCTTTCTTTCGGATCTAGAAGCTCCCACTCCTCAAGAACCTGCCTCTGATCAACGGGATCTCACTATGGCTGAGATTCCTTCTGAGAAGCTAGATGATGATACTCTTACTATGGAGAAGGCACCTGCATGTGGCTCTAGTACTACACATGGAATAAAAATTAATAACCAGAGACAAGGTCTTGGAAACCCCCATCCTAAACAAACCCCAAGATAGCCATGACCCACAAAGGAGAAAAAACAAAAGCCTTTTGAGCTACACCAAGTAGAAAGAAGGCCACCACTTTTACCAATTGAAGGGGAAAAACTCCTAACGCAAAAAGGGCTCCCCTAAACGGAATGGACCAAAGAGGTAAAGATATCAAAAAGTTTAGTCTCTTAAGTTTCAAGGAAGTCTAGAGACTTAGTAATAATAAAATCTATAACCTTACTCTTTTTTATCCTACTACCCAAATCTAGGACATTAAAAGTCCCAATCAACAATGAGCACAACTCCTAGAAAGTCTAGTACACCTTAACTGCCTATCTCTATATTCAAGACCTAGAAATATCTTATCCTCATCACTAAGCATAAAGGTGCACCTCAATTCTTAATTTCTATGAAAAACCTTGTCGCTTTCTTACTATAATGCAAATTGAGAACCCCTAATGATATATGGATAAGACTTCGTTGACAAGAAAGACTAAGAAGAGGAGAAACATCCTGGAATATGGACAAGTTAAGCCACTGAGAACGCAAGCCCTCCTCGGATAAAAACTGGGGAATACTATCTTGTAAGCAAAAAACAAAAGGATTTAGATGATTAGCAATACCTGAGTCCATATAAGGAGTGGATAGGTCATAGAGTCTGAAAGGCTAAGGATCTAGGACCGAGCAAAATCGATAATCAATTTATTTATTATATCTAGTAGAATGAAATAGTGAGAATTTCGTTTGTAAGGTATGTAAGAACCAGATTTGGTTCTAATTCCGACCTTATATTTCGATGATAGCATTACACAATATCTTAGAGAATAATTTAGTACTCTAACGGTTTCGGTCTAGTGTGTAGCTTTTGATAACAAGTTCTAACTCTAAATAAAAGGCGTGTGACATCATCAGGTTCTGAATTCAACACAGTTCAACTCTGGAAGAAACCAGCGTGTTTACGAAGACTCAGTCGAGCTCTAGAATGCTTCTATAGCAACGGTTCTGATGAATGTTAATGATAAAGCTTCTGATTGTAACTCTAATGAAGGTGTTTTTTGGTCCTCCTCTAGCTCTGAGATTTTGTTATCCAAGTTCAGAAGGTTTTGAAGACAAGGTTATGGAAGAACAAGTTCTAAAGATTCTAAAGACAGAAGATTTGATGACCAAACGTTGAAAACTCTAAAGACAAAGTTCTGGATGAAAAAGTTGTGAAGACTTAGGCTCTGATGATTTGAAGACCAAGTGCTGAAGACTCTGAAGACAAGGTTCTGGATGAACAAGCTCTGAAGACTCTGATGCCTTAGGTTCTAAACTTTCAAAAGACCAAGTGTTGAAGACTATGAAGACAAGGTTCCATTTGAACAAGTTCTGAAGACTCTGAAGACTTAGGTTCTGGTAATTCAATATTTTAGTCCTTCTAAACATGCTTCAACATCTACTATCTAAAGCCTCTAAAGATTAGAAGATAAAGATCAAATTTGAATTCACGTGAGGAAACAGTACGTGGTATCTACTCTTCCACTACCTGGATAGGGTGGTGATAGGTCAGTAATACAGTACCATTGTTGCACCCTAAAATTTACCCTATTTTTTCAACCCTAATTGGCTTGTGTTTCACTATGATACACACTCATGCATATCATTTGGTTCTATGTTTATAAGATCAAGGCATCTTTCTAGTTGGTTTTCTTCGAAGCAATAAAAGAAAGAGATTTGGTAGTCAATGCATGGAGGAGGAGATATCCTCAATCTCATTTGGTTCATTAATTCATCAAATGTTTGAAATTTATAAGAGATTGGAAGTTGATCAACATTCTCTTATCTTTTGATACCTGAGCTAGGTTTCTGACTAATTGAGTGTGTGACAAGAAAGAAACTCGAAGTCTCATCTTCATGAGCATCTTCTCAATATACAAAACATATTTGTTCAAAATATTCTCAAGATATCCCAAAGGAGATAGAGTTTTAAAGATGATCATCAATCTCTTATCTTTTTAACTAAGAATTAGGGTTTTGGTCAAAGTCAGCTTATCATTGACTTTTTGAGCAAAACATGATTCCATGGCTCTATATGTGTCTAGGGGTGTAATCGGATCGGTTTGGACCGGTTTTTGGTCAAAAAAAGGTCCGAACCAATAATATCTTCATCGGTTTGGTTTGGTTTGGTTTTTAACATTTTTCAAAAATGGAACCGAACCAAACTAATCGGTTTGGTTTGGTTTGGGTTGGTTTGGTTGATCGGTTTTTAATATTTTTTTCAAACATTATATTCATCAATGTATTTTTTAATATTGTATTTTTCGGTATATTTTATGCTATTATTTTTTAGGGTTAAATATATAAAATCCCCCTGTAATATTAGCGAGATTCGGTTTAGGCCCCTGTAAAAAAAAAATTTTAAAAACTCCCTCGTAATTTCCAGATTCTGTCAAATAAGTCCTCGATTGCCAGATTCCATGAAAGAATCTTTTATTTTGCCTACGTGGCAGTCCACCGTGGCATTATTAAGTTTTTAATTAATTTTTTACATCTACGTGGAATTTTTTTAAATTTTTAATTACATATTATTTTTTTTCTTACAATTAATATTTTTTAAGAATTACTATTTTAATTTTATTAATATTTTTTTATGATAATTTATGAATTATTATCAAAATTTTAAATTGGATCCAAAGCCCAATTAGACTTACATAGTAGCCCAACACCTAAACATTTAAAATGTATTGTGAAAATGAAGTTTATATACACTTTCATTTTATCTTAAACTTTCGATGTGGGACTGTTTCAGCAAATATATAACTCATCAATGCGATCGTTATCACCCAAGCCCCACACATGGCTTCTCCATGTTCATCATCATGGCTTGAATAGGTAGTTGTCGAAGGAATTTACATTCCAGAAATGGCTACTGCAATAGCTTTGTGAACCAAGTATCTTATATTACATTAACACTTATCTTACCACATTAAAAAAGCTTAAGGAGTCCCACCTTGAATTTCTCATACATGCATATTTTGTGTATGCATATTCTATATTCCATTAACCATATATGTACAAACAAGTAACTCATTGAGATCTGAAAGCTTGAAAGCACAGTTTCAGCACCTTGAAAGCTTCATAGCTACAATATGACAATTCCCTATGCATATCCATCCTTCCCCTCCTAATATTTGCACATTCATGGGATCAGAAATGAAAACAATGTTCATGTTTGTTAGCCACGGTGTTTCGAAAATTAAAGTTTCTCCATTTTGTTTTAGTTTTGAGTTTATATAATCATAGATATTTGATATGTTGTATAAGAGACCAGGTAGCATTTCTATCACAGGCCACTTTGCTATAAGTGTGTTTATGTTTAGCTTCCAATAGTGGATTGTAGTGAAAAGAATAATCGCCAAAATAATTTCTACAGCACCAAACAAAGCCATTATGCTTGCTGTAGTTTATTAAACAAACAGAAGAAAAAATATTGAAAATGGATGAAACGACGGTGATGGCATGACAAGGTATGGTGGCTGTGAGTAAATGAGTTCCAAAGTTTCATGGATCATCACCAACAAATTGTCAAATATGTTCCTACAACCTCTGCTATAACTGTATCATCACCAACAAATAAACATAGACAGTTGGGCACCAAAAGTTCATGAAGGGACAAAATAGTTTCTCATGGTGTGTGGATAAGAGAGTGACTCATCTTGACATGTATATATTCTCATCATAATTTAACATTCTACTCTTTTATCTTTTATGTAATCATAACTATTTAATTAATGTCATGATACCAACTCAATAATTTGCCACACACACCTACCCTTCTATCTCTCTGGCTTTTTAGTATATACACTTCACGTTCTTTATCAAATCACTCATGTACAAACAGTAGAGAACTGATTGAGTTGTTAGCAGGAGTTAGTTTTGGACTAGCAAAGATGATTAATGGTGTAATTGAATGGAAGATGATATTCTGGGAGTCCCACATCGACATTTTGAAAAAAAATTCAAGAGTTTATAAATGAGTGTATCACTACTAATTCTAATTCAATGTAAATTGGGCTGCTAGTTAAAATAACATGGTTCCAGGCCCAATTGTATAATTTTAATAATTAATATATAAATTAATTAATTACATTATTAAAAAAATTATTTAACGAAATAAAAAGTTACATAATTAAAAAAAACACGTGGATTTTTATAATTAATTAAAAAATATAAAAAATTCCACTTAGACTGCCACGTCACAAATAAAATGGAATCTAAAGTCAAATAGTGTGCACGGGGGCTATATTGAGAGAATCTGAATATTACAAGGAATTTCTTACAAAAAAAACTTTACCAGGGGCTAAAATCAAATTTCGCTAACATTACAGGGGGGGTTTGTATATTTAACCCTATTTTTTAAAATAATACATTTCATGTCATTTATTTCATGCTCTAATTTTTCAAAAACTTACAAGTTGTGCTTAATTCATATATGAAACAATGACATACTTTCATTGAATAATGAAATAAATTCACTATAAAAGTTGAATCTTGACATCGGAATGTTGGAAATAGATTTGAAAGTTTAACAAATAGAACACAGAAAAACACACATCAATTAACATGTTTCCGCCTTAAATACACAAAAAAACTATTGTGTAACAAGACTAGAAGGAGTTTTGTTGAAGAAGAAATCAGAAGGGTAAAAACAAATATGAAAATTAACGAAGAGAATTTGAACTCGAAGAAGGATACCATGACATATCATAGTGGCAATAGTGAGAGCAACATTTGAGATAGACAACTAGAGAAGTAGTTTAGTGAAAACAAATTTTTGTGACTTATGATTTTTACTTTATATGTTTTGGAGTTTAGTTCTAAATGCGTGTTTTACTTAAAGGAAGAAAGTAAAAACAAAGATGGAGAATGGTTGGAAAGGTACAAAATTTGAGCTTAATGAAGGGTGGAATAAAGAATTTAGAGCGTAATTATTTCTATTGGTTCGGTTCATCGGTTTGGCGGTTCCTAAAAACTAAAACCGAGAACCGAACCAAACCACATCGGTTTTTATTGGTTCGGTTCGGTTTTAAAACCAAACCATAAACAATCGGTTTTATTTCGATTTGGTTTGGTTTGGATTGTCGGTTTAATTGATTTTTTTTGATCCGCTTACACCCCTATATGTGTCCCAAAGAATCTATGTGTGAAGTATTGGCCATTCAATTTAGTCTGAAGAAGTTCAATTGATCAGATGACAAGAGGAATTAATTGCATAGGGAAGAGTCAATTGTGCAGCCAAAAAGCAACTCCTGGTCTTTTATTGTCAATTTTGGGTCATACAAGTCAAATGTGGTCAATGGTTGAGATTTGTCCAAGAAAAATCAAGAATTGATCAAAGTTGTCAAACTTGGAAATTTAGGCTTTATAAAGACATACAATTTTTGGAAAGTTCTAACACTTAGAAATTTTTTGAAGTTTGAAATCAGCTTTGATCATGTGACTTTCCAAGCTTTTTAAGGTGCCTTAGAGGATTCTTCTCAAGTTGATTCCAACAAGGAAGTTGCTCTCTTATATTTCTTCTTTCCAATGACATAAGAGTGAATCATTTGGAGTTTTATGGAGCAAGTTATGGTCATTCAAAATTGGCAACTTGAAGTTGTAAATTTTTCCATACTTATTTTCTCAAAGTTTTCAAAACAGCATAAACTACCTACTTCAAGAGTGATTTGTACAATGATATAAGCTTTGTTTCAAGACAACTTCAACATCAACTTTATTCTCTTCCATTTACTGTTTACCTTGGCACAAATTTCAAATCAAATGGTGCATTATGGATTAAGATATGCATGCTTGAAGGTAGTATCATGAACACAAAGTATGGATAGTTTGCATGGTGAGCATTTGGTGAGAAGTTGAATCTTTGCGCAAAAGTTGCAGCATGGTGTGTCTCCACTCATTTGTTTGCTCAACAACAACCATAAAACGCATCACGTTATAACAACAAAAGCTCAGTCTCATTTTCCCTTTTTTAAACTCAACCACGGTTAGCTTTTGAACCAAGCCAAAACCCTAGTATATAAACCTTTTCCATTCAGAACCACCACACATTCACGTTCACTCTCCTTTTCTCTCCTCACAAATCACTCAAAGAAAACCTCAAAATCTCTCTCTCCTTTCAAGAACCACCTCCTTGAATTTGAAAATTTTCTCAAGATCTCTCTGTATTAGTTTTCTGGCTTAAGGTTTATTGAAGATCATTGACTAATAATAAAGGGTTTCTCTCTTCATTTTCAAGCAAAAAACAAGAGGGAAGTGGACCTTTCTTCCACTTGGTAACCTTCCTTACATCTCATCTTTTTCATTTTAGATTTACAAATGCCATAGGATTGTTCTCACACATACAACATATTTCCTAGTCATTATTATTTTCTTTATTTAGTTATTTTTAGTTTTTTGTAACTGTCCTTCTAATATTAAGGACTTATTGTCAATTACTTTGTAGATATATAGTTTTTCCTTTGGATTCAATAATACACAAGCAGTATTTTTCATTATAGAAATAAATAGGTATCACTTGATATGGTATCAGAGCTAAAAATATCTCTTTTCATTTTTCTCATCTCTTTTCTACGTGGCTTTTTTCTCATTTGCCACCTACAGATTTCTCTATCATCTCTCTTGTAATCAAATAGGTAAAACTTTGTTTTTTTTTCTTCATTTCTACATCTTCTTTCTGTTTCTTGCTTTCTCCTCTCTCTTTTCCTCGCTCCACAAATCTCAGAAATACTTTAAAATCATCACCATTCTTGAAGAATCTTCACCAAAAGCTTGCTTTTTTAACGATTCCTTTGCGTTTTTTCACTATCCTCCATTTTTACCACACAAAGAAACCCTAATTCCCAAATCCCTTTCCATGGCGGAACAAGCTTATGCCGATTTCGCTACCAATCCATCTAACCCCTACTACATCTATCCTAATGAAAACCCTACCTTAATCCTCGTTTCTCCTCCTCTTGACAACAAGAATTACTTATCTTGGGCCCGATCCATGAAGGTTGTAACACCCTATTCCCCATCGCTATTTTAATCAATAAAATAAATCAGAGTAATTCAGAATTTTAGTACAACACATCAAAAATAGGATGCTACTTCGTCATCAACATTTAAAAACACACATGCTTAGTTTATAAAACATGGATACATAACACACTTCAGATGAACCGACAATATCATCGTTATAATCCTTTC
This sequence comes from Vicia villosa, assembly GCF_029867415.1. Classification (NCBI taxonomy): domain Eukaryota; kingdom Viridiplantae; phylum Streptophyta; class Magnoliopsida; order Fabales; family Fabaceae; genus Vicia; species Vicia villosa. The sequence goes on along the minus strand of NC_081186.1, from coordinate 129,479,771 downwards.
AAAAAAAATCAACTTCTTATTATTGCAGCGGAAAATAAAACATAAAAATTCAGCAACATCGTTAATCATAAAAAATTCCAACAGTTATTTAAATAAAAGAGAGTCACACTACTCTCAAAATCTTCAACATAAACAACAATTCAACAATAAAAAACAATTAGGCATTCATCCCTCCCTGGTGTTACATATCAGAGCATGACACCGACTCGACACGACGTCTAACCTTTTCTATTGTAGATCACCTGCACGTTACCCACGTAGAGGTAACATTCAAACAGAAGGGGTGAGATATCAACAAAAATATAATAAAGGGCATAATTATAAGTATATGACAGATACATCAAGTTAGTTTCTATGTTCAACAATCTATAGCCATGCTTCATAAGTGATTACAAAAACATCCATAACATCATCATCATTCATCATAGACACACATTGGTTAGATAATACAACCTCATCATCACATTATCAAACAACTCAAAATACAATGCAATGTAGGAGACAAAAACACCACAATATCCTCATGCAACTACCGAACAACGGTATTCAACACAATGCCACATAAGGCTATCAACATCAATATCATCATAAAACATCATATATGAGGCAGCCACACTGCTCATGCATCATCATCGTAAACACACGGTACTTCGTATTAAAACACATACAACATCATTATGAATATTGAATTTCTTCCCTTAAACTACTAAACTACTATTATAGAAATGGTTATCAAATGGTAGAAAATGTTTTTATCTACGGGTGGCTCGAAATGGCGCGTCAAACGGACACCCGAGTCAAAAGTTATGCTTCTTTGAAGTTTTAAAAAAAATATTTATTTTCACTCAGAGGAACCTGGTTCCTCCAAACTGGGAACCGGTTCCCATATTTAAAAAAAAAAGATATTTACGCAACAGAAGGTTTGGAACCTGGTTCCTCCAAACTGGGAACCGGTTCCCATGTCCAAATTTTAAATTTTCACGGTACCGAGGGTCTGGCAACTCGGTTCCTCCAAACTGGGAACCGGTTCCCGCTGCAGCAGTTTCAACAAAACTCTATTTTTGGCTGCTACAAATTTCCCCCATCAAAACCTTAAAACCCCTATTTTCCCACACAAAAATGATAAAGTCTTATGGCGTTTTCAGGTAATCATCAATAACATACACCAATTACATCAAAATAAACAACATAATCACATCAATTGCACACAATTTCCATCAAATATGAACAACTCTACATATTTTCTACCCCTAAACCTAACATGAGATCATCAATTTACCTACAGTTATATCCCTTATTAGATAATCGGAACCCCACCCTTACCTTAAGTTTCTGATTCCTTAAGATTTACCGCACTATGCTCTTATTCCCACTATGATCGCTTCCTCTTCTCTCTTTCTCTACTTCGCTTCTCTCGTTTGCACAAAATAATACGATCTAACTTCTAATTCCCTTGATATGACCACTTAACTCCTTGGATCCCGAAATCAATATTCCAACTTCGCCCATCTTATTAAATTAATTAATAAAATACTAATAATTATAATATTCTACTAATAATTAGAATTATAGTATTACTACTAATTCTTTCACTACACCCCTCATTTTCTACATCTTTAATTATGCACCCTTAAACTTCAATTCTTCTATCTCTTCATATTACTACATTCTTCGCTAAACACATCGCTAAATCGCATCACATCATTATAAAAATAATTAAAAATAATCTAAATTAAAACGGGGGGTTACAAAGGTGGCCCTCATCTCCAAGAACAAGTTGCGTTTTATTGATGGCACTTTTCAAAAACCTGCCTCCAACAGCATTATCCATGATCTATGGGTTCGTTGCAATAACCTTGTGCTTTCTTGGATTCAACGCGTTGTCTCTGAAAATATTGCACAATCAATTCTCTGGTTCGACAATGCATCCAAAGTTTGGGCTAATTTGCGAAATCGATTCTCTGAAGGTGACATTTTTCGTCTCTCTGATCTTCAAGACAATCTTGTTCATCTTCAACAAGGATCGCTCGATGTTTACACCTACTTCACTCATCTGACCTTAATTTGAGAACAAATCAACACTTAATGACCTACCAAATATTGCACCTGCGCCATTCCATGCACCTGCGGCGCCGTCACTGACCTTCGTAAGTTCCGTGATCAAGACAAGGTACTCAAATTTCTAAAAGGTCTTAATGATCAATTTTCCCATGTTCGTTCTCAAATTATGATGATTGAACCTTTACCTAGCCTTGACAAAACCTTCTCTCTCGTCCTTGGCCAAGAAAAACAACTTACTCTACCCTCTTCCACACTCTTTGTTCCTGAGAATCAAACCCTTGCCTCCAATCTTCAACCGCAACATAACACTAATGGCATTGGTCGTAGTTCTCAACCGTCTTTTTTCCGAGGCAGAGGTCGCTCTCAAAACTACGGTGGTCGTGGTACCAATCCACCATCCACTCGCATTTTCACCCACTGTGGCCGCACAAATCACACCATCAAGAGTTGCTTTGTTAAACACGGTTATCCTCCTGGTTTCCAACACCGCCCGAAAAACCGCTCTGTTCATTCGACTATTGGAGAAGCTTCTTCGACCATTCCCTCCACCACAACTGATACCTCTAATCTCAACATTCAAGAGCAATACAATCAACTCTTGACTCTTCTTCAACAACATCTCACCGCCAACACTGCTCCTCCTACTCCGGCTCAGACCTCCGATGTCCACTGTATCTTTTCTTCCAATGGTAATGTCAATGCAATTACTACAGCTATGGGTAAGAATCTAATTCCTTTGATACTTGATACTGGTGCCACGCACCATGTAACTTATTCGTTATCCAATTTTTCTAATTATAAAACCATTGCTCCTTTTATCCTAAAAATGCCTAATGGGCAAACTATGTTAGAACAAGATTTGTTCTGATCAATTATCTTAGTTTTGATGATAACAATAATATGAAATTTGCTTAAGATAATATGGTACTCTAATCCAATGCAATTTCCTTTTCAGGAAATATATAAAGAGTATGCATAATTCAGCGCTCAGAAGCTTTGTCTCAAGGGTTCAGCATGCAACATCAGAACATGGTCTGGCAAGACATCAGAAGATGGTCGAAGCAGAATCAGAACATGGGTCTATGGAAGCATCAGAAGAACATGAGATCAGAAGCACTGAAGTTCTGATGGTATCACGCTCAGAAGCACTTCAAGGTCAGAAGATCAGAAGATGCTATGCACCAAGCTGTTTGACTCTGATGATATTCAAACGTTGTATTCACAAACATCAGATCAGAAGGAAGTACAAGTGGCAAGCTACGCTGACTGACAAAAGGAACGTTAAAAGCTATAATAGGCAACGTCAGTAGACACAGCGTGAACAAGGCTCGAGGTAGTTGACAAAAGCGTATAACATTAAATGCGATGCTGTACGGAACACGCAAAGCATTAAATGCACTCAACGGTCATCTTCTCCAACGCCTATAAATATGAAGTTCTGATGAGAAGCAAGGTTAACGATTCTGCACAAAACAACTCATATTAACTTGCTGAAACTCTGTTCTATTCAAAGCTCAGAATCTTCATCTTCATCAAAGCTCACTACATTGCTGTTGTAATATATTAGTGAGATTAAGCTTAAACGTTAAGAGAAATATCACAGTTTGTGATTATAGCTTTTAAGAAGCAATTGTAATACTCTTAGAATTGATTACATTAAGTTGTAAGGAACTAGAGTGATCGTGTGGATCAGAATACTCTAGGAAGTCTTAGAGGTTATCTAAGCAGGTTGTAACTAGAGTGATCGTGTGGATCAGAATACTCTAGAAAAGTCTTAGAGGGTATCTAAGCAGTTGTTCCTGGAGTGATCAGTGTGTGATCAGAAGACTCTGGAAGACTTAGTTGCTGACTAAGTGGAGAACCATTGTAATCCGTGCGATTAGTGGATTAAATCCTCAGTTGAGGTAAATCATCTCTGCGGGGGTGGACTGGAGTAGTTTAGTTAACAACGAACCAGGATAAAAATAACTGTGCAATTTATTTTTATCTGTCAAGTTTTTAAAGCTACACTTATTCAAACCCCCCCTTTCTAAGTGTTTTTCTATCCTTCAATTGGCATCAGAGCGCCGGTTCTAAGGTGCAAGCACTTAACCGTGTTTAGAAAAGATTCAGGAAGAGAAAAACGCTTCAGTAAAAGATGGCTGATGAAACTGCAAAGTCTACACCTGCATCTACATCTGGCTCTGCTGAGCAACACAACGGTAACAATGGTTATACTAGACCGCCGGTATTTGATGGTGAAAACTTTGAATACTGGAAAGATAAACTGGAAAGTTACTTTCTTGGTCTAGATGGTGATCTATGGGATCTTCTGATGGATGGTTACAAACATCCAGTAAATGCCAGTGGCGTAAAGCTGACAAGGCAAGAAATGAGTGATGATCAGAAGAGGCTTTTCAGGAATCATCATAAATGCAGAACTGTTTTGCTGAATGCTATCTCTCATGCTGAGTATGAGAAGATATCTAACAGGGAAACGGCCTATGACATATATGAGTCCTTGAAAATGACTCATGAAGGAAATGCTCAAGTCAAGGAGACTAAAGCTCTCGCTTTAATCCAGAAGTATGAAGCCTTCAAGATGGAGGATGATGAAGACATTGAAAAGATGTTTTCAAGATTTCAAACTCTTACTGCTGGATTGAGAGTTCTTGACAAGGGATACACCAAGGCTGATCATGTAAAGAAGATCATCAGAAGCTTACCCAGAAGATGGGGTCCTATGGTGACTGCATTCAAGATTGCAAAGAATCTGAATGAAGTTTCTCTGGAAGAGCTTATCAGTGCCTTGAGAAGCCATGAAATAGAGCTGGACGCAAATGAGCCTCAAAAGAAAGGTAAGTCTATTGCATTAAAATCCAATATCAAGAAATGCACTAACGCTTTTCAGGCTAGAGAAGAAGATCCTGAAGAATCAGAATCTGAAGAAGAAGATGAACTGTCCTTGATCTCCAGAAGGCTAAATCAACTCTGGAAGACCAAGCAAAGGAAGTTCAGAGGCGTCAGAAGTTCAAAGAAATTTGAACGTGGAGAATCTTCTGATGACAGAAGATTTGACAAGAAGAAGGTCATGTGCTATGAATGCAATGAGCCTGGACACTTCAAGAATGAATGTCCAAAACTTCAGAAGGAAAATCCCAAGAAGAAGTTTCATAAGAAGAGAGGTCTTATGGCAACCTGGGATGAGTCAGAAGATGATTCAGACTCTGAAGATGAGCAGGCTAACTGTGCGCTGATGGCGACAGAAGATGACGGATCAGAATCTACGTCAGAATCAGATTCTGAAGAGGTATTTTCTGAACTTACTAGAGATGAGTTAGTTTCCGGTCTAACAGAACTTCTGGAATTCAAGTCTCAGATTAGTCTCAAATACAAAAAGCTGAAAAAGCTATTTGAATTTGAAACAAAGAAGCTTGAGTTGGAGAATTCTGAATTAAAAGAAAAACTTTTAAAATTATCCAATAATGTTGGATCTTCTTCTGATTCAGAAAAATCCACTCCTAGTCTAAACCATATTCTGAAAGAATATGATTTAAGTTTCAGGAAGTTCTTATCTAGAAGTATTGGCAGAAGTCAGCTAGCTTCTATGATATATGCTGTGTCTGGAAACAAAAGAGTCGGCATTGGTTTTGAGGGTGAAACCCCATACAAACTTGAACCTGTTGATGAAATGAAATTCACATACAAGCCATTGTATGATCAGTTCAAGTATGGCCACTCCCATGATATTAAGCACACTTCACATGCTCAAAGTTTTCACATAACACACACCAAAAAGCATGTGACACAACCAAGGAAATATCATGAAACTCACATTAAAAATTATCATGCTGTTCCTCCTATTGCTTACAATGTTAAACCCAAGTTCAATCAGAACTTGAGAAAATCTAACTAGAAAGGACCCAAGAAAATGTGGGTACCTAAGGATAAGATCATTCCTATTGCAGATATCCTTGGCTGCAAAAAGGACAAAGCACAACATGTCATGGTACCTGGACTCTGGATGCTCACGACACATGACAGGAAGAAGGTCTATGTTCCAAGACCTGGTGCTTAAGTCTGGAGGAGAAGTCAAGTTTGGAGGAGATCAGAAGGGCAAGATAATTGGCTCTGGAACTATAAAGTCTGGTAACTCTCCTTCCATTTCTAATGTACTTCTTGTAGAAGGATTAACACATAACCTCTTATCTATCAGTCAATTGAGTGACAATGGTTATGATATAATCTTTAATCAAAAGTCTTGCAAGGCTGTAAATCAGAAGGATGGCTCAATCCTATTTACAGGCAAGAGGAAGAACAACATTTATAAGACAGATCTGCAAGATCTTATGAGTCAGAAGGTGACTTGTCTTATGTCTGTTTCTGAAGAGCAGTGGGTCTGGCACAGAAGATTAGGTCATGCTAGTTTGAGAAAGATTTCTCAGATTAACAAACTGGATCTTGTCAGAGGACTCCCTAATCTGAAATTCAAATCAGATGCTCTTTGTGAAGCATGTCAGAAGGGCAAGTTCTCCAAACCTGCATTCAAGTCCAAGAATGTTGTTTCTACCTCAAGGCCATTAGAACTCTTGCACATTGATCTGTTTGGCCCAGTCAAAACAGCATCTGTCAGAGGGAAGAAATATGGATTAGTCATCGTAGATGATTATAGCCGCTGGACGTGGGTAAAATTCTTGAAACACAAGGATGAGTCTCATTCAGTGTTCTTTGATTTCTGCATTCAGATTCAATCTGAAAAAGAGTGTAAAATCATAAAGGTCAGAAGTGATCATGGTGGTGAATTTGAGAACAGATCCTTTGAAGAATTCTTCAAAGAAAATGGTATTGCCCATGATTTCTCTTGTCCTAGAACTCCACAGCAAAATGGAGTTGTAGAACGAAAGAATAGGACTCTGCAAGAAATGGCCAGAACCATGATCAATGAAACCAATATGGCTAAGCATTTCTGGGCAGAAGCAATAAACACTGCATGCTATATTCAGAATAGAATCTCTATCAGACCTATTCTAAATAAGACTCCTTATGAATTGTGGAAGAATAAAAAGCCCAACATTTCATATTTCCATCCTTTTGGATGTGTATGCTTTATTCTGAACACTAAAGATCATCTTGGTAAGTTTGATTCCAAAGCACAAAAATGTTTCCTTCTTGGATATTCTGAACGCTCAAAAGGCTACAGAGTATACAATACTGAAACATTGATTGTGGAAGAATCAATCAATATCAGGTTTGATGATAAGCTTGGTTCTGAAAAACCAAAGCAGTTTGATAATTTTGCAGATTGTGATATTGATATATCAGAAGTTGTTGAGCCAAGAAGCAACGCATCAGAAGCAGAGCTTCTCAGAAGCAAAGAATCTGAAGATCAAGTATCTGCTTCTCTGGAGAATCTAAGCATTTCTGAAGAACCATCTGTCAGAAGATCATCCAGACTCATCTCTGGTCATTCAGAAGATGTCATTCTTGGAAAGAAGGATGATCCAATCAGAACAAGAGCATTCCTTAAGAACAATGCAGACTGTCAATTAGGTCTTGTATCTTTGATCGAGCCAACTTCTGTTGATCATGCTCTAGAAGATCCAGACTGGATAATTGCTATGCAAGAAGAACTGAATCAGTTTACAAGGAATGATGTTTGGGATCTTGTTCCTAGACCAGATGGATTCAATATAATCGGTACAAAATGGGTCTTCAGAAACAAGCTCAGTGAGAAAGGTGAAGTGGTAAGGAACAAAGCCAGACTGGTGGCTCAGGGTTATAGTCAGCAAGAAGGGATTGACTATACAGAAACCTTTGCACCAGTGGCCAGGTTAGAATCTATTCGTCTATTAATTTCATTTGCCACTCAACATAACATCACTCTCTATCAGATGGATGTTAAGAGTGCCTTCTTAAATGGTTATATAGATGAAGAAGTTTATGTCCATCAACCTCCTGGTTTTGAAGACTCTATGTCTCCTAATCATGTTTTTAAACTAAAGAAATCGTTGTATGGATTGAAACAAGCTCCCAGAGCTTGGTATGAACGCTTAAGTTCTTTCCTTCTGGATAATGGTTTCACTAGAGGAAAAGTGGACACTACTCTCTTTTGTAAAACCTTTAAAAGGGATATTTTAATTTGTCAAATATATGTAGATGATATTATTTTTGGAACATCTAATGCTACACTTGGAAAGGAGTTTGCTGAGTCTATGCAGGCTGAGTTTGAAATGAGCATGATGGGAGAACTCAAGTATTTCCTTGGAATACAAATAAATCAAACATCAGAAGGAACGTATGTTCACCAAACCAAGTATGTGAAGGAACTTCTGAAGAAGTTTAATCTTCTAGACTGCAAAGAAGCCAAAACTCCTATGCATCCAACATGCATCCTAGGTAAGGATGAGGTAAGTAAGAAGGTAGATCAGAAGTTATACAGAGGTATGATTGGATCTCTTCTATATTTGACTGCTTCTAGACCTGACATTCTGTTCAGTGTTTGTTTGTGTGCTAGATTCCAATCAGATCCTAGAGAATCTCATTTAACTGCTGTTAAGAGAATTCTAAGGTATCTGAAAGGTACTACTAATGTTGGCTTAGTTTACAGAAAATCTAAAGAATACAACTTAGTAGGATTCTGCGATGCTGACTATGCTGGAGACAGAATTGAAAGAAAGAGTACTTCAGGAAGTTGCCAATTTCTTGGAAGTCATTTGATCTCCTGGTATAGCAAGAAGCAAGCAACTATTGCCCTATCAACAACAGAAGCAGAATATGTCGCTGCTGCTGGTTGCAGTACACAGATGCTCTGGATGAAGAGTCAGTTAGAAGATTATCAGATATATGAGAGTAACATTCCTATATTCTGTGATAATACTTCTGCTATATGTTTATCTAAGAATCCTATTCTTCATTCAAAGGCTAAACATATTGAGATTAAACATCATTTCATAAGGGACTATGTTCAGAAGGGTGTTATATCTTTAAACTTTGTTGATACAGACCATCAATGGGCTGATATCTTTACAAAACCCCTGGCTGAAGATAGGTTTAAGTTCATTCTGAAGAATATCAGTATGGATTTATGCCCAGAATGAGAAGATGAGAAGTTCTTACGTATGAGTATCTTCTGAAATGAATGTGGATTTTTTTTAAAATCAGAAGTTCTGATTGAAATCTTTTAGAAATTATGATTGAAATCTTTTAGAAATTATGATTCGGTTATTACTAACGTTTCATTGTCTAAGTTGATTCAGAACCTCTTTTAAAGCAAAACAGCTGTAACGTTTTATCTCGGGATGGTAAACCTGTCGTTACTGTTCATGGATAAGCGCGCGTGCAGTTGAAGGGACGCCGACCATAGGTAACTGTGCTAGTCACCTCATTTGTCTTTATTATCTCTCCTCATGTCACGTAACATTAAATGCTATCCATCATTTGTTTCATTTTCTTTTAAATACTCTTCAAACGCTTCTCCTTCCCTCCTATATTTTCTCTATTACACTCTGTCTTTGTTTTCCTTCTCTATCTTTTTGCATTCATATCAAACCCTAGCTGTTCATTATCTGCAAATCCATCATGAACTCTTCATCAAGCCCAGGAAACCATGAAAATGATCAAAACAAAAAGAGAAAAGCTGTTGAAACATCTTCTTCCAAACCCAAAAAGATAAAGATCACCTATGACCCTCTCAAGGTGAATCCATTCGAAGCAAAGTTATCTGGAAACTATTCTAGACGTGTGTTTCAACCCCCTGGTGAAAGCCCTCCATCATCTCCATCTTCTTCCTCATCTTTTTACCTTCAAGACTCAACTTCCTCCTCATCTAACCTTTCCTCTCCCTCAACCCATTCCAAAGAAATCTCTTCATTTTCACCTGCTGAGAATGTTGTCTCTGATAAAGATTGTGGAAGATCTGCATCAGAACCAAGTCTCCCTGACCCCTCGCCTGGAAGCCCAAGAAGCAGTCAATGATGCGTTTCACTCCTTCATGGCAAGGAAAACTGCAACTAATGACAGGGTTCAAGACATGCTGGCACAGATTTTGTCTTAGCTAGGGTCTTAGTCTTTGGTCTTAGTAGTTTTCTTTCCTTGTTGCATCTGCTTGTTAAACATCTTCTCATGTAATATCTTTTGATTATCAATGAAAAGTTTCTTTGTTTTTACATTCCAGTGATTTTATTTGTCGTTTTATTCATCTGAATCTTTTGAAATATTCTTTTTGATGTTATGACAAAAAGGGGGAGAAGATAAATGATAAATGATTTGATTAATCTATCAGTTGCTGGGTAAAGCTCCCACACATTTTCTAACAAGAACTGCAAGTTCTATATGGTTTAAGTGTTTTGCAGGTATAAAGAAGTGAAGAGAATCTTCAAAGCAAACACAAGAAGCAAAACCATAAGAAGTGTTATTCTGTAAAAAGAATAAGCAAATGGAAACTGAAGCAAGCTGAGTGCTGTCAAGCTTCAGAAATCAGAAGCAAGAAAGAAGAAGAAATCAGAAGCACTGATAATAGAATTTGATCCATATTTGTCTATTTGCTCTGACAAAATTCTATTTGCTCTGATATATTATTTTAGCCTATATGGCTCTGATACATATCATGTGTTCTAATATACATTTTATGTTCTGACTCGTTCATGCTGACTTTTGTCGTTTAGTTTTTGTTCTGTAACATTTCAGGATGTAGAGATGCTCTGATGATGCTCTGGTACATTCAACAATGTTCTGATACAAATCTAGCATGAAGTGATGTTGGTAGAAATTCAAAGCTCTGAAGCTATCCGAGGGAAGCAGAAATCAGAAGCTGTGAATGTTCTAAAGATCCAGAAAACTCAAGTTCTGAAGCTGTCCTAAATGGAAGCAGAAATCAGAAGCTGTGAATGTTCTGAAGATCAAAGAAATTCAAGGTCTGAAGCTGTCCTAAATGGAAGCAGAAATCAGAAGCTGTGAATGTTCTGAAGATCAAAGAAATTCAAGTTCTGAAGCTGTCCTAGATGGAAGCAGGAATCAGAAGCTGTGAGTGTTCTAGGGATCTAAAGAAATTCTAGTTCTGAAGCTGTCCAATGGAAGCAGAAGTCAGAAGCTATGAATTCTCTGAAGACAGAAGCTTATGTGATCGTCTCTACCGAAATAATCAGGGAAGTCTTTTATTAAAGTTCTTCGAGTATTTATTTCAGGGGGAGATTATTTATCTCAGGGGGAGATTGTTAATCTCAGGGGGAGACATATTCATATGCTTATGCTATAGCTGTGTAATTTGTCTTTTGCCGTCTGCTCTTTCTGATTGCAAATTCATATCATTTATATATGTTTTTGTCATCATCAAAAAGGGGGAGATTGTTAGAACAAGATTTGTTCTGATCAATTATCTTAGTTTTGATGATAACAATAATATGAAATTTGCTTAAGATAATATGGTACTCTAATCCAATGCAATTTCCTTTTCAGGAAATATATAAAGAGTATGCATAATTCAGCGCTCAGAAGCTTTGTCTCAAGGGTTCAGCATGCAACATCAGAACATGGTCTGGCAAGACATCAGAAGATGGTCGAAGCAGAATCAGAACATGGGTCTATGGAAGCATCAGAAGAACATGAGATCAGAAGCACTGAAGTTCTGATGGTATCACGCTCAGAAGCACTTCAAGGTCAGAAGATCAGAAGATGCTATGCACCAAGCTGTTTGACTCTGATGATATTCAAACGTTGTATTCACAAACATCAGATCAGAAGGAAGTACAAGTGGCAAGCTACGCTGACTGACAAAAGGAACGTTAAAAGCTATAATAGGCAACGTCAGTAGACACAGCGTGAACAAGGCTCGAGGTAGTTGACAAAAGCGTATAACATTAAATGCGATGCTGTACGGAACACGCAAAGCATTAAATGCACTCAACGGTCATCTTCTCCAACGCCTATAAATATGAAGTTCTGATGAGAAGCAAGGTTAACGATTCTGCACAAAACAACTCATATTAACTTGCTGAAACTCTGTTCTATTCAAAGCTCAGAATCTTCATCTTCATCAAAGCTCACTACATTGCTGTTGTAATATATTAGTGAGATTAAGCTTAAACGTTAAGAGAAATATCACAGTTTGTGATTATAGCTTTTAAGAAGCAATTGTAATACTCTTAGAATTGATTACATTAAGTTGTAAGGAACTAGAGTGATCGTGTGGATCAGAATACTCTAGGAAGTCTTAGAGGTTATCTAAGCAGGTTGTAACTAGAGTGATCGTGTGGATCAGAATACTCTAGAAAAGTCTTAGAGGGTATCTAAGCAGTTGTTCCTGGAGTGATCAGTGTGTGATCAGAAGACTCTGGAAGACTTAGTTGCTGACTAAGTGGAGAACCATTGTAATCCGTGCGATTAGTGGATTAAATCCTCAGTTGAGGTAAATCATCTCTGCGGGGGTGGACTGGAGTAGTTTAGTTAACAACGAACCAGGATAAAAATAACTGTGCAATTTATTTTTATCTGTCAAGTTTTTAAAGCTACACTTATTCAAACCCCCCCTTTCTAAGTGTTTTTCTATCCTTCAAACTACAACGGCTACTATTTCTGGCACAGTTATCCTTTCTCCTTCCATCACGCTTGTTAATGTTTACTACATTCCTTGCTTTACTGTTAATTTAATCTCTATGACCCAATTAACGTCCACTGTTGATTGTTTCTTGAATTTTCACATTGATAAATGTTTTATTTTGCAGAATTCGTCCCACAAGACGATTGGTTTAGCTAACCATTACGGAGACTTATATGTGCTATTTTCTCAACCTACATTCTGTAACATCTTTCCTTCTTCTAGTTTACATAATGTTTCAACCTTAGGGAATAATGCCAATTTATGGCACCTTAGGTTAGGCCATCTATCTGATTCTGTATACAAACTTCTCTCTGTTCAATTTCCTTTCATTACATATAATAGAACTGCTCCTTGTGATGTTTGCCAAACATATGCATCTTGAGAGCCTGAAATGATGGCATGGTTTGATTACGTGAATCTATAATGTCTTGATCTTGTGTTTTCAGTTTGTATACCTAACTTCCATGCCATTTTTCTCTATGCTTGGATGTTTATTTTGAGATTATAAAGATCCTGTGATGTTCTACTCATGGAGTACTCCATTTTTATATTTTATTTTGCTTTATTTGGTTGAAAAATGTTAAAGAAATTTGAAGTGGAAAATGGTTGAAACACCATCGGGTTAGGGCATAATGTTGCAGGATTTTGTTTTCATTTTCTTGGGGAAGACGACTGCGTGTCACCAAATGATTGGCTCGTGTGTTTTTTGTCATTTAGTGACTTAAGTGGGGGTGACCGATTGAGAAAGGTCACATAAGCTTTGTTACATTTAAGCACTTGAATAATGTTTATTTGGATGATCATTTGGTGCCTTTTTAAGTTCATTTGATAAATATTTGAACTTCTTTTTTATGCTTAACTTGCTTTATCACTGTTGGAGATGTGGTTGATGTTTGAGCTCTTCCTTTGAGAAATATTTTTACACTCTTTAAGAAAATTTTAGGACACATACAAGTGGCTTACTTCATGATGTTTTGATGTTTTCTAATTTATTTTTGAGGTCTCCTAAATGTGGTTTTTTTTTATCAAATGCATGATTATTTGTGTTGAGGGATACTTGCAAGTTTGATTTGTTTAGAGATGCACTTGTGCAATCTTTTTAAAAATCCCTTTGTGAAATGTTAGCCAACACATTTAACTATCTTGGTTATTTTTCTCATAATTTTTGGGATGTTTTTAATGCATGTTTGGTATTTTGTTTTCAAGGACTATTCAATGGATGTATGCTCAATCTTTTTGACCTGAATTTGTGTTCATCTCTGAAATATCATTGGAATGTTTAAGTAGCTTCTCGATTAGGGTATTGGGATGTCTTAATTCTTTATGAATTAATGTTTTTATCCATGTTGAAGTGTTTATTTGTTTGAGCTCCTAAATCTAATTATAGTTGTTGCATGTGCAACTTCTCTTGACCTAGTTTGTGTGTTGATCCATGATCAATCTTGTGAACCTTTAATGTAAGTTTTTTTTTTTCATTTTATTTTAATATAGATACAATATACTCCCTCAATTCAGAAAAAACCAATGGAAAAGGTATTTCACTTGGCGCTTTTCAAATATTTTTAATTTAAAATTAAAAAGGTAATTTATCCCCTCGAATGAGGTAGCAACTGATAGGAAAAGTCTCATATATCCCCTCAGTTGGGCCACTGAACCAATAAAAAAACCCTAAATGTTAATCATTTCCCCTAAGGTTTCTTTCGAACTGATGGAAAAGTTTTTTCCGGGAACATATTTCTAGAACAAAATTCTATTCGATTTATTCACAAAATACAACATAATTGAATGAGCGCTAATCAAAACTTTTATATTCTCCCTCGAACTTCATCTTCCAAAAATGAAATTTGAAATTTCAATTCTACAATAAACAAAACTCAAAAATCTAATTTCTTGCATAAAATAAAACTAAAAACATCATTTCTTCCATAAATGAATTTCAAAACTTCATCTTCTCCAACTAAACGAAATTACTGCCACTCAAAGCTAAGGGACCAAAACATGAAACAAAGTAAAGTAAACATAACTCGAACGAACCAAGGAACTTCATCTTCTCCAACATGATATGTGATATTTGAGAAGATTCTCTAAGATAGCCCATGTGTATGATAATTTATGTTGTGACGGGAAGGGGGCAATATATTTTGGGTGCACAAACTTTAAATGATTATTAGTGGAGTTAAGACTAATTAATTTGAAGGTAAAAAATGGGTGGATAGAAAAAGTCTCACATAATCGCTTGAATTCTTGAAACACATGCTTCTATAAGGTAAAACATTGTCGACACGTAATGATGACGCCAATAAGATATTATGTCCAATATGTATGATCAATATCAAAATACAGGCATATTTCAATGGTTGCATATTATACAAGAGTAAGAAAACTTTAATTAGTGTTTGAAGTGTAGGGAGTCACTCTACAAGTAGAAGGACAATAATGATAATGATGATGGTGTAAGCACAAAGGGTCCTTATGCCAAGGGGATGTAGTATCTTTCAATAAATAAAAGAGAAGTGAGACATTGTTTTCTAATGTAAATGTCGTAAATGATATTAGATGACATGAAGATGAAAAAAAATTGTGATGGAAAAATTTGCCATGTAGCTTTTTTTGTTGCAATGAAAGAAAATTGATTCATTTTTTCCAAAATTTGGCCATGATCCAAGTGTGGAGCTATGTGCTATTAGGTAGAGTTATCTGTAGGTGATATTAGTGGCACATGATCTTGGTGTTTTGGATGCAAACAACATCTAATGTCAAGTGGAGTCATTGAAGATCTCTGATGAAGCAACCTTTGGTGGTGGCGTCTAAGAAAGAGGACATATGAATTCTCATGATATAAAAGTTGTTAAGTACCATATGATGTTTTAAATGAATTATGAATCTAGCACGACACCACTTTCTCCGAAAACGGCGCCATTTTGTTGAAAGTATTTTGAAGTACTTTTTAATTATCGTTTCCACATGGATTGATGATATATTACCGCCGTTATACAATTATAATGTCGTGAGTTAGAGTTATCTTTAGGTTTGATTTTGTCAAAGTTCATTCACAAGTTTTTACTAGCAAAGAGTATATTCGAAAATTTTTAAGAATGTAAAAACGTATCAAGACTTGATTTCATCAACCTAATTTGTATGTCTCCCAATAATCATGCATATGAACTCATTACTAATCAATATTATCACGTATCGTTCGTCTATACCGTCCGTGTCCGAAATGGTATAACAAGTTTTACCGTATTGTTCAACCAACGATTTCTCAACCGATCAAACAACATAAATAACACTTATAAACTGATACTAAGTGAATATCAAACACTAATTCCATGTCTAGATTTAGTTTTTGATAGATGATAAAGTTAGGTCAAGATACAAAAGTTGTATTTCACAAACATTTAAACCATAGATATCAAAGAAAAGCAAATATTACCATCTATATTAATTAATAACTTGTTCATACACAATAATCAAAAGGAAAACATACAAAGGAAAGGAAGATTACATCTTGTCTTGATACAAAAGAGGATTTAGCTATCCATCACCAAGGTAGCTTGCAAAAGAAGTAAGGTACAAAGATTAGCAAGCATCAATCTTTAATGGATCAAAGATTCAAGCTTTTAATCTTTGTTTTTTGAGTAAGAAATGGATGAAAATAGAATTTCTCTTGTTTAGGTCGGTTTAGGAGCTAAGGAAATTGGATCGTGTTTCACAAAATATCTAAGAAGTGCTTTTATACAAGTTCCAAAAGTGTAATCTCGCTAAGCGCAACAGAGCTCGCTAAGCGAGCATGCGAGGAAAATAATGATCTCTTAGTGGACTTCTCTAAGCGAGCTCAATAGGTCTTTGCTACTGCCAAGGAGCACAAAAAAGGGCCATAGCACGCTGGAAAATGCGCTTAGCGAGCTTGACAGTCCAATTCTTCAATTTTCTAACTTTTCAATGGTTCAGAGCCTCCTTTAAGCTTCATCCATGTTCCAATTAATACCAAAAGTCATGAATCCTACAAATTTAAGCACAAAAGTTAGATACTCACATATTTATGTACGAAAACATAAACTTACTATTTTAAGCTACTTTTAATGCAAATTCAAATAAACACCAAAGTTTGAGTTGTTAAGAACCACAAATTTATCCACAATTATACAAAAATATATACTCTTATGAGTATGATTTACACTAGATAATCGATTAGAGTATTAGGGTTAATTAGTTATCTATTTTGTAACACTTCCTAGTCAATTCAGAGGGATTATAATCGAGTTGTGAAGGATAATTTTAAAGCCTTCCATATTTTCCTACATAATCAATCAGACCTGACACCTAATCAATAATAAGCATTAAACCACCCATGGATCGTTTTCTTTTTTGAGACATGTTTTCTTCTTTAAATAGAGGGTTTCTTCTCATTTTATTTCACACCACAATTTATATTTCCACTGTGCTTTTCTTATTTACTCTCTTCTCATCTTGTTGTATTATCTCACTAAATTTACCTTAGTGCCTCGTGAGAGAAAAGACTTGCGGATGATGAAGATTATGACAATAAAAAGAAGAAAATTTTGGTTCTAAAAGTTATAAACATCAAAGATATGAAGTCAAAAGAGAAAGACTCTCAAAAACCTTTAAATACCTTATAAATGTTAATCAAAATTAAGGATAAACCGATTGCACAATTTAAGTCACACTCTTTAACCAGTCACACAAAGAGTTGCACACTAGTTAATAACAAAACAATGAAATATCCATTAATTTATTTGCATCACATGATTCAAGTCACACTCTTCAACCGATCACACAATGAAACGAAAATTGAAAGCCAATATGCATATGCAACTACAATATTACAAACATCACACTAATTAATCATAAAGATGAACACCATCAAATAAGCCATTACTTCTTTATTTGATACTTCCTTTAATCTTTTCTAGCGGCCCTTGCCTTGAAAAGATGAGCATCAATATCTCTAGTGCACTGGCTAACATAGTCCATCCATCCATTTGGAGGATGAATATCCTCATTGATTTTCTCATATTCAACCGTCCATTTAGCAACAGCAATGCCATCATCAGCCTCATAGTTTTAAATTGCGGTCCGCAACTGCAATTGCACCCGCAATATTGCGGATGCGGTTGCCTCCGCAACCGCATCGGACCGCAATTGCGGTATGATTTTGAAATCTCGTCTCCGGATGTATTAGGAACCTCACCGGGCAATTTTAATCATGTTTTTTTTAAGTATTTTCATCAAAAATCAATATATTAGAATTCTAAAACTCAATTTACTTCTTATATAATGAAAAAACATAACACAAGTGTTTTTCAATATAATATTTCAAACACTACCTTTTAAAAATTCACGCCGCAACGGCCGCAATGCGCATCGCAACAAGCGCAATGACCGCAATCGCAATCGCAACCGCAACCGCATCCGCAGCCGCAACCGCAATTTAAAACCATGATTAGCCTTATCAATTACTTGAAGGGTGAGCTTAAAGATCTTATAGTGCTTATCAATATCTCTACCAAACAGCTTGCAAGTCATTTTTTTTGTTCTGTTCATCAACTTCATCAATACTCTCATAGCATGTGTGTACCTCACCATCTGATTTAATGTCACGGCCAGTTAATATCAACAAAAACAACAATGTTTGTTGAATTAGAAAAATAATTACCTATGACATAAGTCCAATGTTTAACTGTATCAGTGTCATGCCAGTCTTCACCTTCATGAAGCTTGGTATGATGAACTCTTTTACAATGGTTTTGCAATTCATGAAGTTCTGATGCAAATAGTTTGAAAAACTTTTCAGCGGGTGTTTTGATACCAAGCTCACTGATAAGCTTGCCGGAGAGCACCATTTCTTGGGAAGAAAACTAAGACAAAAAAGAGAAGAAACAAAGGTTGATGTGAGAAAAGTGAATGCACCCCAAGCCTTAAATAGAAAAAGTTTAATCACATCATAGAAGCAGCGAATTAAAATATGCTGTCCACGGTAAAGACGTGTTCTCAATGTCGTGCTTAGGGCTGGACAAGGACCCGGAAACTGGCCCAATCCGCGAAGCCCGAAAGAAAAAAACCGAGAAAAACGGTTTCAGATGGGCTTGCGGTTCAACGGGTCCAATAATGCGGTTTACGGCGGATTGTACGGGCGGTTTTCGGTTCATGGAAAAACAACCGTGGGTACCCACACCCGCCCGATCCCATTACTTAAGTTTTCCGATACGCACCTATTTATCCATATTTAAGTATCAATTCAGCCTCATTTCTCCAACACACATGATGAACGATAAAAAAAACCCTAGAACAGCACCGCCGCTGAGAGGTTTTTCACTCACGGTGTTGTTACGGGTAGCAGTAGCACCTCAAGTTCTTGTTCATCTACCACCACCAATTCTTTGTTTCTTCTCACACACATCTCTCCCCCTTTATTCTTTCCATTTCTTGTTCATCTCACACACTTAATTCTTAATTTTTGATGGATGTATTTTATTTAACAACTATCTTGAGCGAGACAAAATCATCGGTGATTTTTGAAAGCTAAAAGGTATTTTTGGGGGTTTTGATTTTGTCATTTGTGTTTAGGTTTTATGTTATTTTTGGATTTAGGGTTTTGTAATGTTCTCCATTAAAAGTTATTACTACTTGTGTAACCTATGGATATTATAGGAGAATAAATTTTTCTTTGTTTAAACTAATAACTTTCATGTCTATCCTTATGCAGGTGTTTTTTGGTTTTATTACTCTTTGAACACAAGTTATGAATAATCTTTGTGAAAAATAAAAAAAGAGAACATAAAACCTAAACAAGCAATATATAGCTTGTTCGCTCTCTTCAATGTTCGCTCTCTTCTCTCTCTAGAGGGAAGGGTTTTGTTGTCAATGGCCGCCGGCGGTTGGGAGACGGTCAGGAGAAGGGCCGTTCGGGGTTCTCAACCTAGGTGGGATGTGTTTCCGTGGGGTGGAGGTATGGTGGGTAACCGGAAAGGGTCGATGACTTTAGTGTATTTCTCGAATTTTCCTGAATCTTTCTCTGCGAAGTCGTTTTTTGAGCTATTCACGTGTATTGGGAAGGTTGTGGAGGTGGCAATTTCACCAAGAAAGAATCGGTTCGACAGGAAATTCGGTTTCGTTAGGTTCGAAGGGGCGGAAGACAGTAGGCTGCTTGCGATTCGCTGCGACAACGTGATGATTATGGGGGTTAAAATCCACGCTAATCTTCCCAGATTTGAACGTCCTCGGTTCGAATCGGGCATGGCGGGTGGGGCTAAGGTCTTTCACAGTGGGGGAGGTAATCAGAAGAAGGAGGTGTCGATGGGTGGTGGGGGGTTAGCTGGGAGTGTTGGAGGAGATGGTAGATCTTACGCCAAGGTGGTACACGAGGGTGTTGGGGGCATTTCCAATGTGTGTTCTGAGTTACGGCCAAAACTCAGATATTCCTCTAAAGATGTTGACAGAAACAGATTGGCGAAAGCTTATGTCAGTGTTGTCTCTATTCTCGGATCGACATATAATATTCAGTCCCACTTTGAAATGGAGGGGTATTTTCAGGTGAAGGTGACTCCCATGGGGGGTAATTTGTGTCTGTTTGAAGAGTCAGAGCAGGGTGCGATTGAGGATCTTATCGGGGTTGGAGAGACTTGGTGGAAGCAGTGGTTTCAAGTGATAAGGAGGTGGAATGTGCTAGATATAGATGATGGCAGAGTTACTTGGATTAGCGTCTATGGGGTGCCTATCCATGCGTGGAATGCTGAGTTTTTCATGGCAGTGGCAAATTCGTTGGGTTCTTTCATTTGTCTCGACGAATCGACGGCGGAAGGATCTGTTTTCGATACGGCAAGAATGATGGTGAGGGTAAAACAGAACTTTGAGTTACCATCATCGATGGAGGTTCTTATCGACGAGAGGAACTTTGTGCTGTTTCTGAAGGAAGATGCTGTTGGTGCGATGCGCAATGTTTTAGGTACGCATAAAGTATGTTCCTCGATTAGTTCTGAAAACGACTCTTTGGACTCTGTAGATAATTTTCCTGTGCATATTTGTGAGGAGGAGAAAGATTGCGAGTCCGATGATGTAATTCTGTTATCTAATCCAGTTAGACAGGTAGTATCAAATTCTGAAAATGTGATGGTCCCTTTGTCTGTTAAGCCTAAGACCCATGTTGATCCGAACCCAGCGGTGTTTACAGGGGGGCGGAGGTTGGAGGGAGTAAAGGTTGCGGAGGGAGGAACGATTTCCAGTGGCTGCTATGGGGGTGGATCTGCTAGTTGTGAATCTTCCAAATACTCTTTTGATGAAACGTTGCAAGAGATAAGGAATTCAATGTCGTCTTTACCGGGGCAGTCCGACAAAACCAAAAGGGAGGGAGTTTTTGACGAGGCTGTTAAGCTTAGTCAGGATGGGGGGGCGGTTCCTAAGGGAGTTAGGGGGCTGGACGTTGATGTGCCGGCTGTTGGAACCGGGTCTCGGTGTGTGGCTGGTGCTGGGGCAGTAGCCAAGAATTTAAGGTATAAAAAAATTTGCAATCTGGGAAAAAATAAGGGAGTGCTGGGAGTTAATAATGTGAAGAGCAGGCGGTGTAGCGGTAGGACTGGTCTGAAGTCGAAGAGGAAATCTGCCACGGTTGCTTCGTTGTACGCCTCTAATTCGGATACAATTTGTTCTTTTGGTAGGGAGGAACCGGATCGGTATGGTAATCACGAAGAGGAATCTGACATCCAACGTAGTAATAATAGACAATGGGGTTTTCTGGATGGGGAAGGTGGGAAAAAGCTTGGAGCGGGCATTGCGGCTTTAGGTGTGGGGGTGTAGGGGGAAAAAATTAATTTGATAGACAAAGTTGATGTGTTGAGGTCTTGTGGGGAGGATGGTAAGAAGAGTGGGAAGGAGTTATTAGCTTGTTTTAAATGATTATTGGAACTATGAACATAAGAGGAGGAGATAGCTCTTTGAAAAGAAAAAGAGTGAGATCTATTATCATGAAAGGCAAAGCGGACATCTTTTTGATTCAAGAAACTAAATTCAAAGAGTTTAAGGATCATTATGTTTCAAATTTGTGGGGTGGGTCGGATATTGGCTTTTCTTATTCGAATTCAATTGGTGCTTCGGGAGGTTTACTTACCTTATGGAAGGGGGATAAAATGGAGGCGGTGAATAGTTTCAATGGGGATGGTTACCTTGGCGTTAAAGTGAGATGGGAGAGTAAGTGGTACTATGTTGTGAATGTGTATTCTTCTTGTTTGTTGGATAAGAAGAAGGTGTTGTGGGCTAACTTGTTGAGATTGATTGAGAATAACAAAGATGGAGAGTGGATTATTGGAGGGGATTTTAATGCGGTTAAAAATGTGAATGAAAGAAGAGGGAGAGGGATTGGGGACAATGTGTACAATCATGAAATGAGACTTTTTGCGGAATTCATCCATAATACTTCTTTGGTGGATTTGCCGTCCAAAGGGAAAAATTCACTTGGTATAGCGGAGATGGGAAATCAATGAGTAGAATTGATCGTTTTCTTATTTCGGAGGAGTTGATGGAAAGATGGGGAGTGGTAGGTCAAATGGTTGGTGGTAGAGATATTTCGGACCATTGCCCGATATGGTTGATGGCGGATAAAGATGATTGGGGTCCTAAACCGTTCAAATTCAACAACGAATGGTTTTCTTTAGACACTTTTTATGCTTTTGTGGAGAAGGAATGGAAGAATTTGGTGGTGGTGGGGAGAGGGGATTATGTCTTGAAAGAGAAGTTAAAATTGCTTAAAGTTAAACTTAAGGGGTGGAATGAAGAGGTTTTTGGTAGGTATGATCTAAATGTGGAGGAAGGTAAGAGGCGTATTAATTTGTGTGATGAAGTGTTGGAATCGAGCAACGTGGAATCGATTGAGGAGGTGGTTAATAAGAGGAGGGAAGTTTCTAGTAGATTTTGGAGGGATTTGCAAATCAAGGAGAATATGTTACTTCAAAAATCGAGGTTGAAATGGTTGAAGGAGGGAGATTCTAATAGTGGTTTTTTTCACAAGGTTATTAAGGAAAGAAGGAGGATTAATCACATTGGTCCTATTCTTTCTCCGAGGAGAAATCTTGTATCGGTTAGGGAGATCAAGGAGGAAGTGCTTCGGCATTTTAAGGAGAAATTCAAGGAGGATGTGTTGGATAGACCGTTGTTGGAGGGGATTACTTTCAACAATATAAGTGGGGCTGATTCGGCATTGCTTGAGAGCCCGTTTTCGGAAGAGGAGATTAAGGAGGCTATTTGGAGTTGTGGGGGGGGCAAAGAGTCCGGGCCCGGACGGGTATTCTTTCCTTTTCTTCAAAAGGTGTTGGTCTTTTTTGAAGGATGATATAGTTCGCTTTTTTAGAAGCTTTTACGAAGGAGGATCTCTCTCTAATTCGGTAACTTATTCCTTTATATCATTGATTCCTAAATCTCATAATCCTTTATCCTTAGATGATTATAGGCCTATTTGTTTGGTGGGAAGTATGTATAAAGTGGTCTCGAAATTGTTGGCGGGTAGATTAAAGAGAGTTCTTGGCTCCGTTGTTTCTTCGTGTCAAACCGCCTTTGTTCCGGGTAGGCAAATGTTGGAAGGGGTGGTGGTGGCAAACGAAGTGGTTGATTATGCGAGGAAAGAGGGAAAGGATTGTATCCTTTTCAAGGTAGACTTTGAGAAGGCTTACGATAAAGTGAATTGGAATTTTTAGAGGTATTTACTCGGGAGGATGGGGTTCGGAGCAAAGTGGAGAGGATGGATGGAAAAGCTCGTTTTCAAAAGTCATATGTCCATTCTTGTGAATGGAAGTTCGACGGAAGATTTTGAGGTGGGGAAGGGGTTGAGACAAGGTGATCCCCTATCACCCTTTCTCTTTGTTTTGGTGACGGAAGGTTTAACGGGTTTGGTGAGGAAATCTATTGAGATTGGGGAATTTGATTATTTTTCTATCAATCGGAATTGTCCTATTGATATCCTTCAATTTGCGGATGATACTTTGTTGGTGGGGAAAGGAAATTGGAAGCATATTTGGGCTATAAAGGCGGTGCTTAAGGCTTTTGAGTTGGTGTCGGGTTTAGGCATTAAATATCATAAAAGCAAGCTTATTGGGATCAATCTCAATGGGAGTTTTTTGGAAGCGGCCTCAAATGTTTTATCTTGTAAGGTTAAAGATAGTAATTTCTTTTTTCTTGGGATTCCGGTGGGGTATAATCCTAGAAAAAATGAGACTTGGGAACCTCTTTTATCCAAGATGAGAAACCGGTTGGCGGGTTGGAAAAATAGATTTTTAACTCTAGGAGGGAGGATTACTTTGTTGAAGTCCATTTTGAGTTCGCTTACCGTTTTTGCAATGTCCTTTTTCAAGATGCCGACAAAGGTGGCGAGGGAGTTCACGCGTCTTCAAAGCGGTTTCTTATGGGGGGGGGAGGTGAGGATAAGAGATGTATCCATTGGATTAGTTGGAGGGAGGTGACTAAACCTTTTGAGAAGGGGGGGTTAGGCATAAAAAACATAGAGGATTTTAATTTGTCTCTTTTGAGTAAATGGAGATGGAAGATTATTCAAGGGGCGGATTCTCTTTGGTACAAGGTTCTAAAGGAGAGGTATGGGGATTTGGTGTTAAAGGTGATGGGAGGGGCCGTTGATCCAATAGAGAGGAGAAAGGCGTCGTTTTGGTGGAAGGATTTAATGAAATTGGGGAGTAACTCTTTTTTTGACCCGTTTCTTTCTTCTTGTAGGTTTCTCTTGCGGAATGGTTATAACATCCCTTTTTGGGACGTTATGTGGTTGAACGGGTTGATTTTGAAAGAGGTGTTTTCGAATCTCTATGAGGCTTCTAGTTTGAAAATGGTGTTGGTGGCGGCAATGGGAGGATGGGTGGATAATAGGTGGACGTGGGGTAATTGTGGTATTTCCGAGAATCGGCTTCTTGAGCATGAGGTGGCGGTTGAATGAGGGATTTTCCGAGGCTTTTTGGAAGAGTGTGGGGTGATAGTTTCGGAAAGAGACGGGGCGGAATGGATCACTCTGAGGGGTGAAGATTTCTCGGTGGCGTCTTGTTATGAGAAGTATGCTTTCTATCGTATTCCGTTTGGTCCGTTTGGTAGACATAATGAAGCAAAGATTTTGGTTTTGGAAAACGGATGTTCCTTTCAAGATAAAGGCGTTTGGATGGAGGCTTCTTGCTAATAGGCTCCCTACTAAAGATCTTCTAGCGATTAGAGGTATTCCGTTATCTTTTGATGCTTCCTTGTGCTCTTTTTGTAAGATTGATTCGGAGAATCGGGATCGTTCTTTCTTTTCTTGTTCTTTTGTAAAGAATATTTGGAGGGATATAGCGGTGTGGATAGGTAAAGAGGGGTTAGTTGAGGATGAGAGCCATTCAAGTTTTATGGAATGGCATTCCTTTTGTATATCTAAGAAAGTGTTAGATAAGAAGGTAGATATTGTTTGGTTAGCAATTACTTGGGCTTTATGGTTAAGTAGGAATGAGGTTTGTTTTAGGGAAGAGGTTTGGAGCTTTGATAATGTTGTGTGGAACATCAAAGCGTTGGTATGGAGGTGGTCTTTTTGTGGAGAAAATACTCATCCCAATTATTCTTATTATGATTTTGTCAAAGATCCGATCCGGTTCTTATCATAATAGCAATTGGTTTGTATTTTTTTCTTGCCCTGGCTTGTGCCCCCCTTTTGTAAACAGGTTGGTGAACCCTTAGTTCACCGTTATATGTTATCTTGTTTACTAAAAAAAACTAATAACTTTCATCCGATTTTTTCCAACTTTTGTAGATGTTGGTAATAGCTTTGGCGTACCTGTTTGTTAAAGATAACTTCGTCAACGAGGTGGTTTTTCTTTTTCGATTTTTCGTTGCATCAAATATTTATGGTTTAGACATTGGATAAGTTTGAAAGTGCTTCTTGTTTATATACATATCTAATTCTAATGTTAAATAGTTTTCTATCTGTCTACCTACAGCTGTTTCAAAATGCAAAGAAAGTTCTTATGATAGGAAATTAGGAATGATACATTGACACAGCTATTTCTTCGTCATTTTGATAGATCCTACCATACCCTTCTTTTAATGTCAAAAATCTTCATACCATAGAATTAGTGTCGACTTTCAATTTGGACTAACTATTTAATCCTTGCATTATATGTTTAATCCTTGCAATACATGTTGATTGAGTAGCGCTGGGTGACATTTTTTTTTCTGGTATATCATCACTAACTGTAATATGAAATTACTTATTTTATAAGTGTTGTTTGATGTTAACAGAAAGTCACCGGAGTTGCTAACTGGATACAAAGTTGTTGCTAGAGAATTAGTGAGCATGGATCTAAATAAATTTGTGTGATAATAGATATTACTTTTCTTATTGATGTGTATTGATGGTGCTTGATTGGAGAAAATTCTTGGCATGATTTTTATAACCTCAACAAGAATTCAGTAACTATAAGTCACATGTTTCTTTTCGGCATGACTTTCATGTAGAATCACCTTTTGTTCATAGGAATTTACAAATGTGTTTCCTTGAACTAACTATTTATGCCCATTGTCCTCATTAATTGGAAGCATTATTAATAAGCATGGCTAAAAGGAAAGGAGAAGACTTTAATTTTATATGAATTTATGCTTATAAAGTTATAATGGACAAAACATTAATTTTATACTGCATAATTACATCACAAATCACTTTAATTGGAGCTCATTTTTTGTTTATAATGGAACAACTATCACTATACTGATAAATGATTCAAGCATTTTTAACTTATAAAAGCTGAATTCTTATGATGAGATTAATTAATGTATGATGAGATTAATCTTTTATATTGTCTTTGATCTGATATTTATTCTTTTGCAATGCAAACTGGTAGATTTGGATATGGAGCAGCACCATTGGTTGCATTGTTGAAGTTATTCCTATTTGAAGACCATTGATAGTAGTTGATAATATTATTAAGTTATAATTTGAATTTATGTTTAAGTTGAATGTATGTTAAATTTTGATTTATGTTGAATGTATGTTAATTTTGAATTATGTTGAACCGATTAAACCGCTTGTATTAACCCGCGGCCCGTCATATCCCAACCCGGCCAAACTGATTAAAAAATGGGCGGAATTGAGTTTATAGTATTCAACCGCGGGTTCGGTTGGGCGAGGCTTTTGGGCCCGAAACCGCCCAACCCGGCCCGTTGTCCAGCCCTTCATGCTATGTAATATAACCGGTCTGTCACATCATTAATGATTTTCATATATTTTATGAGATATTGAAGAAGCTACGATATTCAAATCTTTTAATCAGATATGACTTATTTTAAAATGAGAAATACTATATATATATATATATATATATATATATATATATATATATATATATATATATATATATATATATATATATATATATATATATATATATATATATATATATATATATATATATATATATATATATATATATATATATATATATATATATATATATATATATATATATATATATATATATAGATTAATTACTATGCACTGTCAGTGTAAAATTTTTTACACGGTCGGTGCATCACAACCATTCACAAATACTATTTTATAAATAATTAAAATAAAAAATAAATTTTAATAAACATAATAAATTTTAATAAACATTTAACTGTCTAGATTCATTGACGGTGTAAAACTACTTTACACTGTCAGTGCATACCAATTAAATTCATATATATATATATATATATATATATATATATAGAAAAAAAGGGGTGATGCACTGACAGTGTAAAAAAGTTTTACACTGTCAACCAATCACGACCATTTATCCTACCAAGTCATACTATTATTTTTAAATTACTGAGATGACATGGCAGATTGATATATTCTCATTGGATGACAGTGTAAAGCTTTTTTACACTGTCAGTGCATCACCATTAAACCCATATATATATATATATATATATATATATATATATATATATATATATATATATATATATATATATATATATATATGGGACAAATTTCACTCAAATTTTAAGAGATAATAATTAATAGATAGATTTTGCTTTAAATACATATCACATAAAGGTAGATCTGAACATTGATTTTAAATCGTATGGTTATTATTAAAAGTTTCCAGTTCTCATTATAGCTAAAGTTCTTATTTGATACGTCCATATATATATATATATATATATATATATATATATATATATATATATATATATATATATATATATATATATATATATATATATATATATATATATATAGGGGACGACTCAAGGGGACGACTCAAGTGAGAACACTTGGTTATTATGAGAAATGAGAACAATGAATCACGACCATTAAATTTTGATTTTGTTGATTTTAATGGACTGGAATGGTTTCTATTTCTATTTTGATTTAAAATAAATATTAAGGATCATAGAAAAAGAAACCAATCCAATCCATTAAAATCAACAAAATCAAAATTTAATGGTCGTGATTCATTGTTCTCATTTCTCATAATAACCAAGTGTTCTCACTTGAGTCGTCCCCTATATATATATATATATATATATATATATATATATATATATATATATATATATATATATATATATATATATATATATATGTATATTTATATGTGTGTGTGTGTTTGTAGCGGGGAAAATATGAGATCGAAGCCATTGGTTGACTCGACTCATTATTTCAGTGAAAGTCGTCACCGCACTTTATTATTTTCAAAGGAAAAGGAAAAAAGTTTAAAGCAAGAGAGAGATCTTAGGTACACGTGTTGATTATACAAGGGAAAGGTTTAAAGCACCCCTCATATCTGTGGTACTCCACCAGAACCTTTTTGAGAATCTGTGTTGTGTGTGCAAAAGAAAAGATTTGTTTAATTTTTAAAATAAGCTCGGCAAGACATTACATCTTGTGCCTACAACCTCCTCAGTGCAATGGAGAAGTCAGAGCTAATGTAGTTCCTCTTAAAAGGGAAGATGTTTAAAAAGGAATAAACACTTTATCGTCGTCGGAGAGAATACTCAACCATTGATCTTGATCATGAGAACAAATGGATTCTTTGCATCACAAATGAAAGAAGGGCTCCAACTCGGATGAAAATCAACGAGTATGCTACTAGCTCTCTCACGTGGAAAAGATCTCATTATATCAATTAATTTTAAAATTGTAGGGTATCGCAACTCACTACAACAATTAATCATGTCTAAACTTTTGAAGAAAAGCCATTAAGGGGCAAAAGGTATTTTTTAAGAAAGATTTTAAAAAGATTGCAAACATAAGAAGGTTTTTGAAAAAGGGAGAAGATTTTGAAAATCCAAGAATGGGGCAAGAGATGAAGGGACTATCCTTGTGCATACAAATAAAAGTTAAGGAAAGAACGATCTAACCAAAATAAGAAGCCAACACTTGACATTAAGAGTCAAGATAGATTTCCCATCCTTTGGAATACCAACACTAAACCAACGCATTACCACGTGGGAATCCAGATGAACTTATTATCTTTCGCACCACTTTGCATTAAGCACATTAAAATTCTAACGAAAATCGGGCAGAGTAACAGCTGTTTTTGGGTGAAATCCTTATCACGACGCCTTGGAATTAACCATTAAGGGCTTTCGAGGAAATACCTCCACACGCAAACAGACAACAAACCAATGCCAGACAACGAGAATAACAGACAGAGTAGCATAACAGGGTCCATAGGTACTAAGTCCAAAAGTCCAGGTCTCCAAAATGCTCGGGATAGTAACAAATAGTCCATAGAGAGCCTTAGGTGTTTTTTTTTTATGATTTCAGTTATTTATTAATGTTTTAGCACAAAAATAGAGTATGGTCCAAGTGGACAAAAAGAAAATAGCGGAAATAAAACGTCCAAATGGACATAGAGAAAATAACGGAATATAAACGTCCAAATGGACAAAGAGAAAATAACGGGATATAAACGTCCAAATGGACAAAGAGAAAATGGCGGCAAAATATACATGATGAATGATAAAATAAAGCATAAAGCAAGAAATATAAAGGAGAATATTATAAAGTGCGGAAATTAAAGTTAATTGTTAGTTGTTAAAGATGAACATCTTGAAACTTGTCAATTATATCATCAAAATATTAGTAATGAAGATCGATGGTGAGTGAAGGATGTTCTCGGATTTAAATTCAATGAAAGTTTATCAAAAGCTTAATAAAATCATAGCGACAACACGATAAACATCCATAAGTCTTAAATTAACCGCATACGATTCTCTTCCATATTTGATCTTTTTATTCGGGACACGAAATGTTGCGCTATGTTAAGCAGATCGCCAAGTGATTTATGTAGAAATCACCCTACAACGAGGTCGGTCAACAATTTATGTGCTAATGCATGCGAGAGAAGCGATATATAGATCACTCTCCAAAAGAAATACCGCACGAAAAGAAAATAGGTAGCGATCTCGTCTTTACCAAGAATCCATAAGAATTCTCAAGGTATCAAAGACTTTCATCGATCAAATTAAAAAGAAGTAAAAGATGGAACCACATTTAAAAGCTCCTTCCATCTCTAAGTTCAATCACTTAATATCGCGGATTCGGATTTTCATCCTATCGACGCCCTAAGTCCATTGACATTAGAGAGAAATTAGACCTTTAACTTGTGATTCAAAGAAAAAATCAAAAGAATGGAGTAGAAGAAGAGTTAGAACTAAAACAAGCTTTAAAAAAGGCAAAACAAAAGAATTCTGTTAGTGTGCAATCGATTGCACTAATGGTGCAATCGATTGCACCTTCTTCAGTTTTAAAAAACAACACATTTTTTACACTTGTGCAATCGATTGCAGCAAGAGAGCAATCGATTGCATCAAGAGAGCAATCGATTGCACCATGCATTTTTTCCAAAAAAAAACAGCAAAGCAAAGGGAAGAAACTCGTTTAAACATAAAACCAAACACCTTGTGATCTTGGATCATCTTGAGCACGAAAATACCATCAACATATCATCAAATAGCATCAATGTAGCACCAAAGGTGCATCACACACAAACAACCAAGGATCACATCTTTGATTATGGAAAGGATCAAGAATTTTACCAAATCATTCACAAACTTTGAATCTCATTCAAGAACACAACACCAAAGCTTGAATTGATGATGAACAGCAAGAGAGAATAGTGAAAGGATGAAGGTTTAACTCAAAGTTAGTGAGGTTCAAGATGGTACACATTAACTTTTAGAAAGAAGAAGAGAGATTTGAGTGATTTGAAAGAGATGGGGAGAGAAAAGGCAAGAGTATCTTTGGCTTTCAAAGCTTCATAAATGAAGAGGAAAAAGCCTCTATTTATAGGATTTAGGCTTGGGATTATTGGTGGTTTGGAGTTAGGATTGGAAAATAGATTTAGGTTTGGCAAATGAATTTGAAGCCAAGATTATGATCCAATGGTCTTGATGTCATCACATGAGGGTTTATGATAAAATGATGTAGGAAATCAAATATAGGAACTAAGTCATGCTTCCCACACTTGCAAATGATGTCATCACCTTCAAAAGCTAAAAATTGCCTTCATTTTTCCAATTTCGCACTGGTGCAATTGATTGCTCCATTATGTAAATCGATTGCACTGCCTGAATTTAGTGCAAAAAAATAGTTGGTGCAATCGATTGCACTCTTATGCAAATCGATTGCACTGAAGACAGGATGCAAATTTGGTGTAAATCAAGTTGGTGCAATCGATTGCTCCATTATGCAAATCGATTGCATGCTGAAAGATGTTGAAAACTGCTTCTTTTGATTGATATTTTGACTTGGTACCTACAAAACATAAACATACAAAAGCACAGGGCAATATTTTTGGTATTTTGGTTAGTATAACATATACAAACTAAAAAACATTGGTGCTTGATGATCCCCCTTGCAGATGAATTGAGCACAACACCATAAATAGAGTTTTAAGTTGAAACTCTTGATTGATGATTGATATGTGAATGACGTATGATCTTAGGGTCAAAAATTGGGGTATGACACTATGAGAATGATATTTTTATGTAAGAACATGAAGATAAATCTGAATCATTAAATTTTAAAATAAATTGTGAAGATTATGTGCCATTCTTTTTTCTCTCTACTCCATCATTTATTTTAATAATGGAGGAGAGAGAAAAAAAGAATGACAAATATTCTTCACCATTTATTTTAAAATTTAATAATTGTGATTCATTCTTATGTTCTCACATAAAAATATCATTCTCATAGGATAATATATATATATATATATATATATATATATATATATATATATATATATATATATATATATGTGTGTGTGTGTGTGTGTGTGTGTGTGTGTGTGTGTGTGTGGTCAATCAAATATAATAAGGTGTCAAATTTAGTACTATGACACCTCTAAAAACTTTTTATCTCAAGTCCGTATAATAAAATCCACCGTGGGATTGAAAGTTATTATCATATAGATCACGCCTATATAATTTCACATCCATAAAAAATCATTTGATTTGTAAAGAGAATGATCGAAATTAACGGTTTTCATGAAGTTTTATAAGACGTTAGTTTTTATGCATCTCGTTAACATGTTGGATGATTTTCGATTGATGTTAAATTTCACAGACATGATCTATATGATAATATCTTTCCATCTAACAGTAGATTTTACTATACGACTATACAGTTAAAAATTATTGGATGTATCATGTTACTAAGTTTGACACTTTGGAGTCATTTCATCCGGACCCATATATATATATATATATATATATATATATATATATATATATATATATATATATATATATATATATATATACAGTTAAAAATTATTGGATGTATCATGTTACTAAGTTTGACACTTTGGAGTCATTTCATCCGGACCCATATATATATATATATATATATATATATATATATATATATATATATATATATATATATATATATATATATATATATATATATACAGTTAAAAATTATTGGATGTATCATGTTACTAAGTTTGACACTTTGGAGTCATTTCATCCGGACCCATATATATATATATATATATATATATATATATATATATATATATATATATATATATATATATATATATATATATATATATATATATATACTTGCTAAAAACATACAATAAGGATGGTCCTTTATTTGAAGGTTCTGTTTACCGTACCTTTTTAGCAAGTTCAATTGGCGTCCTAGTATAATTGACTTGGGTCACCCTTGCATCCAATGATGAAGTTGATATTCATATCTTCAACCCCTATCAATTATGGAGGACAAACGCTTAACAGCTTAGACTAGTTGTAGTTTTGGTGGCGAGGAAGATGCCATATCGGAGATACGTGCAGTCAAGGATGACTTGAGTCGTCAGAATTAAATTATGGAAGAAAAAGTCCTTCACATCTAGTAATGTCAGCAAGAACTAACCCCTTCAAGAGGGTGAAGTCCTGGACCCTTAACCTGCCTCTAACGAAATAAGGGAGGCACCGGTGCAAAATAATTTCAAGCCACCCTCATTGTCTAAATTTGATGGAAGTAGCGATCCTCCGCAAGCATGTCACTTTCAACAACACATAAATGTCTATTAATGGGGCCTTCGATTTATGTGAAATGCAAGCTTCTCTATAGTTACTTTAGGGACGCAAAGTTAAGATGGCATACGGATCAACCATGACACTCAATCACTAGCTACTAAGACTTAATAAAGAAGTTGTTACATCAGAATCCTTGAGGGAGTATCTCTTTCGATTAAATGAGGTGAATGTCATGGTCATCAATCCTAATTAAAAAATGTATGTCGAGGAAATCCAATATGAGCTTATGGCTTGGAATTTCATTGAATCCCTTCCATGAAGCATCACAAAAAAGAAGGCACGGACATCAAGGAGTAGACAACTAGCAATGTTGATAACTCCTAGGATTTGCGTAGGAACAACTATACCTTGCTTGTTTGAGATACTGTGACCTTTAAGAAAAGTAGGAGTTCTATAGAGAATTTCACGCCCATGAACATTCCTCGTAAGTAGATATGACGTGAGGCTCTCCACACCCACGACATCTCTCTTCCGTTAGTGTCCAAGTCAGATGTCATGGAACCTGAGCCAAGCAGATGGCGCTAATTTCAGAAGGTGAAAGGTCACCACGAGGAAGATCGATATCAGCTCAAGATAGAGATAGAATGTCTCATACAAGAAGGTCACCTAAAGAAATACATCTAAGGCAGTTTTGCCTAGCCACCAAGCTGCTTTAGATTTAAAGGGTCAGATGCCTCTGGAAGTCTTAGATCCCAGAAGCGAAATGCACCATGCAAGGAAAGAGAAGATAACCTCGTATACCACAACACTACCGCTTTGAGAAATTCCTTGTGTTTAAGTTAATGATAAGAGTCAAAATGTCATTATTTTCTGTATGTAAACAATGGCACTTATCGATACTTTTTATTAATCTCATTTGAATAATTCCATGTTTAGTGTGTAAATATGTATATTTAGTGTATTGTTACGTTTTCGTGTAATTATGTACCGTTTGATAGTTTTTATGTTTTTTTGTAGCTATTGTTGCGTATTCGTAGCCTCGAGGAATAAAGTGTCGAAGACACGGCTTTAAAAGCGCATTTTTGGAAGAAAATAAGTTCTGGTGTGGGTGCGTCGTGCACACAGAATGCGCATCGCGCGGCCTAGGAGTTGAAGTATAAATTTTGGCAGTCCGGAGGGCGCGTCGCACGGTCTTGTGGGTGCATCGTGCCCTATGGCGGTTTGGTACATAAGTGAGAGGATGCATCGTGCGCTATAGGGCGCATCGCGCACTATAGTGTGCATCGTGCACTCTGCGTTTTTCAGATTTTGTATAAATAGCTTAGAATATATTTTTTTGCTTTTTTTTATCATCTCTTCTTTGACAAAGTTGAGCTCTAATCCATTCTTTGTAGTTTAGAGGTACAAGCAACATCATTGGGTGGTTCATCATGTCGATTGG
Organism: Vicia villosa; assembly: GCF_029867415.1. Classification (NCBI taxonomy): domain Eukaryota; kingdom Viridiplantae; phylum Streptophyta; class Magnoliopsida; order Fabales; family Fabaceae; genus Vicia; species Vicia villosa. The sequence goes on along the minus strand of NC_081186.1, from coordinate 129,445,179 downwards.
TTGCGGGTTGGTTCTGATGGTGCCGACAACACGAGAAGTTTCCGCTTGTGTTCCGTCATCCCTGTGACCCATTCTAATGGTGGGTGTTATATGTATACTTTTCTCTTCTTCTATGTACATTTGTCGATCTTGGGATCGTATATATATTTTCTTTACAAATCATTATTAATGTTGTTCTTGATCTTTTTGCTTAAATACTTCAGATTGGTAAGATAATCTATGCTACATCAGTAAGAAGTATAAAACAATTTATATTTGCGGTATTATGCTAGACAAGAGATTAATTTATTTGATTTTTGAAGAACCTCGAAGAATACTTATATCGCGTATCGTTAGGATATGTATGGGCTCATTTATTAGTCGGCTTGTACGTAGGCTTTACTTGGACATGTGATTTCGAGTGGAGGTGTTTCTGTGGATCCGTCGAAGATTGAGGTTGTATCTCAATGAGAAGTTTTCTTGGTTTAGTTGGTTATTACCGTAAGTTCATTAAAGGTTTTTCCAATTTGGTGTTACCTTTGACGCAGTTGACTAGGAAGGGTCAAGCTTTTATTTGACTTCGCAATGTGAAGCTAATTTTCAATGGCTTAAGAGAAGGTTGGCAATCGCTCCTATTTTGACTTTGCCAGATCCGTTGGAATAGTTTGTTGTGTATTGTCATGCTTCTTTGATGGGTTTGGGAGGTGTGTTGATGTAGAATCGACAAGTGGTAGCTTATGCTTCCAGGCACCTTAAAGTTCATGAGAAGAATTATCCGACGCATGATTTAGAGTTGGTCGCAGTTGTATTTGTTTTAAAACTTTGGAGGCATTATCTGTTTGGATCAAGATTCGATGTGTATAATGATCACAAAAGTTTGACATATTTGTTTGATCGGAAAGAGTTGAATATGAGGCAGAGAAGGTGGTTGAAATTCTTTAAGGACTATGACTTTAGTTTGAATTAACATCCCGGAAAAGAATGTTGTAGCCAATGCATTGAGTAGGAAATCTTTGCATATGTCGATGTTGATGATGCGAGAGTGGAATTGTTGGAACAATTTCGAGACTTGAGTTTGGTTTATGAAGAGACTTCTTGATGAGATTCGAGAAGGTCAAAAATCGTATTTGAATTTTGTTGACAAGTAGACATTGATTAATCAAGGAAAAGGTGGTGATTTTTAGATTGATGAGAATGGTGTCATAAGGTGTCGTGATCGAGTTTGTATTCCGGATGTATCGGATTTGAAAAAGAGGATTTTATATGAAGGGCATCGAAGTGATATGAGTATTCATTCTAGAGCTACTAAGATGTATCAAGATTTGAGGAAATTATTTTGGTGACAAGGTATGAAGAAGGATATTGCAGAATTTGTGTACTCTTGTTTGACTTGTCAGAAGTCAAAGATTGAACATGAGAAACTGTCTGGTTTGATGCAACCGTTATCCATTCCTGAGTGGAAGTGGGATAGTATCTCGATGGATTTTATTTTGGGTTTGCCGAGAACTTCGAGTAATTATGATGCGATTTGGGTTATTGTGGATAGATTGACGAAATCTTCTCACTTTATTCCAATGAGGATGGATTATTCGATGGAGAGACTTATAAAGCTATACATTGAGAGAATTGTTTGTTTGCATGGTATTCCGTCAGGTATTGTTTTAGATAGAGACCCGAGGTTTACTTCGAGATTGTAGGAAGGTTTGTAAAGTGCTTTGGGTACTAAGTTGCGTTTGAGTTCTACTTATCATCCGCAAACTGAGGGTCAAATTGAAAATAATGAACATGTGTTTCTTTGAGTTACACCAGTAACGGGTGTTGGTAAGGCTTTGAAATCGTGTAAGTTAACACTGCGTTTTATTGGTCCTTATCAGATTTCTGAGAGAGTAGATGAGGTCGCATATCTGATTGCTTTACCGCCGTCACTTGCTAATCTTCATGATGTGTTCCATGTGTCCCAGTTGGGAAGATACATTGTGGATCCATCTCATGTTGTTGTTAAGTGTCAAAATGTAGTTATTTTGTGTTTGTAAATAGTGGCACTTATCGATACTTTTTGTTAATACCGTTCAAATAATACCCCATTTTGTGTATAAATACGTATACTTTGTGAATAGATGTATCTTCATATACTTTTATACTTTTTGATAGTTTTCTATTCATTTTGTAGGTATTGAGGCGTATTTGGAGCATGAGCAATAACGTGGCGAAGACACGACTTCAAACGCGCGATTTTGAGCGGCGGAATCAATTCATTCGGCGAATAAAGCTCAAAACCAATAATAATAAATCACCAATTTGGTTGATATGTTGTCATTGTTAGATATAGCATGAAATAAGCTTTCCAACGCTTCAAACCGGGCGCAAATCGGAGTTACGGTTCTCAAGATATGGCCAAAATAAGATTTCATTTTTCTGTTGAGCGGGCTAAGCGGGCTTGACCGCGCTAAGCGCGGTCTGGGAGCATTTTTGACAAGTTTGGAAGAAAGTTTGGCGCTTAGCGCGGGTTTTTGGCGCTAAGCGCGGTCTGGCGGTTTAAGACCAATAAAAAACAGCCCGCTTAGCGCGGTGGGCGCGCTTAGCGCGGTCTGCGACTTCAGTTTTTGTATATATGTTGTAAAATCAGATTTTTTAGGTTTTTTATCATCTCTTCTTGACAAGTTGAGCTCTGATCCATTTTTGGTAGTTTAGAGCTTGAGGAAACACCATTGGATGCTACACCATGTGGATTGATCATGGATTTGTCTCGATTCCATTGTACCGATGAGATCTTTCCGGTTCATCTTCTCTCTTCCCTTTGTTTCATTCCAATAGTGGGTGTTGTATGTATATTTCTACTCTTATTGTATGTATATTTGTGGATCTTGGGATCGTTTATATATTTGCTTTACAAATCATCATTGTTGTTGTTCTTGATCTTTTTGCTTAAATGCTCTGGATTTGTGGTGTTGCAGACATGGGCATCATAAATCTTGATTAGGAATGATAACTGTTAGTTTTTGGATTGCAGACATGGATTTAGGGCTAACAATCGTAGTGGGTATCGAGTTTAATGCCTTCGTGTTGTTTGTGTCGGTGGAGAAATCACTGATGTGAATAGTGTGGTTGAGCTTTCGTCGGTGTTGCAGACATGGGTACCAATGTGGCGTCTCGATGGATGCCCAGTGATGTTTGTCGCACGCTCGTGAAAAATGAACAGAGTCGCCACCAATATATTTATCCCATAAGGGAAAGGAATACCAGGAAACCTAACAAAGGAAGGAACAAGGTCATGCGACCAGAGAATCTAGGTACGGGAGTCGGTTACGCAAGGGGAAGGTGCTAGCACCCCTCGCGCCCATCGTACTCGATGGTATCCACCTATGTTTGTTTCTATCTAAAGGGTGTGTACTATGTCTATGTCTATATCTAAATGCGAAATGAATGCAAAATGTAGGGAAAAGAAAGAATTGTACTCGCACGGGCCCTACCCCGCTGCCTACGTATCCTTTTCAGGAATCAGAGTTACCGTAGCTCGGCTCACGATTTTCTGTTTGTTTTTGTGTTTTTTAGTTGGGCGGAGTTAACATTCGCGCTCTTGCATAAGGGGACAACCTACGATGCATTCGAGCGGAAATAACATTGCCCTTAGAAGGAAGAAAAAGAGAGATTGGTTTGTGTCTTTTAGGGTAGATAAGTGATGAACAGTTCCCAATACCGGGCCACTCACCGCTTTCTCTACTTTGTTTTAATTTGAACCATTATTAGGTGTTTTAAGTGTTTTTGGTTGTGTATTTTTTAAGGGAATTTACTTTGCGATTCGAATCACACAAGAATGTATAATGATCGAGAAGCAGATTAGGGAATGAATCCCACTCACTTTCATCCCATTATGTAATGTTCGAGAAACAGATTAGGGAATGAATCCCACTCATTTCTCTCCCATTAATTAATGTTTGAGAAACAGATTAGGGAATGAATCCCACTCATTTCTCTCCCATTAAGTAGTGACCGAGAAACAGATTAGGGAATGAATCCCACTCATTTCTATGCCACTAAGCGATTGAGAAACAGATTAGGGAATGAATCCCACTCATTTCTCTATCACTTTCTTAATGTGATTCGCATCTCTATTTGTTAATGTTTTATTGTTGAACGAAAAAGAATGCAATGGGGAACTATTTCTAAATTCTAATCTAAGTTGTTCTAATTCCTATTTATGTACAAAAGGAATCTAAAATGGTACTAACGAAATAGGCCTAAAATAAGGCCAAAAATACAAGCAATAAAATCACACAAGCGTCATACAAAAATAACATGGAACTAGCATAAAAACAATTCAAGCATCAATGCAAAATTAAACTAGAAATCTACTATTTTTTATGACCTTTTCATGGAGGAAATTAAATGTCAGAATTAACCAAAAAAATTCTACTATTTTTATGAGTTTTTGATAAAAGAGAAATGAACTCTAAATCAAGCAAAAAGAAAACTAAAATGATAAGCCTAAAATTAATATTTTTTATGAACATTTTTCTATGTCAAAAATTGGATTAAAGTCTAAAACTAATAGGAGAAAAATAGCATTTTTACCTACTAAAAGAAAAATAGAAAAAAATCTAATTAAACCTAAATTCTAGGAATTAAAAAATAGAAACAGGGGTGTAAAGTGAAATACGGTGGTGCAGGTAGTAGATGGGGCGCAGGCCCAGGTAGAGAGGCCCATAGGACTTTTTTGTTCAGGATTTTGCATGGTAAAAAAAAAGGCGTGTGGGCCAAATGGGGTGCACTAAGGAGTCAGGCCCAACACTTATTTTTTTGTAAAATTTTCTTCTATGCCAAAAACAGGGTGTGACATGGGCTTAAGGGAGGTGTGAGCATGAATTTCGTGAGCCCAATGACATTGTTGATCCAGATTTTATTCTCAGAACTAGTCTAATTAAACCTAATTAACCCTAATTAACCCCAACTAAATCTAATTAATACTAACGCTAATTAAATGAAAAGAAAAGGGAAATTAGGTCTTCGTGACAATTGAGCTTTTCAACTCACAGAATCTCCCTTCACTCTCGTTCTCAGATGGTGCGACGGCGCCGCCCGTAAATCCCTTCTCCGGCTAACAAGAACCCGGCGAAACACTATCATGAACAAACAAACTATCTCGCCTCCGGTCCACTTCTTGCATTCATCTCATCAATTTCAACCTAATTCGCCCTAATCTAACAAAATAATCTAGAACCCTAAGCGTGGAATTCCAATTACAAAACAACAATTGAATTGTGAAGCTTCAAGTTTATGATCCGTGGAGACTCAATCTACACAGAAGCACGAAAGGGACGGAGGATGAATGAAGATGAATGGAGTTCCAAGGCTTACCTACCGGAGACAAGTCCGGTGCCTCTTGAATTTGGAGATGGAGAGATTGAAGTCCAACGACGAGAATCCTATGAATGCCTATGCGAAATAAACGCAGGGAGACACGACGATCTTCAGGTAACATTCTTGAATTCTCTTAATCTTGTGTTCATCGCAATCCTCTTTCTTCTTCTTCTATCTTCTTCTCTTTTCCGTCTTCGACTTTCTGTGTTCTTCTGTGTGTGTGAGAACTGAGGGATGTTGAGAGAGTTGTTTTTCTTGTGCCCTGAGAGGATGAAAGCGGTGATGATGAGAGTTGCAGCGAGGTTGTAGTGGTGGGGAGGAGTGGTTCAGCACACCTTCATTCAGAGTTCAATGGAGGAACTCTGGGGAAGGCTTGTGGTTGTGCTCTAGTGGTGTGAGGAAGATGAAGATGATAGTGAAGATTTTGGAGAAAATGGGGGAGAGAGATTGAGAGGAGAGGGATGAAGAGTGATAGGTTGAAGGTTATGGTGCATGAATGAGTGGATTATGGTGGAGAGTGAGCGTGTGTCAGAATGGTGAAGGTTATGGAGAGTGGAAGAATTGGTGGAGAAGATTCTGTTAGAGGTGAATTTGGAGAAGTGGTGGAGAAAGAGAAGAGAGTGGTGTGTATGATGAATATTCAGAGAGAGAATGGCGTGTAGAGAAAAGAGATTGAATGAATGATTCAGTTTATATAGATTGGGAGGGAGAGAATCGGTTAGAGGTGAGTGGATGAGAGCCCTTGGATGAGAGTTTTCTGTTATGAATTGGAGGGTGGATCTGAGAGTTAGTTAGGGGTTAGCTTGCAATAGGTAAGTTAGTTACTGTTAGTTAAAGTTTGTTAGGAAGTTGTTATATGGTGCAAGTGACAGTTAGAGGTTAGAAGAAGTCAGTTAGGGAATTGGTTGAGTTTGTAACAAAACTGTTAGGAAAGTTAGGTTTTTTGTTATATGCTCTGATTTGGTGGTTGGAAGTTTGTAACCGTTTTGAACTGACAGTTTTCTTTGCTTCGCATCTTCTGTTAATAGCTTATCAATTCGAGTTAGGATTATGCTGCTGAAACTGTTGTTACGTGTATAATGTAGGGTTGTTTGAATAGCTGGATTTTGGGAAAGTGGTTTGAAAACTGTTATGTGAGTTAGACTATCATAGAAGTTAGTTGGTTTTTTATATGATGTGTAGGTATGCTAAATGGATTGTTAGTAGTGAAACTCTATTTGATGCAGGACTGTTATGATTTTCTGTTAGAGAATTCCTTCTGCAATTGTTTTTGTTGTTAATGTTTGAATATGGAAGGTTTGGATGTGTATGCTATGTGGAATTGTATTTCAAACCATGGTGTATAGGGCTGTAGGAATGTAGATATATGGAGCTGTTTTGTTCATTGCAGAATTTTTGTTTATGTTTGAACTGATGACAATTTTTCTTCTACTTTTGTTGATAGCTTGCTGCAAATTGAATATGTGGAACTTGCATAGTAATTCTATTATTCTTTTTTTGAATGCAGGGTTGAGTGTATTGGCAAGGTTTATACAGGTTTGGAATTTGGGAGGTGGAATGGTTATGGCTCATGGTTAATTGGAGGCATACCTTGGATGTGAGCAAGACTGAGAGATTGGTGTATATGGAAGTGAAATCATGAAAACTGAAGTAGCAATGGCTTGATGGAGACTACTGAATCTGACTTGGAAACAGGATGGGGCAAGGATAGGTGTTGACTTTGGTCAACTGTTTGACCAAAAAAAGTCAACACTAGTTGACCAAAAGTCAATTGTAGGTCAAAAGCTTGATTTTCTTGTATTCTTTGTAACTGATTTTTGTGTACGTAATAAATGATGGACATGGTTTGTAGATAATGAGTCTTATTTGTAAATTTGAATTCGAACTTGAATGAATGTACTTGGAATAATGTGGGTTTTTGTAGTGAATAATGGCCTTTTGGCTTTTCTTGTAGAACTTGTTGGAATGTATGAACGTTTAAATATATGGGCCTTGGATCCCTTTAATGTGTAGATTTTGAATGAGTGAATGACAAACTCGTATGATACGAACCATCTCCAACATGAACCTTGAACGGTGTTCAGATGAAATCTCAATCACAACTCGTACACGTACTCCTCAATTTCCACATTTGGAAACAAGACACCTGATAAGCGCACTTCTTTAACTTTGATGTAATCACCATTTTTCAATTGTATCATGATATATGCCTTACAACTCACACAAGCCAAAATATTGAATTGATAACCCATATAACTTTTGTCCAGTCAGAATCCTTTCACAATTGTTGGATACAACCTCCGATGAAAATTAGGTTTGAAATATTGAAGGAGAGATGTTCGAGATAGCCCTAAGACCAAACTCGAACATAAGAGATTGAAACCTTAATTCCACAGTACCATGTTCAAAGAAAAATCAAATGAGCCAAGCTTGAGTGAGGTAGAACCCCCAATATTCAAGATCCTTGATCCCCAGTTAAATTTAATGATGCATGATGCGTCAGATGACCTAATGAAGGGTATGCAAATGGAATGAGAAGTTTAAGCCAGTTAGAAATTAAAGGGGTAGGACAAATTTGGGGTATGACAGCTGCCCCTATTTAATCGTCTTAAACCTGAAGGTGAGATTGGCGTTAGCCTTTCGAACATTAGAGGTAAAAGAAGATTAAATATCAAGACCTGAAATTTGTCCTGAAATGATGGTGTGATTATTGTCCTTATTTTTTAATTTGATATCTGCTGGGGAAAGAGATTTTTTTGTTTTTCGGGTGGAGAAATTTACAGTGGGTAATTGGATTTGAATGGGGGTAGCTTGTAACGTATCCAAAGTGCCAATACAAGGTTCTCGATGGAAATGATTATAGCATGGAAGTGATTGGAAGAGAAGTAGGTTTGACAGAAAGGTAAGGTAACATAGACGAATGTTTTAAGAGAGATACAGACGAGTATCGAAAGAAAATACAGACGAGTACCAAAGGAACGACACAGACGAGTATCGGAAGAAAATACATACGAGTACCAAAGGAATGACACATACGATCATCAAAAGAAAATACAGACGAATACCAAAGGAACGACACATACGAGCATCAAAAGAAAATACATACGAGTACCAAAGGAACGACACATACGAGCATCAAAAGAAAATACAGACGAGTACCAAAGGAACGACACATACGAGCATCAAAAGAAAATACAGACGAGTACCAAAGGAATGACACATACGAGCATTAAAAGAAAATACAGACGAGTACCGAAAGAATGACACATACGAGCATCAAAAGAAAATACAGACGAGTACCAAAGGAATGACACATACGAGCATCAAAAGAAGATACAGACGAGTACCAAAGGAACGACACAGACGAGCATCGGAAGAAGATACAGACGAGTACCAAAGGAATGACACATACGAGTATCAAAAGAAAATACAGACGAGTACCAAAGGAATGACACATACGAGCATCAAAAGAAGATACAGACGAGTACCAAAGGAACGACACAGACGAGCATCGAAAGAAGATACAGACGAGTACCAAAGGAATGACACATACGAGCATCGGAAGAAGATACATACGTATACCAAAGGAATGACACATACGAGCATCGGAAGAATATACCTACGGATACAAAAGGAATGACACATACGAGCATCGGAAGAAGATAAATACGAGTACCAAAAGAATGACATAGACAAGTGTTTGACCCAATACAGACGAGTATCGAAAAAAGATACATACGAGTACCATAGGAATGACATAGACAAGTGTTTGAGGAGCTTGGTAGATGGACTTACTAGGGATCGGGAATTGCTCTTGAAATGGTTTGCCAGGACGGAAGGCAAAGGATACACAACACGGGGGTTGCATCTAAAAAGTTTGCCCGTACGAGGGGAAGTAATCACGGAGACTAGTGACGACTAGACTCGACCCAAAAGAGTAGTACATACTGAAGAATCACGGGATATTGATGCTTGCGAAGCATAAGAACTACATTAATCCCTCAGGCCAAAAGGCGGGGTATAATCCTTCAAGAGTGGCAATCGTTCGAATTGCCACACACCAAGTATGGTTATCCAAATGATTGAAAAATGAGATAGGTTGAATGCTCATCCTCATTCGCACTCTAATTTGCACGCAACATACGGGAAATAACCATGACAAGACTAGAGACGACTAGACTCGACAAGAAGGCGATAGTAACCACTGGGGATTACGGGAATATGGATGCTTACGAAGCATAAGAACTACATTAATCCCTCGGGCCAAAAGGCGGGGTATAATCCTTCAAGAGTGGCAATCGTTCGAATTGCCACACACCAAGTATGGTTATTCAAACGATTGAAAAATGAGATGGGTTGAATGCCCACCCTCATTCACACTCTAATCTGCACGCAACATACGGGAAATAACCTCAGAGACAACGATTCTGACGAAGAAAGACATTGTGCCTGATCCATACTGGAGAGAGAAGACGAGACTTCTTCTAGGGATTGAGGATACCAGTTATCGGCACCGTGCCTTGAGGAGATTTGTAATGTAGTAGCAGATATCAATCGGAGTTTGTAAGGACAACTTTTTATGTGGGGAAGTATCGTCGTCTTGATTGAGTGTTGATTTGTATTATCTGGCTTACGCTCTGTATGCATGTTGAATTTTTCTATGGCGTAATGATCCGTTTTGACGGATATGCTATGCTTTTGATGATGCAATGTTATATGCGATGGATACTATATGCAGAGTGCCAAATAAAGGCATTAGTGAGGTAAACACCAGGGAGAATCCCCTTAGTGTTAAGAATTATGTAGATATGCCAATAGACATTGGACTTTGACTTGCAAGATGCCCCTTCTGGTTGATGGCTTGTAGAGTGTAGAATAACTTCTGACATCTCACCATGTGCGACTGCTTGGTGGATTTTCAGCTTGAGGAGATTCCCTCAATTCACCATGTTGGGGATTATCCGAATAAGGGGACCAGGTTGGAGAAATGGAACAACTCTCAGGAGAAATAAACTCCTGTGCTTGGGGAGAGACTTTTCTAGGAGAAGTGAACTCCTATGATTAGGGGGAGACAATATAACTCGAAAGATTGTGCCCCAAGTTTCACGACCTTTGAAGGAATTTGCCCCAAAAGATCCTTGGAGAGATTTTTCGAATCTCGACGCAACTGTCCCAGATTGGTTAAAGCTTGAAGAGATTTATCGACATGATTGCCCCAGATATGCTGAATTTGAGAGGTCGAACCTCGATTCAATTGCCCCTGATTAGGTACATCTTACTAGAATCCTCAAGCCTTCATTGTTTTGAAGTCAAACAAACATGGAAACAACTTTACCACGCTCAACGGAGTCTTCAAACTCTTCCCCTCAGGGTAATCAAAGAAAGAATTAACTGTTCATGCCCAACGGAGTTCTTTAGAGAACCTTTCCCTTGATGGTCAACATTTGGAATGATTAGCTTTTTACTCTTCGGAGTTCTCAAGTCTCTTGTACTTTGACAGGATCAAGTTACTCACTGATTCTCATCATGGTAACTCCTTTGATGTTAAGCACATATTTTGTATGCAAAAGAATGTTAATTCTAAGAATGATAGTTCTAATGCAAAGCCTATGCTAGTCTTGAAGTTTAAAAACTTTTTATGCAATGAGGTGGCCACCTCTTGTGAATGAAATGTAAAGAGGGCATACAATACCAACATAGATATGTGTTACGCTTCATTGGGAGTCAGCTAAACGCTATCTTATGGGAGTGCATCTTCAAAATAAACCCTACTACAATTAGGACTTTTGAGGGTTGTAACTTGGTCGGGTTCACGGTTTTCAGAAACGAAGGATTTTTAGGCTCAAAATTATTTGGTGCCCACCCCCTTCGTGATGTTCTCCCCTCCTAAGTTCAATTAACTCAACATGAGTGCTCATCCCTCACAAGGAATTTTTGAAATGATTGAGGAATCAATGAGGTTTTTCGGACATGGCAGTCGCTCACCTTTTATTCTTTTGATTCATTATCACACGACCTTGTTCTTGCTCTATTTTCATCATCTTTTGTTTCTTTTTATTGCTATATTATTTTCTTTCATCACTTTTTTACTTTTTTTTTATTTTTTCTTCTCTTTTTTTTTTCGAACAAGTCGTGTGACCTCGCATTATCTTTGATTTGTTGGAAGTGATTGCGACTGCCTCATTCCATGATTGATGAAGGATCACCATTGTGGTATCGTCATCTTTTGTCCTCTTGGTAGGTGAAGGATAACCATCACGGCTTTGACTTTCCTCAACCTTTTTGAAGGATAACCATTGTTATATCCTTAGATGCATATCATTTGTGAGTTCTGAACACTTGATTAAGTTAAATGAACACTACCCTGCCCCAGGGTTAAGATAAAGGTTTTTTTTTTCTTCAGAAAAGAAACTCCTACTTCAAGGCTCAAAGGGGTTAACGAGGGTCTATCTCCCTTATATCTCCGGTGTTTGGGGATTTGAAATAATGCCTGTACATCCTCAATAGGGTTTTATTCAAAAACACATGATTAGAGATTTCGCGTTTTTATTTTTCATCATTCTCCCTCAGCTCTTTGCCTAAGCAAGAGATTAGTTGGTATCGTAATGCCAAAAACATTTTATGAGTGAAAACGAATGGATTACTTCAAGACAAACATAAACAATGTATTTTTATTTTCATTCAACGATTAACAAGCTTTTACATGCTATCAATGCTTAACATACAAAGGAAAAAGTTACAATGAGAATGCGGTAAAGAAACTAAATGAATGTCATTGTTGAGGAGACTTGACTCCGTCTGGACTTATTGATCTCGGATACCTTCTGCAGTTCCTTCCAAACACTTCAGATTACGTCAAAAGAAAACTCCAACGAAGTCACCCAAGAATTGTAAATTTTTGTCTTACTTTAGGGATTCGAGCAATGCGAGTGATGCAATGCTCAAGATAAGAGTACGTCTTGCTTATCCCTCAATCGGGAGCCCCAAGCATAGTCGTTGGAGAAGTATTCGCCATCAAACATGGAGGAACCTTGCGTGGTCATCAAACTTAGATAAGCTATCTGTTGTAAAGAAAGACCAAAACACCAACTGAAACACCAACCTCCACGGATACAACTGAGCACAAGAACCTTGAGAATGAGAGATGCTTCTACAGAACATCTTGATTACTTCTTGGAAAGAAGATTCTGACAAAGTTGCTCGAGAATTTGTGGTGCTTTTATTATTATCATTCCAACGAGTTCGATCATGGAAGTAACTTCAAACAAAACGAGGAGTATTGCAAATGAGACTACAGAAATGAAATGATGATTGCCATTGAGGAGGCTTGACTCCATCTGGGCTTATTGTTCTTTGGTGATACTTTATGGAATACGGACATTCACTTGTGCATGAACTCTTCGTTTTATGTGCAGGCCATTTGGGGTGAATGATATTGTTTTGGAGTCAATGAGATCTTGGACTTTGCTTTTCAGAATATTACAATCCTCAATTGCATGTCCAGATGCCCCAGAATGGTACTCACACTTGGCGTTTAAGTCATATCCTTGAGGAATTGGTGTTGGAGGGGGCTTAGATTCCCTTAGTTGGACCAAAGAATCCTTGAGTAAGTGAGAGAGCAGTTGACTATAGGTCATAGGAATCGGGTCAATTCTTCTTGGTGGTCTCCTTGGCCTTTGTGGACCCTGTTGCTGGTGATGATTCAAATATCCAATCTGTTAAGGTGTCTTCCCTTTTTGATTCGGATGTGGAACAATCAAAGACTGATAAAGTGGAAGATCCGGAATCCAAGACAGTGCATTGTGCTTCTGATTTGAAGTAGATCCGACATAGAAGTATGAATCAACCTTTTCTTCCACCACAGTTGGAACCCTGTTGCCTCGAACACTCATGCCCTCGGAGGTGATCAAAATCACTTTTGAGTCAATGAGATCTTGAATTTGATGCTTCAGCGCCCTACAATTCTCAATATCATGGCCAGGTGCCCCAGAATGGAACTCGCATCGAGCATTGGCATTAAAATTGGGGGGAAGCTCTTTAGGCATGGTCAAATTGCGTAACTCAATCAACTGAAGTCCCAATAAATGAGGATGTAACTGAGCATAAGGTATCAGAATCGGATCGAGAACCCTCTCGGGCATCTTAGGCTTTTTCCCACACATTTGGCCCACTTGATTCATTCTAGGGACATGAACAGATTGACGTGGATGTGACGGTACTTGAAGTTGAGGGGGAGATCTCTGAGGCATCCCATGAGTGGGAAGAGATCCTATTGAAGAGAAAGAGTCAACAATTTCTGTTGCAGCGGCAGGGACAACATCACCTTCCTTTCTTAGTACCGTCTTTAGAACTTCCATGACCAGACTCACTTGAGTCTTCAACTGATTGTTTTCCTCCTTTAGTGCATCCTGATTATGGATCAAGTCTTGCATTTCCAACATGAGGTGACCCATTTGTTCCCTCATCTCATCCATTTCCTCACGGAGTTGTTCCATGGTTGATCTCGGAGCTCGTGGCGGTGAGAAGTCAAATCTGTTGTTGATCTTGAAATCTGAGTAGAAAGGGTCCCATAAGTCTCTGAAAGAACCATGAAATGCATGATAGTATGAATGCATGTTTCATTTATGAGATCCTAAAGTCTTTTCACACACTTCCATTTTCTTTTTATCTATTTTTTCGAAATCAAGGCTTTATTTCGTGTATAATATCTTTTCTCTTTTGCTTTTCTATTTCCTTTTTTCTTTTTCTCCTCTTTTTTTTGGAAATAGACTTTAGGATCTTCCATAAATGGAGTGGATAAAGTAATGATGTTATGCAATGCAAAAGCATGGGATCAAGGTCCATATAATCTTAGTAACCACTGTACGATCTTCTGAATAACTGATGTAGGTCAGATGTCACGAGATCAAAGGTCTGGCATAGGTACCACATAACCATAAGAGCAGTAGTCACCAACAGAACAGAATAGTCACCAACGGTACCTGTCATGTATATCCCTCCCCACTCACAGGTGAATCTAGGTCAGGGTAGGTCAAAAGGTCTCCAGCGTTAACAACTCTCCTGAAACACCATCATCGTTGCAAATACATGCCAACAATGGTATCTCATTCGAGTCTCAACTGGTCGTGGGTCTCATGATCGCAATCAACAGAACCTGACATTCTGTTGGCGTCATGACTATCCACTCTATCCTAGGTATCCTATGTGTCAACTCTGGCCTGGGTATTGGGCCTTTTACCTCATAGAACATCCCACCCAACCTGCAAACAGAGAAAATATGTGCCCCCCACGGGGACCCATAATATAGTCCAGATGCATGCGGAAAGTAAACATGATATGCAAGCAGGAAATAAACATGATATGCCAGCATATATACAACTAATACAAACATATAAATAAACAAAGAAAAACACCCAAAGAAAGAAAACAAACAAAGGCTAGGATCGACTCGCTAAGAATGGACCAGCACAGATCTATCACATCCCCAGCAGAGTCGCCAGCTGTCGCACGCTCGCGAAAAATGAACAGAGTCGCCACCAATATATTTATCCCATAAGGGAAAGGAATATCAGGAAACCTAACAAAGGAAGGAACAAGGTCATGCTGTCATACCCCAAATTTGTCCTACCCTTTCAATATTATTTGGCTTAAGCTTCTCATTTCATTTTCATACCTCCATTAGGTCATCTAACATATCATGCATTCATCAATCAATAAACTTGGCATGGGATCAATGATCTGGGAAAGAGTCGAGTTTCATTTCTCTGTATCGGGCGATGATGGACCAAGAACTCGTTACCTTCACTGGATCAAGGTTTGTTGTGGTTACTTGAGATACAAGTTATCTTAGTACAACTAATGTTTACTTGAGTTTCTTAATAAGGAACTTCGAGAGAAGCGTTATGGTATATTCAAAGGTGGCATGTCAGTTGGATTTTCTATGCAAAGTTGAATAAGAGCCATTTCTATATGCATATTATGGAAGGAGAAGATAGAGTTTATTCCTACCAAAGTTAAATTTTGGTCAACAAAGTCAACTTGAGAGGGTTGACTTTCTGTTGACCGAATCCTTGGAAGTCCACTTTACTTCATATTAAGTATTACCATTCAAGTGGCTATTATATTGTGAAACATTTCATCCAAGACAAGACAAATTCAAGTGGAGGGAAAGAAAATCATCAACTTTGATTTAGAATTTGAAAGAAAAGAGCACCCATTCAAAAATCCAAGTCTCATTACAAGAGTTAAGAGCCCACCATATGGTTCTAGAATACATGACAAGAATCAGAAGAGAAAATTACAAAACTACATTCATTTACAAAATGCCCAAATTCAAGTGATCCATATCATTCATCAAAAGGAGACCCTTTACAAATTCAAAAACAGAGAAGGGATTCAAATTTTATTTAAAGTTTCTACAAAGGCCATATTACATGGTACATGTCAGGTTCCATTTGTTTCTAAATTTCATCATCATCATCATCATCCCCACAAGCCTCCTCCAAGCTTGCTTTGCCTTTCATGATACCATCCTGCAAGTTTATCCCCCAAGCTTCATGCCATGTTTTTCAAAACCTACAAACTCAAGTTAAATCATCACAAAACCCCACATCAGTCCACATACAATCAACATAAAAGCCTAAAAAAACAGAACCATTTCAAATAAACCAAAACATACACACTACTAACTGATATCTAACTCAATTTCAATTGACTCCCTAACTTCCAGCTCACAATAACAGAATCATAACTAACAATTTCTAACTGTGTAACTTAGAACCAGTTCCTTAACCATTTCCAACTAACCTCTAACTGTCAAAAATTCTCATAACCTCCAATTAACAGATTCCTAACTGAAACTGAGTTCCTAAGCTAACCTACCAACAATTTCAATCTCAAACTAACTACACAAAACCATAACTAACTTTCAAACAGCCCATAACAAACTCATAACTGTCATAATAGATTGTCACCAACTTAACTTCTAACCACCTATAACCAACATATAACTGTCGATAACAGAAATCAGAACCATAACCACCTTCAACAGAATTACTAATCCCTTCTAACAGTCTCATAACCATAACAACTCTCCTAATAGTTTGTTACAACCTCTAACTAACTTTTCCTAACTTTCTAACAACCTATAACCAACTTTTTCAATCTCTAACTACCCATAACAGAAGTAACTAACCTCATTTTTTCAGAATCAATCTCGGCCCTCCATTGCTCATAACCGCTTCTCTCGATCCAATGGCTCACATCCTCTCACCTCTTCTATATAATCTCCCTTCCCTCCATAATTCAAACTCCACGCCATTTTCACACAGAGTCACTCTTCATCACTCTCTCTCTCCCTCAGTCTTCACGCCATTTTTCTCTCCTTCACAAATTCACAACCTTCAATCTCCAGAAAACTCTCTCTAGGAACCTGTAACAGAAATTATCAGAGAAAGAAGGTTGAAAAGAGATGATAATAAAATTGCTAACGAAAACTCACCATAATTATTCATTCACGATTCTTCACAATCTTCTGATCAATCCTTCATAATCATCATCTTCTCCACATCCGAGTTCTAACGAATTTCTCAGAGTATCGAACTCATTTGTTTCTTTGCTTTGTTCTTCCAATCTACAACAAGCCTGCAATCGGTAAAAGTTCAAAACAAGGACGCAAATCATTGAAGACGGAAAACGCAAGGAAGAAGAACACAAGAAGAATAGAATGAGAGCACCTAATTCATCTGCGGTTATCTTGTAACCACAATGTCGTCGACGCGCCGGACGAACTCCGGTAGAGATGAGAGGTTCTCGAATCGAGAGTATGAGGCGGAGAGTGGTCTTTGGGTTCATCGGAGGAGAAGTTCACCTCGTCGGAGAGAGAGAGATTGAGACGGAGAGTTTGATCGAGCGAGTTGCGTTCGTAGCTGAGGTGATGTAAGATGAGGTACGATGAGCGAGAAAAGTCGGAGTTCTTCCTTTGGTTCACGGAGGCGATTGCGAGAGAACTCGAGATGGAGAAGGGACGACTGAGAGTGAGAAGAGGAGGTCACGACGGCACGCTGTTGTGGTCCGTCAGGCTACACCGTCATCACCGATTGAGTGCGGAAGAGATAATGGAGGCCGTCTCCGTCGCTTCGTCTTGCTCGTGAGAGAGGAATGGTCACATTTCTTACCCTAATTCCCCTTTCAATTATTATTATTCAATTTTAATGTATTAGCATTTCATTAACATATTAAATCGGCATAAGAATAAGATTAGTGTAATTAAGTTGATCACTGATGTGATTAATTGGTCATTGATTAGAATTTATGATGATAAACTTGAATAATGAAAAATGGAATGAAATCTGAATAATTGGTTAGAGTGTTGCTGGGCTTTGTTCATGAAATTGCATAGTTCATCACCCCCATTCTAGCCTAATCACACTCCCTTTCATTTTTGGCTGCACATGAGTACAAAAACTGTAACACGAAAACCCCCCTGGGCCTCACTCTCTTCGGCCTTCACCATGATACTGATTACGCCCCCACCTGGCCCGTACACTCTCCTTTTCTCTTTTTCTTGTTTGCTACAAAAACTCTGCTGGGCCATTGATTGGGCCCTACGCCCAGGATTCCTAGACACACCAGTATTTTCTGTCTGAACCCCCTATGCCACTCAAATTCATGCTAGATTTAGGTTTTGGTCCACATAGTTTTTTTCCTTTTTTTTGGGCGATCTCAATGACATAAAAACCTCATAAAAAAATACTAGTTTAGGCTTAGTTAGAATTTAGGTTTTAGTATATTTTAGGCTTGAATTAGAATTCTTTTAACCCATAAAAACTCATAAAAAAATAATAGTTTTTAGGTTATTTTTGCACTAGTACTTGAATCGTTTTCTTTATGTTTTTGTATCATTTCCATGCTATTTCTTTGTATAATTGTTGTGTGGTTTTGTTACTTGTTTTGGCCATACTTTTGGCCCATTTTGTTAATACCATTTTAATGCTCCTTTTAGAATTTAGTCACCATGTTAACATTAGTAGTTAGATTAGAATAACAATTAGGCTAGTTCTTAGGGTAGTCTCCCTCTTTTCATTCTTTTTCTTTTACAACATTAAAACATCTAATAAATACTCAAAATAAAATCCCTCTAAAAAATACAAAGAAAATACTTAAAAAACATTAATAAAAAAGTGAAAATCATTAAAAAGGGGATGGAAGCTTGAATCTCCCTTGCTTAAGGGAATCATTCGAGTGCTTGGATCTCTCTTGCTTTAGGGAACCATTCGGGCGTAAGTTCCTAAATTCTAAAAAACACCAACCAAAGAGTAACTCGAGTTTCCCTTGCTTAAGGGATTTCCTCGAAACACTCAAAGTCTCTCTCTCATCTCGTTTTCTCAAGGGCAATGTTATTTCCGCTCGAATGCATCGTAGGCCGTCCCCTTATGCAAGAGCGTGAACGTTAACTCCACCCAACTAAAAAACACAAAAACAAACAGAAACATGTGAGCCGAACTACGACGCTCTGATTCCTGAAAAGGATACGTAGGCATCAAGTCGCGGGGCTTGAACGAGCACAATTGTAAATAATTCCTTCTTTTCCCCGTATTTCATTTTGCATTCATTCGCATGTAGACATAGACATAGTACACACCCTTTAGATAGAAACAAACATAGGTGGATACCATCGAGTACGATGGGCACGAGGGGTGCTAATACCTTCCCCTTTCGCAACCGACTCCCGTACCTAGATTCTCTGGTCGCAAGACCCTGTTCCTTCCTTTGTTAGGTTTTCTGATATTCCTTTCCCTTTTGGGGTAAATATATCGGTGGCGACTCTGTTCTTTTTTCGCGAGCGTGCGACAGCTGGCGACTCTGCTGGGGATTACCTAAGCAAGTCGATCCTAGCCTTTGTTTGTTTCTTTTATTGGGTGTTTATTTGTTTGTTTATATGTTTGCATCATTTGTATATATGCTTGCATATCATGTTTATTTTCTGCTTGCATATCATGTTTACTTTCCGCATGCATCTGGACTATATTATGGGTCCCCGTGGGGGCCACATATTTTTCTGCTCTGTTTTGCAGGTGGGGGGTTTTTGTGAGGTAAAAGGCCCACTACCCAGGCCAGTGACACCTAGGATTAGCGTGGATGCTCATGTTGACTCCCGTAGCGCTTGCTATGATCGAGCTTGACATGGGGTACCACAACTGGGCGAGGTTCTTTCATGGAACATTGTGTCTGGCACGCTTGCTGCCTCAAACACTTTGTACCCCATGGGAACTGTAGACCCTAGTGACCATTAGGGACCACTTGTCTGTGTCTAGAATACATACCTGTGAGATTGGGGTGGGACAGGAAACCTTGGCTCCTACATACCATTGGCTCTTCATATTTGAGGTCGGACCTTTATTTTGTTTGTTCTCATGGTGCTTGATATTCTGATATTCAAAGAGGCGTCGAACCTTTGATCCTGAGACATTTGACCTATGTAGAGATTTTACATAAGTTATACAGAGATTGCACAAATTGCTACTCAGATTATGTGGACCCTTGATCCCATACTTTTGCATTGCATAACATCATTGCTTTTTCCACTTCATTTGTGGGGGATCCTAAAGTCTATTTCTAAAAAAAAAAGAAAAAGAAAAAGGAAATAGAAAAGATACTATATACAAAACAAACCTTGATTAAAAAAAAAGAGAGAAAATAAAAGAAAAAGAAAAAGTGTGAAAAGACTTTAGGATTCTCCGTAAACGAAAACATGCATTCATATTATCATGCATTTCATGGTTCTCTCAGAAACTTATTAGGGCCCTTTCTACTCAAATTCCGACTTTAGCAACACAATTAACTTCTCACTGTTACGTACTCAAATGTTGATATTGGAACAACTCTATGGGTTCTAAATGAGATGAGAACAGAAATGGAGACTGACATGAATCAGTGTATGGAGGTTATTCAAACGTTTTCTCTTTGACAAGAAGAATTGAGACGAGTTCCTCCTAGGCCAAATGCAAATGTTGATCTCACCCATGAGAATGTCTTATGTATCAGAATGTTTGAAATAATGTTGAGATTCCATTTCTTGGTAAAGAGAATTCACATCATTGAAGTCTTCAAGTTTCCAAGTATTAAATTTGACAAAAGGTTCGACCTCTTGGAGAAAAGGTTGAAAGCCATTAAAGGTCGTGACTCCTTCGAGTTAGACATTGTGTATTTGTGCCTAGTGCCTGATATCAAGAGCTATAAAGGTCATTTACTCTCACTCTGATTGGTTTGGATATTGAAGCTAAAAAGGTAATCATCTCCTGTACATGTGTGGAAGTTGCTTGGGGCTCCCGATCGAGGGATAAGCAATACGTATTCTTATCTTGAGCTTTGCACCATTCGCATTGCTCGAATCCATAAAAGCATTACAGATTCCTGGATGACTTCGCCAAAATCTTCTTTCGTGTGGTAATCAAGAGTGTTCTTCACAATGCTTCTCATTCTCAAGGTTCTACTTCATACCTCAGTTACCTTTTCTCAGGATTTCCTTCTCAGTGGCCTTCGCTTGTTAATAGAGACAAGAAGAATATGAGAAACAAATTGACGTGATTCTATTGCCTTGTTCCCATTCGCTTCCCTGTTTGTTGGAACTTCAATTGGTTAAGATTCGAGTATTGGGTCTTCTTCACCACAAGTAGATCTCCTCAATTTGATGACCATGCAAGGTACTTTCATTTGTGAAGGCAACTACTACTCTAGCAACTATACTTGGGGCTCCCGATCGAGGGATAAGCAAGACGTACTCTTATCTTGAGCATTGCATCATTCGCATTGCTCGAATCCCTAAAGAAAGGCAAAAATTTACAACTCTTGGGTGACTTCGTTGGAGTTTTCTTTTGAAGTAATCTGAAGTGTTTAGAAGGAACACATGATAATGCTAAGTGACTACCATGCTGGACCACAAAGCCATTCAATTGAGGATTGTGTGTCATTCATTTCAAGAGGTTCATGCATAAACTGAGGTCTCGAAAGGGTATCAAAATTGCAGAAAGTATTCAAGAGCAATAAGTCCAGACGGAGTCAAGTCTCCTCAACAATGGCGCCCACTCAGTTCTCTATTGCATTCTCATTTGTAACATTTCATTGTTTGTTTAAGCATTGCTAGCATGTAAAAACTTGTTAATTTCTGAATAAAATCATAATACATTGTTTATGTTCGTCTTGAAGTAATCCATTCGTTATCACTCATAAAATGATTCGCTTGCATACGATACCAGCTTTACTAATCGCTTGCTTAGGCAAAGAGCGGAGGGAGAATGATGAAAAATAAAAATGCAAAATCTCTAATTGTGTGTTTTTGAATAAAACCCTACTGAGGATGTACATGCATTGTTTCAAACCCCCAAACACCGTAGATATAAGGGAGATAGACCCTCGTCAACCCTTTTGAGCCTTGAAGTAGGAGTTTCTTTTCTAATCATAAAAACCCTTATTTTAACCTTGGGGCAGGGTAGTGTTCATTTAACTTGATCGAGTGTTCAAAACTCACCAAAAGGGTATGCATCTAAGGGTACAATAATGGTTATCCTTCAAAAGGTTGAGGAATGTCAAAACCGCAATGATTATCCTTATTCCATCAAGAGGTCAAAAGATGACGATGCCACAATGGTTACCCCTCATCAACTGAATAATGAGGCAGTCACATCACTTCCAACAAATCAAAGACAAAGCGAGGTCACACGACTTGTAAAAAAAAAAAGAAGAAGCAAACAAAAAAAGAAATGGCAAAAAATGAATAAAAAAAAATGATGAAAAAAAATGATGATGAAATCGTCAAGCGAAAAACAAAGTCGTGTGGTAATCAATCAAAAGAATAATAAAGTGAGTGACTGCCATGTCCGAAAAACCTCATTGATTCTTCAACCATCTCAAAATTCCTTGTGAGGGCTGAATACTCGTGACGAGTTAACTGAACATAGGATTGGAGAACATCACGAAGGGGGTGGGAACAAATAATTTTGAGCCTAAAAATCCTTTGTTTCTGGAAACTGTGAACCCGACCACATTACAACCCTTAAAAGTCCTAATTGAAGTAGGGTTATTTTGAAAGCGCACTCCGATGAGATAACATTTAACTGACCCCCAATGAAGCGTGACACATATGCATGTTGGTATCGTATGCTTGATTTATCTTCCATATGCAAAAAATCGAGGTTGTGTCAACTAGTTATCCATTCACAAGAGGTCGCAACCTCATTTCATAAAAAGTTTCTTTAAACTTCAAGACTAACATAGGCTTTGAATTAGAATTATCATTCTTAGAATTAACATTATTTTGCATACAAACATTTGCTTAACATCAAGGAAGTTACCATAATGAGAATCAATGAGTAACTTGATCATGTCAAAGTACAAGAGACTTGAGAACTCCGTGGGTTGAAAATCCAATCATTTCATAAGACTGATTATCAAGGGGCAGGTTGCCTGAAAAATCCATTGGGCATGAATAGTTAATGCTTTCTTTGATTACCCTGAGGGGAAGAGTTTGAAGACTCCGTTGAGCGTGGTAAAGTTGTTTCCATGTTTGTTTGACTTCAAAACAAAGAAGGCTTGAGGATTCTAGTAAGATGTACCTAATCAGGGGAAATTGAATCAAGGTTTGACCTCTCAAATTCAGCATATCTGGGGCAATCATGTTGATAAATCTCTTCAAGCTTTGATCAATTTAGGGCAATCAAGTCGAGGAATCTCTCTTGAGTTCAACCAATCTGGGGCAGTTACGTCGAGATTCGATAAATCTCTCCAAGGATCCTTTACGGAAAATTCCTTCATGGGTCATGAAGCTTGGAAGCACAATCTTTTGAGTTATCTTGCCTCTCTCTGAGTGTCGGATTTCTCCAGGAAACTTATTCTCTCCCCAAGTACTGGAGTTGATTTCTCCTGAGAGTTCGTTCCACTCCTCAAGCATAGGAGTTTATTTCTCCTAAGAGCTGTTCTACTTCCCTAATCAAGGCTCCTTACCCGGATCTCTCATCCCCGACATGGTGAATCGAAGGAATCTCCTCAAGCTGAAAATCCTCCAAACAATGGCACATGGTGAGAAGTCAGAAGTTATTTTACACTCTACAAGCCAACAACCAGAAGGGGCATCTTGCAAGTCAAAGTCCAATATCTATTGGCATCTCTACGTAATTCTTAACACTAAGGGGATTCTCCCTGGTGTTTACCTCACTAATGCCTTTATTTGGCACTCAGCATATAGCGTTCACTGCATATAACATTGCATCCTCAAAAGCGTAGCATATCCATCAAAATGGAGCATTACGCCATAGAAAAATTCAAACATGCATACAAAGCATAAGCCAGATAATACAAATCAGCACTCAATCAAGACGACGATACTTCTCCACATAAAATATTGTCCTTACAAACTCCGATTGATATCTGCTGCTACATTACAAATCTCCTCAAACCACGGCGCCGATACCTGGTATCCTCAATCCCCAGAAGAATTCTTATCTTCTCTCTCTAGTATTGATCGGACCCAATGTCTTTCTTCGTCAGAATCGTTGTCTCCGAGGTTATTTCCCGTATGCTGCGTGGAGATTAGAACGTGAATGAGGGTGGGCATTCAACCCATCTCATTTTTCAATCGTTTGAATAACAATACTTGGTGTGTGGCAATTCGAATAATTGCCGCTCTTGAAGAGTTACACCCCGCCTTTGGCCTGAGGGACTAATGTAATTCTTAGGCTTCGCAAGCATCGATATCTTCGTGATTCTTCAGTTTGTACTACTGTCTTTTGGGTCGATTCTAGTCGTCACTAATCTCCGTGGTCCCTTTCCCTCGTACGGGCAAACTTTTAGATCCAACCCCCGTGTTGTGTATCCTTTGCCTTCCGTCCTGGCAAATCATTTCAAGACTAAATCCCAATCCCCAGTAAGTCCATCTACCCAGCTTCTCAAACACTCGTCTGTGTCATTCCTTCGATACTCGTCTGTATTGAGTCAAACAATCGTATGTGTCATTCCTTTGGTACTCGTCTGTATCTTCTTTCGATGCTCGTATGTGTCATTCTTTTGGTACTCGTCTGTATCTTCTTCCGATGCTCGTATGTGTCATTCTTTTGGTACTCGTCTGTATCTTCTTCCGATGCTCGTATGTGTCATTCTTTCGGTACTCGTCTGTATCTTCTTCCAACACTCGTATGTGTCATTCTTTTGGTACTCGTCTGTATCTTCTTCCGATGCTCGTATATGTCATTCTTTTGGTACTCGTCTGTATCTTCTTCCATCACTCGTCTGTGTCATTATTTCGATGCTCGTATGTGTCGTTCCTTTGGTACTCGTCTGTATCTTCTTTCGATGCTCGTATGTGTCATTCTTTTGGTACTCGTCTGTATCTTCTTCCAACACTCGTATGTGTCATTCCCTTGGTACTCGTATGTATCTTCTTTCGATGCTCGTATGTGTCGTTCCTTTGGTATTCGTCTGTATCTTATTCCGATGCTCGTATGTGTCATTCCCTTGGTACTCGTATGTATCTTCTTTCGGATCTCGTCTGTGTCATTCCTTTGGTACTCGTCTGTATCTTCTTTCGATGCTCGTCTGTGTCGTTCCTTTGGTACTCATGTGTATCTTCTTTCGATACTCGTCTGTATTGATTCAAACACTCGTCTGTGTCATTCCTTTGGTACTCGTCTGTACCTTCTTTCGATACTCGTCTGTATTGTTCCAAACACTCGTCTGTGTTATTCTTTTTGATGCTCGTCTGTGTCTTTCCTCAATACTCGTCTGTATTTGTCCAAACACTCGTCTGTGTTATTCTTTTTGATGCTCGTCTGTATCTCCCTTTAATACTCGTTTGTATTTGTTTAAACACTAGTCTATGTTATTCTTTCGATACTCGTCTGTATTGACTCAAGCGCTCGTCTGTGCCATTCTTTTAATACTTGTCTGTTTCTTTCGATACTCGTCTTTATTGGTCCAATCACTCGTCTGTGTTTCTCTTTCGATGCTCGTCTGTGTCCTTCTTCGATACTCGTCTGTGTTACCTTATCTCTCCGTCAAGTCTATATCTTTCAATTACTACTCCATGTAACAACCATTCTCTTTGAGAACCCTGTATTGGCACCGCTACCACGTTACAAGCTATCACCATTCAACCATTACTCACCATGAACTTTTCCACCAAAAAAAAAACAAAAAATCTCTTTCCCCAGAAGATATCAAAACAAAAAATAAGGATAACACTTACACTTCTTTTTCAGGACAAATTTCGGGCACTTTGATATTTAATCTTCTTATACCTCGAATGTTCGAAAGGCTAGCGCCAATCTCACCTTCAAGTTTAAGACGATTAAATAGGGGCAGCTGTCATACCCCAAATTTGTCCTACCCTTTCAATATTATTTGGCTTAAGCTTCTCATTTCATTTTCATACCTCCATTAGGTCATCTAACATATCATGCATTCATCAATCAATAAACTTGGCATGGGATCAATGATCTGGGAAAGAGTCGAGTTTCATTTCTCTGTATCGGGCGATGATGGACCAAGAACTCGTTACCTTCATTGGATCAAGGTTTGTTGTGGTTACTTGAGATACAAGTTATCTTAGTACAACTAATGTTTACTTGAGTTTCTTAATAAGGAACTTCGAGAGAAGCGTTATGGTATATTCAAAGGTGGCATGTCAGTTGGATTTTCTATGCAAAGTTGAATAAGAGCCATTTCTATATGCATATTATGGAAGGAGAAGATAGAGTTTATTCCTACCAAAGTTAAATTTTGGTCAACAAAGTCAACTTGAGAGGGTTGACTTTCTGTTGATCGAATCCTTGGAAGTCCACTTTACTTCATATTGAGTATTACCATTCAAGTGGCTATTATATTGTGAAACATTTCATCCAAGACAAGACAAATTCAAGTGGAGGGAAAGAAAATCATCAACTTTGATTTAGAATTTGAAAGAAAAGAGCACCCATTCAAAAATCCAAGTCTCATTACAAGAGTTAAGAACCCACCATATGGTTCTAGAATACATGACAAGAATCAGAAGAGAAAATTACAAAACTACATTCATTTACAAAATGCCAAAATTCAAGTGATCCATATCATTCAACAAAAGGAGACCCTTTACAAATTCAAAAACAGAGAAGGGATTCAAATTTTATTTAAAGTTTCTACAAAGGCCATATTACATGGTACATGTCAGGTTCCATTTGTTTCTAAATTTCATCTTCATCATCATCATCCCCACAAGCCTCCTCCAAGCTTGCTTTGCCTTTCATGATACCATCCTGCAAGTTTATCCCCCAAGCTTCATGCCATGTTTTTCAAAACCTACAAACTCAAGTTAAATCATCACAAAACCCCACATCAGTCCACATACAATCAACATAAAAGCCTAAAAAAACAGAACCATTTCAAATAAACCAAAACATACACACTACTAACTGATATCTAACTCAATTTCAATTGATTCCCTAACTTCCAGCTCGCAATAACAGAATCATAACTAACAATTTCTAACTGTGTAACTTACAACCAGTTCCTTAACCATTTCCAACTAACCTCTAACTGTCAAAAATTCTCATAACCTCCAATTAACAGATTCCTAACTGAAACTGAGTTCCTAAGCTAACCTACCAACAATTTCAATCTCAAACTAACTACACAAAACCATAACTAACTTTCAAACAGCCCATAACAAACTCATAACTGTCATAACAGATTGTCACCAACTTAACTTCTAACCACCTATAACCAACATATAACTGTCGATAACAGAAATCAGAACCATAACCACCTTCAACAGAATTACTAATCCCTTCTAACAGTCTCATAACCATAACAACTTTCCTAACAGTTTGTTACAACCTCTAACTAACTTTTCCTAACTTTCTAACAACCTATAACCAACTTTTTCAATCTCTAACTACCCATAACAGAAGTAACTAACCTCATTTTTTCAGAATCAATCTCGGCCCTCCATTGCTCATAACCGCTTCTCTCGATCCAATGGCTCACATCCTCTCATCTCTTCTATATAATCTCCCTTCCCTCCATAATTCAAACTCCACGCCATTTTCACACAGAGTCACTCTTCATCACTCTCTCTCTCCCTCAGTCTTCACGCCATTTTTCTCTCCTTCACAAATTCACAACCTTCAATCTCCAGAAAACTCTCTTTAGGAACCTGTAACAGAAATTATCAGAGAAAGAAGGTTGAAAAGAGATGATAACAGAATTGCTAACGAAAACTCACCATAATTATTCATTCACGATTCTTCACAATCTTCTGATCAATCCTTCATAATCATCATCTTCTCCACATCCGAGTTCTAACGAATTTCTCAGAGTATCGAACTCATTTGTTTCTTTGCTTCGTTCTTCCAGTCTACAACAAGCCTGCAATCGGTAAAAGTTCAAAACAAGGACGCAAATCATTGAAGAAGGAAAACGCAAGGAAGAAGAACACAAGAAGAATAAAATGAGAGCACCTGATTCATCTGCGGTTATCTTGTAATCACAATGTCGTCGACGCGCCGGACGGACTCCGGTAGAGATGAGAGGTTCTCGAATCGAGAGTATGAGGCGGAGAGTGGTCTTTGGGTTCATCGGAGGAGAAGTTCACCTCGTCGGAGAGAGAGAGAGATTGAGACGGAGAGTTTGATCGAGCGAGTTGCGTTCGTAGTTGAGGTGATGTAAGATGAGGTACGATGAGCGAGAAAAGTCGGAGTTCTTCTTTTGGTTCACGGAGGCGATTGCGAGAGAACTCGAGATGGAGAAGGGACGACTGAGAGTGAGAAGAGGAGGTCACGACGGCACGCCGTTGAGGTCCGTCAGGCTACACCGTCATCACCGATTGAGTGCGGAAGAGATAATGGAGGCCGTCTCCGTCGCTTCGTCTTGCTCGTGAGAGAGGAATGATCACATTTCTTACCCTAATTCCCCTTTCAATTATTATTATTCAATTTTAATGTATTAGCATTTCATTAACATATTAAATCGGCATAAGAATAAGATTAGTGTAATTAAGTTGATCACTGATGTGATTAATTGGTCATTGATTAGAATTTATGATGATAAACTTGAATAATGAAAAATGGAATGAAATCTGAATAATTGGTTTGAGTGTTGCTGGGCTTTGTTCACAAAATTGCATAGTTCATCACCCCCATTCTAGCCCAATCACACTCCCTTTCATTTTTGGCTGCACATGAGTACAAAAACTGTAACACGAAAACCCCCCTGGGCCTCACTCTCTTGGGCCTTCACCATGATACTGATTACGCCCCCCACCTGGCCCATACACTATCCTATTCTCTTTTTCTTGTTTGCTACAAAAACTCTGCTGGGCCATTGATTGGGCCCTACGCCCAGGATTCCTAGACACACCTGTATTTTCTGTCCGAACCCCCTGTGCCACTCAAATTCATGCTAGATTTAGGTTTTGGTCCACATAGTTTTTTTCCTTTTTTTTGGGCGATCTCAATGACATAAAAACCTCATAAAAAAAATACTAGTTTAGGCTTAGTTAGAATTTAGGTTTTAGTATATTTTAGGCTTGAATTAGAATTCTTTTAACCCATAAAAAATCATAAAAAAAAATAGTTTTTAGGTTATTTTTGCACTAGTACTTGAATTGTTTTCTTTATGTTTTTGTATCATTTCCATGCTATTTCTTTGTATAATTGTTGTGTGGTTTTGTTACTTGTTTTGGCCATACTTTTGGCCTATTTTGTTAATACCATTTTAATGCTCCTTTTAGAATTTAGTCACCATGTAAACATTAGTAGTTAGATTAGAATAACAATTAGGCTAGTTCTTAGGGTAGTCTCCCTCTTTTCATTATTTTTCTTTTACAACATTAAAACATCTAATAAATACTCAAAATAAAATCCCTCTAAAAAATACAAAGAAAATACTTAAAAAACATTAATAAAAAAGTGAAAATCATTAAAAAGGGGATGGAAGCTTGAATCTCCCTTGCTTAAGGGAATCATTCGAGTGCTTGGATCTCCCTTGCTTTAGGGAACCATTCGGGCGTAAGTTCCTAAATTCTAAAAAACACCAACCAAAGAGTAACTCGAGTTTCCCTTGCTTAAGGGATTTCCTCGAAACACTCAAAGTCTCTCTCTCATCTCGTTTTCTCAAGGGCAATGTTATTTCCGCTCGAATGCATCGTAGGCCGTCCCCTTATGCAAAAGCGCGAACGTTAACTTCGCCCAACTAAAAAACACAAAAACAAACAGAAACATGTGAGCCGAACTACGACGCTCTGATTCCTGAAAAGGATACGTAGGCATCAAGTCGCGGGGCTTGAACGAGCACAATTGTAAAAAATTCCTTCTTTTCCCCGTATTTCATTTTGCATTCATTCGCATGTAGACATAAACATAGTACACACCCTTTAGATAGAAACAAACATAGGTGGATACCATCGAGTACGATAGACGCGAGGGGTGCTAATAGCTTCCCCTTGCGTAACCGACTCCCGTACCTAGATTCTCTGGTCGCAAGACCCTGTTCCTTCCTTTGTTAGGTTTTCTGATATTCCTTTCCCTTTTGGGATAAATATATTGGTGGCGACTCTGTTCATTTTTCGCGAGCGTGCGACACATGCGACCAGAGAATCTAGGTACGGGAGTCGGTTACGCAAGGGGAAGGTGCTAGCACCCCTCGCGCCCATCGTACTCGATGGTATCCGCCTATGTTTGTTTCTATCTAAAGGGTGTGTACTATGTCTATGTCTATGTCTATATCTAAATGCGAAATGAATGCAAAATATAGAGAAAAGAAAGAATTGTACTCGCACGGGCCCTACCCCGCTGCCTGCGTATCCTTTTCAGGAATCAGAGTTACCGTAGCTCGGCTCACGATTTTCTGTTTGTTTTTGTGTTTTTAAGTTGGGCGGGGTTAACGTTCGCGCTCTTGCATAAGGGGACAACCTACGATGCGTTCGAGCGGAAATAACATTGCCCTTAGAAGGAAGAAAAGAGAGATTGGTTTGTGTCTTTTAGGGTAGATAAGTGATGAATAGTTCCCAATACCGGGCCACTCACCGCTTTCTCTACTTTGTTTTAATTTGAACCATTATTAGGTGTTTTAAGTGTTTTTGGTTGTGTATTTTTTAAGGGAGTTTACTTTGCGATTTGAATCACACAAGAATGTATAATGATCGAGAAGCAGATTAGGGAATGAATCCCACTCACTTCCATCCCATTATGTAATGTTCGAGAAACAGATTAGAGAATGAATCCCACTCATTTCTCTCCCATTAATTAATGTTTGAGAAACAGATTAGGGAATGAATCCCACTCATTTCTCTCCCATTAAGTAGTGACCGAGAAACAGATTAGGGAATGAATCCACTCATTTCTATGCCACTAAGCGATTGAGAAACAGATTAGGGAATGAATCCCACTCATTTCTCTATCACTTTCTTAATGTGATTCGCATCTCTATTTGTTAATGTTTTAATGTTGAACGAAAAAGAATGCAATGGGGAACTATTTCTAAATTCTAATCTAAGTTGTTCTAATTCCTATTTATGTACAAAAGGAATCTAAAATGGTACTAACGAAATAGGCCTAAAATAAGGCCAAAAATACAAGCAATAAAATCACACAAGCGTCATACAAAAATAACATGGAACTAGCATAAAAACAATTCAAGCATCAATGCAAAATTAAAATAGAAATCTACTATTTTTTATGACCTTTTCATGGAGGAAATTAAATGTCAAAATTAACCTAAAAAATTCTACTATTTTTATGAGTTTTTGATAAAAGAGAAATGAACTCTAAATCAAGCAAAAAGAAAACTAAAATGATAAGCCTAAAATTAATATTTTTTATGAACATTTTCCTATGTCAAAAATTGGATTAAAGTCTAAAACTAATAGGAGAAAAATAGCATTTTTACCTACTAAAAGAAAAATAGAAAAAAATCTAATTAAACCTAAATTCTAGGAATTAAAAAAAAGAAACAGGGGTGTAAAGTGAAATACGGTGGTGCAGGTAGTAGATGGGGTGCAGGCCCAGGTAGAGAGGCCCAAAGGACTTTTTTGTTCAGGATTTTGCATGGTAAAAAAAAGGGCGTGTGGGCCAAATGGGGTGCACTAAGGAGTCAGGCCCAACACTTATTATTTTTGTACAATTTTCTTCTATGCCAAAAACAGGGTGTGACATGGGCTTAAGGGAGGTGTGAGCATGAATTTCGTGAGCCCAATGACATTGTTGATCCAGATTTTATTCTCAGAACTATTCTAATTAAACCTAATTAACCCTAATTAAACCCAACTAAATCTAATTAATACTAACGCTAATTAAATGAAAAGAAAAGGGAAATTAGGTCTTCGTGACAATTGAGCTTTTCAACTCACAGAATCTCCCTTCACTCTCGTTCTCAGATGGTGCGACGGCGCCGCCCGTAAATCCCTTCTCCGGCTAACAAGAACCCGGCGAAACACTATCATGAAAAAACAAACTATCTCGCCTCCGATCCACTTCTTGCATTCATCTCATCAATTTCAACCTAATTCGCCCTAATCTAACAAAATAATCTAGAACCCTAAGCGTGGAATTCCAATTACAAAACAACAATTGAATTGTGAAGCTTCAAGTTTATGATCCGTGGAGACTCAATCTACACAGAAGCACGAAGGGGACGAAGGATGAATGAAGATGAATGGAGTTCCAAGGCTTACCTACCGGAGACAAGTCCGGTGCCTCTTGAATTTGGTGATGGAGAGATTGAAGTCCAGCGACGAGAATCCTATGAATGCCTATGCGAAATAAACGCAGGGAGACACGACGATCTTCAGGTAACGTTCTTGAATTCTCTTAATCTTGTGTTCATCGCAATCCTCTTTCTTCTTCTTCTATCTTCTCTTTTTCGTCTTCGACTTTCTGTGTTCTTCTGTGTGTGTGAGAACTGAGGGATGTTGAGAGAGTTGTTGTTCGTGTGCCCTGAGAGGATGAAAGCGGTGATGATGAGAGTTGCAGCGAGGTTGTAGTGGTGGGGAGGAGTGGTTCAGCACACCTTCGTTCAGAGTTCAATGGAGGAACTCTGGGGAAGGCTTGTGGTTGTGCTCTAGTGGTGTGAGGAAGATGAAGATGATAGTGAAGATTATGGAGAAAATGGGGGAGAGAGAGATTGAGAGGTGAGGATGAAGAGTGATAGGTTGAAGGTTATGGTGTATGAATGAGTGGATTATGGTGGAGAGTGAGCGTGTGTCAGAATGGTGAAGGTTATGGAGAGTGGAAGAATTGGTGGAGAAGATTCTGTTAGAGGTGAATTTGGAGAAGTGGTGGAGAAAGAGAAGAGAGTGGTGTGTATGATGAATATTCAGAGAGAGAATGGCGTGTAGAGAAAAGAGATTGAATGAATGATTCAGTTTATATAGATTGGGAGGGAGAGAATCAGTTAGAGGTGAGTGGATGAGAGCCCTTGGATGAGAGTTTTCTGTTATGAATTGGAGGGTGGATCTGAGAGTTAGTTAGGGGTTAGCTTGCAACAGGTAAGTTAGTTACTGTTAGTTAAAGTTTGTTAGGAAGCTGTTATATGGTGCAAGTGACAGTTAGAGGTTAGAAGAAGTCAGTTAGGGAATTGGTTAAGTTTGTAACAAAACTGTTAGGAAAGTTAGGTTTTTTGTTATATGCTCTGATTTGGTGGTTGGAAGTTTGTAACCGTTTTGAACTGACAGTTTTCTTTGCTTCGCATCTTCTGTTAATAGCTTATCAATTCGAGTTAGGATTATGCTGCTGAAACTGTTGTTACGTGTATAATGCAGGGTTGTTTGAATAGCTGGATTTTGGGAAAGTGGTTTGAAAACTGTTATGTGAGTTAGACTATCATAGAAGTTAGTTGGTTTTTTATATGATGTGTAGGTATGCTGAATGGATTGTTAGTAGTGAAACTCTATTTGATGTTGGACTGTTATGATTTTCTGTTAGAGAATTCCTTCTGCAGTTGTTTTTGTTGTTAATGTTTGAATATGGAAGGTTTGGATGTGTATGCTATGTGGAATTGTATTTCAAACCATGGTGTATAGGGCTGTAGGAATGTAGATATATGGAGCTGTTTTGTTCATTGCAGAATTTTTGTTTATGTTTGAACTGATGACAATTTTTCTTCTACTTTTGTTGATAGCTTGCTGCAAATTGAATATGTGGAACTTGCATAGTAATTCTGTTATTTTTTTTTGAATGCAGAGTTGAGTGTATTGGCAAGGTTTATACAGGTTTGGAATTTGGGAGGTGGAATGGTTATGGCTCATGGTTAATTGGAGGCATACCTTGGATGTGAGCAAGACTGAGAGATTGGTGTATATGGAAGTGAAATCATGAAAACTGAAGTAGCAATGGCTTGATGGAGACTACTGAATCTGACTTGGAAACAGGATGGGGCAAGGATAGGTGTTGACTTTGGTCAACTGTTTGACCAAAAAAAGTCAACACTAGTTGACCAAAAGTCAATTGTAGGTCAAAAGCTTGATTTTCTTGTATTCTTTGTAACTGATTTTTGTGTACGTAATAAATGATGGACATGGTTTGTAGATAATGAGTCTTATTTGTAAATTTGAATTCGAACTTGAATGAATGTACTTAGAATAATGTGGGTTTTTGTAGTGAATAATGGCCTTTTGGCTTTTCTTGTAGAACTTGTTGGAATGTATGAATGTTTAAATATATGGGCCTTGGATCCCTTGAATGTGTAGATTTTGAATGAGTGAATGACAAACTCGTATGATACGAACCATCTCCAACATGAACCTTGAACGGTGTTCAAATGAAATCTCAATCACAACTCGTACACGTACTCCTTAATTTCCACATTTGGAAACAAGACACCTGATAAGCGCACTTCTTTAACTTTGATGTAATCACCCTTTTTCAATTGTATCATGATATATGCCTTACAACTCACACAAGCCAAAATATTGAATTGATAACCCATATAACTTTTGTCCAATCAAAATCCTTTCACAATTGTTGGATACAACCTCCGATGAAAATTAGGTTTGAAATATTGAAGGAGATATGTTCGAGATAGCCCTAAGACCAAACTCGAACATAAGAGATTGAAACCTTAATTCCACAGTACCATGTTCAAAGAAAAATCAAATGAGCCAAGCTTGAGTGAGGTAGAACCCCCAATATTCAAGATCCTTGATCCCCAGTTAAATTTAATGATGCATGATGCGTCAGATGACCTAATGAAGGGTATGCAAATGGAATGAAAAGTTTAAGCCAGTTAGAAATTAAAGGGGTAGGACAAATTTGGGGTATGACAATGTTGATGCATATAATGAGTGTCGAGCGATAGATCTTCGGATTTAAGTATTAGACTGGTAGAACGAAATACAATTCCATAACTCTTTCTCTTAGACTATTGAGAATGTTTATTTGCTATTATTTACTTTTCCCGCATTTACCTTTCCGCACCCCAAATCATGAAACATAGAATGCGAGATAGTCGAACGGCAGTTTTTCTCAACCAATCTCTGTGGACACGATAATTCCCGGATAAATATTTCCAAATCTTTTGTTGCCTGCCCTCTACCGCTTCAACAAAATGGCGCCGTTGCCAGGGATTGGTTTTGAGATTAATCGCATTGCGATAGTTTCGCATTTTAAGTTTCGTAAATATGTTCATATCGTATATTTTGTGCATATTCTCATACTTGTTTATTTTTGTATATTGATACATGTTTATGTTTTCATATCGTATGTTTTCTGTTTTTCTATAAATGAGATATATATGTGTTAAGTGGAGGCACACTGGAATTTCTGTTTTGTTGCACTGGTTTTTGTCTTTCTGGTGTAGCGCGCTTAGCGTGCTAGACCGCGCTTAGCGCGGTCTGTAGCTTTTGGCTAATGAATTCTTTTTAATGATTCATTTGACTCGCCTTTTTCCCACTTACACCAAGGCTTTATAGTTTTGTATTTTATAGTTATAATTTTAATTCTTTTGTTGTTGTTTAGACTCAAATTTTGGCTCGATTACTTGAAGTCGCATTTGGTAATTCTTCAATTTTGATTGATTTAACTTGCCAATTGTGCGGTAATGATTGTTCGAATTTGTACACAGCAAGATACTCGTTTATCGCTTTCTATAGCATAACATGTTTAAGAGACTTTTCATTTGTACAATGTTCATATTGTTCATTCTTTTTGCATAACTTGCTCATGACTTGAATCACATTAGTTTCCCCTTTTTACCATAAATGTGAGGTGGCTTTCCATTGTGTACATATGAGAGTGACCAACATTTCTTGTTTTAACTGGATATTATTATGTTTAATCTTTTGTTTGTATTGATTTTGTGAATGCACGAAAGTGATCAAGGCACTTGTTTGATTTTGAGCGCAACTACCATAGCCAAATATCAATTCACCTTGTGAGTGTGTGGCCATTAGTAACCCCCTTTGAGCCTTTTTGTCAATATCCATATTGTTTTTGCTTAATTCTTGTCTTTGAGCGTTTGGTTTTCATTTGTGTATGGATGTTGATTCTTTGTTTTCTTGAACCCTCAACTATGATTTATAGTTTGAATTTTTACCTTGCCTTAGAAAGTAGGGAGAATTCTTATTATGATGATAGTTGTATTCAAGTTGGGGAGAGGATGTTTGCTTACTTATATTGTGGTTGGTGTGAGGTTGTGAAAAGAAAAAAAGAAAAAAGAAAAAAAAAATTTGAAAAAGAAAGAAAAAAGAAAAAAAAAGTTTGAAAAAGAAAAGAACAAAAAGAGTTTGGAATAAGATTTGTGTTAATAAGTATTATGTTTGGTGTGAAACATGTGAGGAAGAAGAAGTTTGATTGAAATTATATTGTTTGAAACTTTGTGGAAGTAATTACTCCCTTAGGTTTAGGCAAGTTTTTGTTTCGATTAGCTTTAGGACTTATCACTTGTTTGTTAACCAAGCAACTTTACAACCTTTAAAGCCCTTGTGATTCGTGCCGTTGCGTTTTCGATACTATTTTTGGATGAACGCATAATTTGTCTATTGTTTGCAAGTTTGTCGGGTGTGTGTCAAAGTCCTCACCTTTCGGTGTTTTTCATCTACCGATGAATTTTTGCTATGCGTGATTTGTGATTGAGCTTGTTTTGTTTTAGAATGTTTTGTATGATTTTTGTACTTAGGATTCGTTTCATTTTCATGTTCGTTGTAGGATTGTGGTAAGTATTTACTTTGTTGGTACGTTTTTGTTTGAACCGTACAATTCTTTCGATTTTTCTAAATCGTGTTGATTCTTGATTCTTTGGATTTTAACTTTTGCGATTTGAGTGTTTGGCCTTTGTAGCAACCTGCCCTGAAATTTAATTATTAGAGTCTCCACCTATTCTACCAAGGCGAATAGGAAACCTACGCAATTAAGAGATCAGGGTAAGACACTATATTCAGGTCCAGGGAAGGTGTTAGGCACCCTCAACACTTTCCTATGGTTTAAATTATAATGATCAAGGTTTATGGCAAAAGATAAAGAAAGATGACAGACAGGGTTGAGGCAAATAATTATCATAATTAAAGGTTTATAATTTAATCGGAAAAAATGAGATTTATGGGGGAAGGGGACTCGCCTTGTTGCCAAGTGCCTACGTACCTCCTTAGGGAGGATCAGAGTCTACGTAGTTCGGGGAAGGGTTGTACGCCCTTAGAATTGAAATTTGATTTGAGATGGTTTTAGAGGCTTTTTGAATGGCCTATCGTAGTTTGGTAATTTGTAGTTTGAAAGGTTTGGGAAATATTTTAAGGTTTGGGCGTACAACCCTGATTTTAGTTTGCACTATTAACCACAATAATCGATTGATTCAATTACCATAGTTAACAGATTAATAGTTGTATCATTACCAATTTTAATCAATTGATTCGATTATCACTAATAATGAATTATAGTATTTTTTAATAATTTTTATGAATTAATTTGTATCGTTACCCCTCGTAATCGATTGATTCGATTAAAAAGAACAACGAATTGAAATGAGAGAAATAAAGGGGTTAATCATCGCAACTAATAGAATAGTTGAAACCATTTAACCAAATAGAAACTAATTGTATTTTAATTAAATAAAATTTTAATTAAATTTATTATTGACCATAGCGATTAATTGATTTAATCGGAACGAACAACAAATTATGATTTTTAATATTAATATTATATATTAATTTATTTATAAAAATAATTATTATTATATAATTAATCATATTAAAAAGATCTAATTAAAATAAATGAATTGATTAAAATTATGTTTAATTATTAGGGTTAGGATTAGGTGTGGTTAGATTGAAGGCGCATGTTATGGGCATCAGGTTTAGGGCGTTAGTTCTGGTTTTAGTGGGAATTCTAAGGCCAGATCTAAGGGTTGCATGGTAAGGTCTAGAGTGAAAGGCACATGGGATCTCACAGGAGAAATTTAGAAAAAATATATGTTGGAGGGAGGGCTCGAACCTACGACCCTCCACTCCCATACGCGTCTCTCTGCCAACCCAGCCACACATGCTATGCATTTGTAAAACACCTTCAATTAAACAAAATAACATCACAAAACTATCAACAGAACGCGCGCGTGAATTCAAAATAACCAATACGACGGTGCCACGCCATCATCTTCCTCACTTAACCTGCAGTTTTTTCAGAAAGAATAGCTACGAAATAGCTATGTATCTCTTCGTAGCACATAAACCTGCAAAATAGCGATTTGCACATACACATATATAAATATGGCGCGACCCTCTCTTCCCCTTCGTCCAACCCCTGCGAAGCTAATGGTGATCTTAATTTGCCCTAATTTCACCTCTACCAGAAAGCCCTAATTATGAACCCTAAAAGCTTAAATCGATCTTCAATGGTAATTCATATAAAACACGCTCAGAAACAAAATTAAGGATCCAAAAACGTTCACAACATCAAACACAAACAGAATATACAAACAAATTATCATATGAATGCGTGAATCATGCTAATCGATCCAAAGTTCAAAGTGACTTACTTGGGCTAATTGGAGATTGTTCTGGGGTTGCTGATGAAGCGTATTGATCCAGACACGTTCAGACTCCTCCAAAGAAGCTTTTGCAATCTTCAAATTGTATTGAAACGCCCTAATTCTCTGAAACCGGATTCAAGCTTTCTTGGAGAATTTTGTGCTCGTGAATAGGGTTCTCTCTGCAGAATCCTCAACCCCTAATACATTGGACTATCCTCTCTACTTATAGAGGCATCATTAGGTCAAACAAATAGCCCAAATACCCCTTAAATCCATTCTTGCCAAATTTTGGAAATTTGATTTTATTCTTTGAATAAAAAGCTACTATATTTGACTCATATTATATTAATCTCCTCCAATCCACTTATGCACGAAAATTGGATTATATTGGGTCATAAATGTTGATTAAAATCAATCAAAATGCATCTTTTACCAAAATATTTGATTTTTCATCTTAATTAAATCATTAAAAATGAAATAAAATCCTAAAAAAAATCAAATAAATATATTTAATTTCGTGGCATATGATTTTGAGCAGCCTAAATAACTTGTGGACCAAGTTTAGATCATAAAACATAGGCCCATTTGCAAGAAATTCAATTTTGACCCCCCTTTATTTCACATCTGGTCCTCCAAAATCACCCTACTTTGACCAAACATATCTCACTCAATTTGTAAGCTATGAGGGAGTTCTAGGACTTTTTAGAAACCTCAAGAGGTCCTCTACAAGCCACTTTGGAACATATTTTTCATTTGGAGCTTTTATCTTGATCATATCCTCTTTGACAAAAAACTGCTTTTGAAGGATGCTTGAAAAGGACCTGTAATCTTTTGCATTATACCTCTCAAATGAAGCTTTTCTAGCCTTGGCTTGTGAGAGACAAAGTTGTATAGAATCCAATTTCCTTCCAAATAGGCTTTGAGTGGGGAATTTTTGATGTTCCATTTGAAAGTTATGGTCAGTCAAAGTCGAGTTGACTTTCTCCTAGAGAAACCCTAATTTGAACCTTTTGTATTTGTTCATCTCTGAGTTTCTTCTGATAAATCATGATCAAATTTTGATCAAATGATGGATATATACTTCTATACTCGATGTTTGATCAATGATCAGAGGTTTGGACCATGCTTTGACTTTTAGGTTTAATCAGTTGACTGTCAATCTTGGGGTTTATTTGAGCAGGCATCCTTTTGAGTTGAGCCTTGACTTTTGCCATAGAGTTATCTTAGGTCATTATGAACCATAGAATCTTTGATTGAGAACCTTATCTTATTGATCTTTTCAAGAGAACCTCAAACCCTAGCCTTAGGAGACCCTTGACTTATGGAATATTGTTTGGATAGAACCTTAATTGTAGATGGGGTGAAGAAGGCAAATTTTGGGGTATGACAGCTGCCCCTATTTAATCACCTTCGATTGAATGGCGTGAGGGTACGCAGTTCTCACGTCTTTGGATCGAAGAGTTATTAAATAATGGAAGACCCCTCTGAATTTGCCTTGTACCCGGTGGTGGAGAAAGGAATGCCTTGCTAACGCTTGAGATTTACGTAGCGAGGACTCGTAGTTTGCTGCGTAGAAAGTAGTCACCTTGGTATAGTGCTAGCAAGGGTTTGCACTTTGTAGGTAACCCACTTACTATAGTCATTGTAAGTCGTCGCGGCTGGTATATCCACTCCCTATCATAGTTTGAGTAAGCTCATCGTAGATGGTAGGGCCCACTTACTATAGTCCTAGTAAGTCGTCGCGGTCGGCCGCACCTGCTCACTATCGTAGTTTCAACAAGTTTATCGTAGATGACGTGGCCTACTCGCTATAGCTTTAGTAAGTCGTCGCAGTTAGCCATATCTTGTTATCGTAGTTTGAGTAAGCTTATCGTAGATGGTGTGGCACACTTACTATTATGCTAGTAAGTCGTCGCAGTTTGCCATACCTGCTTACTATCGTAGCTGGAGTGAGTTTATCGTAGATGGTATGACCCACTTACTATTGTGCTAGTAAGTCGTCGCAGTTAGTCATACCTACTCACTATAGTAGTTGGAGTAAGCTTGTCGTAGATGGTGTGGCCCACTTACTGTTGTGCTAGTAAGTCGTCGCAGTTAGCCATACCTGCTTACTATCGCATTTTTGATTAATCCCAAAAGGGCTGCTTGCTATAGCTCTAGCAAGTGCTCACCTGGGCCAAGAAGATTCACTTGCCTTGATACAGACAAATTCTCCTGCGTAGAAGGTTACTTTGCAAATGTATTATGCGTATGCTTATGATCTTGTTGTAAATGCATCAATGTTTATGCAAATGGCGCGTATGTGAGTGTATATGAATATGAATATGTATGATGACTTCGATGTACTATCTTTTGTCACCCATTGGATTTGTTTAAAACCTTTCGAGAAGCTTTGCGGATCTTAACTCAGATCGTCTGAGGTTAGTCTATTAGGATATTGCAAGGTTTTCGGAACTATCATATCACCAGGCGTGTCTGACTGCCGAAGATGTCGTGGTCTCATCCCCTTTATTTTGTCTAATGATTTGTAAGTTTCTTGTTTTAAATTCAAAGTTTAAAGTTTATGAGGAATAAATTATTCTTTGCACTTGGTATTGAAATGACGAAAGACACAGTGTGAAAGGGAAAAACTTTTATTGATTATTGCCTTGAATTTGCGAATGTACAAAAAGTATGGAAGAAAAAAATGACAAATAGAAATGATATTAATACTACTATCGCTCTTTTATTATCGAGGGCCCCAGTAATCCTTTGACTTCAGAAGTTGGTGATTGCACGACTTTTTATCCTTTACGAATCGTCTTGGATCTGATTTGGAATCTTGCCCCTGCTATGCGTAGTACTTCTTGACTGCATCTGAATTGATTGGATGCGACAACTCATCTCCATCCATGGTGGTGAGGACAGGTGCTCCTCCTGAGAATAGTGTTTTGACGACATATGGACCTTCATAGTTAGGTGTCCATTTTCCTCGGGCATCGAGTCGGGGTAGTAAGATATTCTTGAGGACGAGATCTCCTTCTTTGTAAGTTCGAGGACAGAACTTTTTATCGAACGCCTTTTTCATCTTTTTTCTGATAGAGTTGTCCGTGACACAAAGCTGTCAGTCGCTTTTCTTCAATGAGATTCAGCTGATCAAAACGGGTTTTTACCCATTCCGATTCTTCTAACTTTGTATCAGCTAGGACTCTTAAAGAGGGAATCTCTACTTCAATGGGAAGAACTGCTTCGATACCGTAGACCAAAGAGAAAGGGGTTGCCCCTATGGATGTGCGCACTGAAGTTCTGTAACCGTGGAAGGCGAAGGGGAGCATTTGATGCCAATCCTTGTACGTCTTCACCATCTTTTGTATTATCTTTTTGATATTTTTGTTTGCGGCTTCAACAGCGCCATTCATCTTGGGCCTATATGGTGAAGAATTATGGTGTTCAATTTTGAATTCTTCGCACAGCTCCTTCATCATATTATTATTCAGGTTCGACCCATTGTCAGTAATGATTCTACTTGGAATCCCATATCGGTATATGAGGTTATGTTTGATGAACCGGGTAACCACTTGTCTTCTTACATTAGTGTAGGAAGCAGCCTCGACCCACTTGGTGAAATAGTCGATGGCAACCAATATGAATCGGTGTCCATTAGAGGCTTTGGGTTTGATCATTCCTATCTTATCAATCCCCCACATTGCAAACGGCCATGGTGAACTTAGCACATTCAATAGATTTGGCGGTACGTGTACTTTGTCGGCGTATATTTGGCATTTATGACATGTCCTTGCATATTGGAAGCAATTAGCCTCCATCGTCAACCAGTAGTACCCTGCTCTTAATATCTTTCTTGCCATTGAGTGTCCATTTGCATGAGTTCCAAAGGTTCCTTCATGGACCTCTTTGATGATTTCTTTAGCCTCATTCTTATCCACACATCTTAGTAACACCGAATCGTAGTTTCGCTTGTATAAGACATTACCATTTAGGAAGAACTTAGATGCCAACCTCCTTAGTGTCTTTTTGTCAATTGTGGAGGCGTTCTCTGGGTATTCTTGTTTCTCCAAGTATTTCCTAATATCATGGTACCAAGGCTTGTTATCGGGTTGTTCTTCGATCGTAAGGCAATAGGCTGGTTCGTCAAAGTGTCTGATCGTTATCCGAGGTTCGTGATTTGGTCAGGTTACTTTAAACATAGAGGAGAGTGTTGCCAACGCGTCGGCCATTTGATTTTCCTCCCTCGGGATGTGATTAAAAGTGACGGTCTCAAACTCAGCCATTAGTTCCAGTATGAGGTCTCGGTATGGGATTAGCTTTGGATCTCGCGTATCCCATTCTTTATTGACTTGGTGGATTACCAACGCTGAATCCCCATATACCTCGAGTAATTTAATCCGTAGATCGATCGCAGCTTCTAACCCCAATATGCACGCTTCGTATTCTGCAATATTGTTGGTACAGTCGAAACATAATCTCGCAGTGAAGGGTATGTGACGATTCTCAGGAGATGTCAAGACTGCCCCTATGCCATGTCCTAGTGCGTTTGAGGCTCCATCGAACGTAAGGGTCCACACCAATCCTGGTTCGGGTCCTTCATCGGGTCCAGGTATTTCATAGTCTCTTACTAGCATAATGTCCTCATCAGGGAAGTCGAACTTCATAGACTGATATTCTTCGATGGGCTGATAAGCTAGATGTTCTGCCAGTGCACTCCCTTTTATTGCTTTTTGGGTGACGTATTGAATGTCATATTCTGATAGTAGCATTTGCCATCTAGCGATTCTTCCTGTGAGAGCCTGTTTTTCGAACACATATTTCAGAGGATCCATCCTCGATATTAACCATGTGGAATGGTTCAGCATATATTGCCTTAGACGTTTGGAGGCCCATGCTAGGGCGCAACATGTCTTTTCCAACGGTGAATATCGAGATTCGCAATCGGTGAATTTTTTGCTAAGATAATAAATAGCGTGTTCTTTCCTGCCAGTTTCGTCTTGCTGCCCCAGTACGCATCCCATAGACCTTTCGAGGACGGTGAGGTACATGATCAAAGGTCTTCCTGATACGGGAGGCACGAGTATTGGTGGTTCTTGTAAATAACGCTTTATGGTTTCGAAAGCTACTTGACAATCGTCGTTCCACTTGATTGGTTGATCTTTTCTTAGTAATTTGAATATGGGCTCACATGTAGCAGTTAAG
This sequence comes from Vicia villosa, assembly GCF_029867415.1. Classification (NCBI taxonomy): domain Eukaryota; kingdom Viridiplantae; phylum Streptophyta; class Magnoliopsida; order Fabales; family Fabaceae; genus Vicia; species Vicia villosa. The sequence goes on along the minus strand of NC_081186.1, from coordinate 129,401,679 downwards.
TGCGAGATGAACCTTGAGATGTAGTTCAAACGACCTAAGAAACCACAGACCTCTTTTTCTGTTCTTGGAACGGGCATTTCTGGTATGGCCTTCACTTTGTCAGGATCTACCTCTATGCCTCGTTGGCTTACTATGAATCCTAACAGCTTTCCTGATCTTACACCAAACGTACACTTGTTCGGATTCAACCTTAGCTTGAATTTATTTAAGCGTTCGAATAACTTTTGCAAGTGCGTAATGTGTTCCTCTTCAGTACAGGACTTAGCGATCATGTCGTCCACATATACTTCGACTTTCTTGTGGATCATATCATGGAACAGCGTGACCATAGCTCGTTAATACGTTGCCCCAGCGTTTTGCAATCCAAAAGGCATCACCTTGTAACAGAAAGTACCCCAGGATGTCATGAAGGTGGTTTTCTCCATGTCTTCGGGAGCCATTTTGATCTGATTATACCCAGAAAATCCATCCATGAATGAGAATACTGAAGCTTGTGCGGTATTGTCCACTAGTATGTCTATGTGTGGCAGTGGAAAGTCGTCATTTGGGCTTGCCTTATTCAGATCTCTGTAATCAACACACATGCGCACCTTCCCATCCTTCTTAGGAACTGGCACTATATTGGCGATCCATGGTGGATATTCGACTACGGAAAGGAAACCTGCGTCAAACTGCTTGAGTACCTCTTCTCGGATTTTATTATCAATGTCGGGCCGAACTCTTCTGCGCTTTTGTCTGACAGGTGTACAACCCTCTTTGAGCAGTAGCCTATGTACGACGATGTCTGTATCCAAGCCAGGCATGTCGCGGTATGACCAAGCGAATATTTCTACATAGTCATGGAGGAGTTTGACCAGCGTTTCTTTTATGTCCTCGTTCAGTGTTGCCCCAATCTTGATTTCCTTGGGTTCTTTATCGGTGCCCAAGTTTATGATTTCAATGGCTTCTTGAGGAGGGAGCATGCTTTTGGATTCTCTGTCCATTAGCCTTGACAATTCTTCCGGAAGTCCATCGTCTTCCTCATCCCCTTCCTCAGACTGACTAGCGAGAGCCTCGAGTTTATATTGAGTTTCAGCAGTATTATTATCGGTGATGTTAGAAGGTGATCTGCACATGTTTATGTTTGGTTTTTAGTATGCAATTATGATTGTGCTTTTGTTTTATGCAAGAATGTTATTTGTCATTTTAGGAATATAAATGCAAGAACGAGACGGTGTTTTCAATGCCAAATGCAAACGACAATTTTATTAATAAACTCAAACTTTGAAAGAAAAAATGGGGCCCTTACAAACCAACTCTATGCTTCGGGCGAGGCATGAGCGACATTGTTTTTATTGATTAATTGAAAGGGAGATAAAACACACGACAAAACAAATTACTTCGAAATATAAACTATCTCTGGTATCTCCAGGCTTGTCCAATTTTGGAGCTGTTCTCCTGGTCTGATCATTCGGATGAAGTTGGATGTACCCTCCATGCTAGATATCATGGATACATGCTCATATCCGCCTGTGACAAAAGTTTGCACAATCGGAGGGAATCGTTGCTCTTCCTTTGCAGCCTGCTTTGTTGGTTGGTATCCTAACCCCAGAAGATCCTTCTTCTCTTGAATTTCTGGCACTTTGCTCCAGCCTTCCATTTTCAGGTCTTGCAGGTCTCTCCAGGATGTCACCGCCCTTCGTATCTTTTCTACCGGTAGTGTGACAGCAGTTGCTATCTCTAGTGCTTGGAATGAGGTTTCCAACGCCCTTTCTCCAGCCTCGATGTATCGGTATGAGTCCAGATTGCTAACAAATATATCCTCCTCCCCATTGACGGTCACAATAGAGTTCCCATCCACAAATTTTACTTTCTGATGCAGAGTAGAGGTAACTGCCCCAGCAGCATGAGTCCAGGGACGTCCCAATAAGCAGGTATAAGCAGGTTCAATCTCCATTACTTGGAAATTGATGCAGAATGTATGGGGACCAACTACTACAGGGAGGTCTACTTCTCCAAATACCGGACTTTGTGATCCATCGAAGGCCTTGACTATCAGACGACTTGGTCTAACTACCAGACCCTCCAAGGCTATCTTGTCGAGAGTGGCTTTTGGCATCACGTTTAATGACGACCCTGTGTCAATCAGAACTCTAGATAGATGAGCTTTCCCACATTGTATGGAGATATGCAAGGCTTTGTTATGTTCTTTCCCTTGTGGGGGTAGCTCATGATCATTGAAGCTTAAACATGCCCCAGCGGTAAGATTAGCCACCATTCCATCAAATTGATTTACAGTGATGTCTTTAGTTACGTGGGCGGCGTTCAGGATTTTCATCAAGGCGTCTCGATGTTTTTCTGAATGTACTAACAGCGAGAGGAGTGATATTTTGGACGGAGTTTGGTGCAACTGGTCCACCACTCTATAATCACTTTTCTTGATTAGCGCTAAAAACTCTTCAGCATTTTTGTTAGCGGTCTCTGTGTCCTTGGATGTGCCTTCTTCGGTCGGGACCATAGTAGCTTGATTACTTGCTTGTGCTAAGTTCTCATTTGGTTTCGCAGTATTGAATATGCGACCACTACGAGTCATGCCCCCAGGCCCAATGATGTTTGTCACATCCGTATTAGTGCTAGAATCATATTCCCAAGGGACCGCTTTCATTTTGTCCACCGGATATGGATCTCTGACTGGGATGATCCTAGTGTGTACTTGTGTGGGTATCAGCAATGGTGCTTTGGCGTAGGGGATGATTAATGTCTTCCTTGCTCCTGAACTAGGTATTATTAATGGCTCATTCCTCTCTAGCATGGCCACATACTCCTCCTCGGGATATTCTTTCAACTGAATTACTCCTTGGTCCACAAGTTTTTGTAGAGTGCCCTTAAAAGCCTCGTTATGTTCTAGGATGAACCCCCTTGCTAGTAGATACCTCTTAAGGGCATCTATGGGGGAGCTCCATTGTTGAACTAACTCTTGCTTAGTAACGACCTCGATTGCATTGACTTTGCCATCATGATGAGGCATGGGATTTGTTTTTACATTAGGTTTGTCAAAGGCGAGTGCCCCTGACTCTATCAAATCCTGAACCTTGTGTCTGAAAGCCCAACACTTTTCCAATGTGTGTCCGGGGGAATTGGCATGAAATTCGCACCTTTCATTAGGGTTGAACCTGGGTGAAGCTTTTCCGGGAAGCGGAGGTGGCATAGGCCTGAGCTCTACCAATGACTCGCTTAGCAAGTATTTTAGTATTTCACTTCTGGAGGTAGGCAAAGGATCGAATTTCCTTGGAGGCCCTTGGAACCTGTTTTGTTGAGGTGGGAATGACATAGGAGGTCTCGATTCTTGGTGCACCACTGTGTTGGCCTCCCCTTCCTTCTTTTTAGCGAAGGTTGAGGTGGGCCTCTTTGAGTGATAAGAGTTAGACGATGCTCCTTGTATCTTCCCATCTTTGATTCCGTCCTCAATTCTTTCTCCGATGACCACTAGATCTGAGAATCCTGAGGATACACTTCCGATCATCTTATCGTAGTATGGTCCTTGTAGATTCTCATAAACATGTCAACCAGCTCCTTTTCTAGCAACGGAGGTTGGACTCGGGATGCCATTTCTCGCCATCTTTGGGCGTATTCCTTGAATGATTCTTCCTTTTTCTGGGACAAATTTTGTAATTGCATTCGATTGGGTGCCATGTCCAGATTGTACTTGTATTGCTTTAGGAACGTATTAGCAAGGTCACTCCAGCTTCGGATATGTGTCTTTTCCAATTGCATGTACCATTCAACAGATGCCCCACTTAGACTGTCTTGGAAGAAATGCATCATTAGTTTTTGCTCATTGGCATAACAGCCATCTTCCTGATGTACATGCGTAAATGACTCCTTGAGCACGTAAGTCCTTTGTACTTTTCAAAGATGGGTATCTTGAACTTAGGAGGAATAGTCAAATCCGGAACCAAGCTCATTTCATAGGTATCCACATCAAAGACGTCATATCCTTCTACTGCTTTCAGCCTTTCTTCTAGCGCTTTGATATTTCCACTATTTCTAGCACTTTCTTCAGAATCAGATTGGGTTTGCTTATGTTGGGGTTCCTGATTTGTTTCATCCGCCTCCCCATATTGTAAATCCACGTAATCCTCATCCTTAGGTGGATTGTTAGCAGGGATGCGAACCGTGCGAGGCGCCCCCTCTTTCTGAGTGGTGGGAATGAATCCTTCATGGGAAGCCTCTCCCTCTTCATGGGTTCTGGTAACTCTCTTTGAGGAGTGGGCATTTGACTTGTGAGGATCAAAGCCTCGAACAAATCCTAACAGCGGGTTGCCATCATTCGGTATTTCCTCATACTGGTTCCGAGCTTCCCTAGCCTTTTCCTGTTCATCCCTGATGTCCTTCATGAAACTCAACATCTGAGCCATTCCTCCCTTAATCTCATCTACAGTGCCTTTCAACTGAGTTACTTCTTCGCGAAGGGCGGCTTGATTCTGCTCTAGTTGTTCCATAGCTTTCTTCTTCTGAGCGCGGGTTTGGTATGGTGGTATGGTTGCTTGGTTGCCTTCTCCAATGGTGTGACTGGAGATAAAGATAGTTTTTTTTCTTTTAATGCTTTGAAAATAAACTCTAGTATGCATGATATGAATGTTATGCTTATGCTATGTTCATGTCTTATCCACATTGTTATAGTAAATATATATATATTCCCCTTTTTTTATATATTCTTCTTTTTATAATTATTTGGTGAATATTATAGGAACAATAAGTAATGCGAAAAATAAACACACTTTATTAATTAAAAGAAATACCACTTTATTGTTGGTTTACAAATAGGAATGGAAACTGAAATTAAAATACTAGAAATAAAAGCAACAAGGAAATAAAATAAAATTAGGAACGCTTTTGGATGTCTTCTCGGAACTTGTCCACCACATCCCTACAAAGCTCCATAAATTCTTTGACTTCTTTAGGAAGGATGATAGGAGATGATTCCGCCTTTGCCAAACTCCTTGGAATATCTTGAATCAAATCATTACACAAGAAGACTAGCTTATCATAATTATCGCGGCATTTTTCGTAGTCTTCAAGCATCTTAGGAACCATGCTCACATGTTCATTTGCCGTAGAAACAATTGTGTAAAGTCTTTTCCAATAATCTCTTTCGTCCATGGCTGCTTCATATATCTCTCTTTGCCTTATGAACACTTGCCTAAGTGATGCCATAGCTTGAAGTGCTCTATCGTACTCACCGGTGCGTTGTAAAAGTACTTCCTCCGTAGTTATTCTTCTTGCGCGCTCTTCTTGTCAAGAATTGCGAGCTTCTTGAAGATCAAACTTTAGATTCCTTATTTCCACCTCTTGATCTTTAGTTCTATTAGTTAATTCAAAGACCACGGTTTCTAGATTTTTCTCGGATTCCGCCTTATCATGAGAAGCTTTTTCATAACGTCTTCTCCACCTTGCAATTTCTAGATTTGCTTGTTCCAACTTTTCATTATATGCTTCTAGATTGTAATTAGCACTTAAAACTCCTTCGGTTGCACGTTTCCTTTTACCTCTTTGCCTATCATTATCTTCCTTCATCGCTTGAAGCTCTTGGTTTTTCTCTTTAAGGTCAAAGCGTAGTTGGCTCCTTTCGTTGGTAAGTTGATGAATATCAAGCTCTAATTTTTCTTTTTCCTTTCGGGACACCTCTAGGGCAGCCCTGATCCCTTCTACCTCTTCGATGGATAGAGGAACAAGATTAGCAGAATCAGGCTTGTATGCGGGATCCACAACAAAAGGAAGCAAAATCTTTCCAACTCTTTCTTGAACCCAACTAGTATAAGGTTCTCTAGCAATGATATTCTTTGGCCCGAAACTCTTTGCTTGCACATGTCTCCAAGCTTGAATTATTTTCTTTAAAGTCCTTGGTTCCCCTTTTCCGCTGTCATGCAAAAGTAATTCTTCCAATTGTGATTTGGGAGGCTCACAATCCATGGAATGGCCTAGTTGGCGCAATGCTAGAATAGGATTGTAATTAATGCATCCTAATTTTCCCATCAAAGGCACATTGTTGAAATCTCCACATTTATAAATAATCTTATCGGAATTTAATTTCTTTGCATACCAAAGGATAGAATCTGCTTTGAGAGCCCTTAATTTTTGGGACCAATCATTTCTAGTCAATTCTTTAATAAAACAACTAGCTTTGTAAAGATGGGAAGTCAACCAAGAATATAGAAAATACACACAACAAAATAGCATCCTGTGGACCTCCGTTTTCGGCCATACCTCTCGCGGAGAGATACGTGAACTGACTCTTTTTATTGCTTCTGCTTTCGCATTTTGAAAATTCAGAGAGTCGCCACCGACCTTTTATTTTATCCAATTAAGGAAAGGTTTATAAAAGAAACAGAAAAAAGACCTTTAAGAAATTCTGGGTAAGGGGGTAGGTTATACAAAGGAAAGGTGTTAGCACCCTTTGTATCCATGGTTATCCATGGGCTCTTTAGTTTGCTTAGCTCACTTGTTTTCGATCACTTTTCAATTGCTTTAAAATGCTCATATGTGGTTTCAAATACCTTTGTAAATTGAATTTGTAATGATCCTTGTGCGGATGTATACAAAGTGTTTTTTATCTTTCAAAAGATGTTTTTTTTGAAAAAAAGAACGTTAACTTCGTAATGATCCTTGTTTGGATATATACAAAGTATTGTCTTTTTGGAAAGTTTTATTTTGAAAAACAACAGTGTATGAGAATTTTGTTTGTTTTGATTTGAGCAAGCAAATTAGGAGGTCTACCCTAAGTTGTAAGGTCTTTATCCTATTTCCTTTAAAAATCTATCCTTTCACCGGATACAAACAAAAGGTTCGATTTTGTACTCGAAACAGTAGAATTTTGACTTTGATTTTGAAAAGAATGAGAAGGGATTACCTTAGGAGGTGCAAGTGTGATTGTGTTTGAATTCAGATATTTTATCTTTTGGAGTTAGTGATCTAACGGTTCAATTTTATCTTTGACATACACGCAGTTTATATGTGCTGGAATTTAAAATGCGGAAATGTAAAGTGCGGAAAATAAATCTACGCTATTACATCGATTGTGCAGGAAATGTAAACTATGCCTATTTACATGAGTTTGGCAACCTATACATTTATCTAGGAATTTAAATTGCAAGAAAATAAAGAAATGTTTTTGTATTTTTTATGATTGATTTTAATTATAATTAATGCATGATTAATTAAATTAAAATGAGAAAAAGATGGAAACAAAATTTAAACCTAAAATTTAAGTTCAAAATATGTTCAAAATGCTTTTTAATTAATTTTAAAACAAAACTAATTTTTTTTGGAATTTTTGAAATTGATTTGAAATTTATTAAGTTAATTAATACATAATTATACAAATAATTATACAAATAATTAAAATTTGAAGAGAAAATTATTCAAAATATGTTCAAAATTGGCTTATAATATATAAACAATATTTAATATAAAGAACAATTTTTTTAATGATTTTTTGATTGGTTGAAATTGAAATTCTGGAATCAGATACGTGATGTCGAAAAGGATGTCACGACATTACCTATCTGAACAATTCTATAATAATGAACAAGAAATAAAACAAATAACACAAGTGATTTGTTAACCCAGTTCGGTGCAAATACACCTACGTCTGGGGGCTACCAAGCCAGGGAGGAAGTCCACTATAAGTAGTATCAATTCAGAGTAATACTCATCAAGACTACACCTTTCACTTAATATCTACCCAATGCAACTTCAATCTAAGCTACTTTGATCAGAGATCCTACTCGCTCCCCCTCAATCACAGCAGTGATGAATAACACTCAACAAATATGAAAAGAAGACACACTTCAAGGACACAACTTGATCTTGCTTAAAAGCTTCAATCAAGTACAATGGTACTCTTGCTTAAAAGCTTCAAGTACCTCTTACAACACAAACAAAAACACCTAGACCAAGACAACCATCACGATGATTGTTTGGCTCACAAGAAAACTAGAACTTCAAAAACTTAAAACACGAAAACCTCTTAAAGCTTCTCAATGCAAAAACCCTGATTAGGTCTGCCGCTACTTCATATAATATATAGCCTTCAGAAAACGCAGCAGCTGGGCCTTGGATCCAAATTAGTTTTAAACCTAATTAAACTAATTTCCATAAATCAAGGAACCTAAAATAAGGGCAAATAACGTCGTCCTTGAACAGATCATAATCCAATATTTCCAAGTAAAGCGCATAGAATCTTAACAGATCACATAACCATAATTAGTAACAGAATAAGACGTAACAACTACGAATGTCATGACATCGGCCTTGACATCAGGTAAAGGCCTGCATAAGTAAAACTTCACAATAGTAGAATGCATGTCATGACACCAGTTTTGACATGATAAAATCACAATGAGTTTTACCAAAAATTACAGCCAATCAACAACATCTACAAACTCCCCCTTTGGCAAATTTTTGGCTAAAACACGAATAGGTGTAACCATAAAATATCAGAGCATACACAGCAGCCAGCAACGCCAAGAAAATAGAAAAATAAATTCTGTAGAAACAACAGCCAGCTTGTTTAATCACCAGAAAACCAGAAAACATCTATTTAATCATCTGTTACAGAATACCACTTATCATTGTCAAGGAGAACCAGAAGACATTCAAAAAAAACCAGAAAACAACAGAAAAAAACCAAAATATCCAACAACCAATATCCAACAGAAATAACCAACAAAAATAACCAACAACCATTACTCCCCCTTTTTAGCCACAAAAGGAGCCAAACTCAACCAAAAGATCAGCAGGAAAGAAACACCAGAAGTAGAGCTAATTGTCAGAACCATCAGTCTCTTCATCACTAGAGCCACTAACCTCTTCATCACCAGAGACACTATTCTCTTCATCAGCATCACTTTTCCCAGCATCTTCAGTGTCTTCACCATCCTCAGCCTCTTCCTCATCACCACTATCAGCATTTTTGTCTTCATCCATATTGTCACCATCACTTCCACCAGCATGATCATCCTCTGCAGACTGCTCAAGACTTTGAATGAGCTGTTCAAGCTTCATCTTCCTGTTGTCCAACTCTTTACAAGTTTCTTTCAGCTCAACAATGAGAAAGGTTTTGTTCACAGACTTGCTGGGTTGGGATGTCCCAGCAGATGTCATGTCATCTGACCTTTGGAGCAGCTAATAGTGGAAAGACAAAGCACTCTCCCTCTTACATACAGAATCTTTAGCTTTCAGAATTCCAGGGTGTTGCTTGAGGATTATCCCACATATCAGGGATGGAAAAGCAATGGGTAGCTTGGTAGCAGAAGTACCAACATGCCTCATAGTTTGATCAAATATGTAGGTCCCATAGTCAAATTTTGTCTTGGTTCCCACAGCATATATGAATCTACCTAGGCCAACAGCAATGGTAGAAGTGTGATTGGTAGGCACCCAGTTTGCAGCACCAATTTTGTGCAGCAAGGCATACCTGACACTAAAAAGACTAGCAGACAATTTACTCTTTATGGGCCATTTCTTAACCTTACCACCAGTGATAACTTTGCATACTTCATTGTCAGTTACTTCAAGCTCAGGTTGAGCCTCAGCATCTCTACCTAGATAGAGGTTGATAACAGTAGGGGAAAAATCTATACATTTTCTTCTAACATACACCTTATGAAAATCCTCAGTTCTTCCATCAGCACAATCTTGAGACAAATTCACTATAAATTCCTTCACGAGCATTTCATAGCATTTAGAAAAATGAGTAACAGTTTTAAGCAAACCTGCAGATTTGATGAGCTTCATGACCTCTTGACATTCCAAAGCATCATTTGCAAGTTCTCTTTCCAGAGCCAGCCTTCTTTGATAAACAAACTTCCACTGGATAGCATTTGAAGCATAGTGTAGATATATGTTGTCCAAGGGAACATCACGGACCTTTGTGGAGGATTTTGTGACAGCAATCTTCTTCTTTGAAGGGATGTCAGGGACATCACTTAGGACATTGTCTTCGGAGTCAGAAACACTTCTTTCTTTTCTCTTCTTCACAGCAACCTTGCTCCCAGTTCTTGAAGACTCAGCAGAGACCTTCTTGATCTTTTCTTTGGTGGCATTCTTTAGAGGAGCAACCTTTGTCTTGGGAGGATGTTGATCATCAACCTGCTTTCCCCTTCGAGCCTTGACTCTGTTGGAAATGCTGGAGATGAGGTCATCATCAGCAATGTCAATAGGATCATCAAGATTATCCAGATCCACCACATCATTCACAGTAGGGCCTTCTTTAAGAGTTTCTTTAGAAGGAGTAGCAGGGACCTTTTCAGCTTTCTCTGTTTCAAGAATCTCAGCATCTTTAGTTCCAGATGTTTCAACATCTTTAGCTTCAGATGTCTCAACATATTTAGCACCAGAGATATCAACATTGTTATCTTCAGATGTCTCAACATCAACCTGATCTTTGCTAGCATCATCTTGATCATCTTCGCTGTTCTCAGGGGCAGGAACTTGGGCTAAAGGAACAGATATTCCTGCTACCTTGTGACCTTCATTCAAGATTCTTGTGACAAGACCTGCGATCGCATTGTGGACATAAGCAAACCCTTCTTTCTTCTGAGCAGAAAACGTTTCTGGAACAGACCCACCAGTTGATTTTCTTGCATGCATCTTTCTTGGTATACTGCCAACAGGATGAGTGGCTGGGACCGAGTTCAATGGCGCAACATCCAGCACAACATTCTGATCACCTACCATACTTGGTGCCCTAGAGTCGGATGCAGTTTCAGAGCGAGGAGTAGTGTTCTTCGAGGGAGAAGTCTGAGACATGTTGAGAGAGAAAGGAATGATGGAGAGAGGTTTGTGAATGCAGCGAATCAGAGAGGTAGCGTGAATGCCAAAAATAGGTTTTGTGGGAATGGGAACCGTTTGGAGAAAGTGTAAAAGAGGGGGAAAATACACTTTAATATGTAATGATAACAAATATTTGGAGAGAAGGATACTGTTGGCCCCACACCCAGTTAATTGCTATAATCCCTCATAAAGACAAATGCCAAGTTTACTTCTCAAATTTTCAAATTGATTAGCATCCAAAGCCTTAGTGAAAATATCAGCCAGTTGAAGGTTAGTAGCAACATGTTCCAAGGCAATTACTTTATCTTCAACAAGATCTCTTATGAAGTGATGCCGAATATCAATGTGCTTGGTCCTGTTATGCTGGATAGGATTCTTTGAGATATTAATGGCACTTAGGTTGTCACAATATAATGTCATGACATCTTGTGTGACATTATATAATGTTAACATTTGTTTCATCCAAACAAGCTGAGAACAACTACTTCCTGCTGCAATGTATTCTGCCTCTGCAGTAGATAGGGATACACAATTTTGTTTCTTACTGAACCAAGATATGAGGTTATTCCCCAAGAAGAAACATCCTCCTGAAGTACTTTTTCTGTCATCAGCACTTCCAGCCCAGTCTGCATCATAATATCCAGTGAGAATTGGTTCACACCCATGAGAGTAGAGCATGCCATACTCACAAGTACCATTCACATATTTCAGAATCCTCTTGACTTGATTTATGTGACTGATCTTGGGTTCTGCTTGATATCTGGCACACACCCCAACAGCAAAAGCAATATCAGGCCTACTAGCTGTGAGATACAGCAGGCTTCCTATCATGCTTCTATACAAGCTTTGATCAACATTTGTGCCCTTTTCATCTTTGGACAATTTTAAATGAGTAGGTGCAGGTGTTCTTTTGTGACTAGCATTTTCCAACCCAAATTTTTTGACAATGTTTTTGGCATACTTGCTCTGAGAGAGAAAAATTGAGTCTTCCATCTGTTTAACTTGCAGTCCAAGAAAGTAAGTTAATTCTCCAACTAGGCTCATTTCAAATTCTGATTGCATTTGGTCAACAAAATGTTTAATCATCGTGTCTGACATCCCACCAAACACAATATCATCCACATAGATTTGTGCAATCAGGATCTTTCCTCCTTCATCTTTAACAAAGAGAGTTTTATCTATCCCTCCTTTCCTGTAACCATTACTAGTAAGAAACTCAGTTAGTCTCTCATACCAAGCTCTAGGGGCTTGTTTCAACCCATAAAGAGCTTTTCTTAGTTTGTACACATGATCAGGATGGTTTGGATCAGCAAAACCTTTAGGTTGTTCCACATAAACTTCCTCACTCAAGTATCCATTCAAGAAAGCACTCTTCACATCCATCTGGTATAGTTTGAATTTTAGAATACAAGCAACTCCTAGCAGTAATCTAATTGACTCAAGTCTAGCAACAGGAGCAAGGTTTCATCAAAGTCAATTCCTTCAACTTGAGTGTATCCTTGAGCAACTAGCCTTGCTTTGTTTCTGATAATAGTTCCCAGTTCATCTGACTTGTTCTTGTAAACCCATTTTGTTCCAATGACATTAGTACCTTTAGGTCTTGGTACCAGCTCCCATACTTCATTCCTTTCAAACTGGCCTAGTTCTTCTTGCATAGCATTAATCCAGAACTCATCTGTCAATGCTTCCTTAACATTCTTAGGTTCAATTTTTGACACAAAACAAGAATTTGAAACTAGTTCTCTTGACCTTGTAGTAACTCCACTGTTGAGATTTCCTATAATAAGTTCACTAGGATGATCTTTTTGAACCCTTATAGATGGACCTTTGTTAGGAGGTTCAGCTTCAGACTCTGTGATAGTAGGACTGCAATCATCTTCTTTAGTAGATCCTTCAGCTGTAAATTCCCAGAATGTTCCGACATCTTCTGTGACATCTGCTTGATTGTGGACATCATCAACCACAACATTTATGGATTCCATTATTACTCTGGTTCTTGAGTTGAACACTCTATAGGCTCTACTGTTTGTAGAGTAGCCCAGAAAAATCCCTTCATCACTCTTGGAATCCATCTTCCTTCTGTGATCTCTATCAGCAAGAATGTAACACTTACTACCAAACACATGGAAGTATTTGACAGTGGGTTTTCTTCCCTTCCAGATCTCATATAGGGTGGTAGAGGTTCCTTTTCTCAAGGTAACTCTATTATGAACATAGCAAGCAGTACTCATGGCTTCAGCCCAGAAGTAGATAGGAAGTTTCTTAGCATGAATCATAGCTCTGGCTGATTCTTGAATAGTTCTATTTTTTCTTTCAACAACCCCATTTTGCTGTGGAGTAATAGGGGATGAAAATTCATGATGTATTCCTTCAGAGGAGCAGAAATCAGCAAATTTTTTATTCTCAAATTCCTTTCCATGATCACTTCTAATTCTCACAACACCATTTTCTTTTTCCCTTTGAATTCTATGACACAGATCTTTGAAAACATCAAACACATCTGACTTTTCTCTGATGAAGTTTATCCAAGTGTATCTGGAGTAGTCATCCACAACCACATAAGCATATTTCGTTCCTCCGAGACTCTCCATTTGCATTGGTCCCATCAAGTCCATATGAAGCAGTTCTAGAACTCTGGAAGTGGTCAGATGTCTAACCTTTGAATGTGACATCCTGGTTTGTTTTCCTACCTGACATTCACCGCATATTCTTCCTTCATCAATTTGTAGCTTAGGAATTCCTCTCACAGCTTCCAAAGAGACAATCCTTTTCATACCTCTTAGATGAAGATGGCCAAGTTTTTGGTGCCACAACTTTGCTTCTTCTTCTTTAGAGCATACAGTTGAGTAGCTGGATTCATGAGACACCCACAAGTAGCAGTTATATTTGGATCTGACTCCCCTCATTACTACTTCCTTTTCTTCATTAGTAACCACACACTCAGTTTTAGTGAAGTTAACTTGGTATCCTTGGTCACAGAGTTGACTGATGCTTATGAGATTAGCAGTCAGGCCCTTGACCAACAAAACACCCTCTAGATTTGGAACTCTTGAACAGTCAAGTTTTCCAACTCCTTTGATTTCTCCTTTAGCTCCATCACCAAAGGTTACATAGCTAGTATAGTGATTTTTGATATCAACAAGCAGATTCTTGATTCCAGTCATGTGTCTGGAACATCCACTGTCAAAATACCAATCTTCTTTAGCTGATACTCTAAGAGATGTATGAGCTATTAAAGCCATATTTTTGGGTATCCATTGTTGCTTCTGGATGGGCATGATCTGCTTAGGTCTGTAGTATGGAGCTTGATCTGGGTATCCATATAATCTGAAGCAAAAGGGCTTAATGTGTCCAAATCTTCCACAGTAATGGCATCTCCATCTTTGAAATTTTCTCTTCATTTTACTTTTGTCTTGATGTTGAGTCGCATGTTTTGACATCGGGTTCAACATCTCAGTTTCAGGTTTAGCCCTATTACCATCTTGGGAATGTTTCTTTGTACCAACAAAACCTATACCAGACATATCTCCTGAACTCTTTCCAATCTGCAGAATCTCCTCTAACATATCCGAGCCATTGTTCAACATTTTTACAGATTTTGACATCTGATCAAGTTTGGATTGTAGCATGATAATTTCACTGTTTAGTTCAGATATTGTTTTACTAAGTCCTTTGTTATCAGCCTCCAACTGAACTATGTATTTCTTCTGCTTTTCACCTTGTTGACAGACTTCAGCACTTCTGATACACAACTTCCTATAGGAGGCTGCCAGTTCTTCAAAGGTTAGCTCATCTTCACTAGAGTCTTCATCAGAATTACAAACACCAGTAAGGGCTGTGACATGTTTGGTCGATTCTTCTTCAAAGTCACTCTCAGAATCTTCATCAGACCAGGAGACTGACAGTCCTTTCTTTTGTTTCTTGAGATAAGTAGGACATTCAGCTCTAATATGTCCATACCCTTCACATCCATGGCATTGAATTCCTTTGCTGTGATTGTACTTTTCTTCTGGTTTAGCTCTTCTGCCAGAGTCATAAGATCTACTAGTGTCAGATGAGATGTTCTTGACATTAGGTCTTGGCTTCTGATCCATTCTTCTCATAATTTTGTTAAATTGTTTACCAAGCATAGCTATAGATTCAGATAGATTTTCTTCTCTACTTTCCTCTGCTTCTTCTTGAGAGTTGGACACAAAAGCTATGCTTTTGTTCTTCTTTTCAGAATTGTCATTGATCCCCATCTCAAAGGTTTGAAGAGATCCAATTAACTCTTCTACCTTCATTTTGCTGATATCATGTGCCTCTTCTATAGCTGTAACTTTCATATCAAATCTCTTAGGCAGGGATCTAAGGATTTTTCTCACCAGCTTTTCATCAGACATTTTTTCTCCCAAAGCTCCTGCGGTATTAGCAATATCAAGGATATTCATGTGAAAATCCTGAATACTTTCATCATCTTTCATCCTTAGATGTTCAAACTTCGTAGTTAGCAGCTGAAGTCTTGACATCTTCACTTTGGAAGTACCTTCATGAGTGGTCTTGAGGGTATCCCAGACATCTTTGGCTAGTTCACAATGGTGTACTAGTCTGAATATATTCCTGTCAATTCCATTGAATAAAGCATTTAAAGCTTTAGAGTTGCCAAGCGCCAATGCCTCCTCATCTTTGTCCCATTCTTCCTTCGGTTTAAGAGTTTTCTTGCCATCTTTATCAGTAGTGACAGGATGTTCCCATCCTTTGTTTACAACTCTCCATGCTTTACTATCCACGGATTTCAGGAAAGCCACCATGCGAGGCTTCCAATAATCATAATTGGAACCATCCAGAATGGGTGGTCTAATCACAAATCCACCACCTTCCTTGTCCATAGTACCAGAAAATACTGTCCCTAGATCTCACCCAGTAAACCAAATAGGCAGGGTGCCCGCTCTGATGCCAATTGAAATTCTGGAATCAGATACGTGATGTCGAAAAGGATGTCACGACATTACCTATCTGAACAATTCTATAATAATGAACAAGAAATAAAACAAATAACACAAGTGATTTGTTAACCCAGTTCGGTGCAAATACACCTACGTCTGGGGGCTACCAAGCCAGGGAGGAAGTCCACTATAAGTAGTATCAATTCAGAGTAATACACATCAAGACTACACCTTTCACTTAATATCAACCCAATGCAACTTCAATCTAAGCTACTTAGATCAGAGATCCTACTCGCTCCCCCTCAATCACAGCAGTGATGAATAACACTCAACAAATATGAAAAGAAGACACACTTCAAGGACACAACTTGATCTTGCTTAAAAGCTTCAATCAAGTACAATGGTACTCTTGCTTAAAAGCTTCAAGTACCTCTTACAACACAAACAAAAATACCTAGACCAAGACAACCATCACGATGATTGTTTGGCTCACAAGAAAACTAGAACTTCAAAAACTTAAAACACGAAAACCTCTTAAAGCTTCTCAATGCAAAAACCCTGATTAGGTCTGCCGCTACTTCATATAATATATAGCCTTCAGAAAACGCAGCAGCTGGGCCTTGGATCCAAACTAGTTTTAAACCTAATTAAACTAATTTCCATAAATCAAGGAACCTAAAATAAGGGCAAATAACGTCGTCCTTGAACAGATCATAATCCAATATTTCCAAGTAAAGCGCATAGAATCTTAACAGATCACATAACCATAATTAGTAACAGAATAAGACGTAACAGCTACGAATGTCATGACATCGGCCTTGACATCAGGTAAAGGCCTGCATAAGTAAAACTTCACAACAGTAGAATGCATGTCATGACACCAGTTTTGACATGATAAAATCACAATGAGTTTTACCAAAAATTACAGCCAATCAACAACATCTACAGAAATAATTAAAAAGCAAATATATAAATATATACTAATTAATTATGCAAAATATTTAAATTATGAAGAAAAATAAAATATTTTTATATCAGAAAATAATATATTATTTTAGCAACTTAAAAATATTTTTTGTGTATTTTTTGGATATTTAAAACTATTTTTAATTAATTTAACAAAGAAATTAAAATAAAAATAGAAATTAAAAGGATAGTAATCAGATGTGGTTGATTGGAGAGTCCATGGTATGGACTGGCGTGTCAGGGACGTAGGATGAGCTGGCAAGTGGATCAGAAGGTGATTAAAGTGAGGCATATGGCAAAAGCATAGACTGCAAAGCACAGAATTAGAGGTTATTTTAAAAAAACGCGCGCGCGTTCTATCCACTGAGGTGGAGACACCTCATCGTCTTCAACCTCCAGCCAGCACCTTTAATAACGTTTTGTAATAAAAGCGCTGTAATAGATACCTCCTAAACCTGCAAAATAGCGAATAGGGTCAAACATGAATATAAATTTGGCGCGACATGTCCGTTTGATTCGTCTAGTCCATACGAATTCAATGGTACCACTTAGAACCTGTAATTTTGCCTATTTCAGAAAGCCCTAATTTTGAGAATATGAACCCTAAAATGGTAACTTCGTGATTACTCAACCAAACCTTAATTAGATGTCCAGAAACGATCAGGACATCAAACTAAACTCAAATATATGTCTACATCTTGTCAAACATGCATGGATTATGAGATACAAGTCGATTTTAGTTCGAACAAATCGTGACCTGTAGTGCTAAGTTCAGTGAGTTTCAGGACTTGGAAATGATTGGAATATGTTCAGTGATGCTTGAGGAAGGTGTTTGAATGTTTAGTTTGTATGGAAACTGACTTGAATTCAAAATTCGAATTTGAAATTTCTTTGAAAAATTTAAGAGATTACAAGTGTGTTACAAGCAGAAGTTTGGCTCTGATTTCGTGCTCTTTTATTTGTGAAGTGTTATAGCCTTTATATAGGCTATGTTGTGCTTAGAATTGAAGCCAAGAAGCCTTTAGTTGCCTTTGTTGAATTCTTGATTTTTTTATATTAAAACCTTTGAATTGTTGACCAAGTCTTGCTTCTCTTCAATGCTCTTGCCTTGTACCTCAATCTTCTGTAGAAAATTGAAGATTCTTGGATGACTCATGCTTAGAAACTAAGCTATCCATTATCCTTCCATTTTCTTTTTTCATTTAATCTTAAAATAAGATAAAATTAAGCCAAAAATGGGTAAAAATGGTGTGGGCTTTGTCTTGGTCGTGGGAGGCCCATAATATCATGGCAAACATGTTTGAACCATGAAAACTTGGCCCCATTTGGAAAAAATACATTTTTGAGCAATGTTGGTTTTATGCATTTTCCCAAAATTTAGCCAACTTCAACAAGGTGTAAATCCCTCAATTTTTGCCATATGAAGGAGATCTTGCACTTTTTGTAAACCTAAAAGAGTCCTCTAACCAATGTCTTTGGTCTCATGTCAAAATGATTTTTGATGCTCCTTGTGTGTCCTTTTGAAAAAAGTGTCTTTTTGTTGACTTTGAAAATGACCTGTAATGTCTTTGTTCATATTTTTCAAATGGTGAATGTAATGACCATGGGATCAATTGCATTTGAAAGATAATTGAATTTCCTTCAAAATGAGCTTTGGTTTGAATTTTTTGGATGAAGGATGAGAGAGTTATGGCCAGTCAAAGTTCAGTTGACTTTTTAGGAGAAAACCCTAATTTTGAATCTTAGGGTTTTGTTGATTTTTGATCTTTCCTTGATGAGTTATGATCATCCAATGATCAAATGATGAATCCTTTGACAAAATATGGATGTTGACAAAAAATTTCATTTTTGACTGTCTGTTGACTTTTTTGGTCAAACGGGTCGTCTGTTGACTGTTTGAGCTGCTGACGGTGCGTCTGAGTGAATTGAAGTCTGAAAATTTGTGTGATGGTACTTTGAGATATATGGATGTCCATGAAATCCATTTGAGGTCTCAAAAACTTGTTTCTCCTGTAAAAACAAGAAAACCCTAGTCAGGGACTGTTTGTGTAGGAGACAGTTAAGCGTACCTGATTTTTGTGCAGTGTTGAGTCTCTGCTAATCATGTGATATTCAGAAGACTTCTAGGAAAAAAATCTTGGAATTTTGAATTGTAAAAGATTGATTTGATTGATGGTACAAAACACTGAGAATTGTACTGCCAGCAGTTTGACTGTCAACTGACTGTTCAGGTATTAATGTAGCAGTTAGAGTGAAAAATCAACAGTCAAAGTTAATTTTCTTTTTGTTGTTTTTTGTTTTATGTGAAAAATTAAAGTTTATTTACATGACTTGTTAAAAACACAGACATAATAAATAACTAAAATTTACTGTACGCGAGCAAAATTACCGATAATAACCCTGAAAATCATTTAATGCACAGAAAAATGAATATTTGACTGGCAGAAAACACACAAAATATTATCTGAATAATTAAGCAACATTATGACAAATAGTACAACATTTAATACTGACAGTACAAATATTACATACTATATTGAACAGTACGACGAATAAACGGTACATTTAAGAAATAAGAGATACGACAAACTTTAAGAATGACGATTGATAACCCATGCTACAAATAATAACATGTAGATGATTGGGAGTGCAAGCATCCCAGGTCCACAGTGTTCCGGGCTATGTAGACAGAAAAAAGACATGATCACCGTAGCAATGGTGATGACCATAAGAAAACACGTTTCCCACCACTTCGCCATTTTGTCGGGGAAGAAGAAAGGATGGATATGAAGTAGAAATTTGAGAGATGAGTTAGAATTTGATGTGAGATTTTTATGGAAAAATGAGAGGTATTTATAGAATGGAAAGAAGGATAGAGACGTTGGGGAATGAAGTGATTCCGTACAAAAGGAAAATTTGAGTGGAAGTAAGATTTGAAAGAAAGTGTATGATAGTGTTGGGAAAAAGAGAGATGTATAGAATAAAGTTAGGATTTGATTTTTTGAAAAAGAGATTTGAAAAGATTTTGAAAATAATGGAATATAGTACAAAAATTAATGGGAAACAAAAGATAATAATAATCTACTTGTTACCAGTACAGTCTGAGTTTCCTGATTCTGCGCCTGCAAAAGATTTAACTGTACCAATTGTGTCAGTACTATTTATCTGTAAATAAATAAATAGCATGTGTGAAGTAATAAACAGTATTTGGCGTTTGCGTAAGAATAAATTCAACTGCAAGCCAAAATACTGTATAAGAAAAATTCTAAAAACTAAGTATTTCATATGTCAGGATATTTATTGAAATAAAAATCCATGATTATATGAGACTCTTAATTTTTAGATTGGAGTTTTCTTGAAAAAAGATGCGGACAAATTTTGGGGTATAACAGTTGCCCCTATTCAATCTTCTTAAACCTGAAGAGATTGTCTGAAATCTGAAGGTAGAAGATGATTGAATATTTAGATGCCCTGAAAATTTGCACTTACCTTGATCAGATGAGATGTTGGAAGTTGCATTTGAATGTCGTCTACGAAATGTTGTTGGCAGATTGAAACATTACCTTAGATGGGCTTTCAGATGCCACCCGGCAATTGTATTTGATGGTTCGTTCATCAGAATGAATCCATTGATTATATCTTGATGAAAGATTTGAAAGTCTTTGTGTTGACTGTTTCGGAACCGTCCAAGGTTACCGCTTTAAGTCTAGGAGGATGATCGTTACGGAACTTGTCCAAAGTTTTTCCGCTTTAGATTTTGAAAGTTGATCATTATGGAACCGTCTGAGGTATCAGCTTTAGATCTTCGATGGTAGATCGTTCTGGAACCTTCTGAGGTATCAGCTTTAGATCTTCGATGTTAGATCGTTCTGCAACCGTCTGAGGTATCAGCTTTAGATCTTCGATGTTAGATCGTTCTGGAACCGTCTGAGGTATCAGCTTTAGATCTTCGATGTTAGATCGTTCTGGAACCGTCTGAGGTATCAGCTTTAGATCTTCGATGCTTGTTTTTGAGTTGATAAGTGATCAGAATGAATCTTCGGCTTGATTATATCTGAGAGAACCGTTCGTGGAATTCAGGTGAACACTGCATGTGATTGAGAACATCTTTGTTGAAGATATCCGTCTGCCTGAAAAAATCAAGTTAGTGATATGCAATGTTTATGATGCATGTAATGTGAGCTAAAGGAGAAATATGCATGTTATGTTGTGTATGAATATGTGTATGAATATGCGCATGATGCATGATGTATGATGTATGATGTATGATATATGAAGTATGATATATGATGTATGATGTATGATGTATGATATATGATGTATGATATATGATGTATGTGTATGAATATGCGCATGATGCATGATGTATGATGTTATGTTGTGTATGAATATGCGCATGATGCATGATGTATGATGTATGATATATGAAGTATGATATATGATGTATGATGTATGATGTATGATGTCAAGCTTCTATTTGGGAAAATAAATTTCCGCCAGTCATCTGGATACGACTATATTGTGATTGTTGATGATCTTTTGTCTTGTTTGAGTACCCTCGGCTGGGGAACTTCTTTGAGAACCATGGTACTCTGTTGAAGGATCTTTGACTACCGCTTGGGAATGAAAGGTAGTTGGAAGTTCTGATTTTGATGCCCTTTTTAGTGGGAATGAGGAAGATGCATAATCCTCCGATGCACTATCTGACCAAGTCCGGGTGTGGAGATCACACCTTCTGAGGATAGTAATCTGGAACAACCCTGCTGGGGGATAAGACTTCTTTTGGAGAGAAAATCTTATTGAGGAATTTGTTGAGAAATGTGTTTCTCTTGGGGATTTTTCTTCTGATGGGATGATGTCCAGATAATTGGGACATTACCTGAATGCTATTCCTGTTTTTCCTGGTAAACATCAATCATATTCAAATGCACATGTTCAGTCAGAATTATCATTGGGACGTTTACGTATTCAAAACAGAAAAAGTGAAAATAGTGATTTTGAGCCTAAACTGCATTGATTTTTTGAAAAAGAGCCATGATAGGCTGATTAGCACAGGGAGACAACAATCCTAGAAGTAGGAAATTATCATAAAGCTTTGGAAAATATTTATAAAGATAAATAGCTATGTGAAAACAATCCAGTCCAGTTTCAATTCTGCTATGGCCAATCTGTCTTCGAGCATCTCATCCCTCACTTGTTGGAAGAAAGTGATTGGACTGACCGGTGTCTTTGATGTGTTGAATCTTGACGGTGAGTAGGCAGCTGAACGGAACACAGTAGTACGCTTTATTCCCTAACTTTTGCCTAGGCTGCCTTTTCAGGTTTTCAGCCTACCGGGATAGTATTTGTTTAGTCTCTAATTTTTGCCTGGATCGCCCTTTCGGGTTTTCAATCCACCGAGATGCTCATTTTTTGCCTAAGTTGCCCTTTCAGGTTTTCAACTTAGCGAGCTGTTTTTTAAGCGAAGTATTTTTTGACTACGTCAGCATTCACAGGGTGTGGGAAATCCTTGCCATCCACGGTGGTAAGCAACATGGCGCCGCCGGAGAATATTTTCTTGATTATGAATGGTCCCTCGTAGGTGGGAGTCCATTTGCCTCTGGGATCACCTTGTGGTAAGATGATGCGTTTGACAACCAAGCCACCAGTTTGGTATGCTTGACTTTTGACTTTTTTGTTGAAGGCTTTGATCATACGCTTTTGGTATAGCTGACCATGACAAACAGCTGCGAGCCTCTTCTCATCAATCAAGTTTATCTGGTCCAACCGTGTTTGAATCCAATCGTCTTCGTCTAGATTGGCTTCTTTCATAATCCTTAGGGAAGGAATCTGAATTTCAATTGGAAGAACTGCCTCCATACCATAGATTAAGGAGAATGGAGTTGCCCCTGTTGAAGTACGCGCAGATGTGAGATAACCATGAAGAGCAAAAGGTAACATCTCATGCCAGTCTTTGTAGGTTACTGTCATTTTTTGTATGATTTTCTTGATGTTCTTGTTGGCAGCTTCCACCACGCCGTTCATCTTTGGTCGATATGGAGAGGAATTATGATGCTTGATCTTGAACTGTGTGCAAAGTTCAGTAATCATTCTGTTGTTTAAATTTGTGCCATTGTCCGTGATAATCCTTTTGGGGATGCCATACCGACAAATGAGACTGTGCTTGATAAATCGAGCCACAACATTCTTGGTGACAGAAGCAAATGAAGCTGCTTCTACCCACTATGTGAAGTAGTCAATAGCGACAAGGATAAAGCGATGTCCGTTGGAGGCAGTAGGTTTGATTTCTCCAATCATATCAATACCCCACATTGCAAAAGGCCAAGGAGCCGTCAGGACGCTTAATGGAACTGGAGGTACATGTACTTTGTCAGCATATATCTGGCATTTGTGACAGGTTCGGGAGTGATGATGGCAGTCTGTTTCCATGGTAGACCAGTAATAACCTGCTCTTAGGATCTTTTTAGCCATTGTATGTCCACTTGAATAAGTACCCAAGGCACCATCGTGTATGTCTCCCATGATCTGTTCTGCTTCCTTCTTGTTTACACAACGAAGTAAAGTCGAGTCATGGTTGCGTTTGTATAGGGTTCCATTACTTAGAAAGAATTTGGCTGCAAATCTCCTTAGAAATTTTCTGTCGTTAATGGATGCCCCTTCAGGGTACTCCTGAGCTTCGAGATATCTTTTTACTTCATGGAACCATGGTTTTTCTTCTGTTCCTTCGGTATCGATCTCATTGCAATAGGATGGTTCATCTTGTCTGTAAATGGTGATCATCGGCGCCTCGTTGTCCCACCTGACTTTGAACATGGACGACATGGTAGCTAAGGCATCAGCTAGTTGATTTTCCTCGCGTGGGATGTGTTCGAAAGTGATTTCTTCGAAGTAAGGAATCAAACTCATCACATATTCTTTGTAAGGAATTAGATTCGAGTGCTTCGTGTCCCATTCCCCTTTGACTTGGTAGATTACCAAGGCCGAGTCTCCGTAGACTTCTAGGAACTTGATTTTTAGATCAATTGCAGCTTTAAGACCCAGAATACATGCTTCGTATTCGGCTATATTGTTTGTGCAGTTGAAGCATAATCTGGCAGTGAATGGTGTATGACCTCCTGCAGGGGAAATGATCACAGCTCCGATGCCATTGCCAAGTGCATTAGAAGCTCCGTCAAAAACCATAGTCCACCGGGATCCTGGCTCGGGTCCTTCTTCAGGTCCTGGTTGTTTGTAGTCATTGACTAGCATAATGTCCTCGTTTGGGAAGTCAAAGTTCAATGCTTGATAATCATCCACTGCTTGATGAGCCAGATGATCAGCTACCACACTTCCTTTGATTGCTTTTTGTGAAGTGTATTGAATGTCATATTCTGTTAAGATCATTTGCCATCTTGCTATTCTTCCAGAGAGAGCAGGTTTTTCGAACACGTATTTGATAGGATCCATCTTGGAGATTAGGAAAGTGGTGTGATTTAGCATGTACTGTCTTAGTCTGCGAGCCGCCCATGCTAAGGCACAGCAAGTTTTTTCGAGTAGTGAGTATCTTGTTTCACAATCGGTAAACTTTTTGCTAAGATAGTAGATTGCGTGCTCCTTTCGGCCGGATTCGTCATGTTGTCCTAGTACACACCCCATTGAGTCTTCTAACACAGTTAGGTACATTATCAGAGGTCTTCCTTCCACAGGTGGCAACAAGATTGGGGGTTTTTGGAGATATTCTTTGATTTTGTCAAAGGCTAACTGGCATTTGTCATTCCACCTTTCCACTTGATCTTTCTTCAACAGTTTGAAGATCGGCACACAAGTAGTAGTCATGTGGGCAATAAATCGGGCGATGTAATTCAGACGTCCCAAGAATCCTCTGACCTGTTTCTCGGTACGAGGTATAGGCATTTCTTGAATGGCTTTGACCTTGGCGGGATCAACCTCAATACCTTTGCTGCTGACGATGAAACCTAAGAGTTTGCCGGATCTTACTCCAAAGGTACACTTATTTGGGTTCAGTCGCAACTTGTATTTCTTGAGTCTGTCAAACAACTTGTGTAAATGACCCAGATGTTCTTCCTCGGTGTTGGATTTTGCAATCATGTCATCGACATACACCTCTATCTCCTGATGAATCATATCATGAAACAGCGCTACCATTGCACGTTGATAAGTTGCTCCTGCGTTCTTTAAACCAAAGGGCATTACCTTGTAACAAAAGGTTCCCCAGGATGTTGTGAAGGTTGTTTTTTCCATGTCTTTGGGTGCCATCTTGATTTGATTGTACCCTGAGAATCCGTCCATAAAGGAGAATACCTTGCATTGTGCGGTATTGTCAACCAGTACATCGATGTGTGGTAAATGGAAATCATCTTTGGGGCTTGCCCGGTTCAGATATCTGTAGTCCACGCACATTCTGACTTTCCCGTCTTTTTTAGGTACAGGCACGATGTTAGCTATCCAAGGAGGATAACTTACAACTTTTAGGAATCCGGCATTGAACTGTTTTTCAACCTCGTCTTTGATCTTTTTTGACATATCAGGCCTACTCCTTCGTAGTTTCTGTTTGACTGAAGTGCTACCTTCTTTGACTGGCAGGCGATGAACTACAATGTCCGTGTCAAGGCCTGGCATATCTTCATAGGACCAGGCGAATATCTCGACGTAGTCTCGCAGCATTTGAATCAGTCTTTGCTTGATGCTGTGTTCTAAATCAGCCCCTATTTTGACTTCTTTCTTTTCCTCGTTGCTGCCCAAGTTGATGACCTCAATTGGCTCCTCGTGAGGCTGTATGGCCTTGTCTTCTTGTTCTAGCAGCCTTGCAAGTTCTCTTGGTACTTCACAATCTTCCTCA
This sequence comes from Vicia villosa, assembly GCF_029867415.1. Lineage (NCBI taxonomy): Eukaryota > Viridiplantae > Streptophyta > Magnoliopsida > Fabales > Fabaceae > Vicia > Vicia villosa. The sequence continues at coordinate 129,376,134 of NC_081186.1, read as the reverse complement.
CTTTCGTCCTCAGTTTGGTAGATCAGATTTTCAAAGTCATGACGAGCAATAGCAGAATCGTTATTGACTGGATCCAAAGTGTATGTGAATCTGCATTTTATTTATGTGAGTGTGTGTGAAAAAAAAAACATAGCTATTTGAAAGCAAAGAAAGAAAGAAAAAGGATCACAAAATTTAAATATGCAAGCGTCCCAAGATTTTATTGAATGCACATGATCATGATATGATAAGCCCTTATAAAAGGACCAGTGCGCTTTGGGCAAGGCACACGGCTTTCAAGCTCATGGTTCGATGGTTCAAGAACCATTTTTATCTTTGCACAATATACACAAAGAAAACAGGAAATGGCATTTACTCCTGGTCAAAGGAGATCACATCCTCAGCTTTCCAGTTGTTCAATCCATTGTTGTGAGCAGGGAGTATCCAGCTGTTCCATTTGCAGTTGTCTTCTTCATCTTCCACAGCATTGATTTCATTAGTGGGAAAATGAGCCGGTGAACTTTCGGGATAAGCGATATACTCTGCTGGATACGAGAGCCCAGGCTGAGATATCTCTGTTGGCTGAGCAAGATGCTCGATAAGGCCGTCCCATGCAGTCGGGATGATGTTTTTAATAGAGACTTGTGCATCCTGGTGAGGAGTGTATTCTGACAGAAAGCAACCCTCGTTATTTGGTATTTCCCTGGCTTCTTCAAGAGTGAAATTGTCATCGTAATGTTCATCCCATCCAGTTGGGACAATGTCCTTCATAGCAATTTGTGAGCTTGGAGGAGCGGAATATTTCGCCATATAGTCATATTTGCCATTGGGTTCTCCTAGCGTATCCCATACTTCTTTGGGTGGATTTTGATATTGCTCAGCGACGGGACTTGTGAAACTTTTGTCATTTCCAAATTGATCGCCCCACCCAGTCGGGGTAATGTCTTCCATAGCAATATAAGAATTCTGAGGTGCGGTATACTGATAATTATACCCGCCACTTGGTTCTCCCACAGCATCCCACATTCCCATGGAAATGGGTGGAATTTCATCTGGATATGGCTGAATGATATGGTTCAAGAACATTCCTTCATCTTCAATGGCGTTTACCTCTTGGCTGACGAAGTGCGACATTAATCCTCCAGAACGAGGACTTTGATCATTCTTTTGATTTCCACTATCATAGCCCATGCCTAGCTTGTCGGACTTGTAGGGTATATCAGGAAGCTGTCCCCATACTGTGCAATCACCTTGTTCGATCACAGCTTTGGCATCTTTGAGAGAAGCCATAGTTGTAGTTGGAGTAGCAGGAATATGCTTGGTGGTAGAGACATCTGGAGAGACCACCTCAAAAGATTGGCAGGGAGTTTCGATGAATTCGTCCTCCAACTCAACATATTTGGAATTACTTAGGTGACTAACCACATATTCCTCTTTGCCATAGACTATGACAATCTTTTCTTTTACTGGATATTTTAACTTCTGATGCAGGGTAGAAGTTACAGCGTTTGCCCCATGTATCCAAGGGCGTCCAAGTAAACAGGAATAGGCTGGGTGAATTTCCATTACGTAAAAGATAGAATCAAAGATCTGAGAACCCACTCTGATTGGGAGATTCACTTTTCCGTATACCGTTCTTGTTGACCCGTCAAAGGCTCTTACCACAACATCACTTGGTTGTAACATAATTCCTTCGAAGTCAAGCTTTTCTAGTACTGTTTTCGGTAACACGTTCAAAGAAGAACCGTTATCTACTAGCACATGAGATAGAGTGGTGCCATTACATTCAATGGAGATATGTAGGGCTTTGTTGTGATTTTTTCCAACAGGGGTTAGATCCACATCAGAGAAACCGAGGCCATTGTTCACGGTTAAATTGGCAACACAATTCTCAAATTGGTCGACTGAGATCTCTTAAGGCACATGCGCAGCTTTCAGGAACTTCATCAGAGCTTTGGCATGAGCTTCTGAATATTTTAGCAGAGATAGCATTGAGATTTTTGAAGCGGTGTGCCCTAGTTGCTCAACAATATTGTAATCACTCTTGCAGATGATTTTCAATATTTCCTCCATTTCTTGCTTTGATGGATCCTCAACAGTGATCTCCACCGGGGTTTGAACTTGTTCAACTTGTGGCTGTTTGCCTCGAGCGTTGTCATCTTGATTAGGAACTGGGACTCGGACTGGACCAGCAGCAACATTTTGAGAAATTTCTGGTGAAAAGATTCTTCCACTTCTCGTGATCTTGCTGGTACCCACAATATTATCCACAGTTGGAGTAGTTAACTTTGCGGCCTCTTCAGTCGAGGTACCCTGCTTAACTCCATGAACACAAACATTAGTGTCGTAACCCCATGGGACAGCTTTGTCTGAGAAATATGGAAATGGAGTTGGGCTAGCAATGACTACTGATGCCACTTTGAGTGTAGCAGAAATTTTGAACGGAGCCTTGGCAGAGATTTTGAATGGTAAACTGGAGATCACTGAGACATCCTCTATTCTAATCCCGTTTGAAAAGACTTCGCATAACACGTCCATAGAAGGGAGCCTCTCAAACATAATGATACGGCGATCCATCCACTTTTGAATTCCCATTCTCAGATTTTCACAACCATTGGGCAGGTATGAGCAATAAAAGCAATCGGGGTCACATCCTGGAAAGTAACCAGCTTGGATTAGCTTTCCTTTGACTTCGCAGAGTGGAGTTGATAATTTGTTCACATCATAGATGTAAACAGTGTCCAGGATAGCGTTAACAGTTTTGTCATGCTTTGGCATAGGTGCAGTGATGACATTTGGAGTTTCTGGAGGATCGAACTCAATTTCCCCAGCATCTATCATATCTTGTATTTTATTTTTCAGGGCCCAGCAGTGATCTGCGTCATGTCTTGGACAGTTTGAGTGATAGGCACATGTTGCATCAGGGCGATAACTCGGAGAGGAAGTGTTGACATTCTTCGGAGGACCTTTTAATGTGATCAGATCTGCTTTTAGCAAATGCTGCAATGCCTGAGAGATTGGCATGTTGATTCTGGTGAAATTTCTTCTTGGTGCATCTGGTTGACGCGTATATTTTGGCTGTTGATCTTTTTGAGGCGCAGATGAGGAGATCAGAACTGCCCCTACAGATTGATGCTGCTCATTTTTGCGACCTTTCTGAATTTGCATTGTATTGACCTCATTTCTCCCCCTGATGGGCCTTTTTGTAGTACCAGAGGAGGAGCCTATTTGAATTTTTCCATTTTGAATGCCACTTTCGACACGTTCTCCGGTCAATATCAGGTCAGTGAAACCTGATGATGAGCTTCCCAGAAAATGACTATAGAAAGGGCCAGTTAAAGTGCCCATGAACATGTCGACTAGCTCGCGATCAGATAAGGGTGGTTGAACCCTTCCAGCCATATCTCTCCACTTTTGCGCATATCCTTTGAAACTTTCTTTTGGTGCCATGGACATGCCCGTTAGTTGAGTACGGGTTGGTGCAAGATCAGCATTGTATTGATACTGTTTGTAAAAAGCAGCAGCTAAATCTTCCCAGGTATGGACTTTGGTACTTTCCAGCTGGTAGTACCACTCGAGTTGTGTACCCGACAGACTTTCTTGGAAGAAGTGAATCCACAATTTTTTATCTGTTGTATGAGGTTGTATCTTCCTTATATAGTACCTCAGATGTAGTTTTGGGCAAGAAACTCCATCATATTTTGCAAAGACAGGAACTTTGAATTTTGGAGGGATAACAACATCTGAGATGAGTCCCAGATCATTGAAATCTAAGCCAGGTATTTTTTGTATCTCCATAGCTTTCATACGTTCTTCCAGCTGTTGGTACTTGTCATCATCTGGTTCGTCCCCAGAATGATCATCTTCTTCATTGGAAGAGAGAGAGGGTTTAGCAGAACCCTGGTTGCTGTGATTGTCTCCTTGTTCATCATCACCGACTGTTTCAGGGATCGGTGGCTTTTTGAACCTTTTGACTGGGATTTTGATCTTCCTTTTCAGGTGACTCAAGCCTACAGATCCTTTGGGCTTCTTTTTCTTCTTGATCATCAGGGCTTTCAGTTCTTGTTGCCCCTTTGCCAGTTCCAGAATTGCCACTTGAACTTGGGCATTCTGTGCTTCGAGATTCTTGATGCTCATTTCAGATTCCATCTCTTCTGACTGAAATAAACAGCGAGAAGATGAGAAATCCGTCATGTGAACCTGTTATGCAATGTGTATAAATGGATGCAATGTATATGAATGCAATGTATATGCCATGTAATGAATGCAATGTATATGAATGCAATGTGTGTGCAATGTATATGAATGAAATGTGTGTGCAATGTTTTCAAGGATCTTAGAGTTTAGATTTGTTAAAACAAAGGAGAAACAAACATTAGTTAAACAATTTATTTCTTTTTTTTTGCTTTTTTTTTCTTTGCCTCATTTGGGCTTACAAAACAGAAATAAAAGAAATGAATGATCCCTCAGGTCTCCCATGGACGCTTTCTCTTTGCACCCAGGAATGTGTTGATCTGCTGTTCTTCTTGAAGCTGTCTGGTGAGCTCCAATATCCTTCTCTCATAGTCTTAACAGTGTGCTTTGAAGGTGTCTCTTTCCTCTTTTAGTTGAACCCAAGATTTTTGCAACTCTTTTAGGTCAGTTGGCATATCCGGGTGTAGAATAACGCGGGGTTCGTCTCCTTCGACCTCTGGCTCAATAGTCACAGGTAGAATGGCGGGATATGGCATGATGAGTTTCTGAGCATGAGTACGGACCCATCTGAGGTAAGGTTCCATAGGGATAGAATTCCATTGCCCCAAAGTTTTGCTTTCTATTCTATAGACACTGCCCCATGCATGTATGAACCTTCGTCGGTGTCTATGAGAATCATTCTCGTAATCAAACACAATGCCACGGATAATCATGTCATGAGGACCGTTGCTCCTTGCATATCCGAATTGGCGTAGAGCCAAAGAGGATTGTAAGTGATGCCCCCTTTGATGCCAAGGAGTGGCACATTAGGGTACCCTCCACAATGATCAATGATAGTAATGTCCCTTTGAAAGAAGTTGTTCCACCGGATATCTGAATGAGACAAAGACATAATCCTGCGAGACCATTGCATTCTTTGTTCATTTCTCAACACTGATCGGGGAAGATGAAATGTAAACCACCTAGCCAGTAGTGGTATACAGCACATAAGAGTTCCTCGTTTCTTCATGGTACGAGTGTGTAGAGAATGTAGAATGTCTCCCAGCAATGTTGGTACCGGGTTACGGGTTAGGAAAAGGTTGATGATGTGTACACTTATGAACTGGTCGGGATTAGGGAATAAAACCAACCTATAGATCAAAAGGGCCACAACCTCCTCAAAAGCTGGATAACTTTTGTTTTCTAGTAGTAATCGAGCCTTTTCCATTAAGAACTTAGCAAGCAAACCCTTAACTCCACTCTTTGTTTCCCAATTGGACTCGATTTCTGATTTTCGCAAATGTAAAGCAGCAGCAATGACTTCAGGTTTTGGAATCCTTTCCAAACCAGTGAAAGGCAATTGATTTCGAACAGGTAATCCAATTAGTTCAGAGAATTCTTCCAAAGTGGGTACCAACTGGTAATCAGGAAAGGTAAAGCAATGATGTTCAGGGTCAAAGAACTGGAACAGGACCCGTATCATGTCTTCTTCAAATTTTGAGGTAACCAAATGGAGTAGGTGACCATGCCTTTCGGTGAATTGAACATTCCTGGGGAATTCTGATACTAAGTCTTTTAGTTCAGATGGTACCGTAAAGATGTTGATTCGGATGTAATCTCTGGTGGCGGGAGCCATTACCTGTAAATAAACAAAGGTAAACTCTTTGATCCTTGAAGTGCTTAGTGAAAAAATGATATGCTTATGATGCTTATGATGTCAAACATGTGGCACACAAAAACAAATCAAACAATAGCCTTAGGCTTAAAGGCCTGCATGGAGCTGATAGGTGATACCCTCCCCACTGAAGTTGAGTTGGTTAAAAACCTGTCCTAGAATAGTATTCGGGTTCTATGATCCTTGGAGGTAACATCTCAATACGGCGCTCGAGCGGCCGATCAAAATATTCCTCGAGGATAACTAACTTCGATCAATTTCAAAGCTAGCCACTTAATAGGTCATAAGTCAAGTTCAACTAAAAAGGTTCTAAGACAAATTAGTGTTTAATGACATTTCGGAAGCCTAATATACTCCTTGATCGTTTTCAAGGGACATCAGTATAAACCAAAGTATCGCACTAATGATGACTACCAGATCAACCGTATCGGTACATGCCGTACAGTTTCCTTGGTCTATTGTCATATACTTAAGGTATCTCGAGATTCGGGTTAGAATCTTCCACACAAGCAAAATACCCAAACAAACCTTTGAAAAATAGAGCAATCAAGTCAAACAATTGAAAACATCGAAGTGATCTATTCTCTTAAGGTAACCCCTTTTGAAAACATTTTGTTTTTTGAAAGTAAGTCCCTAGCAGAGTCGCCAGTTCTGTGGACCTCCGTTTTCGGCCATACCTCTCGCGGAGAGATACGTGAACTGACTCTTTTTATTGCTTCTGCTTTCGCATTTTGAAAATTCAGAGAGTCGCCACCGACCTTTTATTTTATCCAATTAAGGAAAGGTTTATAAAAGAAACAGAAAAAAGACCTTTAAGAAATTCTGGGTAAGGGGGTAGGTTATACAAAGGGAAGGTGTTAGCACCCTTTGTATCCATGGTTATCCATGGGCTCTTTAGTTTGCTTAGCTCACTTGTTTTCGATCACTTTTCAATTGCTTTAAAATGCTCATATGTGGTTTCAAATACCTTTGTAAATTGAATTTGTAATGATCCTTGTGCGGATGTATACAAAGTGTTTTTTATCTTTCAAAAGATGTTTTTTTTTTAAAAAAGAACGTTAACTTCGTAATGATCCTTGTTTGGATATATACAAAGTATTGTCTTTTTGGAAAGTTTTATTTTGAAAAACAACAGTGTATGAGAATTTTGTTTGTTTTGATTTGAGCAAGCAAATTAGGAGGTCTACCCTGAGTTGTAAGGTCTTTATCCTATTTCCTTTAAAATTCTATCCTTTCACCGGATACAAACAAAAGGTTCGATTTTGTACTCGAAACAGTAGAATTTTGACTTTGATTTTGAAAAGAATGAGAAGGGATTACCTTAGGAGGTGCAAGTGTGATTGTGTTTGAATTCAGATATTTTATCTTTTGGAGTTAGTGATCTAACGGTTCAATTTTATCTTTGACATACACGCAGTTTATATGTGCTGGAATTTAAAATGCGGAAATGTAAAGTGCGGAAAATAAATCTACGCTATTACATCGATTGTGCAGGAAATGTAAACTATGCCTATTTACATGAGTTTGGCAACCTAATCATTTATCTAGGAATTTAAATTGCAAGAAAATAAAGAAATGTTTTTGGATTTTTTATGATTGATTTTAATTATAATTAATGCATGATTAATTAAATTAAAATGAGAAAAAGATGGAAACAAAACTAAAACCTAAAATTTATGTTCAAAATATGTTCAAAATGCTTTTTAATTAATTTTAAAACAAAACTAATTTTTTTTGGAATTTTTGAAATTGATTTGAAATTGATTAAGTTAATTAATACATAATTATACAAATAATTATACAAATAATTAAAATTTGAAGAGAAAATTATTCAAAATATGTACAAAATTGACTTATAATATATAAACAATATTTAATATAAAGAACAATTTTTTTTATGATTTTTTGATTGGTTGAAATAATTAAAAAGCAAATATATAAATATATACTAATTAATTATGCAAAATATTTAAATTATGAAGAAAAATAAAATATTTTTATATCAGAAAATAATATATTATTTTAGCAACTTAAAAATATTTTTTGTGTATTTTTTGGATATTTAAAACTATTTTTAATTAATTTAACAAAGAAATTAAAATAAAAATAGAAATTAAAAGGATAGTAATCAGATGTGGTTGATTGGAGAGTCCATGGTATGGAGTGGCGTGTCAGGGACGTAGGATGAGCTGGCAAGTGGATCAGAAGGTGATTAAAGTGAGGCGTATGGCAAAAGCATAGACTGCAAAGCACAGAATCAGAGGTTATTTTAAAAAAACACGCGCGTGTTCTATCCAATGAGGTGGAGACACCTCATCGTCTTCAACCTCCAGCCAGCACCTTTAATAACGTTTTGTAATAAAAGCGCTGTAATAGATACCTCCTAAACCTGCAAAATAGCGAATAGGGTCAAACATGAATATAAAATTGGCGCGACATGTCCGTTTGATTCGTCTAGTCCATACGAATTCAATGGTACCACTTAGAACCTGTAATTTTGCCTATTTCAGAAAGCCCTAATTTTGAGATTATGAACCCTAAAATGGTAACTTCGTGATTACTCAACCAAACCTTAATTAGATGTCCAGAAACGATCAGGACATCAAACTAAACTCAAATATATGTCTACATCTTGTCAAACATGCATGGATTATGAGATACAAGTCGATTTTAGTTCGAACAAATCGTGACCTGTAGTGCTAAGTTCAGTGAGTTTCAGGACTTGGATATGATTGGAATATGTTCAGTGATGCTTGAGGAAGGTGTTTGAATGTTTAGTTTGTATGGAAACTGACTTGAATTCAAAATTCGAATTTGAAATTTCTTTGAAAAATTTAAGAGATTACAAGTGTGTTACAAGCAGAAGTTTGGCTCTGATTTCGTGCTCTTTTATTTGTGAAGTGTTATAGCCTTTATATAGGCTATGTTGTGCTTAGAATTGAAGCCAAGAAGCCTTTAGTTGCCTTTGTTGAATTCTTGATTTTTTTATATTAAAACCTTTGAATTGTTGACCAACTCTTGCTTCTCTTCAATGCTCTTGCCTTGTACCTCAATCTTCTGCAGAAAATTGAAGATTCTTGGATGACTCATGCTTAGAAACTAAGCTATCCATTATCCTTCCATTTTCTTTTTTCATTTAATCTTAAAATAAGATAAAATTAAGCCAAAAATGGGTAAAAATGGTGTGGGCTTTGTCTTGGTCGTGGGAGGCCCATAATATCATGGCAAACGTGTTTGAACCATGAAAACTTGGCCCCATTTGGAAAAAATACATTTTTGAGCAATGTTGGTTTTATGCATTTTCCCAAAATTTAGCCAACTTCAACAAGGTGTAAATCCCTCAATTTTTGCCATATGAAGGAGCTCTTGCACTTTTTGGAAACCTAAAAGAGTCCTCTAACCAATGTCTTTGGTCTCATGTCAAAATGATTTTTGATGCTCCTTGTGTGTCCTTTTGAAAAAAGTGTCTTTTTGTTGACTTTGAAAATGACCTGTAATGTCTTTGTTCATATTTTTCAAATGGTGAATGTAATGACCATGGGATCAATTGCATTTGAAAGATAATTGAATTTCCTTCAAAATGAGCTTTGGTTTGAATTTTTTGGATGAAGGATGAGAGAGTTATGGCCAGTCAAAGTTCAGTTGACTTTTTAGGAGAAAACCCTAATTTTGAATCTTAGGGTTTTGTTGATTTTTGATCTTTCCTTGATGAGTTATGATCATCCAATGATCAAATGATGAATCCTTTGACAAAATATGGATGTTGACAAAAAATTTCATTTTTGACTGTCTGTTGACTTTTTTGGTCAAACGGGTCGTCTGTTGACTGTTTGAGCTGCTGACGGTGCGTCTGAGTGAATTGAAGTCTGAAAATTTGTGTGATGGTACTTTGAGATATATGGATGTCCATGAAATCCATTTGAGGTCTCAAAAACTTGTTTCTCCTGTAAAAACAAGAAAACCCTAGTCAGGGACTGTTTGTGTAGGAGACAGTTAAGCGTACCTGATTTTTGTGCAGTGTTGAGTCTCTGCTAATCATGTGATATTCAGAAGACTTCTAGGACAAAAATCTTGGAATTTTGAATTGTAAAAGATTGATTTGATTGATGGTACAAAACACTGAGAATTGTACTGCCAGCAGTTTGACTGTCAACTGACTGTTCAGGTATTAATGTAGCAGTTAGAGTGAAAAATCAACAGTCAAAGTTAATTTTCTTTTTGTTGTTTTTTTTTATGTGAAAAATTAAAGTTTATTTACATGACATGTTAAAAACACAGACATAATAAATAACTAAAATTTACTGTACGCGAGCAAAATTACCGATAATAACCCTGAAAATCATTTAATGCACAGAAAAATGAATATTTGACTGGCAGAAAACACACAAAATATTATCTGGATAATTAAGCAACATTATGACAAATAGTACAACATTTAATACTGACAGTACAAATATTACATACTATATTGAACAGTACGACGAATAAACGGTACATTTAAGAAATAAGAGATACGACAAACTTTAAGAATGACGATTGATAACCCATGCTACAAATAATAACATGTAGATGATTGGGAGTGCAAGCATCCCAGGTCCACAGTGTTATGGGCTATGTAGATAGAAAAAAGACATGATCACCGTAGCAATGGTGATGACCATAAGAAAACACGTTTCCCACCACTTCGCCATTTTGTCGGGGAAGAAGAAAGGATGGATATGAAGTAGAAATTTGAGAGATGAGTTAGAATTTGATGTGAGATTTTTATGGAAAAATGAGAGGTATTTATATAATGGAAAGAAGGATAGAGACGTCGGGGAATGAAGTGATTCCGTACAAAAGGAAAATTTGAGTGGAAGTAAGATTTGAAAGAAAGTGTATGATAGTGTTGGGAAAAAGAGAGATGTATAGAATAAAGTTAGGATTTGATTTTTTGAAAAAGAGATTTGAAAAGATTTTGAAAATAATGGAATATAGTACAAAAATTAATGGGAAACAAAAGATAATAATAATCTACTTGTTACCAGTACAGTCTGAGTTTCCTGATTCTGCGCCTGCAAAAGATTTAACTCTGTACCAATTGTGTCAGTACTATTTATCTGTAAATAAATAAATAGCATGTGTGAAGTAATAAACAGTATTTGGCGTTTGCGTAAGAATAAATTCAACTGCAAGCCAAAATACTGTATAAGAAAAATTCTAAAAACTAAGTATTTCATATGTCAGGATATTTATTGAAATAAAAATCCATGATTATATGACACTCTTAATTTTTAGATTGGAGTTTTCTTGAAAAAAGATGCGGGCAAATTTTGGGGTATAACACATCCCTTTCTTCTTCAAACACCTAGCATGGACGGCATAATAAATATCAGCAAGGATGGTGGGAGTTGGATCCTTCTCAAAAATCCTAAAAGAGGTGAAAGCATGAATGGCGGCAGGATCAATATAATCAATATTTTTTGGCAATAAGACAACACCAAAAATCAAAAGAGCTAATAAATGTCCACAAATGTCCCATTGTTTCCTTTGAGCATACATTAAAGCTTGATTTTCTAAGTAAGATCTTTTGATCCCATGCACATCTCCATCAGTTTTATAATTAGATTTCAATTCCGTAGCGGACACTCCCAAAGCTTTTGCCAAATTTGAGAAATCAACTTCTTTACCCACACCAGTATAGGATTCCCTTTTTATCCTTGAAAATCCTAACATAGCATCCATTTCTTCCAAAGTCGGAGCCAACTGAAAATCTTGAAAAGTAAAGAATCTAAGTGGAGGATCATAGAATTGGACCAATGCAGTAATAGCTTCCTCTTGGACTTTTACCTTTAACAAATCCAAAATATCTCCATAACGGGCCACAAACCTATCCAAAGCACTTGATGGTAGTTTTTCCTTTATTATTTTCAGTTTCTTGATATCTGGGGTGGAAACAGCAAAGTGGATAATGGGCTTCTTTGTACTCATCCTTCCTACAAATTCACCAAATAAAATACATTTTTATATTTATATATATTTTTTTACTTTACCATTTTTCTGTGGATAAGTCATGATAAAATGCATATGATGAATGATGCATGCACACTGTTATACCCCAAAATTTGCCCGCATCTTTTTTTAGAAAGAAGGCAACAGACTTCTGTCTAAAAATTGGGAGTTTCATATAAATTTTATTTCATAAATATTCTGATTTTATGAATATTTAGTTTTTAGAATTTTTCTTATACGGTATTTTGGTTCGCTGTTGAATTTATTCTTACACAAGCGCCAAGTATTGTTTATTACTTCACACACGCTGTTTATTTGGGATTTATTTGCAGATAAATGGTACTGACGTAATTGGTACAGAATTAAATTTTTGCAGGTGCAGAGTCCAGGATTCAGACTGTACTGGTAACAAGTAAATTATTATTAGTTTTTGTTTCCCACTAATTTTTGTACTATATTATTATTTTCAAAATCTCTTCTATTATTTTCAAAATTTCTTCCTTTCTTTTCAAATCTCTTTCTTTCAAATCAAATCCTAACTTTATTCCATACATCTCTCTTTTCAAACCCTACCATAAACTTTCTTTCAAATCCTACTACCACTCAAATTTTCCTTTTTTGTACGGAATCACTTCATTCCCCAACGTCTCTATCCTTCTTTTCACTCTATAAATACCTCTCATTTTTTTCATAAATTCTCACATCAAATTTCAACTCATTTCTCAAACTTCTACCTCATATTTATTTTCTCTTCTTCCCCGGCAAAAATGGCAAAGTGGATGGATACGTGTTTTCTTATGGTCATCACTGTTTTGGTGGTGATCATGTCCTTTTTCTGTCTACATAGTCCTGAAAAATGCGGACCTGGGTTGCTTACACTTCCGTTCATTTATATGTTGTTATTTATAGCATGGGTTTTTAATCGTCATTTTTAATGTTTGTCGTATCTTTTGCTTTCAAATAATGTACTGTTTATTTTATTTGTCGTACTGTTCATTATATTATGTAATATTTGTACTGTCAGTATTAAAAATCGTACTATCTGTCGTACTGTCGTTTAATTATCAAGATAATATTATGTGTGTTTATTGCTAGTTAAATATTTATTTTTCTGTGCATTAAATATTTTTCAAGATAATTATCGGTAATTTCGTTCACATACGGTATATTTTATTTATTTATTATGTTTTGTGTTTTTCTAACAACTCATGTAAATAAATTTTCACCATTAACACAACAAAAAACAAAAAGAAAAAATTAACTTTAACTGTTAAGTTTTTACTTTAACTGTTACGTTAATGCCCGGACAACCAGTTGACAGTCAAACTCGCTGACAGCACGATTCTCCGTGTTTTGTACCATCAATCAAATCAATCTTTTGCATTTCAAAATTCCAAGATTTTTGTTCTAGAAGTCTTCTGATAATCACATGATCAGCAGAGACTCAGCACTGCGCAAAAATCAGGTACGCTTAACTGTCTCCTACACAAACAGTCCCTAACTAGGGTTTTTGTTTTTTTTTAGGAGAACAAGTTTTTTGAGACCTCAAATGGATTTCATGAACCTCCATATGTCTCAAAGTACCACCAGACAAATTTTAAAATTTCAATTCACTCAGACGCACAGTCAGCAGCTCAAACAGTCGCCAGACGACCAGTTTGACCGAAAAGTCAACAGACAGTCAAAAATGAAATTTTTGTCAACATCCATATTTTGTCAAAAGATTCATCATTTGATAAATGGTTGATCATAATTCATCAAGAAAAGATCAAAAATCAACAAAACCATAAGTTTCAAAATTAGGGTTTTCTCCTAAAAAGTCAACTAAACTTTGACCGGCCATAACTCTCTCCTCGTTCATTCAAAAAAATCCAACCGAAGCTTGTTTTGAAGGAAATTCATATATCTTTCAAATGCAATTGATCCCATGGTCAGTGGATTCACCATTTGAAAAATATGAGCTCAGACATTACAGGTCATTTTCAAAGTCAACAAAAAGTGGTTTTTTATCAAAGGCCATAACATAAAGATAACTTCTCCAAATGAAAAAAAGTTTCCAAAGTATCTTGTAGAGGACATCTTGAGGTTTCTAAAAAGTACTAGAACTCCTTCATATGATCAAAATTGAGGGATTTATGCCTTGTTGAAGTTGGCTATTTTTTGGGAAAATGCATGAAACCAACATTGATCAAAAATGTTTTTTTCCAAAACAGGCCAAGTTTTCATGATCCAAACATGGTTCTAATGATGCTAAGGGCCTCCCACGACCAACCTAAGGCCCATAACATTTTTATTTCTTTTTTAGTTTAATTTTATTACCTTTAAAATTAAATTAAAAAGAAATGGTGCAAGATCATTATCCAAAGCTCTTGTCTCTTGCTTGAGTCACCAAAGTAGCTTATTTTCTTCAACAAAGAGAAGTACATGGCAGGCCTAGAGCAAGAGGTTGAAGAAATTCAAAGCCATGGCCAAAAATTCAATGTTTTTATTATTTAAAAATTCAAAAGTTCAAAGATCATGAATGCTTCTTAGCTTAAGTTTGCAGCACATTCATTGCCTTTAAATGAAGTAGAATACTTCATCATCAACACACACACGAAAATACATCAAGAGAATAGCCAAGAAACTCACAAATTTTCAAAAAATTTCAAAGAACTTGCAAAATTCGAATTTCATTTTCCATCCATTCTCAAGCCAAACCAAACACACAAACACTCTTCTGAGCCTTCATATACCAAAACCCAACCCTTACACGAAGCTTAAACACCTTATAGAAGCCTCACTCACTCTCTCCGAATTGGTAAATTTTCTTGAACCTATATCTCATTCACATGCATATATAAATTATATCTAACGTTTGGTTTGAGTTTGTGAAGTGATTTATAGTAGCTCTGACGTGCAACATGAAGCTTTAAGTCCCTGAAATACATCTTGCCATTTCCAACCGGTGCTATGTTCATAAGCTTCAAAACGCATTATACAGCCATTTTCAGGACCTGAGAACACCACCAATCGATCCACAAGGGTCGAATTAGGGGGGAGGGAGCACTCTTGATCATTTATATTTGCTATTTTTGCAGGAACAAGGAATGAGTCGCCGGAGAAGACGACCGGACTTAGGTTTCCGGCGCTTCTCCGGTCCTGTCAAAGTCCCAACCTAGTCAGCGTCCTGCGTGGCGTTCTCCCTTTCCCTCATTGGCCAGTCAAATCACTGAAGGCACGCGTGGCAAAAAGACATAATGTGATTGGTTCTGGGTTAAGTTATGGGGCCCACATGTTTAAAAATCTGAAAATAAATTTGCTTGTTGGATTGGGCCTGCACGCGTCTACTTTTCACACCCCACGTTTTAAAGGCCCAAACGCAAAAAACAATTGATTTCAGTTCAATTTCCAAACTGCTTAATACACCCCCTGCCATCTTAATTAATTAGTTTTTTTTTTACTTTTAATTAAATATCAACCAATCAAAATCGCTCCAAATTATTTTTCTTCTAGATTTAGGTTTTATATTTTATCACTTAATTTCTGAACATAAAAAAAATGTTATTATTTTATTAGGTTAATTTATTTAGTATAATTAATTAGTTTAATTAACTTAGTATAACCTTAAAATCAATTCCAAAAATCACAAAAAAATAAATTAGTTTAAGTTTAAAATTAATTGACAACTAGTTTAGACTTAATTTAGATTTAATTAAATAAGGTTAGTTTTTTTTTTCCTATCATTTAGTCTTTTAATTAGGTTAAATTAGACTTTTTAATTTAGTTAAAAACATCAAAAAAAATAATAATAACTTAGGTTTAAAATAAACTTAGACTTAGGATTTTTATCTTATTTTCAAAACTTTATTTTTCCTTTATCATCCACCCTTTCCATTCCTCGATTTTATTTTCAACGTAATTTGTTTGCTTTATTCAAAATCCTGTAAATAATTTGTAATAGCTTAGATTTAATTCTCGCACAGGTAATGTAATAATCTAGCTTAGGGTTTTAGTTTTCGTGCTCCCGATTATTATTGTAATCCCCCTCCCGAAGCCATGTAATAGCGTAGATTTACTTTCCGCATTTTACATTCCCGCACTTTAACTTCTGTACAAATAAAACTGCGTGTATGTCAAAGATAATAACTGGAGCGCTAGATCACTAAATTCAAAAGACAAAAATATCTGAATCAAAACACAATCACACTTGCACCTCTTAGGGTAATCCCTCTGTTACTCTTTTCAAAATCAATTCTACTGTTTCAAATACAATTCAAATAACTTCTTTCTGTATCCAGTCAAAGAAAATTTTCTAAAAGAAAATAGGAAAGGACCTTATAAATTTAGGGTAGATCTCCTAATTGCTTGCTCAAATCAAATCAAAACAACAAGTGTTTCACATATTCATTGTTTTTCAAAATAAAACTTTCAAAAAAGACAATACTTGGTATATATCCAAACAAGGATCATTGCGAAGTTAAAGATCTTTTTTCAAAACATCTTTCGAAAGATAAAACACTTTGTATACATCCACACAAGGATCATTACAAAGTTAATTTACAAAGGTATTTTAAAACCACATACAAGCATTTCAAAGCAAGACAAATAATTCAAACAAGTGAGCTAAGCAATTAAGAGCCCATGGATAACCATGGATACAAAGGGGTGCTAATACCTTCCCTTTGTATAACCTACCCCCGAACCCAAAATCTCTTAAAGGTCTTTTTCTGTTTCTTTTATAAACCTTTCCTTAATTGGATAAAATAAAAGTCGGTGGCGACTCTCTGATTTTCAAAACTCAAAAATAAAAGAAGAGTCAGTTCGTATCTCACGAGAAAAAACCGAGGACGACAGAACTGGCGACTCTGCTGGGGATTTCAAAAAAAAATGTTTTCAAAAGGGGTTACCTTAGAGTTTAGATCATTTCGATGTTTTCAATTGCTTGTCTTGATTGTTCTTTTTTTCAAAGGTTTGTTTGGGTATTTACTTGTGTGAAATATTCTAACCCGAATCTCGAGATACCTTAAAGTATGTGACAATAGACCAAGGAAACTATACGGCATGTACCGATATGGTTGATCTGGTAGTCACCGTTAGTGCGACACTTTGGTTTGTACTGATATCCCTTTAAAACGATCAAGGAGTATGTTAGGCTTCCGAAATGTCATTAAACACTAATTTGTCTTAGAACCTTTAGTTGAACTTGACTTGTGGCCTATTAAGTGACTGGCTTTGAAATTGATCGAAGTTAGTTATCCTCGAGGAATGTTTTGATCGGCTGTCCGAGCGCCGTATTGAGATGTTGTCTCCAAGGATCATAGAACCCGAATACTATTTTAGGACAGGTTTAAACCAACTCAACTTCAGTGGGGAGGGTATCACCTATAAACCTCATGCAAGCCTTTAAACCTAAGGCTATTGTTTGATTTGTTTGTGTGTACCACATGTTTGACATCATGACATCATAAGCATCATAAACATATCATTTTCTCACTAATCATTTCAAGGATCGAAGAGTTTACCTTTGTTCTGTTGTTACAGGTAATGGCTCCCGCTACCAGAGATTATATCCGGATCAACATCTCAACAGTACCATCTGAACTTAAGGACTTAATATCAGAATTTCCCAGAAATGCTCAATTCACCGAAAAGCACGGTCACCTACTCCATTTGGTTACCTCAAAATTTGAAGAAGACATGATACGGGTCCTGTTCCAATTCTTTGATCTCAAACATCATTGTTTTACATTTCCTGATTACCAGCTAGTACCCACTTTGGAAGAGTTCTCTGAGCTGATTGGGTTACCTGTTCGAGATCAATTACCTTTCACTGGTTTAGAAAAGATTCCAAAACCTGAAATCATTGTTGCTGCCTTACATTTATGAAAGTCAGAAATCGAGTCCAATTGGGAAACAAAGAGTGGAGTCAAGGGTTTGCTTGCTAAGTTCTTAATGGAAAAGGCTCGATTACTACTAAAAAACAGAAGTTACCAAGCTTTTGAAGAAGTTGTGGCTCTTTTGATTTATGGGTTGGTTTTATTCCCTAATCCCGACCAATTCATAAGTGTACACGTTATGAACATTTTCTTAACTCGCAATCCGGTACCTACTTTGCTGGGAGACATTCTACATTCTTTACACACTCGTACTATGAAGAAACGAGGAACTCTTATGTGTTGCGTACCACTGCTGGCTAGATGGTTTACATTACACCTTCCCCGATCAGTGTTGAGAAACGAACAAAGGATGCAATGGTCTCGCAGGATTATGTCTTTGTCTCATTCAGATATCCGGTGGAACAACTTCTTTCAAAGAGACATCACTCTCATTGACCATTGTGGGGAGTACCCTAATGTGCCACTCCTTGGCATTAGGGGAGGCATCACCTACAACCCCTCTTTAGCTTTGCGCTAATTCGGATATGCACGAAGAAATGGTCCTCATGACATGATTATCCGTGGCATTGTGTTCGACTACGAAGATGATTCCCAAAGGTGTCGACGAAGGTTTATACATGCTTGGGGCAGTGTCTACAAATTAGAAAGCAAGACTTTAGGACAATGGAACTCTATTCCCATGGAGCCTTACCTCAAATGGGTGGGAGCTCGTGCTCAGAAGTTCATCATGCCATATCCCGCTATTCTACCTGTGACTATTGAGCCAGAAGTTGAAGGGGACGAACCTCGAGTTGCTCTACATCCGGACATGCCAACTGACCTGGAAGAGCTGCAGAAATCTTGGATTCAACTAAGAGAAGAAAGAGACACCTTCAAAGCACACTGTCAAGACTATGAGAGGAAAGTGTTGGAGCTCACCAGACAACTCCAGGAAGAACAACAGATCAACACGTTCCTGGGTGCAAAGAGAAAGCGTCCATGGGAGGCTTGAGAAATCCTTTATTGTCTTTATTTTAGTTTGTAAGCCCAAAAAGAGGCAAAGAAAAGAAAAAAGAAAAAAGAAAAAAAGAGACAAAAGAAATGAAAAAAGGAAATAAATTGTTTGACTAATAAATGTTTGTTTCTCTTTTGTTTAAACAAATTTGAATTCTAAGATCCTTGAAAACATTGCATATACATTTCATTCATAAACATTGCATAACAGGTTCACATGACAGGTTTCTCATCTCCTCGCTGTTTATTTCAGTTAGAAGGGATGGATTCCGAAACAAGTATCAAGAATCTCGAAGCACAGAACGCCCAAGTTCAGATGGCAATTTTGGAGCTAGCAAAGGGGCAACAAGAACTGAAAGCCCTGATGATCAAGAAGAAAAAGAAGCCCAAAGGATCTGTAGGCTTAAGTCACCTGGCAAGGAAGGTCAAAATCCCAGTCAAGAGGTCCAAAAAGGCGCCGATCCCTGAAATAGTCGGTGAAGGTGATCGAGAAGACAACCATAGCAACCAGGGTTCTGCCAAACACTCCCCCTCTTCTAACGAAGAAGATTATCATTCCGAAGACGAACAGGGTGATAACAAATACCAGCTGTTGGAAGAACGCATGAAAGCTATGGAGATACAAAAAATACCTTGTTTAGACTTCAATGATCTTGGACTCGTCTCAGATATTGTTATCCCTCCAAAGTTCAAAGTTCCTGTCTTTGCAAAGTATGATGGAGTCTCTTGCCCAAAGCTGCATCTAAGGTCACATGTGAGGAAGATACTACCTCATACGGCAGATAACAAATTGTGGATTCATTTCTTCCAGGAAAGTCTGTCGGGTACACAACTCGAGTGGTACTACCAATTGGAAAGTGCAAAAGTTCACACCTGGGAAGATCTGGCTACTGCTTTCTACAAATAGTATCAATACAACGCTGACCTTGCACCAACCTGTACTCAGCTACGGGGCATGACTATCGCACCAAAAGAAAGTTTCAAAGAGTATGCACAAAAGTGGAGAGATCTAGCTGGAAGGGTTCAACCACCCTTATCTGATCGCGAGCTGGTCGACATGTTCATGGGTACTTTAACTGGTCCTTTCTACAGTCATTTGCTGGGAAGCTCGTCGTCGGGTTTCACTGACTTGATATTAATTGGAGAGCGTGTTGAAAGCGGTATTCAACGTGGAAAAATTCAAATAGGCTCCTCCTCTGGTACTACAAAGAGGCCCATCAGTGGGAGAAATGAAGTCAATACAATGCACAGTCAGAAAAGTCGCAAAAGTGAACATCACCAATCTGTGGGGGCTGTTCTGATCTCTGCATCTGCACCTTAAAAAGATCAACCGCCGAAGTATACGCGTTGACCAGATGCACCAATAAGAAATTTCACCAGAATCAATATGCCAATCTCTCAAGCATTGCAACACTTGTTAAAAGCAAATCTGATCACATTGAAAGTCCCTCCAAAGAATGTCAACACTTCCTCTCCGAGTTATCGCCCCGATGCAACATGTGCATACCATTCTAACTGTCCAGGACATGACACAGATCACTGTTGGGCCCCGAAAAATAAAATACAAGACATGATAGATGCTGGGGAAATTGAATTCGATCCTCCAGAGACTCCAAATGCCAAAGCACGACAAGACCGTTAATGCTATCCTAGGCACTGTTTATATCTATGATGTGAGAGAATTGTCAACTCCGCTCCTTGAAGTCAAAAGAAAGCTAATACGAGCTGGTTTCTTTCTAGGTTATGACCCTGATTGCTTTTATTGTGCACACCTACCCAATGGTTGTGAGAATTTGAAAATAGGAATTCAAAAGTGGATGGATCGTCGTATCATTATGTTTGAGAGGCTCCCTTCTATGGACGATTTATGCGAAGTTTTTTCAAATGGGATGAGGATAGAGGACGTCTCAGTGGTTTCTAACATACCATTGAAAATCCCTACCAAAGCTCCTTTCAAAATTTCTGCTGCACCTAGAGTGGCATCAGTAATCATCACCAATCCGACTCCATTTCCATACTCCTCAGACAAAGCTGTCCCGTGGAGTTATGATACTATTGTTTATGTCCATGGAGTTAAGCAAGACACCTTGACTGAAGAGACCATGAATTTTACTACTCCAAATATTGATAATATTGTGGGTACTAGAAAGATTACGAGAAGTGGAAGGATCTTTTCACCAGAAATTACTCCAAATGTTGCTACTAATCCAGTCCAGGTCCCAGTTCCTAATCAAGATATCAACGCTCGAGGCAAAGAGCCACTAGTTGAACCAGTTCAAATACCGGTGGAAGTCACTGTTGAAGATCCATCGAGGCAAGAAATGGAGGAAATATTGAAAATCATCTGCAAAAGTGATTTCAATGCTGTCTTTGCTAAAATATTCAGAAGCTCATGCCAAGGCCCTGATGAAGTTCCTAAAAGCTGCACATGTACCACAGGAGATTTATGTCGATTAATTTGAAAATTGTGTTGCCAGTCTAACAGTAAATAACGGTCTCGGTTTCTCTGATGCTGATTTAACCCCTGCTGGGAAAAATCACAATAAAGCGCTGCACATCTCTATTGAATGTAACAGTAGCACTCTGTCACATGACAACGGTTCCTCTTTGAACGTGTTACCAAAAGCAGTACTGGAAAAACTTGACTTCGAAGGAGTTGTGTTACAACCAAGCGATGTTGTGGTAAGAGCCTTCGACGGGTCAACAAGAACAGTGTACGGAGAAGTTAAGCTCCCAATCAGAGTGGGCTCTCAGATCTTTGATTCTACCTTTTACGTGATGGAAATTCATCCAGCATACTCCTGTTTACTAGGACGCCCTTGGATACATGGGGCAAGCGCTGTAACTTCTACCCTGCATCAGAAGTTAAAGTATCCGGTAAAAGGCAAGGTCGTCACAGTTTATGGCGAAGAAGAATATGTGGTTAGCCACCTGAGTAACTCCAACTATGTTGATATGGATGGTGAATTCATCGAAACCCCCTGCCAATCTTTTGAGGTGGTCCCTCCAGATGTCTCTACTGCCAAACATATTTCTGCTATTCCTGCTACAAAAATAACTCCAACTATGGCTTCTCTCAAAGATGCTAAAGCTGTGATCGAAGAGGGTGGTTGCACAGTATGGGGACAACTCCTTTATGTGCCTTACAAGTTCGATAAGCTAGGTCTGGGCTATGCTAATGGAACTCAAAAGAACGATCAAAGTCCTCGTTCTGGAGGATTAATGTCACATTTCATCAGCCAATGAGTGAATGCTATTGAAGACGATGGAATGATCTTGAACCATATTATTCAGCAATATCCAAATGAAGTTCCACCTGTTTCCATGGATGTTTGGGATACTTTGGGAGAACCAAGCGGTAGGTATGATTTTCTAGTAAAGTACACTGCACCTCAGAGTTCTTTTATTGCCATTGAAGACATCGTCCTAACTGGATGGGGTGATCAGTTTGAAGATTGCAAAAGTTTCACAAGTTCCATTACTGAGCAATACCAAAGTCCACCTAGTCCGAAAGAAGTCTGGGATACACTGGGAGAACCAAGTGGTAAATATGACTTTATGGTGAAGTATTCCGCTCCCCTGAGCTTGCAAGTCGCTATTGAAGACATCACCCCAACTGGATGGGACAACCATTTCGAAGATAATATGACACTCAGAAGCCCTTTCGCTCCTGAAGAAGTCTGGGAAACACCAAATAACGAGAATGATTTCCTGATGCAGTACACTGCTCCCCAAAATGCACAAGTCTCCCTCAAAGACATCATCCCAACTGGATGGGACGATCTTATCGGGTATCTCGCTCAGCCAACAAAAGTATCTCAGCCTGGGCTCTCATATCCAGCAGAGTATCTTGCTCATCCTGAAGGATCAACAGCTCATTTCACCACCAAAGAAGTCAATGCTGTGGAAGACGAAGAAGACAACTGCAACTGGGGCAGCTGGATATTCCCTACTCACAACAATGGATTGAACAACTGGGAAGCTGAAGATGTGATCTCCTTTGATCAAGAGTAAATGCGATTTCCTGTTTTCGTTGTTTATATGTTCAAAGATAAAAATGGTTCCTGTACTATCGAACCACGAACTTAAAAGCCAGGTGCCTTGCCCGAAGCACACTGGTCCTTTTTATAAGGGTTTGTCATACCATGATCATGTTCATTCAATAAAATCATGGGACGTTTGCATATTCAAATTTTGTGATCCTTTTTGTTTCTTTCTTTGCTTTATTCATTTTCAAATAGCTATGTGTTCTTACACACAGCCACATAATAAATGCAGATTCACATTCACTCTGGATCCTGTTGATAACGATTCTGCTATTGCCAGTCATGACTTTGAAAATCCGATCTACCAAACTGAGGACAAAAGTGAGGAAGATTGTGTAGTACCAAGGGAACTTGCAAGGCTAGTAGAACAAGAAGAAAAGACTATACAGCCGCATGAAGAACCAATTGAAGTTATCAACCTAGGCAGTAACGAAGAAAAGAAAGAAGTCAAGATAGGAGCTGATCTAGAAGACAGTGTCAAGCAAAGACTGATTCAAATGTTACAAGACTACGTCGAGATATTCGCTTGGTCCTATGAAGATATGCTTGGCCTCGACACGGATATTGTGGTCCATCGCCTGCCAATCAAAGAAGGTAGCACTCCAGTTAAGCAGAAGCTGCGAAGAAGTAGGCCCGACATGTCCAAGAAGATTAAAGACGAGGTTGAGAAGCAATTCAACGCCGATTTTCTAAAAGTTGTGAGTTATCCTCCATGGATAGCTAACATAGTGCCTGTGCCTAAAAAAGACGGGAAGGTCAGAATGTGTGTAGACTACAGAGATCTGAATCGAGCAAGCCCCAAAGATGATTTCCCTTTACCTCACATCGATGTACTGGTTGACAATACTGCACAATGCAAGGTATTCTCCTTTATGGATGGATTCTCAGGATACAATCAAATCAAGATGGCGCCCGAAGACATGGAAAAGACAACCTTCACAACACCCTGGGGAACCTTTTGTTACAAAGTAATGCCCTTTGGTTTAAAGAACGCAGGAGCAACATATCAGTGTGCAATGGTAGCTCTGTTCCATGATATGATTCATCAAGAAATAGAGGTTTATGTCGATGATATGATTGCAAAGTCCAACACCGAAGAAGAACATCTGGGTCATCTGCACAAGCTGTTTGACAGACTCAAGAAGTACAGATTGCGACTGAATCCGAACAAGTGTACCTTTGGAGTAAGATCCGGTAAACTCTTAGGTTTCATCGTCAGTAACAAGGGTATTGAAGTTGATCCTGCCAAAGTCAAAGCTATTCAAGAAATGCCCATACCCCGTACCGAGAAACAAGTCAGAGGATTCTTGGGATGTCTGAACTACATAGCCAGATTTATTGCCCATATGACTACTACTTGTGTGCCGATCTTCAAATTGTTGAAGAAAGATCAAGTGGAAAGATGGAACGACAAATGCCAATTAGCCTTTGATAAAATCAAAGAATATCTTCAAAAACCACCAATCTTGTTACCACCAGTGGAAGGAAGACCTCTGATAATGTACCTGACAGTGTTAGAAGATTCAATGGGGTGTGTACTGGGGCAACATGACGAGTCTGGCCGAAAAGAGCATGCAATCTACTATCTTAGCAAAAAGTACAAGAGACTCACTGCTCGAGAAAACTTGTTGTGCCTTAGCATGGGCGGCTCGCCGACTAAGACAGTATATGCCAAACCATACCACTTTCCTGATCTCCAAAATGGATCCTATCAAGTATGTGTTCGAAAAACTTGCTCTCTCTGGAAGAATAGCAAGATGGCAAATGATCTTAACAGAGTATGACATCCAGTATACTTCACAAAAAGCAATCAAAGGAAGTGTGGTAGCTGATCATCTGGCTCATCAAGCAGTGGATGATTATCAAGCGTTGAACTTTGACTTCCCAGATGAAGATATTATGCTAGTTACTGACTATAAACAACCAGGACCGGAGGAAGGACCGGAGCCAGGATCCCGATGGACTATAGTTTTTGATGGAGCCTCTAATGCACTTGGCAATGGCATCGGAGCTGTGATTATTTCTCCTACAGGATGACATATACCATTCACTGCCAGATTATGTTTCAACTGCACTAACAATATAGCCGAGTATGAAGCATGTATTCTGGGTCTTAAAGCTGCAATCGATCTGAGAATCAAGTTCCTGGAGGTCTATGGAGACTCGGCCCTTGTAATTTATCAAGTCAAAGAGGAATGGGACACGAAGCATCCGAATCTAATTCCATACAAAGAATATGTGCTGAGTTTGATTCCTTATTTTGAAGAAATCACTTTTGAACATATCCCGCGCGAGGAAAATCAACTAGCTGATGCTTTAGCTACCATGTCATCTATGTTCAAAGTCAAGTGGGACAATGAGGCGCCAATGATCACCATTTACAGACTGGATGAACCAGCCTATTGTAATGAGATTGATACCGAAGGAGTGGAAGAAAAACCATGGTTCCATGAAGTAAAAAGATATCTCGAAGCTCAGGAGTACCCTGAAGGGGCATCCATTAACGATAGAAAGTTTCTAAGGATATTTGCTACCAAATTCTTTCTAAGTAATGGAATCCTGTACAAACGAAACCATGACTCGACTTTGCTTCGTTGTGTGAACAAGAAGGAAGCAGAACAGATTATGGAAGACATACACGATGGTGCCTTTGGTACTCATTCAAGTGGACATACAATGGCTAAAAAGATCTTAAGAGCAGGTTATTACTGGTCTACCATGGAGACAGACCGCCATCGTCACTCCAGAACTTGTCACAAACGCCAGATATATGCCGACAAAGTACATGTACCTCCAGTCCCATTAAACGTCCTGACGGCTCCTTGGCCTTTTGCAATATGGGGTATTGATATGATTGGAGAAATCAAGCCTACTGCCTCCAACGGACATCGCTTTATCCTGGTCGCTATTGACTACTTCACAAAGTGGGTAGAAGCAGCCTCGTTTGCTTCAGTCACCAAGAATGTTGTGGCCCGGTTTATCAAGCATAATCTCATTTGTCGGCATGGCATCCCTGAAAGGATCATCACAGATAATGGCACAAATTTAAACAACTGGATGATTACTGAACTCTGCACGCAATTCCAGATCAAGCATCATAATTCCTCTCCATATCGACCAAAGATGAATGGCGCCGTAGAAGCTGTTAACAAGAAAATCAAGAGGATCATCCAGAAAATGACGGTAAATTACAAAGACTGGCATGAGATGTTACATTTTGCTCTTCATGGTTATCGCACATCAGCGCGTACTTCAACAGAGGCAACTCCATTTTCCTTAGTCTATGGTATGGAGGCAGTTCTTCCAATTGAAATTCAGATTCCTTCCCTAAGGATTATGAAAGAAGCTGATCTAGACGAAGACGATTGGATTCAGACTCGGTTGGACCAGATAAACTTGATTGATGAGAAGAGGCCCGCAGCCATTTGTCATGGTCAATTGTACCAGAAGCGTATGATCAGAGCCTTCAACAAGAAAGTCAAAAGTCAGGCATATCAAACCGGTGATTTGGTTATCAAATGCATCATTTTACCACAAGGTGATCCCAGAGGCAAGTGGACTCCCACTTATGAGGGACCATTTGTAATCAAGAAGGTATTATCCGGCGGAGCCATGTTGCTTACCACTATGGACGGCGAGGATTTCCCACTCCCTGTAAACGCGGACATAGTCAAAAAGTACTTCGCTTAAAGAAAAGCTCGCTAAGTTAAAAACCTGAAAGGGCGACTTAGACAAAAATGAGCGTCTCGGTGGATTGAAAACCTGAAAGGGCGATCCAGGCTAAAATTAGAGACTAAAAAATAATAATTATCCCGGTAGGCTGAAAACCTAAAAAGGCAGCCTAGGCAAAAGTTAGGGAATAAAGCGTACGACTATGTCCCGTTTGGCTACCTACTCACCTTCAAGGTTCAACACATCAAAGGCACCAATCAGTCCAATCACTTTCTTCCAACAAGTAAGGGATGAGATGCTCGAAGACAGATTGGCAATAGCAGAGTTGAAACTTGACTGGATTGTTTTCACATAGCTATTTCTCTTTATAAGTACTTTTCAAAGTTTTATGACAATTTCCTACTACTAGGATTTTTGTCTCCTTGTACTAATCTGCCTATTATGGCTCTTTTTCAAAATTAATACAGCTCATGCTCAAAATCAATGTTTTCACTTTTTCTGTTTTGAATATGTAAACGTCCCAATGATAATTTTTGAATGAACATATGCATTTGAATATGACTGATGTTTATAAGAAAAACAGGAATAGCATTCAGGTAATGTCCCAATTATCTGGACATCATCCTGAAACCAGCATCAGGAGAAAGGTTCCCCAACAAAGATACGTTTCTCGGCAAAATCATCAATGAGATTTTTCTCTCCAACAAAGTGATTCGAGAAACCTTATTCCCCAGCAGGGCTGTTCAAGATCGCTATCCCCAGAAGGTGTGATCCTCCACACCGAGGCTTGGTCAAATAGTGCATCGGAGGATTACTCATCTTTCTTATTCCCACTCAAGGTGCATCAAAATCAGACCTTTGAAATTATCCTTCATCCTCTAAAACGGTAGTCAAATATCCCTCAACAGAACACCCTGGTCCGTAAGGAAGTTCCCCAGTTGAGTGTACTCGAACAAGATAGCAAAGATCATCAACAATCACAATGCCTTCGTTTCCAAAATAGCAAGCAGGGATTTATTTTCCTAATCAGAAGTTTGATACGCTCTAAATTGCATAAGTCATACATCATACGCATATTCATACATAGCATATAATGTTTCATGACAAACGCATACATAACATGCACGTTGAAGGATAGAAAAACACTTAGAAAGGGGGGGTTTGAATAAGTGTAGTCTAAAAACTTGAACGATAAAAACAATTTGCACAGTTATTTTTATCCTGGTTCGTTGTTAACTAAACTACTCCAGTCCACCCCCACGGAGTGATTTACCTCACCTGAGGATTTAATCCACTAATCGCAACAGATTACAATGGTTTTCCACTTAGCCCACGACTAAGTCTTCTAGGGTATCCTGATCACAACCTGATCACTCTAGGAACAAATGCTTAGACACAAGCTAAGACTTTCTTAGAGTATCCTGACCACCACGTGATCACTCTAATTACAACTGCTTAGACACAAGCTAAGACTTCCTAGAGTATCCTGATCAACACTTGATCACTCTAGTTACTTACAAATTAATGTAATCAATTCTAAGAGTATTACAATTGCTTCTGAAAAGCTATAATCACAACAGTGATATTTCTCTTAACGTTTAAGCTTAATCTCACTAATATATTACAACAGCAATGTAGTGAGCTTTGATGAAGATGAAGTTTCTGAGCTTTGAGTTGAACAGCGTTTCAGCAAGTTTTTCAGAATAAGTTCGTTCAGGATTGGTAACCTTGCTTCTCATCAGAACTTCATATTTATAGGCACTTGAGAAGATGACCGTTGGGAGCATTTAATGCTTTGCGTATTCCGTACAGCATTGCATTTAATGTTTCACGCTTTTGTCAACTACCTCGAGCCTTGTTCACGCTGTGTCTACTGACGTTGCCTTTAATAGCTTCTAACGTTCCTTTTGTCAGTCAGCGTAACCTGCCACCTGTACTTTCTTCTGATCTGATGTTTGTGAATACAACGTTTGAATATCATCAGAGTCAAACAGCTTGGTGCATAGCATCTTCTTGTCTTCTGACCTTGAAGTGCTTCTGAGCGTGATACCATGAGAACTTCAGTGCTTCTGCTTCTGAACTCAAGTTCTTCTGATGCTTCCATAGACCCACGTTCTGATTCTGCATTGACCATCTTCTGATGTCTTGCCAGACCATGTTCTGATGTTGCATGCTGAACCTTCTGAGACAAAGCTTCTGAGCGCTGATTTGCGCATACTCTTTATATATTTCCTGAAAGGGAAATTGCAATGTATTAGAGTACCACATTATCTCACACAAAATTCATATCCTTGTTATCATCAAAACTAAGAATATTGATCAGAACAAATCTTGTTCTAACAATCTCCCCCTTTTTGATGATGACAAAAACATATATAAATGATATGAATTCGCGATTAGAAAGAGCAGACAGCTAAAGACAATTACACAACTATAACATAAGCATGTGAATATGTCTCCCCCTGAGATTAACAATCTCCCCCTGAGATGAATAATCTCCCCCTGAAATTAATACTAGAAGAATTTTATAAATAAAAGACTTCCCTGAGTATTTCAGTAGAGACGTTCACGTATGCTTGATCTTCAGAACATTCATGACTTCTGATTTCTGCTTCCATAGGACAGCTTCAGAACATTGAATTTCTTTAGATCCTCAGAACATTCACAGCTTCTGATTCCTGCTTCCATCGGAAAGCTTCAGAACTTGAATTTCTTTGATCTTCAGAACATTCACAGCTTCTGACTTCTGCTTCCATCGGACATCATCAGAACTTGAATTTCTTTGATCTTCAGAACATTCACAGCTTTTGATTCCTGCTTCCATTGGGACAGCTTCAGAGCTTGAATTTCTTCTTACATCACTTCATGCTAGATTGTATCAGAACATTGTTGAATGTACCAGAGCATCATCAGAGCATCTCTACATCCTGAAATGTTACAGAACAAAACTAAACGACAAAAGTCAGCATGAATGAGTCAGAACATATAATATGTTTCAGAACACATAATATGTATCAGAGCCATATAAAATGTATCAGAGCAAATAGACATAATGTTTCAGATCATATTCTATCATCAGAATATCTGAACATCTTCCTTCTTGCTTCTGATTCTGAAGCTTCATAGCACTCAGCTTGCTTCAAGAATCCAAGAGCTTGATTCATCTTGTTGCTTCTTATGTTGATCTTCAATTCCTGCAACAACACATCTTAAAGAATAGAACTTTGCAAGTTCTGTTAGTAATGTGGGGCCTTTTTACCCGGTAACTGATAATATTAATCAGATCATTTATCATATATTTTCTCCCCCTTTTTGTCATAACATCAAAAAGAAAGTAAAAGATTCAGATGTAGAAAACGACAAAGGAAAGAAACAGAATAATTTTTCATTGATTAATCAGACAGGATTACAAAAGAGGTATGCAGAATAAGCAGATGCAACAAGGAAAGAAAACTACAAAGACCAAAGACTAAGACCCTAGCTTAGACAAAATCTGCGCCAGAATGTCATGAACCCCGTCAGTGCTTGCAGTTTGCCTTGCCATGAAGGAGCGAAACTCAGCATTGGCTGCTTCTTGCGCGTCCAAACGAGAAGCCAGCATAGCTAGATTCTGATGCAGAGATTCCAAGGTCTTCATCAGAGCTGAGGGTTCACCAGAAGAAGAAGCACCAGAACTTCTGCCAACAGGGACAGCAATCTCAGCAGGACGATCTTCTGGGAGGTCTTCAGCTTTTGTACCTTCCATCTCAACATCTGAGTCTGACTCAGGAGCAGCCTCAGCATATTCTGGTTCAGGCAACTCAGAAGCTCCAACTTCCAATGCCAGAAGAATAGCTGCTAGGTTTGTTGGAGGAGTAGGACCAGCAACTTCAGCAGGATAAACCACTTCTGGAAAGACCATGTGAGGAGCACTTTCAGAAGGGTTCATTCTGAACCAATCAAACAACCATTGAAAATCTCCAGTCAGCACAAGATACCTTGGTCTCAATACCACGATGTCTCTGCAGGGATTTTCTTCTACCATCTCATCTGCAGGTATCCTCTCTTCAAGAACTCTTCTGTTCCTGATGAGATGGTGATAGCTGCTTTCACCAACTTCCAAGAGACGACCACGAGCCCCAGGTGCTTCAGTCATGATCATTCTCTGGACATCTGTAGCCCTAACCAGAAAATCCTGGCGAAAGGCTTCCCAGAGGTTGCAGGTAGCATACTCATCCAGATGAATAAGGTGAGCAGCACCCAAAATCTCCAACCAGCTATTTACATCTGAGTGCAAAAGCTCTAGAAAAGAATGAGTGGTAGGTGTTGGAGGGTTGACAGTGAATCTGGAGTCAGGAAACACAAAACTGTAGGGGTTAGGTGTTCTGGTGGGAAAAGGGTGTGAGAGAGATGAGGAGATATCTGTGGGATGGGTTGAAGGAGAAAGGATATCAGATGGTGAAGATGGTGGTTCCAGAGAGGTGAAAGAAGAGGAAGAGGTGGTGGAAGTCTGTGAAGAGGGAGGTGATTGAGGGATACCATGAAGGGGTTGATACATACGTCTAGAGTAGTTTCCAGACATCATAGCTTCAAAGGGATTCACCTTGAGAGGGTCATAGGTGATCCTTCCTCTTTTTGGTTTGTTTTCTGGTTCATCAGTTGCCTTTCTCTTTTGTTTACGATCAGTTTCTTGATTTGCAGAACTTGACGAGGGATTCATGATGAAGTTGCAGATAGTGAAAACTGCTAGGGTTTATGATATGAATGCAAAGAGAGAGAGAGCGAAAAAGAAACTGAATGCAAGAGAGAGAAATATAAGAGGGAAAAGAAACGTTTGAAGAGTATTAAAAGAAAAAGAAATAAAAGGAAATGATGGATAGCATTTAATGTTACATGACGTGAGGAGAGATAATAATGACAAAAGAAGTGATTAGCACAATTACCTAAGTAGGCGTCCCCTCAACCGCACGCACACTTGTCCAGAAATAGTGAACACGTGTTTACCATCTGGATAGCCAGTTACAACTGTTTTACTTTTAAAGAGATTCAGAATCAACTTAGACAATGAAACGTTAGTAATAACAGAATCACTACTTCTAATTGATTACAATCAGAACTTCTTATAAAAAAAATCACATATCAGAAGATACTCATACATAAGATCTTCTCATCTTATCATTCTGGGCATAAATCCATACTGATATTCTTCAGAATGAACTTAAACCTATCTTCAGCAAGGGGTTTTGTAAAGATATCAGTCCATTGATGGTCTGTATCCACAAAGTTTAAAGATATAACACCCTTCTGAACATAGTCCCTTATGAAATGATGCTTAATCTCAATATGTTTAGCTTTTGAATGTAAGATAGGATTCTTAGATAAACATATAGCAGAAGTATTATCACAGAAAATAGGAATGTTACTCTCATATATCTGATAATCTTCTAGCTGACTTCTCATCCAGAGCATTTATGTGCTACATCCAGCAGCAGCAACATATTCTGCTTCTGTTGTTGAGAGGGCAATAGTAGCTTGCTTCTTGCTGTACCATGAGATCAGATGACTTCCAAGAAATTGACAACTTCCAGAAGTACTCTTTCTTTCAATTCTATCTCCAGCATAGTCAGCATCACAGAATCCTACTAAGTTGTATTCTTTGGATCTTCTGTAAACTAAACCAACACTAGTAGTACCTTTCAGATACCTCAGAATTCTCTTAACCGCAGTTAAATGAGATTCTCTCGGATCTGATTGGAATCTAGCACACAAACAAACACTGAAGAGAATGTCAGGTCTAGAAGCAGTTAGGTATAGAAGAGATCTAATCATACCTCTGTACAACTTCTGATCTACCTTCTTACTTACCTCGTCCTTACCTAGGACACGTGTTGGATGCATAGGAGTTTTGGCTTCTTTACTTTTAGAAAGATTAAACTTCTTCAGAAGTTCTTTCACATACTTCGTTTGATGAACATAGGTTCCATCAGAAGTTTGGTTGATTTGAATCCCTAGGAAATACTTGAGTTCTCCCATCATGCTCATTTCAAATTCAGCCTGCATAGACTCAGCAAACTCCTTTCCAAGTGTAGCATTAGATGTTCCAAAGATGATATCATCAACATATATTTGACATATTAAAATATCCTTTTTAAAGGATTTACAAAAGAGAGTAGTATCCACTTTTCCTCTAGTGAAACCATTTTCCAGAAGGAAAGTACTTAAACGTTCATACCAAGCTCTAGGAGCTTGCTTCAATCCGTATAATGATTTCTTTAATTTAAAAACATGATTTGGAGACTTGGAGTCTTCAAAGCCAGGAGGTTGATGGACATAAACTTCTTCATCTATATAACCATTTAAGAAGGCACTCTTGACATCCATCTGATAAAGAGTGATGTTATGTTGAGTGGCAAAAGAAATTAATAGACGAATAGATTCTAACCTGGCCACTGGTGCAAAGGTTTCTGTGTAGTCAATCCCTTCTTGCTGACTATAACCTTGAGCAACCAGTCTGGCTTTGTTTCTTACCACTTCTCCCTTCTCGCTTAGCTTGTTTCGGAATACCCACTTAGTGCCGATGATGTTAAATCCTTTTGGTCTAGGAACCAAGTCCCATACATCATTCCTTGTAAACTGATTGAGTTCTTCTTGCATGGCAATTATCCAGTCTGGATCTTCTAGAGCTTGATCAATAGAAGTTGGCTCGATCAAAGAAACAAGACCTAATTGACATTCTGCATTGTTCAGAAATCCTGAGATTCTCTAAAGATGCAGCAACTTGATCTTCTGATCCATTGCTTCTGAGACTGCCAGCTTCTGCAGCTTTGTTTCTTGGTTCAACTGCTTCTGATATATCAATATCAAAATCTGCAAAATTCTCAAACTGCTTTGGTTTTTCAAGACCAAGCTTATCATCAAACCTGATATTGATTGATTCTTCTACAATCAATGTTTCAGTGTTGTATACTCTATAGCCTTTAGAGCGTTCAGAATATCCAAGAAGGAAACACTTTTGTGCTTTAGAATCAAACTTACCAAGATGATCTTTAGTATTCAGAATAAAACATACACATCCAAAAGGATGGAAATATGAAATGTTGGGCTTTCTGTTCTTCCACAATTCATAAGGAGTCTTATTTAGAATAGGTCTGATAGAGATTCTATTTTGAATATAACACGCAGTGTTTATTGCTTCTGCCCAGAAATGCTTAGCCATATTGGTTTCATTGATCATGGTTCTGGCCATTTCTTGTAGAGTCCTATTCTTTCGCTCTACAACTCCATTTTGCTGTGGAGTTCTAGGGCAAGAGAAATCATGGGCAATACCATTTTCTTTGAAGAACTCCTCAAAGAATCTGTTCTCAAATTCGCCACCATGATCACTTCTGACCTTTATGATCTTGCACTCCTTCTCAGATTGGATCTGAGTGCAGAATTCAAAGAACACTGAATGAGACTCATCCTTGTGTTTTAAGAACTTTACCCATGTCCAGCGGCTATAATCATCTACGATGACTAATCCATATTTCTTCCCTCTGACAGATGTTGTTTTGACTGGGCCAAACAGATCAATGTGCAAGAGTTCTAACGGCCTTGAGGAAGAAACAACATTCTTAGACTTGAATGCAGGTCTGGAGAACTTGCCCTTCTGACATGCTTCACAAAGAGCATCTGATTTGTATTTCAGATTTGGGAGTCCTCTGACCAGATTTAGTTTGTTAATCTGAGAAATCTTTCTCAAACTAGCATGACCTAATCTTCTGTGCCAGACCCATTGCTCTTCAGAAACAGACATAAGGCAAGTCACCTTCTGCTTCTCAAGATCTGAAAGATCAATCTTATAAATGTTGTTCTTTCTCTTGCCTGTAAATAGGATTGAGCCATCCTTCTGACTTACAGCCTTGCAAGACTTTTGATTGAAGATTATATCATAACCATTGTCACTTAATTGACTTATGGACAATAAGTTATGCGTTAATCCTTCTACAAGAAGTACATTAGTTATGGAAGGAGAGTTACTGTCATACCCCAATTTTTGACCTAAGATACCACCTCATATCATAGCATATGCATCATTTGCATCTCTAACAAATTGCATAGCTTGTGTTTGCTACTTGTGACTCAGCAGGATTAATCAAGAAATCACTCCTCAGTGCAAGTAACAATCAATTAGGGTTTTGTTCTCCCTTCATCTCAAATGAATCATCTTCATCAACAATCAACATTTGGTCCTCAGAGATTCATTTCAACAAGCTCAAAGGCTCTGAACCAACCAGATTAGGGTTTTGACTGAAGATAGCATACTCCTGACTTTTGTTCAGGATTTGACCTAATGACTTGGGACATGACCTCAAGACCCCAAGTACATCATTTTGGCCTAATCTATTGGCTCAAGACATCTCCTACACAAGGATTGATCAACAGTGAAATTTCAAATCATCAGATTAGGGTTTTGAACTATCAGGGACTGAAATCAGGGATCACATTTGGGAAACCCTAAAAATCCCCAGGAAGTCAATCAAAGGTTTCAATCATCCTCAAATAATCCCTATGACAACATCCAATGGAAATTACATCTCAATTCAAGATCCACAGTCATCAATTTCATCAGGTCGACAATTAGGGTTTTTGACCTAATTCACTGAACAACTGACTTTTTAATCAGGACATGGTGCCACAACTTAAACCATGGCTCAATATCCTCTAATGCTTCAATGTGATCCATTCATACCATTCATTTGGTGAGGATAGCCTGTTTCATTTGAAATATCCAGAAACGCGATTCGTCTGAAAAAGTCAAACTTTGGAAGGGAATTTCTCAAAATTTCACCTACAAACTGAAAAAAACTTCCAACATGAAAGTTGTAGATATTGATCCAATGAACAACTTTTACACATATAATTTTTTTCCATAAGATCAACCATTTAAGAGATATGGAGCTTCAAAGTTGGCATCTTTTGAAAATATCACTTGAAATCTCATTTTTCTCAAAGTTCATGGATCTTTTTCACCCATTTCCTTAAAGGTCTTGAGGAAACTTTCAACTAGGGTTTTGAAGTACATAACATGAGCTTTCCAAAATGTCCAAGAGCATGAAAAAATATGGAGTGTAGCTATGGTTTTGAATTTTGCCATTAGTAACCATTTCACTTGAAATTTCAAGTCATTTTGCCAAAGTTATGAACTACATGACCTATAATCCAAGTGATGACACACCAATGCAATAATTGGAAGATATTTTTCTGGTTTGAGATCAGAATGGAAAGAGATAAGAAGCTTAGAGAAATAACCATGGTTAAGTCACTTTAACCATTTTGCATTAAATGTGAAGATTCCATTTTATCTCCAAATGCCAAATCATCACTTCTTGATCAACTTGCAAAGGTCTGAGTTTAGAACTCTTGGCCTATAAATAGAGGTTCAAATCACTTCCAAAATCACACCAAAACCTCACAAATTATAGGTTTTCTCTTTCTTTCTTGAATTGCAAGTTTCTTAAATTTCAAAGAGGTAGAAATCCCAACCTCTAAACCATTGAAGTTCTGGCCAAGATGGTGGTTCTAACATCTCATAAACATCATTTGGGATGTGTTTGAATCATTCACACACCCCAAAAACACCTAAAACTCAGAATCACTCTTCAACCTCCATGTTTGCATATAATGAACCTTATCATGCCAATTTCCATTCCAGATCATTTCTGTCCAAACTTTCACTTCTAACACCTTCCATATACTTCATATGAATGATCCAAACACTCACATATGACCTGTAACCTTTCCATCATCAAATTCGATTCACTCTTGAAGCTTCTGCAGATCGGGTACCATGGTCATGCTCAGATGAATCCAGGTGGTTCCAAGCATCCAGACATGTTCCATAATCATCATTGAAGCTATCCAGATCATTACAAAGCAGCTGCAACACCTCTAACTCAGAATTCGATTCCCAGTTTGGCTGTAAGCCTCATGAACTTCAAACTCTATTCTCCATGCATCATAAATGAAATATGAACATACCATCTTGTTTCTGCACCTATGAGGATCATTAACCCTCAATCAATTGCATCATAACTTGCACATACACGATTTCACATTGAATTTCAGTTTTAGGGTTCTTCGTGTTCATCACAAAATTGATCACCTTAGAGCAAAAATAAATGAATTGTGAGGTTACCATCATGTTCCTCGTGAAAAATCGAGTGAGATAGACCCTTTACTTGATCAAAACAACACAGTTTTGGAGATTTTCAAAATTCAGTTGAAGGTGTGTTCTTGGCGCCATTTTTGATTCAGAAATTTCAAATGTTGAGTTTAAAATATAATCAGTTGGATACGTGTGTAATACAAGCTGCGCGCGCAGCTCAGTTGGCAAGAGTTTTGGTTGGTGAGAGAGAGGGCGTGAGTTCAAGTCCTTGTGGAGACAAAACCAAATTTTTTACAACTATTTTTCTTCATTTTCTTAACAACTTCACTCAATTAATTAACCATTCAAATCAATTCATTTTTGCTTCATTTTTTGCACACCTCTTATTTAATATATATATTTTATGAATATCAAGAAAAATCACAAAAATATATTTATTTAATACATTTTTAATTAAGTTTAAAATGACATGTTTTAAGTGTTTTTTTAATACTTTAAAATATTGTTTTTCATTGATTTTCAAACTTAATCACTTGTAAATATTTTTGATCAAACCCTAATCATTTAGGTGTTAATTAAGTGTAATCTTTGTGTTTATCTTAATTAATTTGATTTCTTTTAAATTCAAACCGTTTTAAAACAAGCAATCACAATTCTTTTCAAAACGATAAACCATTTCTTTTTGATTTCAAAGGAAACTATTGATTAAATCTTTTTAATTGATCAATTGATTTTCAAAACGATGTGGGGCCTCTCGAATATTAGAGAGTCTAAGACCCACTCCTTTTTCTTTTTATACAGTCCTTTTTTCAAAACAAATAAACTTCTTTCAAAAACAATACTTTTCAACTGTTTTCAAAACAACAAACGACGCGTCTTTTAATAAAAGAATCAACCATGTTTTATAAAATAAAACATGGGCCTCCACGTAGGTATAAGTCCCATTCTTGTACATGAAACTAGGTATTTCATTGTACACACACCTTTCTGTACATATCTCGATCAATTTGTTTTTTTAACTTCGAACAACAAATCAAAAAATGAAGGTTTTCTTTAAATCTTCCCAAAAATACCATGGGCCTCCATGTAGGTATAAGTCCCAAGCCCCTTGTAAATACCTGTTTACATAGCTTTGAATAAACTCAAGTGGGCCTCTCCCCGAGTATAAGTCCCGAGCCCCCCCGTGTTTACAAACGGATCATGCTTACAGGTATATTTCCTTCATAAACTCCATTGTATACACACACCTTGTCATATATATGTGCTTGTTCGTACTTGTTCATATTTGTTCATGTACTTGTCAATATTTGTTTGTACTTGTTCATATTTGTGATTGTGTTATATATACTTGTTCAACTTAGTACAACACTAGGTTCCCCATAGCCTCCTATTGGGCTTCGTGTAAAGAATCTCCCTAGTTTAGGTTAGGACATAGAGTATGGTTTCCCGGTGAAATCGCTCTAAGGGCTCAAACCAACTATACCATGCCTCCTCTTGGGCTTCGTACAAACGACTTGTCCCTCCCATAGCCTCCTCTTGGGCTTACAATGCAAGGACCCTCGATTGTCCCTCCCATAGCCTCCTCTTGGGCTTACAATGCAAGGACCCTCGGATAGCCTCCTCTTGGGCTTCGTACAAGGACCCACGGGCTTCTTATAAGCATCCCCAATATCCAAATCAAATACCCTAGGAGATTAGACATTTATCATCTCTATGATAGGAGTATCTCTTCTATATCATCACAAACAATCAATCAATCAATCAATCAACTTAACTTTTTTGCCACAAGGCTGGCTAATCAATCAAACTTTTTTTTTTGCCACCATACTGGCTGATTAATCAAAGTTTTTGTCACAAGGCTGACTTTGTTGAAACTTTTGCCACAAGGCTGGCTGATTAATCAAAACTTTTTGTCACAAGGCTGACTTCATTGAAAGTTTTTGCCACAAGGCTGGCTTAAAAAACATCTTTATCATTCTAAGCGCCATAAGTGGCATGGCCCAGGGCTTATAATGAAAAGATTTTCAAACAAAAATCAAACAGATGTATGTGATGATATAGATTAGATACATCGAACATTTAGATGACATTTGTCTCTTATCCTTTGCTTCCACTAGCATAAGTGGGAACTACGATTGCTCTGACTTTCTCAACATCCCTTTGAGAATACGTAGGCACAAGGTCGTATCCTTAGCGAGCAAAACTTCTCCCTCAAACCATTCAAACCTTAGCACCCGTAGACCCGAGCTACAGATGCTCTGATTCCCTCTAAGGGATATGTATGCAGAGGATCGCGATGATCTTTGCGAGCATAATCAAACAAACACCTTAGGTCCCACCTATTTCACAAGAACCTCTCAATAACATGGAATGAAAAACATAGAAAAGAAACCTATAGAGTACTATAGATACGTTGGGTGCTAATACCTTCCCTTTGTATAACCAACCCTCTTACCCAAAGATCTCTCCCCCCACTTTTAAGGTTATTGCAGCTTTTTTCCTTTTCCTACTTTGGAAACAATAAAAAGTTTGGTCGAAACAAAAGAAAAATCATTTTTTGAGCACTCGAGGCCAAAGAAGGCATCAGGTGTCTCATCCCAAAAAAAGATAACGATTTTTCCCCGCGACAGAAAAATGGCGACTTCACTGGGGACCATCTTTTTATTGTTTCCAAAGGAAGGGTTAATTCTATTTTCTATATTTTTCATTTCATTTTTTGTTACATGTGTGGTTCTGGTTCTGTTACTTGTGTGGTTCTGTTACAAGTGATACATTATGGACAAATCCTAACCCAGATTGAGTACACATAAGAATTAGGTGGAGGGTATAGTCATGTACAGGCGTACGTGAGAATCCTTCCGCTCAGTGGAGGTTCCTTGTTGGTAATATATGTTTAGCATGTTTCGTAGCGAAGACATTATTACTTTCATTGAACTGTAGAAGCTGAGTTGGCCGTAGAACCCCAACCCATCCTGGCCTTATTAGGTTGTGGTGCAGAAACTATTCAGGTGAAGACTTGGATTAGTTCTCATGCGGAGAACCACACTCAGACGAGTTTTTCTTGAGAATATTGCTGGCTCACAAGTTTAATTGTGCATGCCGGTAATATCCGAAAGAAAATGTAGACTCTGACGTATCAGTAGAACATGTTGTGCAGGTGATTAACTAGAACTATCCCATTTTTGGTTCTCTGACCTCATGCTCGTGACGCTGGACCTTTGAACCTATGTGTACCATGTTTGTTACCATGTTTGTAGTACCATGTTTGCGTTACCATGTTTGCGCTACCATGTTTGCTTTACCATGTTTGAATATGTGGCATCCATGCATCCATGCATTCATACATTAAAAAAACCCATCTTTTTCCATAAAAACATGATTTTTCCAAAAAAATTTAGAGAATTTTCCTTGCAAACATTATAAGATTAAGTTATGGAAGGGGTAAAAAGGTATACCAAAAAGTACGGTTTCAAAGCGCCTGATGTGGAAAAACTAAGAGAGTTAGCATCTTCTGTACAAGATCCTTCCGATTTTAGGAAAAGTTATGGAAAGCTTTTGCCTATCTTGAACAATCATGTTGATGAAGGACTTCTCAAAACTCTGGTTCAGTTCTATGATCCCGTCTACCGATGTTTTACCTTTCCAGACTACCAGTTGGTACCGACCTTGGAAGAATATGCCAATCTTTTGGGTATTCCTGTGTCTGACAAAATACCCTTCAATGGTTTGGAAGCCATTCCTAATTCACATGTCATTGCAGCAAGTATCCACTTGAAGAAGTCTGAAGTAGAGAGTAATTGGACTACCAAAGGAAACCTCCCGGGTTTAACTTCACACTTCTTAATAAAGAAAGCCTTTGATTTCATCGAAACTGGTAGCATGATAGCTTTTGAAGCTATACTAGCCTTGCTCATCTATGGGTTAGTTCTGTTTTCCAACGTCGACAACTTTGTCGATATCAACGCCATAAAAATCTTTTTGAATGGAAATCCTGTTCCGACTTTGCTTGGTGACATGTATTTCTCTGTCCATCATAGGAATCGCTAAGGCGGTGGAATCATTGTATGTTGTGCACCTCTGTTGTTCAAATGGATTGTTTCACACTTACCTGAGTCTCCTATCTTCACGGAAAACCGAGAAGGCTTGCGTTGGCCTCGAAGACTTATGTCTCTTACTAATCATGATATTCATTGGTATACCTTGGCTCGCTGTGGTACAGAAACCATTGATAGTTGCGGAGAATTCGCCAACGTACCCCTCATTGGTACACAAGGAGGAATTAACTACAACCCGGTCCTAGCCCGACGACAACTCGGGTATGCAAATTCAACTAAACCCATTGGTCCCTCAGTGGAAGGCTACTTCTACCGAGAAGGGGATAATCCTCAAAGGTTGAAAGCAAGAATGGTGAGAGCTTGGTACGACGTCCGATGGAAAGAAAAAGGTGAGGCAAGAAATTGCATTGCCGTGGACACCTACACCTGTTGGGTAAAGAAAAGAGCAAAGGAGTTTCAAATGCCTTATGCTTATAAAAAACCCATGTTCCCAGTGGTATCTCAACGACCCAACATTCCCACTATGGAGGAATACCAAGACACTTTGGCTAAGATGAGGGTAGAAAAAGACGCTTGGGAAGAAAAGTTTCGTAGAACTGATGTGGAAAATAGAAAGTTGAAGAAAAGAGTGAAAGATAACGAAGAAACTCTCTATTATCAAGATGGATGGCTCATGAGCAAAGATGAGAAGATTCGTCAGAAAGACGCTGCAATCAAGAGGTACATCAAAGAAAGCAAGAAAAAGCTTGAAGGCTCAACAAGCAACGCTCCGACTCCTGATGATTGGAAGAATGTTGTTGACAAACTGAGGACCGAAAAGGCCGAATTGAAAGCTTACTATGGGAAAGAAATCATGAAGCTCAAGCTGCACAACGCATTTGGTTCTTCGTCCGATGAAGATGCTTAGGATTGTTTAGCTTTTTATTTATCATTTGCTTTTGTAAGGAGCTGCGCTCCAATGTTGTAACATTTCCCATTTATTCAATAAAAGAATAGTTTGTGTTCAAATGTTTGCAAGGAAATAATCTTTAAAAATATTTGGAAAAATCATAAATTTCTTTTTGCATACATCATTCTGCATATCGAGTCCGTTGTATAGAGTCTCATCTTTTGGATCTTTCTCCAATAGATCGTCAAGCTGTCGAGTCTCAAAGTTTCTCGACCGCGCTCGCAATCAGATCATAGATACAATACTCGTTCAAGCAGAAGAAGAGTAATGGAACACTCTGAACAAGAGAATATTGAGCTTCGTGGTACAGTGACCACCCTTCAGGAAAAGTTGGAAAGTCTCACTACTCTGGTTGACTCTTTAATGGCCGCACAGAATCAGCCGCCGCCACCCAGCAGTCAAGCAACAGTGACATCTGAAGTCACTACTCCAGTTTCTACAGTTGCATTCAGTATTCCATCTTTCTCCATGCCAGAAGGTTGGGGCCCGCCTTTCAGCTTTGGTGCAGGTTTTCGCCATAATTTCTCTGGAGTTCAAACAACCACAACTGAAGCGCCCACTACACAAAGTTCACTGTTCACTCCAAATCAGGGGGTAACTTTTTCCCATATCACTATGGCACTTTCTCAACCCACTATGATGGTTCCGACCCCTATGGTTCACACAGTTCCTTATGGTGGCAATGAGATTTATCATGATCAGGATGATAGCATAAATCAGCGTAATCTTGTGGGAGATCTCCAAGAGCAGTTTAACAAGATGCAGCTGGAAGTTAAAGCTATCCGTGGGAAAGATTTGTTTGGAAAGAATGCCCAGGAGCTATGTTTGGTTCCCAGTGTACAAATACCTGCTAAATTCAAGGTCCCTGACTTTGAGAAGTATAAAGGTAGTTCTTGTCCACAAAGTCATCTTGTGATGTATGCTAGGAAGATGTCTACTTATGCAGATAATCATCAGTTGCTTATCCATTACTTTCAAGACAGTTTGACGGGTGCCGCACTGAAGTGGTACACAGGCTTGGATAGCACTAATATTCGAACATTCAATGACCTAGGTGAGGCCTTTGTTCGACAATACAAGTATAACTCGGATATGGCTCCAGACAGAGATCAGCTTCGATCTATGGCTCAGAAAGACCATGAAGCTTTCAAAGAATATGCCCAACGATGGAGAGAAACTGCTGCTCAGATTAATCCACCATTAAAAGAGAAAGAGATGACAAAGATCTTCTTGAATACTCTCAGTCCGTTTTATTATGAACGCATGATTGCTAGTGCTCCAAGTGATTTCACCGAAATGGTAAACATGGGGATGCGTCTAGAAGAAGGGGTCCGAACCGGACGTCTAACTAAAGAAGGTGGATCTTCAAGCGGAACCAAAAATTTCGGAAGTGGTTTCCCAAAGAAGAAAGAACAAAGTGTTGACATGGTATCCCAAGGGAGGCCAAGAGGAAATGTCAATCGTTAACGACAGGTAGCTGCTATCGCACCAGCCGTTGATACAGCACTGAATCCGGGATTTACCCCGCAGTTTCAACAACAGCAGGCTCAACAGTTTAACAATAATCAGAATCGTGTACAAAGAGCTCCACAGTTCGATCCGATTCCAATGACCTACACAGAGTTGTACCCTGCTTTGATTGAAAGAGGTCTTGTTCAAACTAAAGCACCACCACCCGTACCTGAGAAACTCCCATGGTGGTACAAAGCTGAGGTCTCATGCCCTTATCATCAAGGAGCACCTGGCCATGATCTTGAGCATTGCATAGCCTTGAAATATGAAGTTCAGAGGTTGGTTAGATCTAATCTCCTCTCTTTCAGAAATTTGAATCCAAATGTGCAAGCAAATCCGCTGCCCAATCATGGAGGGCATGTTGTAAACATGGTGTATGGATGTCCTGGTCCATACCGAGTCTATAATATCAATTTCTCAAGAGCAGATTTGGTACAAATGCACGCTACTCTCTGTCGAGGGCCGAGTTTTCGCCAGCATCACTATGGTTCCTGTAGCATATGTTGTGTAGATCCTCACGGATGTTCGATTGTGAGAAGAGATCTCCAAGTTCTGTTGGATAATGGTACTATTCAGATCTACAGAAATAGGGATGAAAATGAAGTTAACATGATAGGATGTTATCCGCATGAGCTTTTAGTCTCAGATATCAACTCGGAAATGCCTACAATTAACGTCATCGTTCCTCATTTTAACATGCCCGAGCGCATGGAAGTTACCTACAACAAGCCAAAGGTTCCTATTGCTCCTTTGATCATTTGTCTACCTGGACCTGTTCCTTATGACTCTGACAAGGCAGTTCCATACAACTATAATGCTACAATGATAAAGAATGGACAAGAAGTTCCTTTACCTACTCTTTCATCTGTCGTAAATATTGCTGATGTGAGTCGCGTAACGAGAAGTGGACGTGTGTATACTCCACTACCTCCGAAGCAGCCTGTTGCTCCTGCTACCGGACAAAATCCTGTCAATACACCAGTAGGGAATCCTGTGGAAACTCCTGTCAGTAATACAAACACTGATGTTGGTCAATCTAGTGGAACCAATGTCAATCCTGACTTTGACGAA
This sequence comes from Vicia villosa, assembly GCF_029867415.1. Taxonomy (NCBI): domain Eukaryota; kingdom Viridiplantae; phylum Streptophyta; class Magnoliopsida; order Fabales; family Fabaceae; genus Vicia; species Vicia villosa. Next base: position 129,332,013 of record NC_081186.1, on the reverse strand, counting down.
ATTTTGAAGCTTATCAAAAGAAGTGAATACAAGATTGTGGATCAGCTTATGCAGACTCCTTCAAAAATCTCAATACTTTCATTGCTGTTGAATTCAGAAGCCCACAGGGAAGCTCTGATGAGAGTATTAGATCAAGCTTTTGTAGATCATGATGTGACTGTTGATCATTTTGATGGGATAATAGCCAACATAACAGCTTGTAACAATTTAAGCTTCTGTGATGAAGAACTCCCCGAGGAGGGTAAAAATCACAATCTTGCTTTGCACATTTCTATGAACTGTCAGTCAGACTCTTTGTCCAATGTGTTGGTAGACACCGGATCTTCCTTGAATGTGATGCCAAAGACGACTCTTGCTCGCTTGTCTTACCAAGGAATGCCTATGAAGTTCAGTGGTGTAGTAGTCAAAGCATTTGATGGTTCGCGAAAATCTGTTATCGGCGAAGTCAACCTTCCCATGACAATTGGCCCACATACATTTCAAATCACTTTCCAAGTCATGGACATTCAAGCTGCTTATAGCTGTCTGTTAGGACGACCATGGATCCATGAAGCAGGGGCAGTGACTTCTACGCTCCATCAAAAGTTAAAATTTGTGACAAATGGAAAATTGGTAACGATAAATGGAGAACAAGCCTTAATGGTGAGTCATTTATCCAATTTCTCTTTCATTGGTGCTGATGATGTGGAAGGAACTCAGTTCCAAGGTCTCTCTTTAGAAGGCGAATCTTCCAAAAAGAAAGCATCAATCTCTTCATACAAAGAGGCAGTGAAAGTAGTGAAAGATGGAACTACCACTGGCTGGGGGCAAGTTGTGATCCCGACCAAGAATGAAACCAGAGCAGGACTCGGATGTTCACCGATGTTTTCGAACTGCACCAATAAGGATGAAACCCTTCGTCCGATCAAAGAAACATTCATTAGTGGAGGATTCCTTAACCCAGTTCCTCAAGAGGTTAATGTCCTTATCGAAGAATGCATCGATAAAGGTCTACCTGATCCTGAAGAAGAATGGAAATGTTATCTCAATGACTCGGGATACATATCTCAGGAAGAACCGTATGAGAAACCCAGAGGCAAGGTCAAAACAAGTGCTAAAGAAATTCCGCCTATTCCTGCAGAGGTTTGGGACACCATGGGACAACCAAGTGGAAAATATGATTATATGGTGAAATATACTGCACCTGAAAGTTCAAAGATTGCGATTAAAGATATTCAACCAACTGGATGGGGAGACTCCTTTGAATATAATAGTCAACCAAGAGAGGCTTATCAGCCCTGTCAATTTTCTCAGCAGCCTGAAATTACTGAAGATTTCGGCTTCAATGCATCTACCAAGATTAACAATCCTGAAGATGGTTATTATCACATAAATGCCATTTTTGAAGATGAAGGGGAAGATGGTCCCTCAGTTGACTCGGAAAGTGTCGCTGACAATGAGTCTCTTCATCCTGAAGACTGGGAAATACATCCTGAAAATTCTGAAGATTGTGACTTATCATATGCTCTTCAAGAAGTAGAAGAAGACCGTTTCAACTCTACAAAGAACAAGGTTGACAAACCAAGACCTTCAAATCCTGCTCGACCAGCGGTCAATGTCAATACTGAAGATAATTCTGGAGAGAATTTTCCTGAATACATAATACACAGAGGAGTTCGTTGCTACTGGAAAGCTGTCGACGTTCCGAATGTTGTTCGCCGCTCAAAGTAATCACCTCGTTGTTATTTTGACCTCCTGCCTGGCCCAAAGCAGAGAGATGTTTTATAGGGCTTCGCTTTTAAATGTTCCGCCCAAATAACTTTGTGTATAGGGCTTTGTTTTAAAAGTTTCCCTCTTTGTCCTGCCCAAGACAAATGAGTTTGTGTTTAGGGCATTGTTTCAAAAATGAATCATAAATAAAGTGTCATTTTGAATTCCCTACATTATATGTTTTATTTTTGCTTTTTTCTAGAAGTGGTAATCCTAAAAAACCAAAATAAAAGAAAAAAACTTTTCCAAAAAAAATCTGCATACACTCTCGCATTCATAAATTTTCTGAAATAAATATAAATCATATGTGCAGATTAACTATTGATAAACCCATTGAATGCAATAACCCTATGCCCTCTCCCAACTTTGAGTTTCCTGTGTTCGAAGCCGAAGAAGAGGAAGAAGAAGAGATTCCGGACGAGATCTCTCGATTACTTAAGCACGAGGAAAGAGCCATTCTGCCTCACAAAGAGCCTCTAGAAAAGATCAACTTGGGTTCTGAAGAAGACAAAAAAGAAGTGACCATTGGATCGCTGCTTGATGCTGATATCAAGAGTAAGTTGACAGACCTTCTCAAAGAATATGTTGACGGGTTTGCCTGGTCCTACCAAGACATGCCTGGGTTGGATACCAATATTGTCCAGCATTACTTGCCATTGAAGCCAGAATGTCCGCCAGTTAAGCAGAAATTGCGAAGGACTCACCCTGATATGGCTAACAAGATCAAAACAGAAGTTCAAAAGCAACTCGACGCAGGTTTTCTTGTCACCTCAGAATATCCTCAATGGTTGGCCAACATAGTGCCAGTTCCGAAGAAAGATGGAAAAGTCAGAATGTGTGTTGACTACCGTGACTTGAACAAGGCCAGTCCAAAAGATGACTTTCCATTACCGCATATCGACATGTTGGTTGATAACACCGCTAAGTTCAACGTCTTTTCCTTCATGGACGGGTTCTCCGGTTATAATCAGATCAAGATGGCTCCTGAAGACATGGAGAAGATGTCTTTCATCACCCCATGGGGTACCTTTTGCTACAAAGTGATGCCATTTGGATTAAAGAATGCAGGCGCAACTTACCAAAGGGAAATGACTACTCTCTTTCATGACATGATGCATAAAGAAATTGAAGTTTATGTGGACGACATGATAGCCAAGTCCAGCACAGAAGAAGAACATATTGAGTACCTTTTGAAGTTGTTTCAACGACTAAGGAAATATCAGCTTCGCTTGAATCCTAACAAATGTACTTTTGGGGTTAGATCTGGAAAACTCTTGGGTTTCATTGTCAGCCAAAGAGGTATTGAAGTAGATCCCGACAAAGTCAGAGCTATTCAAGAGATGCCTGCACCAAAAACTGAAAAGCAAGTAAGAGGATTTCTTGGACGATTGAACTATATCTCCAGATTCATCTCTCAAATGACTGCTACATGTGGGCCGATTTTCAAGCTTCTCCGCAAAGATCAAGGGGTTGTATGGACTGAAGATTGCCAGAAAGCGTTCGACAGTATCAAGGAATACCTGTTAGAACCACCAATATTGATTCCTCCAGTTGAAGGGAGACCATTAATCATGTACCTTACCGTGTTGGAAGAATCCATGGGTTGTATGCTTGGACAGCAAGATGAAACCGGTAAGAAGGAGCATGCCATCTATTACTTGAGTAAGAAATTCACAGACTGTGAGTCTCGTTACTCCATGCTCGAAAAAACATGTTGTGCTTTGGCTTGGGCTTCAAAACGTCTCCGCCAATACATGATCAACAATACTACTTGGTTAGTTTCCAAAATGGATCTGATCAAGTATGTTTTTGAAAAGCCTGCCTTAACAGGAAGGATTGCCCGATGGCAAATGCTGTTATCTGAGTATGACATTGAGTACCGTGCCCAAAAAGCGGTCAAAGGAAGCATTCTCGCCGATCACTTGGCGCATCAGCCAATTAATGAATATCAATCTCTCAAGTTTGACTTTCCTGATGAAGATGTCTTATACTTGAAGATGAAAGATTGTGACGAACCGTTACCTGAAGAAGGTCCTGATCCTGGATCAAGATGGGGCCTAATTTTTGATGGAGCAGTAAACGCTTTTGGCAATGGAATTGGGGCAATCATCATCACTCCCAAGGGTACTCATATCCCGTTCTCCGCCAGATTACTATTTGATTGCACCAACAACATCGCAGAATACGAAGCTTGTATCATGGGTATCGAAGAAGCCATTGACTTAAGGATCAAGATCCTAGACATATATGGAGATTCAGCCCTTGTGATCAACCAAATCAAAGACAAGTGGGAAACTTACCACCCTGGTCTGATTCCTTACAGAAATTATGCAAGACGTCTGTTGACTTTCTTCAACAAGGTTGAATTGCATCATATACCTCGATATCAGAATCGAATGGCAGACGCCTTGGCTACTCTATCTTCCATGTTCAAAGTCAATCATTGGAACGATATGCATACAGTCAGAATTACGCGCCTTGAAAGGCCCGCCTATGTGTTTGCAACCGAAGCAGTCATCGATGATAAACCGTGGTTTCACGACATCAAACGCTTCCTTCAAACTCAAGAGTACCCACTTGGGGCATCAAACAAAGATAAGAAAACTCTAAGGAGGCTTTCTGGCAGTTTCTTCCTGAACGGAGATGTGCTATACAAAAGAAACTTCGACATGGTTTTGCTCAGATGCGTGGACACACACGAAGCAGACATGTTAATGCATGAAGTGCATGAAGGGTCCTTTGGAACTCATTCAAATGGGCATGCAATGTCCAAAAAGATCTTAAGAGCAGGATACTATTGGTTGACAATGGAATCTGATTGTTATAAACACGTGAAGAGATGTCACAAGTGCCAGATCTACGCAGATAAGATCCATGTGCCACCGACTCTACTCAACGTTCTCTCATCTCCATGGCATTTTTCCATGTGGGGTATCGACATGATTGGAATGATCGAACCGAAAGCTTCAAACGGTCATCGTTTCATCTTAGTGGCAATTGATTACTTCACCAAATGGGTCGAAGCAGCATCTTACGCCAATGTTACAAGACAAGTGGTTGTAAGGTTTATCAAGAATAACATCATTTGCCGATATGGTGTTCCCAGCAAGATCATTACTGATAATGGTTCGAACTTGAACAACAAAATGATGAAAGAAATGTGTGAGGAATTCAAGATTGAGCATCAGAACTCTTCTCCTTACAGACCAAAAATGAACGGCGCTGTTGAAGCCGCCAACAAGAACATTAAGAAGATCATCCAGAAAATGGTCGTTACTTACAAAGACTGGCACGAAATGCTGCCATTTGCTTTACATGGGTACCGTACTTCAGTGCGTACTTCAACAGGGGCAACTCCCTTTTCTCTAGTATACGGCATGGAAGTTGTGATCCCCGTAGAAGTTGAAATCCCATCAATGAGAGTCCTCATGGAAACTAAGTTATCCGAGGCTGAATGGTGTCAAAGCAGATACGATCAGTTGAACTTAATCGAAGAAAAACGTATGACTGCTCTATGCCATGGACAGTTATACCAAGCAAGGATGAAACAAGCCTTCAACAAAAAGGTTCGACCTCGTGAATTTCAAGAAGGCGACCTCGTGCTTAAAAAGATCTTGTCTTTTCAACCAGATTCTAGGGGCAAATGATCTCCTAATTACGAAGGCCCGTCTGTTGTCAAAAGAACATTTTCTGGCGGCGCCATGACTCTTGCAACCATGGATGGTGATGAACTCCCACATCCTGTGAATGCTGATGCAGTCAAGAAATACTTTGTCTAAAAAAGAACAAAAGAACAGCTCGGTAAGTCGAAAACCCGCAAAGGGCGACTTAGGCAAAAATGAGCGTCTCGGTGGACTGAAAACCTGAAAGGGCGGTCCAGGCAAAAATTAGAGACAATAAACAGAAAAAATTCATCCTGGTAGATTGAAAACCTGATAGGGCAATCTAGGCAAAAATTAAGGATTTATGACAAAGTAACTGCATCAGTCCATACTTCGTCACCTGAGGAGTCTTTTTCATCAAAGGATCTTCAATCAAATCATCGCCAATCTGAGGCGACAAGCACAGTTGGAACTCAAAGTTGTTACGGAATAGTGGTTATTGCTTTCAATGTAGCCTTTTCCGCATAATTACCATTTCCAATTTTTGTAAATACTCCATGGAATCACGCCTTTAGCTGATTTCCATTCTATTAAATAAATTTGAGCCTTGTGCCCATTTGTTTGCAATCTCTAATTTCTTTTAGCTTGCAAAATGACGCTTTAATTGTGTTATTCGTTTTTGAAAGAAAAGAAAAAAGTTTTAAATGAATTTATTTTCCTTTTTTCAAAATAAAAGCGAAACTTTCCTTTGAGTTGTGAACAACAGAAGGAACATCAACAGCTATCTCCATAGGATGAATCAAAGATTATGATAGGAAGAAGCTCTTCTATCCCCAGTGAAGAAGCTCTTCTATCCCCAGTGAAGAAGCTCTTCTATCCCCAGTGAAGAAGGTCTTTTATCCCCAGTAACGAAGATTTTCTATCTCCAGTGAAGAGGTTCTTCCATCTCAATAAGAAAAGATGCTTATCTTCCCCAGAGATGTTGAAAGCACGCCACACCATTCATCACCCGTGTTATCTACACCGTGCTGAAGAACATTTGCCAAGTATCTGGTTGTATTGCGACGTCGGTCCTTCTCCAGTATATACTTCTTTGTCTGTCAGTAACGTCAACATGCATGCTACATTCATGACATTCATCATTCATACATATTTGCATCATTTATGCATTCTTGCATTTTTCAATGTTTGCTTCAAAATCACTTGTTTAGGATATATCTATCCTAAAAAAAAAAAAAAAATAAAAAATAAAAAAAAATAAATAAATAAAAAGAGAATAAGAAAAAAGGAAAGAAAAAAACAATTATGGGCGTGTCATCTCTCCAAGTAGGTTGTCACCCATAAGCAGAAAGAACACATTCTTTCTCCAGTTCCCCACTGAGATCATTCCTCGTGGAAGAAGGTTTCTTTAGTTTTCTCCTCTCAAAATGAAGGAGAAAATACCCATTCGAGTTCATTCCTCATGGGTACAAAGTCTTGTTTGACTGTTCCTTTCCAATTCATTCTTGGTTAGAACCTTGTCTTTACCAGAGAATCAAAATACCAATTCCTCAAATAGAGTTGTGAAAAACAGACAATAAGCAATAGCCTCATCATCTGAGCAGCTTATGTCTCTTTCAAAAGCTTTTTCCTCTCAAGGAAATCAATCATGAAGACCATGTGACAATCAGGGCCTTATTACTGTTCACAAGGCTGAATAACCAGTAATTTCCCTAGCAAAGTCTCTAGAATCATTTTTATCACTCGGCTGATTATTGATCATGTCTTCAGAACCACAATCACGAGGCTGGTAGTCGGTACCTTTTTTGTTCTGGTTATATTATTAAACATGTCTATCACCATGCTGATAGTCGGTAATATTAACCGAACCTTTGAAACTCTTTTACCATGTCAAGTCTATCACCATGCTGATAGTCGGTAACACAGTTTCATACCTTTCACCTTCGCATTATTAAACAAGTCTATCCCCATGCTGATAGTCGATAATGTCGATAGGTAAGCTTTTCTTACAAAGCTGTCATTCCCCGGTGAAGCATACACTTGCTTTCCCGAAAAGAAAAACGGATCCTCTTCCTAAAACGGATTGAGACATCCTTCTCGATCTCTTGTCCCCAGTGGAGTCAGTTTTGATATCCCTCGGTAAAGATATCCTTGCATCATTCGCAATTTTTGTATCTTAGGTCCAAAATTCGCGTCTTCTGATATTTAAGTCTCTTCCACCCTATCAAAACGAAGATTTTCAATCTTCATGTCTCAGGTTGAAGAAACTTAAATAGGGGCATCTGTCATACCCCAATTTTTGACCTAAGATACCACCTCATATCATAGCATATGCATCATTTGCATCTCTAACAAATTGCATAGCTTGTGTTTGCTACTTGTGACTCAGCAGGATTAATCAAGAAATCACTCCTCAGTGCAAGTAACAATCAATTAGGGTTTTGTTCTCCCTTCATCTCAAATGAATCATCTTCATCAACAATCAACATTTGGTCCTCAGAGATTCATTTCAACAAGCTCAAAGGCTCTGAACCAACCAGATTAGGGTTTTGACTGAAGATAGCATACTCCTGACTTTTGTTCAGGATTTGACCTAATGACTTGGGACATGACCTCAAGACCCCAAGTACATCATTTTGGCCTAATCTATTGGCTCAAGACATCTCCTACACAAGGATTGATCAACAGTGAAATTTCAAATCATCAGATTAGGGTTTTGAACTATCAGGGACTGAAATCAGGGATCACATTTGGGAAACCCTAAAAATCCCCATGAAGTCAATCAAAGGTTTCAATCATCCTCAAATAATCCCTATGACAACATCCAATGGAAATTACATCTCAATTCAAGATCCACAGTCATCAATTTCATCAGGTCGACAATTAGGGTTTTTGACCTAATTCACTGAACAACTGACTTTTTAATCAGGACATGGTGCCACAACTTAAACCATGGCTCAATATCCTCTAATGCTTCAATGTGATCCATTCATACCATTCATTTGGTGAGGATAGCCTGTTTCATTTGAAATATCCAGAAACGCGATTCGTCTGAAAAAGTCAACTGTACAAGATCACCATTGACTTTTGGGGAATTTTGGTCAACCATGACCTTTGAAGTTTTGAATCATCAATATATGATGTATGAAGTCATTTGATCAAGAAAAATCAAGAAAATCAATCAAGAATCAAAAAGTCAAAAGTTTGACTTTCCATACTTAGAAAAATTCTAAGTGTTTTTCAATGGTTTTTTCCAAACTTTGGAAGGGAATTTCTCAAAATTTTCACCTACAAACTGAAAAAAACTTCCAACATGAAAGTTGTAGATTTTGATCCAATGAACAAATTTGACACATATAATTTTTTTCCATAAGATCAACCATTTAAGAGATATGGAGCTTCAAAGTTGGCATCTTTTGAAAATATCACTTGAAATCTCATTTTTCTCAAAGTTCATGGATCTTTTTCACCCATTTCCTTAAAGGTCTTGAGGAAACTTTCAACTAGGGTTTTGAAGTACATAACATGAGCTTTCCAAAATGTCCAAGAGCATGAAAAAATATGGAGTGTAGCTATGGTTTTGAATTTTGCCATTAGTAACCATTTCACTTGAAATTTCAAGTCATTTTGCCAAAGTTATGAACTACATGACCTATAATCCAAGTGATGACACACCAATGCAATAATTGGAAGATATTTTTCAGGTTTGAGATCAGAATGGAAAGAGATAAGAAGCTTAGAGAAATAACCATGGTTAAGTCACTTTAACCATTTTGCATTAAATGTGAAGATTCCATTTTATCTCCAAATGCCAAATCATCACTTCTTGATCAACTTGCAAAGGTCTGAGTTCATAACTCTTGGCCTATAAATAGAGGTTCAAATGACTTCCAAAATCACACCAAAACCTCACAAATTATAGGTTTTCTCTTTCTTTGTTGAATTGCAAGTTTCTTAAATTTCAAAGAGGTAGAAATCCCAACCTCTAAACCATTGAAGTTCTGGCCAAGATGGTGGTTCTAACATCTCATAAACATCATTTGGGATGTGTTTGAATCATTCACACACCCCAAAAACACCTAAAACTCAGAATCACTCTTCAACCTCCATGTTTGCATATAATGAACCTTATCATGCCAATTTCCATTCCAGATCATTTCTGTCCAAACTTTCACTTCTAACACCTTCCATATACTTCATATGAATGATCCAAACACTCACATATGACCTGTAACCTTTCCATCATCAAATTCGATTCACTCTTGAAGCTTCTGCAGATCGGGTACCATGGTCATGCTCAGATGAATCCAGGTGGTTCCAAGCATCCAGACATGTTCCATAATCATCATTGAAGCTATCCAGATCATTACAAAGCAGCTGCAACACCTCTAACTCAGAATTCGATTCCCAGTTTGGCTGTAAGCCTCGTGAACTTCAAACTCTATTCTCCATGCATCATAAATGAAATATGAACATACCATCTTGTTTCTGCACCTATGAGGATCATTAACCCTCAATCAATTGCATCATAACTTCCACATACACGATTTCACATTGAATTTCAGTTTTAGGGTTCTTCGTGTTCATCACAAAATTGATCACCTTAGAGCAAAAATAAATGAATTGTGAGGTTACCATCATGTTCCTCGTGAAAAACCGAGTGAGATAGACCCTTTACTTGATCAAAACAACATAGTTTTGGAGATTTTCAAAATTCAGTTGAAGGTGTGTTCTTGGCGCCATTTTTGATTCAGAAATTTCAAATGTTGAGTTTAAAATATAATCAGTTGGATACGTGTGTAATACAAGCTGCGCGCGCAGCTCAGTTGGCAAGAGTTTTGGTTGGTGAGAGAGAGGGCGTGAGTTCAAGTCCTTGTGGAGACAAAACCAAATTTTTTACAACTATTTTTCTTCATTTTCTTAACAACTTCACTCAATTAATTAACCATTCAAATCAATTCATTTTTGCTTCATTTTTTGCACACCTCTTATTTAATATATATATTTCATGAATATCAAGAAAAATCACAAAAATATATTTATTTAATACATTTTTAATTAAGTTTAAAATGACATGTTTTAAGTGTTTTTTTAATACTTTAAAATATTGTTTTTCATTGATTTTCAAACTTAATCACTTGTAAATATTTTGTGATCAAACCCTAATCATTTAGGTGTTAATTAAGTGTAATCTTTGTGTTTATCTTAATTAATTTGATTTCTTTTAAATTCAAACCGTTTTAAAACAAGCAATCACAATTCTTTTCAAAACGATAAACCATTTCTTTTTGATTTCAAAGGAAACTATTGATTAAATCTTTTTAATTGATCAATTGATTTTCAAAACGATGTGGGGCCTCTCGAATATTAGAGAGTCTAAGACCCACTCCTTTTTCTTTTTATACAGTCCTTTTTTCAAAACAAATAAACTTCTTTCAAAAACAATACTTTTCAACTGTTTTCAAAACAACAAACGACGCGTCTTTTAATAAAACAATCAACCATGTTTTATAAAATAAAACATGGGCCTCCACGTAGGTATAAGTCCCATTCATGTACATGAAACTAGGTATTTCATTGTACACACACCTTTCTGTACATATCTCGATCAATTTGTTTTTTTAACTTCGAACAACAAATCAAAAAATGAAGGTTTTCTTTAAATCTTCCCAAAAATACCATGGGCCTCCATGTAGGTATAAGTCCCAAGCCCCTTGTAAATACCTGTTTACATAGCTTTGAATAAACTCAAGTGGGCCTCTCCCCGAGTATAAGTCCCGAGCCCCCCCGTGTTTACAAACGGATCATGCTTACAGGTATATTTCCTTCATAAACTCCATTGTATACACACACCTTGTCATATATATGTGCTTGTTCATACTTGTTCATATTTGTTCATGTACTTGTCAATATTTGTTTGTACTTGTTCATATTTGTGATTGTGTTATATATACTTGTTCAACTTAGTACAACACTAGGTTCCCCATAGCCTCCTATTGGGCTTCGTGCAAAGAATCTCCCTAGTTTAGGTTAGGACATAGAGTATGGTTTCCCGGTGAAATCTCTCTAAGGGCTCAAACCAACTATACCATGCCTCCTCTTGGGCTTCGTACAAACGACTTGTCCCTCCCATAGCCTCCTCTTGGGCTTACAATGCAAGGACCCTCGATTGTCCCTCCCATAGCCTCCTCTTGGGCTTACAATGCAAGGACCCTCGAATAGCCTCCTCTTGGGCTTCGTACAAGGACCCACGGGCTTCTTATAAGCATCCCCAATATCCAAATCAAATACCCTAGGAGATTAGACATTTATCATCTCTATGATAGGATTATCTCTTCTATATCATCACAATCAATCAATCAATCAATCAATCAACTTAACTTTTTTGCCACAAGGCTGGCTAATCAATCAAACTTTTTTTTTTGCCACCATACTGGCTGATTAATCAAAGTTTTTGTCACAAGGCTGACTTTGTTGAAACTTTTGCCACAAGGCTGGCTGATTAATCAAAACTTTTTGTCACAAGGCTGACTTCATTGAAAGTTTTTGCCACAAGGCTGGCTTAAAAAACATCTTTATCATTCTAAGCGCCATAAGTGGCATGGCCCAGGGCTTATAATGAAAAGATTTTCAAACAAAAATCAAACAGATGTATGTGATGATATAGATTAGATACATCGAACATTTAGATGACATTTGTCACTTATCCTTTGCTTCCACTAGCATAAGTGGGAACTACGATTGCTCTGACTTTCTCAACATCCCTTTGAGAATACGTAGGCACAAGGTCGTATCCTTGGCGAGCAAAACTTCTCCCTCAAACCATTCAAACCTTAGCACCCGTAGACCCGAGCTACAGATGCTCTGATTCCCTCTAAGGGATATGTATGCAGAGGATCGCGATGATCTTTGCGAGCATAATCAAACAAACACCTTAGGTCCCACCTATTTCACAAGAACCTCTCAATAACATGGAATGAAAAACATAGAAAAGAAACCTATAGAGTACTATAGATACGTTGGGTGCTAATACCTTCCCTTCGTATAACCAACCCTCTTACCCAAAGATCTCTCCCCCCACTTTTAAGGTTATTGCAGCTTTTTTCCTTTTCCTACTTTGGAAACAATAAAAAGTTTGGTCGAAACAAAAGAAAAATCATTTTTTGAGCACTCGAGGCCAAAGAAGGCATCAGGTGTCTCATCCCAAAAAAAGATAACGATTTTTCCCCGCGACAGAAAAATGGCGACTTCACTGGGGACCATCTTTTTATTGTTTCCAAAGGAAGGGTTAATTCTATTTTCTATATTTTTCATTTCATTTTTTGTTACATGTGTGGTTCTGGTTCTGTTACTTGTGTGGTTCTGTTACAAGTGATACATTATGGACAAATCCTAACCCGGATTAAGTACACATAAGAATTAGGTGGAGGGTATAGTCATGTACAGGCGTACGTGAGAATCCTTCCGCTCAGTGGAGGTTCCTTGTTGGTAATATATGTTTAGCATGTTTCGTAGCGAAGACATTATTACTTTCATTGAACTGTAGAAGCTGAGTTGGCCGTAGAACCCCAACCCATCCTGGCCTTATTAGGTTGTGGTGCAGAAACTATTCAGGTGAAGACTTGGATTAGTTCTCATGCGGAGAACCACACTCAGACGAGTTTTTCTTGAGAATATTGCTGGCTCACAAGTTTAATTGTGCATGCCGGTAATATCCGAAAGAAAAATGTAGACTCTGACGTATCAGTAGAACATGTTGTGCAGGTGATTAACTAGAACTATCCCATTTTTGGTTCTCTGACCTCATGCTCGTGACGCTGGACCTTTGAACCTATGTGTACCATGTTTGTTACCATGTTTGTAGTACCATATTTGCGTTACCATGTTTGCGCTACCATGTTTGCTTTACCATGTTTGAATATGTGGCATCCATGCATCCATGCATTCATACATTAAAAAAACCCATCTTTTTCCATAAAAACATGATTTTTCCAAAAAAATTTAGAGAATTTTCCTTGCAAACATTATAAGATTAAGTTATGGAAGGGGTAAAAAGGTATACCAAAAAGTACGGTTTCAAAGCGCCTGATGTGGAAAAACTAAGAGAGTTAGCATCTTCTGTACAAGATCCTTCCGATTTTAGGAAAAGTTATGGAAAGCTTTTGCCTATCTTGAACACTCATGTTGATGAAGGACTTCTCAAAACTCTGGTTCAGTTCTATGATCCCGTCTACCGATGTTTTACCTTTCCAGACTACCAGTTGGTACCGACCTTGGAAGAATATGCCAATCTTTTGGGTATTCCTGTGTCTGACAAAATACCCTTCAATAGTTTGGAAGCCATTCCTAAGTCACACGTCATTGCAGCAAGTATCCACTTGAAGAAGTCTGAAGTAGAGAGTAATTGGACTACCAAAGGAAACCTCCCGGGTTTAACTTCACACTTCTTAATAAAGAAAGCCTTTGATTTCATCGAAACTGGTAGCATGATAGCTTTTGAAGCTATACTAGCCTTGCTCATCTATGGGTTAGTTCTGTTTCCCAACGTCGACAACTTTGTCGATATCAACGCCATAAAAATCTTTTTGAATGGAAATCCTGTTCCGACTTTGCTTGGTGACATGTATTTCTCTGTCCATCATAGGAATCGCTAAGGCGGTGGAATCATTGTATGTTGTGCACCTCTGTTGTTCAAATGGATTGTTTCACACTTACCTGAGTCTCCTATCTTCACGGAAAACTGAGAAGGCTTGCGTTGGCCTCGAAGACTTATGTCTCTTACTAATCATGATATTCATTGGTATACCTTGGCTCGCTGTGGTACAGAAACCATTGATAGTTGCGGAGAATTCGCCAACGTACCCCTCATTGGTACACAAGGAGGAATTAACTACAACCCGGTCCTAGCCCGACGACAACTCGGGTATGCAAATTCAACTAAACCCATTGGTCCCTCAGTGGAAGGCTACTTCTACCGAGAAGGGGATAATCCTCAAAGGTTGAAAGCAAGAATGGTGAGAGCTTGGTACGACGTCCGATGGAAAGAAAAAGGTGAGGCAAGAAATTGCATTGCCGTGGACACCTACACCTGTTGGGTAAAGAAAAGAGCAAAGGAGTTTCAAATGCCTTATGCTTATAAAAAACCCATGTTCCCAGTGGTATCTCAACGACCCAACATTCCCACTATGGAGGAATACCAAGACACTTTGGCTAAGATGAGGGTAGAAAAAGACGCTTGGGAAGAAAAGTTTCGTAGAACTGATGTGGAAAATAGAAAGTTGAAGAAAAGAGTGAAAGATCACGAAGAAACTCTCTATTATCAAGATGGATGGCTCATGAGCAAAGATGAGAAGATTCGTCAGAAAGACGCTGCAATCAAGAGGTACATCAAAGAAAGCAAGAAAAAGCTTGAAGGCTCAACAAGCAACGCTCCGACTCCTGATGATTGGAAGAATGTTGTTGACAAACTGAGGACCGAAAAGGCCGAATTGAAAGCTTACTATGGGAAAGAAATCATGAAGCTCAAGCTGCACAACGCATTTGGTTCTTCGTCCGATGAAGATGCTTAGGATTGTTTAGCTTTTTATTTATCATTTGCTTTTGTAAGGAGCTGCGCTCCAATGTTGTAACATTTCCCATTTATTCAATAAAAGAATAGTTTGTGTTCAAATGTTTGCAAGGAAATAATCTTTAAAAATATTTGGAAAAATCATAAATTTCTTTTTGCATACATCATTCTGCATATCGAGTCCGTTGTATAGAGTCTCATCTTTTGGATCTTTCTCCAATAGATTGTCAAGCTGTCGCGCAGCTCAGTTGGCAAGAGTTTTGGTTGGTGAGAGAGAGGGCGTGAGTTCAAGTCCTTGTGGAGACAAAACCAAATTTTTTACAACTATTTTTCTTCATTTTCTTAACAACTTCACTCAATTAATTAACCATTCAAATCAATTCATTTTTGCTTCATTTTTTGCACACCTCTTATTTAATATATATATTTCATGAATATCAAGAAAAATCACAAAAATATATTTATTTAATACATTTTTAATTAAGTTTAAAATGACATGTTTTAAGTGTTTTTTTAATACTTTAAAATATTGTTTTTCATTGATTTTCAAACTTAATCACTTGTAAATATTTTGTGATCAAACCCTAATCATTTAGGTGTTAATTAAGTGTAATCTTTGTGTTTATCTTAATTAATTTGATTTCTTTTAAATTCAAACCGTTTTAAAACAAGCAATCACAATTCTTTTCAAAACGATAAACCATTTCTTTTTGATTTCAAAGGAAACTATTGATTAAATCTTTTTAATTGATCAATTGATTTTCAAAACGATGTGGGGCCTCTCGAATATTAGAGAGTCTAAGACCCACTCCTTTTTCTTTTTATACAGTCCTTTTTTCAAAACAAATAAACTTCTTTCAAAAACAATACTTTTCAACTGTTTTCAAAACAACAAACGACGCGTCTTTTAATAAAACAATCAACCATGTTTTATAAAATAAAACATGGGCCTCCACGTAGGTATAAGTCCCATTCATGTACATGAAACTAGGTATTTCATTGTACACACACCTTTCTGTACATATCTCGATCAATTTGTTTTTTTAACTTCGAACAACAAATCAAAAAATGAAGGTTTTCTTTAAATCTTCCCAAAAATACCATGGGCCTCCATGTAGGTATAAGTCCCAAGCCCCTTGTAAATACCTGTTTACATAGCTTTGAATAAACTCAAGTGGGCCTCTCCCCGAGTATAAGTCCCGAGCCCCCCCGTGTTTACAAACGGATCATGCTTACAGGTATATTTCCTTCATAAACTCCATTGTATACACACACCTTGTCATATATATGTGCTTGTTCATACTTGTTCATATTTGTTCATGTACTTGTCAATATTTGTTTGTACTTGTTCATATTTGTGATTGTGTTATATATACTTGTTCAACTTAGTACAACACTAGGTTCCCCATAGCCTCCTATTGGGCTTCGTGCAAAGAATCTCCCTAGTTTAGGTTAGGACATAGAGTATGGTTTCCCGGTGAAATCGCTCTAAGGGCTCAAACCAACTATACCATGCCTCCTCTTGGGCTTCGTACAAACGACTTGTCCCTCCCATAGCCTCCTCTTGGGCTTACAATGCAAGGACCCTCGATTGTCCCTCCCATAGCCTCCTCTGGGGCTTACAATGCAAGGACCCTCGAATAGCCTCCTCTTGGGCTTCGTACAAGGACCCACGGGCTTCTTATAAGCATCCCCAATATCCAAATCAAATACCCTAGGAGATTAGACATTTATCATCTCTATGATAGGATTATCTCTTCTATATCATCACAAACAATCAATCAATCAATCAATCAACTTAACTTTTTTGCCACAAGGCTGGCTAATCAATCAAACTTTTTTTTTTGCCACCATACTGGCTGATTAATCAAAGTTTTTGTCACAAGGCTGACTTTGTTGAAACTTTTGCCACAAGGCTGGCTGATTAATCAAAACTTTTTGTCACAAGGCTGACTTCATTGAAAGTTTTTGCCACAAGGCTGGCTTAAAAAACATCTTTATCATTCTAAGCGCCATAAGTGGCATGGCCCAGGGCTTATAATGAAAAGATTTTCAAACAAAAATCAAACAGATGTATGTGATGATATAGATTAGATACATCGAACATTTAGATGACATTTGTCACTTATCCTTTGCTTCCACTAGCATAAGTGGGAACTACGATTGCTCTGACTTTCTCAACATCCCTTTGAGAATACGTAGGCACAAGGTCGTATCCTTGGCGAGCAAAACTTCTCCCTCAAACCATTCAAACCTTAGCACCCGTAGACCCGAGCTACAGATGCTCTGATTCCCTCTAAGGGATATGTATGCAGAGGATCGCGATGATCTTTGCGAGCATAATCAAACAAACACCTTAGGTCCCACCTATTTCACAAGAACCTCTCAATAACATGGAATGAAAAACATAGAAAAGAAACCTATAGAGTACTATAGATACGTTGGGTGCTAATACCTTCCCTTCGTATAACCAACCCTCTTACCCAAAGATCTCTCCCCCCACTTTTAAGGTTATTGCAGCTTTTTTCCTTTTCCTACTTTGGAAACAATAAAAAGTTTGGTCGAAACAAAAGAAAAATCATTTTTTGAGCACTCGAAGCCAAAGAAGGCATCAGGTGTCTCATCCCAAAAAAAGATAACGATTTTTCCCCGCGACAGAAAAATGGCGACTTCACTGGGGACCATCTTTTTATTGTTTCCAAAGGAAGGGTTAATTCTATTTTCTATATTTTTCATTTCATTTTTTGTTACATGTGTGGTTCTGGTTCTGTTACTTGTGTGGTTCTGTTACAAGTGATACATTATGGACAAATCCTAACCCGGATTAAGTACACATAAGAATTAGGTGGAGGGTATAGTCATGTACAGGCGTACGTGAGAATCCTTCCGCTCAGTGGAGGTTCCTTGTTGGTAATATATGTTTAGCATGTTTCGTAGCGAAGACATTATTACTTTCATTGAACTGTAGAAGCTGAGTTGGCCGTAGAACCCCAACCCATCCTGGCCTTATTAGGTTGTGGTGCAGAAACTATTCAGATGAAGACTTGGATTAGTTCTCATGCGGAGAACCACACTCAGACGAGTTTTTCTTGAGAATATTGCTGGCTCACAAGTTTAATTGTGCATGCCGGTAATATCCGAAAGAAAAATGTAGACTCTGACGTATCAGTAGAACATGTTGTGCAGGTGATTAACTAGAACTATCCCATTTTTGGTTCTCTGACCTCATGCTCGTGACGCTGGACCTTTGAACCTATGTGTACCATGTTTGTTACCATGTTTGTAGTACCATGTTTGCGTTACCATGTTTGCGCTACCATGTTTGCTTTACCATGTTTGAATATGTGGCATCCATGCATCCATGCATTCATACATTAAAAAAACCCATCTTTTTCCATAAAAACATGATTTTTCCAAAAAAATTTAGAGAATTTTCCTTGCAAACATTATAAGATTAAGTTATGGAAGGGGTAAAAAGGTATACCAAAAAGTACGGTTTCAAAGCGCCTGATGTGGAAAAACTAAGAAAGTTAGCATCTTCTGTACAAGATCCTTCCGATTTTAGGAAAAGTTATGGAAAGCTTTTGCCTATCTTGAACACTCATGTTGATGAAGGACTTCTCAAAACTCTGGTTCAGTTCTATGATCCCGTCTACCGATGTTTTACCTTTCCAGACTACCAGTTGGTACCGACCTTGGAAGAATATGCCAATCTTTTGGGTATTCCTGTGTCTGACAAAATACCCTTCAATAGTTTGGAAGCCATTCCTAAGTCACACGTCATTGCAGCAAGTATCCACTTGAAGAAGTCTGAAGTAGAGAGTAATTGGACTACCAAAGGAAACCTCCCGGGTTTAACTTCACACTTCTTAATAAAGAAAGCCTTTGATTTCATCGAAACTGGTAGCATGATAGCTTTTGAAGCTATACTAGCCTTGCTCATCTATGGGTTAGTTCTGTTTCCCAACGTCGACAACTTTGTCGATATCAACGCCATAAAAATCTTTTTGAATGGAAATCCTGTTCCGACTTTGCTTGGTGACATGTATTTCTCTGTCCATCATAGGAATCGCTAAGGCGGTGGAATCATTGTATGTTGTGCACCTCTGTTGTTCAAATGGATTGTTTCACACTTACCTGAGTCTCCTATCTTCACGGAAAACCGAGAAGGCTTGCGTTGGCCTCGAAGACTTATGTCTCTTACTAATCATGATATTCATTGGTATACCTTGGCTCGCTGTGGTACAGAAACCATTGATAGTTGCGGAGAATTCGCCAACGTACCCCTCATTGGTACACAAGGAGGAATTAACTACAACCCGGTCCTAGCCCGACGACAACTCGGGTATGCAAATTCAACTAAACCCATTGGTCCCTCAGTGGAAGGCTACTTCTACCGAGAAGGGGATAATCCTCAAAGGTTGAAAGCAAGAATGGTGAGAGCTTGGTACGACGTCCGATGGAAAGAAAAAGGTGAGGCAAGAAATTGCATTGCCGTGGACACCTACACCTGTTGGGTAAAGAAAAGAGCAAAGGAGTTTCAAATGCCTTATGCTTATAAAAAACCCATGTTCCCAGTGGTATCTCAACGACCCAACATTCCCACTATGGAGGAATACCAAGACACTTTGGCTAAGATGAGGGTAGAAAAAGACGCTTGGGAAGAAAAGTTTCGTAGAACTGATGTGGAAAATAGAAAGTTGAAGAAAAGAGTGAAAGATCACGAAGAAACTCTCTATTATCAAGATGGATGGCTCATGAGCAAAGATGAGAAGATTCGTCAGAAAGACGCTGCAATCAAGAGGTACATCAAAGAAAGCAAGAAAAAGCTTGAAGGCTCAACAAGCAACGCTCCGACTCCTGATGATTGGAAGAATGTTGTTGACAAACTGAGGACCGAAAAGGCCGAATTGAAAGCTTACTATGGGAAAGAAATCATGAAGCTCAAGCTGCACAACGCATTTGGTTCTTCGTCCGATGAAGATGCTTAGGATTGTTTAGCTTTTTATTTATCATTTGCTTTTGTAAGGAGCTGCGCTCCAATGTTGTAACATTTCCCATTTATTCAATAAAAGAATAGTTTGTGTTCAAATGTTTGCAAGGAAATAATCTTTAAAATTATTTGGAAAAATCATAAATTTCTTTTTGCATACATCATTCTGCATATCGAGTCCGTTGTATAGAGTCTCATCTTTTGGATCTTTCTCCAATAGATTGTCAAGCTGTCGCGTCTCAAAGTTGTTAGAACAAGATTTGTTCTGATCAATTATCTTAGTTTTGATGATAACAATAATATGAATTTTGCTTAAGATTATATGGTACTCTAATCCAATGCAATTTCCTTTTCAGGAAATATATAAAGAGTACGCATAATTCAGCGCTCAGAAGCTTTGTCTCAAATGGTTCAGCATGCAACATCAGAACATGGTCTGGCAAGACATCAGAAGATGGTCGAAGCAGAATCAGAACATGGGTCTATGGAAGCATCAGAAGAACAAGAGAACAGAAGCACTGAAGTTCTGATGGTATCACGCTCAGAAGCACTTCAAGGTCAGAAGATCAGAAGATGCTATGCACCAAGCTGTTTGACTCTGATGATATTCAAAAGTTGTATTCACAAACATCAGATCAGAAGAAAGTACAAGTGGCAAGCTACGCTGACTGACAAAAGGAACGTTAAAAGCTACTAAAGGCTACGTCAGTAGACACAGCGTGAACAAGGCTCGAGGTAGTTGACAAAAGCGTATAACATTAAATGCGATGCTGTACGGAACACGCAAAGCATTAAATGCATTCAACGGTCATCTTCTCAAACGCCTACAAATATGAAGTTCTGATGAGAAGCAAGGTTAACGATTCTGCACCAAAACAACTCATATTCAACTTGCTGAAACTCTGTTCAAATCTAAACTCAGAATCTTCATCTTCATCAAAGCTCACTACATTGCTGTTGTAATATATTAGTGAGATTAAGCTTAAACGATTAAGAGAAATATCACAGTTGTGATTATCGCTTTTAAGAAGCATTTGTAATACTCTTAGAATTGATTACATTAAGTTGTAAGGAACTAGAGTGATCGTGTGGATCAGTATACTCTAGAAAAGTCTTAGAGGGTATCTAAGCAGTTGTTCCTGGAGTGATCAGTGTGTGATCAGAAGACTCTGGAAGACTTAGTTGCTGACTAAGTGGAAAACCATTGTAATCCGTGCGATTAGTGGATTAAATCCTCAGTTGAGGTAAATCATCTCTGCGGGGGTGGACTGGAGTAGTTTAGTTAACAACGAACCAGGATAAAAATAACTGTGCAATTTATTTTATCTGTCAAGTTTTTTAAAGCTACACTTATTCAAACCCCCCTTTCTAAGTGTTTTTCTATCCTTCAATTGGCATCAGAGCGCCGGTTCTAAGGTGCAAGCACTTAACCGTGTTTAGAAAAGATTCAGGAAGAGAAAAACGCTTCAGTAAAAGATGGTTGATGAAAGTGAAAAGTCTACACCTGCATCTACATCTGGCTCTGCTGAGCAATACAACGGTAACAATGGTTATACCAGACCGCCGGTATTTGATGGTGAAAACTTTGAATACTGGAAAGATAAACTGGAAAGTTACTTTCTTGGTCTAGATGGTGATCTATGGGATCTTCTGATGGATGGTTACAAACATCCAGTAAATGCCAGAGGCGTAAAGCTGACAAGGCAAGAAATGAATGATGATCAGAAAAAGCTTTTTAGGAATCATCATAAATGCAGAACTGTTTTGCTGAATGCTATCTCTCATGCTGAGTATGAGAAGATATCTAACAGGGAAACGGCCTATGACATATATGAGTCCTTGAAAATGACTCATGAAGGAAATGCTCAAGTCAAGGAGACTAAAGCTCTAGCTTTAATCCAGAAGTATGAAGCCTTCAAGATGGAGGATGATGAAGACATTGAAAAGATGTTTTCAAGATTTCAAACTCTTACTGCTGGATTGAGAGTTCTTGACAAGGGATACACCAAGGCTGATCACGTAAAGAAGATCATCAGAAGCTTACCCAGAAGATGGGGTCCTATGGTGACTGCATTCAAGATTGCAAAGAATCTGAATGAAGTTTCTCTGGAAGAGCTCATCAGTGCCTTGAGAAGTCATGAAATAGAGCTGGACGCAAATGAGCCTCAAATGAAAGGTAAGTCTATTGCATTAAAATCCAATATCAAGAAATGCACTAACGCTTTTCAGGCTAGAGAAGAAGATCCTGAAGAATCAGAATCTGAAGAAGAAGATGAACTATCCCTGATCTCCAGAAGGCTAAATCAACTCTGGAAGACCAAGCAAAGGAAGTTCAGAGGCTTCAGAAGTTCAAAGAAATTTGAACGAGGAGAATCTTCTGATGACAGAAGATTTGACAAGAAGAAGGTCATGTGCTATGAATGCAATGAGCCTGGACACTTCAAGAATGAATGTCCAAATCTTCAGAAGGAAAATCCCAAGAAGAAGTTTCAAAAGAAGAAAAGTCTTATGGCAACCTGGGATGAGTCAGAAGGTGATTCAGACTCTGAAGACGAGCAGGCCAACTGTGCGCTGATGGCGACAGAAGATGACGGATCAGAATCTACATCAGAATCAGATTCTGAAGAGGTATTTTCTGAACTTACTAGAGATGAGTTAGTTTCCGGTCTAACTGAACTTCTGGAACTCAAGTCTCAGATTAGTCTCAAATACAAAAAGCTGAAAAAGCTATTTGAATCTGAAACAAAGAAGCTTGAGTTGGAAAATTCTGAATTAAAAGAAAAACTTTTAAAATTATCCAATAATGTTGGATCTCCTTCTGACTCAGAAAAATCCACTCCTAATCTAAACCATATTCTGAAAGAATATGATTTAAGTTTCAGGAAGTTCTTATCTAGAAGTATTGGCAGAAGTCAGCTAGCTTCTATGATATATGCTGTGTCTGGAAACAAAAGAGTTGGCATTGGTTTTGAGGGTGAAACCCCATACAAACTTGAACCTGTTGATGAAATGAAACTCACATACAAGCCATTGTATGATCAGCTCAAGTATGGCCACTCCCATGATATTAGGCACACTTCACATGCTCAAAGTTTTCACATAACACACACCAAAAAGCATGTGACACAACCTAGGAAATATCATGAAACTCACATTAAGAATTATCATGCTGTTCCTCCTATTGTTTACAACGTTAAACCCAAGTTCAATCAGAACTTGAGAAGAACTAACAAGAAAGGACCCAAGAAAATGTGGGTACCAAAGAAAAAGACTATTTCTTTTGCAGATTCTCTTGGAGACAAAGAAGATAAAAATCAACATGACATGTCACCTGGACTCAAGTTGGTCTCAACACTTGAAGGGAAGAAAGATTGTCTTCCAAGTTCTGGTTTCTAAATTTGTTGAAGAAACTATGTTCGTAGGAAATCAGAAAAGAAAGATTATTAATCTTGGAACCATCTGTTTTGTTTGTCTCTAAAGCATTGATGTTTCGTTCTTGATTATTATGAATGCTCTAAATGCTACAGAATATACAATATTGAAACATTGATTGTGGACGAATCAATAAATGTCTGGTTTGATGATAAACTTGTTTCTGATGAAACGAAGCAGCTTAAGAATTTCTGCAGATACAATTTTGTCGTATCAGAAGCTGCAGAGCAAAGAAGTGAACCTCCAGAAGCTGTGCATATCAGAAGTAATGGATCAGAAGATCATTCAGATTTATATCAGCACACTTCAGAAGGAGTGTTTCCAGAAGAGAAACTTGATCAGATCAGAAGCAGTGATCAGAATCTGAAGGCGTAAAGTCTATTCTGAAATTTACAACTGTCATCTATTATCTGATGGTGAACATGTGTCTGTACGGTTTGTACAAAGCGTGCAGTTGAAAAGACGCCGACCTAGGTAACTGTTTTAAATCATTTCATTTACCACGTTCTCTCTCCTCACGTCACTCATCATTTAATAAAATTGATTTCCTTTGATTCTGGAACTGTTCAATTTATATTTCTTATTATTTTCCTTTTCAAATCCGTCTCTATATATTCTTTTCAAATCATATCTTACATTTTTTTCGCTCCCTTGTCTCTCTCTCTCCTTGCATTCTCTCGTTTGAAAAATTCTTAGCCGTTTTCTAAAAACCCTAATCGAAAACCCAGTTCGCTTTTCTTGTTCGTTTTTGTTCATTCTGCATCCATGGCTGCCTTCTCATCCCAAAATGCTGAGTCATCTGTTCCTCATCATCTCCAAGAAGAAACTTTGCAACTCACTCCTGTTGTTGCATGCTCCATTCCTAAAGATGAATTGGAAGTTCTGTGTGAACTCATGGTTGACTTTGACAACATTGAAGAAAACCAATTTCACCTTAAAGAAGACATCATCTTTCAAGGATGGACCTCGTTGTTCGCTGAGTTTGTTGGTCCAGTCTATCCGGATCTTGTCAAGGAGTTCTGGGTACATGCTGTGGTTGCTCCAAAATCTATAATTTCTTTCGTTCATGGAAAGCTTGTCGTTATTACTGAAAACATCCTAAGAATGATGTTTGATCTGAAAAACCCTGAAGGGGTTTATGAGTTTGATCAAAGGGCAGATATGGGAGATGTCCTATCCACTCTTTATCCAAATGTCAAGAAAACAAAATACGTCAAGGAATTAAGAGATGTCTACAGAATCTGGACAAAGATCCTTCTTGGGTGTTTCTACCATAGGAAATCAACACATGCCTCGGATTTCATCAGTAATGATCAAAGGTATATTCTTTATTGCATTGCCACTCAGAAAAAGGTTGATGCGATTTACATTATCTTCAACCATATGTGGAAAGCAGTAAAGGATTCCAGAAACGCTTTCAGAAAAGAAAATGGTGGAACAATAATTTCTTTTGGTAGAATTATTACAAACCTTCTGGTGCATTCCAAGATTGTCGAGAGTCTGGAGTCTGAAGGTATTATCAAAAACCTTGCTGTCACCTCTGGAGCCTGTCTGAATGCTTTTTCTTTGAAGAAGATGAAAATTATTGACACTATCCTCAAAGTTCCTCAACCTCTAGCTGGAACAAGAATCAGAAGAAAACCAGTACTAGCTGACTTTGAAACCTTCTTCAATAGTGAGGTACCTGAAGTCAGAACTAAGTATCTGAAGTCACAAAAAGAGGATAAGAGTCTTAAAGATCAAGACAAAGGTGCTCCTATTAAAGTGAATCGTAAGAAGGAAGAAAGGACCAAAAGAAAGTTTGATCATCCTGCTGCTACCACCAATAAAGAAGTGGTCCCAGAAGAAGTCATTGCAAAGGTTGCTAAGGCTGTCTCTGCTGATTTTGAGAAGAAAAAGAAGGAAGCTGAGAAAAAGAAGAAGAAGTCTAATAACAATGCTGAGATTGTTGAAGTTGTTGAAAAGAAGAAAATCGGAAAAAGAAAGATGATTCTTCAAGAATCTGATGAAGAAAATATCTCTCAAGAGGCTGAGAATCAACCAGAAGTTCTGGCATATGTCAGAAGGAAAGAAATCGCTAGCGGCAAAACAAAGATCTTTGAAGAGCCGAAGAGTAAGAAGCAGAAGAAGACTGAGGATGTGGCCAAAGCTTTTCTGAGAGGTTCCAAAGGTATATGCATTTCTGAACCTAATTCTGTTCCTGCTGTTTGTTCAGAAGCTGCACCAATAGAGGTTGTCCCTACACCTGAACCAGAAAAAGCCACATCAGAATCACCTGTCTTTGTCCATGTTCTTACACCTCCATCTACTCCTATAACCATTCCTTCCTCTTCACCTACCATAAATCCTGTTCTGGATATACCACCCCTTCAAACTCTCTTTCCATCTCAACCTCCTCTCAATGCCACTCTTGAACATACTCCCTCCACCTCTCAAAACAATCCTTGTGATTCTCCTTTTCCAACCTCTGCATCACATGAGCAGCTGCTCCGTGATTGCAACTACACTCCCAAGCCTCGTCCTGACGCTGAAGTGGTAGTGTTAGATTCTGATACTGAAGCAGAATCTTCTTATAGGTTGGATAGAGAACCTCATCCTTACTTCACTTCCAACCCTGCCTTTTCAAAAACCCAAATAAAATTCCGCCCTGTATATCCTATTGGTGTAGTTTTTGAAAACATAAAGAGGAATCTCAGAAGTACCTTTGATATTCTCAGAATTGCTGAAAGTTCTGGATTGAATGATGTTGCTATGCGGAACTTCTGGAGGATCTTTCGCAGAGAATCAGATGCTCTGTTTTTAGAACTTCAGGAAGCCTGTGTAGCTGCTGCCCCACGGCCTCGTGGAATTCTGAGGAATTATGAAGACTTCTGGTTTGCTAGTCTCAAAGGAAGACATCTGTTGGAAGAGAAGCCCTTCTTGGATGAGATGGAACAATTAAGATTGGCTGCTGAAATGGAAGCAAATCCTTGCAGGGATATTGTTATCTTTATTCCTCAATATCCTGTTCTGCTAGGAGACTTCAAGACTCTCTTTGACTATCTAAGGGAAAACCCGTCTGTGAAAGACCCAAGCTTGGTCATTCCAGAAGTTGTTGACCCACCAGAAGTTGAAGGTCCTTCTGCTCCCAGGAATCTAGCTGCCATTCTTCAGGCACTTGAGAATGGAGACTCGGAAATTCCTGCTGCAGAATATGGAGATGCTTCTATGCAAGAAGCAGATGCTGAAGATCATGTTGCTAAAACTGTTCCTGTTGAGGAAATCCCTGCAAATGATCTATCTATGGAAGCTGCAGATCAACATGCCATTCCTGTGGTTGAAAGCGGTGAAGCTTCTTCTGATGAATCTTCTCGTCTTGCAAGGACTCTAGAAGAAATTCAGAAGAGACAGGATGAGCAAAGCTCACTCAATGCTGAGTATAGCGCTTTCATGGTGAGGCAAGAAGGACACAACAATATGGTTCAAGAGATGCTGACCAAGATCTTGTCAAGACTAGGGCCATCTTAGATTGAGTCTGTGTTGTTTCTTTCCTTTCGTTGCATCTGTCTTTGTGCATCTGATCTTTCTTATCTTCATGTACTTCTGTACCTGCTGGTTGAACTTCAATGAAATCATCTTCTTCCTTCGTGTGTTTCGTTTTATTCATCTGAATCTTTTGAAATATTCTTTTTGATGTTATGACAAAAAGGGGGAGAAGATAAATGATAAATGATTTGATTAATCTATCAGTTGCTGGGTAAAGCTCCCACACATTCACTAACAAGAACTGCAAGTTTTATATGGTTTAAGTGTTTTGCAGGTATAAAGAAGTGAAGAGAATCTTCAAAGCAAACACAAGAAGCAAAACCATGGAATCTGAAGCAAGCTGAGTGCTGTCAAGCTTCAGAGATCAGAAGCAAGAAAGAAGAATGAATCAGAAGCACTGATAATAGAATTTGATCTATATTTGTCTATTTGTTCTGACAAAATTCTATTTGCTCTGATACATATAATGTTATGGCTCTGATACATATAATGTGTTCAAACATATATTCTATGTTCTAACTCGTTCATGCTGACTTTTGTCGTTTAGTTTTTGTTCTGTAACATTTCAGGATGTAGAGATGCTCTGATGATGCTCTGGTACATTCAACAATGTTCTGATACAAATCTAGCATGAAGTGATGTTGGTAGAAATTCAAAGCTCTGAAGCTATCCGAGGGAAGCAGAAATCAGAAGCTGCGAATGTTCTAAAGATCCAGAAAACTCAAGTTCTGAAGCTGTCCTAGATGGAAGCAGAAATCAGAAGCTGTGAATGTTCAGAAGATCAAAGAAATTCAAGTTCTGAAGCTGTCCTAAATGGAAGCAGAAATCAGAAGCTGTGAATGTTCAGAAGATCAAAGAAATTCAAGTTCTGAAGCTGTCCTAGATGGAAGCAGGAATCAGAAGCTGTGAGTGTTCTAGGGATCTAAGGAAATTCTAGTTCTGAAGCTGTCCAATGGAAGCAGAAGTCAGAAGCTATGAATTCTCTAAAGACAGAAGCTTATATGATCGTCTCTACCGAAATAATCAGGGAAGTCTTTTATTAAAGTTCTTCGAGTATTTATTTCAGGGGGAGATTATTTATCTCAGGGGGAGATTGTTAATCTCAGGGGGAGACATATTCATATGTTTATGCTATAGCTGTGTAATTTGTCTTTTGCCGCCTATTCTTTCTGATCGCAAATTCATATCATTTATATATGTTTTTGTCATCATCAAAAAGGGGGAGATTGTTAGAACAAGATTTGTTCTGATCAATTATCTTAGTTTTGATGATAACAATAATATGAATTTTGCTTAAGATTATATGGTACTCTAATCCAATGCAATTTCCTTTTCAGGAAATATATAAAGAGTACGCATAATTCAGCGCTCAGAAGCTTTGTCTCAAATGGTTCAGCATGCAACATCAGAACATGGTCTGGAAAGACATCAGAAGATGGTCGAAGCAGAATCAGAACATGGGTCTATGGAAGCATCAGAAGAACAAGAGAACAGAAGCACTGAAGTTCTGATGGTATCACGCTCAGAAGCACTTCAAGGTCAGAAGATCAGAAGATGCTATGCACCAAGCTGTTTGACTCTGATGATATTCAAAAGTTGTATTCACAAACATCAGATCAGAAGAAAGTACAAGTGGCAAGCTACGCTGACTGACAAAAGGAACGTTAAAAGCTACTAAAGGCTACGTCAGTAGACACAGCGTGAACAAGGCTCGAGGTAGTTGACAAAAGCGTATAACATTAAATGCGATGCTGTACGGAACACGCAAAGCATTAAATGCATTCAACGGTCATCTTCTCAAACGCCTACAAATATGAAGTTCTGATGAGAAGCAAGGTTAACGATTCTGCACCAAAACAACTCATATTCAACTTGCTGAAACTCTGTTCAAATCTAAACTCAGAATCTTCATCTTCATCAAAGCTCACTACATTGCTGTTGTAATATATTAGTGAGATTAAGCTTAAACGATTAAGAGAAATATCACAGTTGTGATTATCGCTTTTAAGAAGCATTTGTAATACTCTTAGAATTGATTACATTAAGTTGTAAGGAACTAGAGTGATCGTGTGGATCAGAATACTCTAGGAAGTCTTAGGAATGAACTAAGCAGGTTGTAACTAGAGTGATCGTGTGGATCAGTATACTCTAGAAAAGTCTTAGAGGGTATCTAAGCAGTTGTTCCTGGAGTGATCAGTGTGTGATCAGAAGACTCTGGAAGACTTAGTTGCTGACTAAGTGGAAAACCATTGTAATCCGTGCGATTAGTGGATTAAATCCTCAGTTGAGGTAAATCATCTCTGCGGGGGTGGACTGGAGTAGTTTAGTTAACAACGAACCAGGATAAAAATAACTGTGCAATTTATTTTATCTGTCAAGTTTTTTAAAGCTACACTTATTCAAACCCCCCCTTTCTAAGTGTTTTTCTATCCTTCAAAAGTTTCTCGACCGCGCTCGCAATCAGATCATAGATACAATACTCGTTCAAGCAGAAGAAGAGTAATGGAACACTCTGAACAAGAGAATATTGAGCTTCGTGGTACAGTGACCACCCTTCAGGAAAAGTTGGAAAGTCTCACTACTCTGGTTGACTCTTTAATGGCCGCACAGAATCAGCCGCCGCCACCCAGCAGTCAAGCAACAGTGACATCTGAAGTCACTACTCCAGTTTCTACAGTTGCATTCAGTATTCCATCTTTCTCCATGCCAGAAGGTTGGGGCCCGCCTTTCAGCTTTGGTGCAGGTTTTCGCCATAATTTCTCTGGGGTTCAAACAACCACAACTGAAGCGCCCGCTACACAAAGTTCACTGTTCACTCCAAATCAGGGGGTAACTTTTTCCCATATCACTATGGCACTTTCTCAACCCACTATGACGGTTCCGACCCCTACGGTTCACCCAGTTCCTTATGGTGGCAATGAGATTTATCATGATTAGGATGATAGCATAAATCAGCGTAATCTTGTGGGAGATCTCCAAGAGCAGTTTAACAAGATGCAGCTGGAAGTTAAAGCTATCCGTGGGAAAGATTTGTTTGGAAAGAATGCCCAGGAGCTATGTTTGGTTCCCAGTGTACAAATACCTGCTAAATTCAAGTTCCCTGACTTTGAGAAGTATAAAGGTAGTTCTTGTCCACAAAGTCATCTTGTGATGTATGCTAGGAAGATGTCTACTTATGCAGATAATCATCAGTTGCTTATCCATTACTTTCAAGACAGTTTGACGGGTGTCGCACTGAAGTGGTACACAGGCTTGGATAGCACTAATATTCGAACATTCAATGACCTAGGTGAGGCCTTTGTTCGACAATACAAGTATAACTCGGATATGGCTCCAGACAGAGATCAGCTTCGATTTATGGCTCAGAAAGACCATGAAGCTTTCAAAGAATATGCCCAACGATGGAGAGAAACTGCTGCTCAGATTAATCCACCATTAAAAGAGAAAGAGATGACAAAGATCTTCTTGAATACTCTCAGTCCGTTTTATTATGAACGCATGATTGCTAGTGCTCCAAGTGATTTCACCGAAATGGTAAACATGGGGATGCGTCTAGAAGAAGGGGTCCGAACCGGACGTCTAACTAAAGAAGGTGGATCTTCAAGCGGAACCAAAAATTTCGGAAGTGGTTTCCCAAAGAAGAAAGAACAAAGTGTTGACATGGTATCCCAAGGGAGGCCAAGAGGAAATGTCAATCGTCAACGACAGGTAGCTGCTATCGCACCAGCCGTTGACACAGCACCGAATCCGGGATTTACCCCGCAGTTTCAACAACAGCAGGCTCAACAGTTTAACAATAATCAGAATCGTGTACAAAGAGCTCCACAGTTCGATCCGATTCCAATGACCTACACAGAGTTGTACCCTGCTTTGATTGAAAGAGGTCTTGTTCAAACTAAAGCACCACCACCCGTACCTGAGAAACTCCCATGGTGGTACAAAGCTGAGGTCTCATGCCCTTATCATCAAGGAGCACCTGGCCATGATCTTGAGCATTGCATAGCCTTGAAATATGAAGTTCAGAGGTTGGTTAGATCTAATCTCCTCTCTTTCAGAAATTTGAATCCAAATGTGCAAGCAAATCCGCTGCCCAATCATGGAGGGCATGTTGTAAACATGGTGTATGGATGTCCTGGTCCATACCGAGTCTATAATATCAATTTCTCAAGAGCAGATTTGGTACAAATGCACGCTACTCTTTGTCGAGGGCCGAGTTTTCGCCAGCATCACTATGGTTCCTGTAGCATATGTTGTGTAGATCCTCACGGATGTTCGATTGTGAGAAGAGATCTCCAAGTTCTGTTGGATAATGGTACTATTCAGATCTACAGAAATAGGGATGAAAATGAAGTTAACATGATAGGATGTTATCCGCATGAGCTTTTAGTCTCAGATATCAACTCGGAAATGCCTACAGTTAACGTCATCGTTCCTCATTTTAACATGCCCGAGCGCATGGAAGTTACCTACAACAAGCCAAAGGTTCCTATTGCTCCTTTGATCATTTGTCTACCTGGACCTGTTCCTTATGACTCTGACAAGGCAGTTCCATACAACTATAATGCTACAATGATAAAGAATGGACAAGAAGTTCCTTTACCTACTCTTTCATCTGTCGTAAATATTGATGATGTGAGTCACGTAACGAGAAGTGGACGTGTGTATACTCCACTACCTCCGAAGCAGCCTGTTGCTCCTGCTACCGGACAAAATCCTGTCAATACACCAGTAGGGAATCCTGTGGAAACTCCTGTCAGTAATACAAACACTGATGTTGGTCAATCCAGTGGAACCAATGTCAATCCTGACTTTGACGAAATTTTGAAGCTTATCAAAAGAAGTGAATACAAGATTGTGGATCAGCTTATGCAGACTCCTTCAAAAATCTCAATACTTTCATTGCTGTTGAATTCAGAAGCCCACAGGGAAGCTCTGATGAGAGTATTAGATCAAGCTTTTGTAGATCATGATGTGACTGTTGATCATTTTGATGGGATAATAGCCAACATAACAGCTTGTAACAATTTAAGCTTCTGTGATGAAGAACTCCCCGAGGAGGGTAAAAATCACAATCTTGCTTTGCACATTTCTATGAACTGTCAGTCAGACTCTTTGTCCAATGTGTTGGTAGACACCGGATCTTCCTTGAATGTGATGCCAAAGACGACTCTTGCTCGCTTGTCTTACCAAGGAATGCCTATGAAGTTCAGTGGTGTAGTAGTCAAAGCATTTGATGGTTCGCGAAAATCTGTTATCGGCGAAGTCAACCTTCCCATGACAATTGGCCCACATACATTTCAAATCACTTTCCAAGTCATGGACATTCAAGCTGCTTATAGCTGTCTGTTAGGACGACCATGGATCCATGAAGCAGGGGCAGTGACTTCTACGCTCCATCAAAAGTTAAAATTTGTGACAAATGGAAAATTGGTAACGATAAATGGAGAACAAGCCTTAATGGTGAGTCATTTATCCAATTTCTCTTTCATTGGTGCTGATGATGTGGAAGGAACTCAGTTCCAAGGTCTCTCTTTAGAAGACGAATCTTCCAAAAAGAAAGCATCAATCTCTTCATACAAAGAGGCAGTGAAAGTAGTGAAAGATGGAACTACCACTGGCTGGGGGCAAGTTGTGATCCCGACCAAGAATGAAACCAGAGCAGGACTCGGATGTTCACCGATGTTTTCGAACTGCACCAATAAGGATGAAACCCTTCGTCCGATCAAAGAAACATTCATTAGTGGAGGATTCCTTAACCCAGTTCCTCAAGAGTTTAATGTCCTTATCAAAGAATGCATCGAGGAAGGTCTACCTGATCCTGAAGAAGAATGGAAATGTTATCTCAATGACTCGGGATACATATCTCAGGAAGAACCGTATGAGAAACCCAGAGGTAAGGTCAAAACAAGTGCTAAAGAAATTCCGCCTATTCCTGCAGAGGTTTGGGACACCTTGGGACAACCAAGTGGAAAATATGATTATATGGTGAAATATACTGCACCTGAAAGTTCAAAGATTGCGATTAAAGATATTCAACCAACTGGATGGGGAGACTCCTTTGAATATAATAGTCAACCAGGAGAGGCTTATCAGCCCTGTCAATTTTCTCAGCAGCCTGAAATTACTGAAGATTTCGGCTTCAATGCATCTACCAAGATTAACAATCCTGAAGATGGTTATTATCACATAAATGCCATTTTTGAAGATGAAGGGGAAGATGGTCCCTCAGTTGACTCGGAAAGTGTCGCTGACAATGAGTCTCTTCATCCTGAAGACTGGGAAATACATCCTGAAAATTCTGAAGATTGT
The DNA here is from genome assembly GCF_029867415.1 of Vicia villosa. Classification (NCBI taxonomy): domain Eukaryota; kingdom Viridiplantae; phylum Streptophyta; class Magnoliopsida; order Fabales; family Fabaceae; genus Vicia; species Vicia villosa. The sequence goes on along the minus strand of NC_081186.1, from coordinate 129,298,835 downwards.
GACTCATCATATGCTCTTCAAGAAGTAGAAGAAGACCGTTTCAACTCTACAAAGAACAAGGTTGACAAACCAGGACCTTCAAATCCTGCTCGACCAGCGGTCAATGTCAATACTGAAGATAATTCTGGAGAGAATTTTCCTGAATACATAATACACAGAGGAGTTCGTTGCTACTGGAAAGCTGTCGACGTTCCGAATGTTGTTCGCCGCTCAAAGTAATCACCTCGCTGTTATTTTGACCTCCTGCCTGGCCCAAAGCAGAGAGATGTTTTATAGGGCTTCGCTTTTAAATGTTCCGCCCAAATAACTTTGTGTATAGGGCTTTGTTTTAAAAGTTTCCCTCTTTGTCCTGCCCAAGACAAATGAGTTTATGTTTCGGGCTTTGTTTCAAAAATGAATCATAAATAAAGTGTCATTTTGAATTCCCTACATTATATGTTTTATTTTTGCTTTTTTCTGGAAGTGGTAATCCTAAAAAACCAAAATAAAAGAAAAAAACTTTTCCAAAAAAAATCTACATACACTCTCGCATTCCTAAATTTTCTGAAATAAATATAAATCATATATGCAGATTAACTATTGATAAACCCATTGAATGCAATAACCCTATGCCCTCTCCCAACTTTGAGTTTCCTGTGTTCGAAGCCGAAGAAGAGGAAGAAGAAGAGATTCCGGACGAGATCTCTCGATTACTTAAGCACGAGGAAAGAGCCATTCTGCCTCACAAAGAGCCTTTAGAAAAGATCAACTTGGGTTCTGAAGAAGACAAAAAAGAAGTGACCATTGGATCGCTGTTTGATGCTGATATCAAGAGTAAGTTGACAGACCTTCTCAAAGAATATGTTGACGTGTTTGCCTGGTCCTACCAAGACATGCCTGGGTTGGATACCAATATTGTCCAGCATTACTTGCCATTGAAGCCAGAATGTCCGCCAGTTAAGCAGAAATTGCGAAGGACTCACCCTGATATGGCTAACAAGATCAAAACAGAAGTTCAAAAGCAACTCGACGCAGGTTTTCTTGTCACCTCAGAATATCCTCAATGGTTGGCCAACATAGTGCCAGTTCCGAAGAAAGATGGAAAAGTCAGAATGTGTGTTGACTACCGTGACTTGAACAAGGCCAGTCCAAAAGATGACTTTCCATTACCGCATATCGACATGTTGGTTGATAACACCGCTAAGTTCAACGTCTTTTCCTTCATGGACGGGTTCTCCGGTTATAATCAGATCAAGATGGCTCCTGAAGACATGGAGAAGATGTCTTTCATCACCCCATGGGGTACCTTTTGCTACAAAGTGATGCCATTTGGATTAAAGAATGCAGGCGCAACTTACCAAAGGGCAATGACTACTCTCTTTCATGACATGATGCATAAAGAAATTGAAGTTTATGTGGACGACATGATAGCCAAGTCCAGCACAGAAGAAGAACATATTGAGTACCTTTTGAAGTTGTTTCAACAACTAAGGAAATATCAGCTTCGCTTGAATCCTAACAAATGTACTTTTGGGGTTAGATCTGGAAAACTCTTGGGTTTCATTGTCAGCCAAAGAGGTATTGAAGTAGATCCCGACAAAGTCAGAGCTATTCAAGAGATGCCTGCACCAAAAACTGAAAAGCAAGTAAGAGGATTTCTTGGACGATTGAACTATATCTCCAGATTCATCTCTCAAATGACTGCTACATGTGGGCCGATTTTCAAGCTTCTCCGCAAAGATCAAGGGGTTGTATGGACTGAAGATTGCCAGAAAGCGTTCGACAGTATCAAGGAATACCTGTTAGAACCACCAATATTGATTCCTCCAGTTGAAGGGAGACCATTAATCATGTACCTTACCGTGTTGGAAGAATCCATGGGTTGTATGCTTGGACAGCAAGATGAAACCGGTAAGAAGGAGCATGCCATCTATTACTTGAGTAAGAAATTCACAGACTGTGAGTCTCGTTACTCCATGCTCGAAAAAACATGTTGTGCTTTGGCTTGGGCTTCAAAACGTCTCCGCCAATACATGATCAACAATACTACTTGGTTAGTCTCCAAAATGGATCCGATCAAGTATGTTTTTGAAAAGCCTGCCTTAACAGGAAGGATTGCCCGATGGCAAATGCTGTTATCTGAGTATGACATTGAGTACCGTGCCCAAAAAGCGGTCAAAGGAAGCATTCTCGCCGATCACTTGGCGCATCAGCCAATTAATGAATATCAATCTCTCAAGTTTGACTTTCCTGATGAAGATGTCTTATACTTGAAGATGAAAGATTGTGACGAACCGTTACCTGAAGAAGGTCCTGATCCTGGATCAAGATGGGGCCTAATTTTTGATGGAGCAGTAAACGCTTTTGGCAATGGAATTGGGGCAATCATCATCACTCCCAAGGGTACTCATATCCCGTTCTCCGCCAGATTACTATTTGATTGCACCAACAACATCGCAGAATACGAAGCTTGTATCATGGGTCTCGAAGAAGCCATTGACTTAAGGATCAAGATCCTAGACATATATGGAGATTCAGCCCTTGTGATCAACCAAATCAAAGACAAGTGGGAAACTTACCACCCTGGTCTGATTCCTTACAGAAATTATGCAAGACGTCTGTTGACTTTCTTCAACAAGGTTGAATTGCATCATATACCTCGAGATCAGAATCGAATGGCAGACGCCTTGGCTACTCTATCTTCCATGTTCAAAGTCAATCATTGGAACGATATGCATACAGTCAGAATTACGCGCCTTGAAAGGCCCGCCTATGAGTTTGCAACCGAAGCAGTCATCGATGATAAACCGTGGTTTCACGACATCAAACGCTTCCTTCAAACTCAAGAGTACCCACTTGGGGCATCAAACAAAGATAAGAAAACTCTAAGGAGGCTTTCTGGCAGTTTCTTCCTGAACGGAGATGTGCTATACAAAAGAAACTTCGACATGGTTTTGCTTAGATGCGTGGACAGACACGAAGCAGACATGTTAATGCATGAAGTGCATGAAGGGTCCTTTGGAACTCATTCAAATGGGCATGCAATGTCCAAAAAGATCTTAAGAGCAGGATACTATTGGTTGACAATGGAATCTGATTGTTATAAACACGTGAAGAGATGTCACAAGTGCCAGATCTACGCAGATAAGATCCATGTGCCACCGACTCTACTCAACGTTCTCTCATCTCCATGGCCTTTTTCCATGTGGGGTATCGACATGATTGGAATGATCGAACTGAAAGCTTCAAACAGTCATCGTTTCATCTGTTAGACTCTGGCCTATAGATCTAGAGGGGGGGTGAATAGATCTCACTAAGTTTTTACAGATTTTTCTACAGACTCGAGCGAAAGCGGTTCTGAATCGACTTGCGTCTATTCTGGACCGCTATTGCAAAGGTCGTATGTGTTTCAAAACCAAAAAGTAAATGAAATTGATGGTGAAGTAATATGATAGCTAACCAATACGTTTAACAACTGAAATCCAATTAACTTCTAGATTGACAACTTTGATTTGCAATGCAGTAAGATTGGATAAAGAAAAAACACAAACACTTGGTGATACGTTCAAATTGATAGGATTCAAGTTGTGGTGAATTGTGATGTTTGTGCAGAACTTTAATTCACAATTTTAACACTCGAATCTTTGATCAATTTTGCACTTATAACCAATTATGAACAGAAAGTAAAAGAGAAAGTAAAAGCGACAAGAACACGATATTTGTTTAGGCAGTTCGTCGATCGTCCTCGCTACGACTACGTCTGCCCCCAATTCCAAATTGAAATTGGGTAATCTTTCATTAATGTTGAAAGTAGTATATACAAAGAAGATAACAAAGCGATAAACGATAAACCAATTATGTCGATCCTTTGAATCTTCTTCCCCCTTAATCTTGAGCCAGATCAAGGTTATCCAAGAGCTTCACTTTGATCCCTTTCTGCAGTGTCTTCAATTCCCTCGAATCCTTGTTCTTCAATCTTCAATTCCCTCGAACCCTAGTTCTTCAATCTTCACACTCAGTCGGATCCTCGATGAAGCCTCTTGATAAAAACCCCCAAGAACCACCCGTCGTGGAGGACAAAACCCGCAGATTTTATTCACCAACAAACCCCACAAACCTTCACCCACTAGGAATCTTCAATTCCGTTCCATGGACGTTATCGAACTCATCACTAACCCGCAACGCAAGAATGATTATGTGTAATTGTGTTGGAGATGATGAAGAACGAAGATGAGAAGCGTTTGTGTATCTTTCAGTCGTTGGTATTGCTTGAATAATTACCCTTGAACAATATATATGATTGCATAACAGTTAGAAACAAGAAAAACTGATTTTTGAACTTTCTTGATCAGTTAGGTCGACCACTTGTAGTGCTTAGGTCGACCTAACAGAGCTTGCAGAATTTTGCTCCCAGTTAGGTCGACCTGTTGAAGGAGTAGGTCGACCAGAATCCTCTTCTGATGCATTCTGGGGACATTTTCACAGATCAGGTCGACCTAGTTGCCATGTAGGTCGACCTAGCAGACTGATATGAAGATTTCTTCATTTTGAGTCGACCTAAATGGTCTGTGAGTCGACCTAGCAGAGGTATATGGATTTTCCTTCATTTTAGGTCGACCTAGGTTGACAGTAGGTCGACCTAACAGCTGATTTTCTGCATTTTTCATGTCCAGCTTGTGTTGAGTCGACTTGTATGCATAGTGGATCACCTTGTGCTTTCATGAGTGATCAAGTTCCTCCTTGTTGTTTGAATGCTCATTTGAGTTTGCCATAAATCAAAAACATCTTTGAGTGTAATCTTGTATTCACAAACTCCCCCTTTTTGATGATGGCAAACCAATACTCAAAAGCTTTGGTAGTAGGTGACAAGGACTCAACAAGGCTCCCCCGTACATCCAGCATCTATCTCTCAACCAAGAAGTCTCTTCACAAAGCTCCCCCGTACACTCAGCATCTATTGTATTTATCTCCCCCTTTGACAACATCAAAAAGAGAAACAAGAAAACAGAGTAGGAGAGTAACAAGAGAAATAAAGAATACCGATAGTCATAGAGATAGATAACATGTAAATGGTGAAATCATAAGAACTAAACATGTTTTAAAGAAAACCAACAACATACATAGTAGTCCAAGAGATTAATAAAAGACAACAAAGAGTATTACATCATATAATGTTTTAACAAGAAGAACTTAATGACATGAAATGCAATGAAATGATGGTATGATAAACGATATGTCCTAACGCCTGCCCCTTCTTCCTCTTCCTCTTTGAAATGTATGAGGTCGATCTTCCTCAACCTGTTCCAACAAATCCAGCACAGACATGTTGAGAGTATTGAAGCTTTGGCTTATGTTAGCATGGCGATGCAATGCCGTTTCTTCAAACTGATTCTGCCTCAATACAGAGTTGGATGCAAACGTCTCAAAATCGTTCTTTTGTTCCTGAACCAAGCCGTACAACGATTGATATTGACGTTGTTGTTCCTCATATCTCTCTTGTTGAAGCTGCTGCATTGTTTGAAATTGAAGCTGTTGAGTTTCAAAATTCTGCTGTTGTTGAAGTTGCATAGCTTCAAGCATAGATATTATGTTGGATTGATCAGGAGGAGGTGGAGCTGTGTATCCCCAAGGGATATCCTCTTGTTGTGGCGGAACATATCTCCAATTTGCATCCGTGTCATGAGCTGCATCTTCCATGGTATGATCCTCATCATTTGCTATTTCTTGATCATTTCCTTCTTCTTCATTTTCTGCATTGTGACCAAATTCTGCAGGATCATCATAGTTGTAGATGATTTTTCCGGTCCCCTTTTGAATGAGATAATAGGTTTCCCTATTTGGATCCCAATGATATCCCATGAGAGTTAAGGTTGTTTGGGAAAAGTCCTGGTTCTGTTTCATGCTAATGTATGATAATCCATCGAGCTTCATGCCGAAATGGTTCACAATTGTTTGTATGATCGAGCCATAACAAAGAGCAGTAGTCTTCTGCTTTACTTCCTCAAACTTAGCAGTTAGAAAGTGTGGCCAGTGCACACGTGTTCTGTTTTGAATCAAGTACATCAACATAATCTCATTCCTTTCAATTCTGGAAAATCCGCCTGCTCGTGGTCGAATGACTCTTGAGATGACCCAATTTAGAAGCCTAGGATCTCTCTTCAGGTGACCGGCTGTTATTGTTTCATTAGGTCTGTCAAAGACGGAAGGATCTTTGAGGATAGACTTCATGTAGGCCACATGATCATAAACTCCCGGTACGTCCCCGTCTTCTATACGTAATTCATCGCCTACAATGTTGAGACCAAAGATACTGATCCAAGCACGTTTGTCAACGATATGAGATCTTGACCCCATCTTAAACCTAAAATTACAGCCTGCCTCTCTTGTGAACCCTGCATAGAATGCCCTAACAGTGTTCTCACAGTATGGTGTGGCACATTCCAAAAGGGGATGAACATTTTGATGCTCAATAAGACTCACAACTTCAGGAATATGCATATTTTTAGCAACATGTTGATTGAAGATGTACTGCTTCACTACCTTCCTTTTCATTTGCCATTTTTCAAAATTATCTCTACAATCAGGGTGAACAAGGGCTACAGCACTTACCGGTTGTGAGGATGATCCAGATGCAACTTCCTTTCCCTTTCTTGATTTTGGAGGCATAGTTGTTGATGATTTTGTGCAAGAAGGATGATTTTGAACAGTTTTTGAGTTTGAGGAGTTAGGGTTAGCCGTACCAAATGTGATGAGGATGAGAGGGAATGAACAAATGGAATGTTATGAATGAATGAGAGTGGGTCGGGTCGACCTAACAGACCCAAATTTGGAAAACTTAACGCAGTAGGTCGACCTAAAGTGAGGCTGGGTCGACCTAACAGAAGTAACAATACAAATGACCAAATTAGGTCGACCTAATTTGTGAGTAGGTCGACGCAACTGGACCTTTTTGGTTTTTCTAAAGAAACTTCTTATGTAGGTCGACTCAAATACAGGGTAGGTCGACCTAAGTTGCTTTCAATGATGAAAATGCCTTAGAAATGTTTCTATATGATGTATTTTTGTTTTGTCACTTGCTTGAATGCACAACCATTGTATGTTATGAATGAAATGATGAACACATATACATAAGTATTTGAGAAGAGTAGATAAGAGCACATGAAGTCACTATAAGCATGTTAATTGATAGCATATTATAGCATCAATAAAATTTTTGGAAGTGAACAATAAACATGTTACCGCTTTCTCAATATGTAGGTGTTTTGTCATCATTGTGTGGAGTCTTCTTGTCAGTGTGCCATACTCCTAGATTTGACAATGAATTGTTTTGATGGAATGTTTCACAGGATGATTCTTGCGAGAAACTTGTCTAGTATCGATTACTCGATGTTCTCCCGGATGCGGGACATAGTCCCAAACAATATTCTGCTAAGAATAGATTTAAAATCTCTTTGCAATGCAACTTGCCAATTTGCACATCAAGTACTGCGTCCTATGTGTTTCTCGGAATATCTGTATTTGTAATGTATCTCATACATTTGCTATGGCTAGGACACCTACATTTCCTTTGCCAAGTATGATTCTTCAAACTGTCTTCATAGATGACATACCAAAATTTGTATGTCTTCATATATGTGTCTTGAGCACCATCTATCAAGGAACTATCACCGTTCGGCGATGTCAAGACACTTTTCCTGCGAGATTAAATTAGAGTGGAAGGTCCCCAATCTTCATTGGGTCCTGGATGGTGAGTACACAATGTGTTGCACTTAGGCAACCATTGAAACACTCCTTTAGGAACTAAGATTCTCCTAAATTTGCATTTTTCAATGGTATGTCCCTTTTTGCAACAATAATGACAGGTAATATGATGAGAATATGGAGTTTTGCTAGTTGATACTTTTGGTACAAAAGTGTATTTACCATATAAAGGAGTATACGATCTTTTGAACTTGTTTGGATCAACCGCAAAAGTCACTTTTGGTTGTAGAGCCTTGTCTAACTTGGCTTTTAGATCTCTTACTTCTTTTTGCCAAATATGACATGTCTCACAACCAAACCATGACGTAGGATCAATATCAACTTTATCCTTTTGAATGTCTAACATAGTTTGTTTTAAAGCTTCCATATCCTTTTCGGTCTTCTCAACTTTTGATTCAAGGTATGAAAAGATTTTCTTATTTGAGGCCAAAAGTTTGAAAGCTTCAATTGCATCTCTATGTAGTTCTTCAAAAGCTAATTTTAATTGATCATGAGATACCTTATCTACAAGTTCAGGTTTAAGATGACTTACACGTTTCTTTTTCTTGTGTTGATGAGCTGTAAGGCATAAGTTTACCGATTCTTCTTCATCGCTTGATGAGTCTTTACTAGATGAATCACTTTCCCATGCTATGTAAGCTCTTTTAGATTTGTTATGACCTTTGCTTTGGTTCTTCTCCTTTTCTTTCTTAAGGTATGGACAATCCGGTTTGTAGTGACCGGCTTTCCCACAGTTGAAGCAAAGACCTTTGATCTTTCCATTGTTAGAGTCATCTTGGTTGAACCTTTTTGATTGCTTTCTATAGTTGATCAATCCTTTGTCAGAATGCTTTGCTCCATTTTTCTTTATATACTTGTTGTACCTTCGCACAAACAGTCCCATTTCTTCATCATCGGAGTCTTCGTCATCACTTGTGTCACTATCCTTTGGCTCTCGTTTTGAGGTCTTGGAGCTCGAAGCTTTTAGAGCTATTGACTTCTTCTCTACCTCTTTCTCCATGTTCTTTTCTTTCTTTGTCCTCTTCTCATGCATGTCAAGGCATTTAAGATGCTGTTCATGTTCCTCTAGTTTACCAAAAAGAGTGGTAATGTCTAAAGTGTTGAGATCATTTGCTTCCTTAATTGCTGTAACTTTGGGCTGCCATTCCCTGTTCAAACACCTTAAGATTTTGTTAGTAGCAACTGCATTGGAAACAGGTCTATCAAGAGAATTTAATCGATTTTTCAGGTGAACGAATCTTTTCTGCATGCTTTCGATGGTTTCACCATCTTCCATGTGGAAAAGTTCGAACTCTTGAGTTAACGTATTGATCCTAGCTAGTTTGACATCATCCGTTCCCTCGTGGGCAACTTGCAATGTGTCCCACATAGCTTTAGCTGATCTACAATGGGAAACACGATAGTATTCATCAACTCCTAGAGCTGAGATTAGAATATTTCTCGCTTTCCAATCGTATGCATATTTCTTTTCATCTTCAGCATTCCAAGTATCTTCTGGTTTTGGAACAAGTGCACCAGCTGCATTTGTCATAGTGATCTGAAATGGACCATTGACAATAGCTGTCCAGATGTTCCTATCAATTGCATTGATATGGACACACATACAATCCTTCCAATAGCCGTAGTTTTCTCCGTTGAAAACTGGAGCTCTATTATGAGCCCCTTTAGGTCCAGAAGCCATCTTTCCAATAAGTGTTTCACGTAGCACGGAATAAACCAGAGCTCTTGATGCCACTTGTTAGACGCTGGCCTATAGATCTAGAGGGGGGGTGAATAGATCTCACTAAGTTTTTACAGATTTTTCTACAGACTCGAGCGAAAGCGGTTCTGAATCGACTTGCGTCTATTCTGGACCGCTATTGCAAAGGTCGTATGTGTTTCAAAACCAAAAAGTAAATGAAATTGATGGTGAAGTAATATGATAGCTAACCAATACATTTAACAACTGAAATCCAATTAACTTCTAGATTGACAACTTTGATTTGCAATGCAGTAAGATTGGATAAAGCAAAAACACAAACACTTGGTGATACGTTCAAATTGATAGGATTCAAGTTGTGGTGAATTGTGATGTTTGTGCAGAACTTTAATTCACAATTTTAACACTCGAATCTTTGATCAATTTTGCACTTATAACCAATTATGAACAGAAAGTAAAAGAGAAAGTAAAAGCGACAAGAACACGATATTTGTTTAGGCAGTTCGTCGATCGTCCTCGCTACGACTACGTCTGCCCCCAATTCCAAATTGAAATTGGGTAATCTTTCATTAATGTTGAAAGTAGTATATACAAAGAAGATAACAAAGCGATAAACGATAAACCAATTATGTCGATCCTTTGAATCTTCTTCCCCCTTAATCTTGAGCCAGATCAAGGTTATCCAAGAGCTTCACTTTGATCCCTTTCTGCAGTGTCTTCAATTCCCTCGAACCCTTGTTCTTCAATCTTCAATTCCCTCGAACCCTAGTTCTTCAATCTTCACACTCAGCCGGATCCTCGATGAAGCCTCTTGATAAAAACCCCCAAGAACCACCCGTCGTGGAGGACAAAACCCGCAGATTTTATTCACCAACAAACCCCACAAACCTTCACCCACTAGGAATCTTCAATTCCGTTCCATGGACGTTATCGAACTCATCACTAACCCGCAACGCAAGAATGATTATGTGTAATTGTGTTGGAGATGATGAAGAACGAAGATGAGAAGCGTTTGTGTATCTTTCAGTCGTTGGTATTGCTTGAATAATTACCCTTGAACAATATATATGATTGCATAACAGTTAGAAACAAGAAAAACTGATTTTTGAACTTTCTTGATCAGTTAGGTCGACCACTTGTAGTGCTTAGGTCGACCTAACAGAGCTTGCAGAATTTTGCTCCCAGTTAGGTCGACCTGTTGAAGGAGTAGGTCGACCAGAATCCTCTTCTGATGCATTCTGGGGACATTTTCACAGATCAGGTCGACCTAGTTGCCATGTAGGTCGACCTAGCAGACTGATATGAAGATTTCTTCATTTTGAGTCGACCTAAATGGTCTGTGAGTCGACCTAGCAGAGGTATATGGATTTTCCTTCATTTTAGGTCGACCTAGGTTGACAGTAGGTCGACCTAACAGCTGATTTTCTGCATTTTTCATGTCCAGCTTGTGTTGAGTCGACTTGTATGCATAGTGGATCACCTTGTGCTTTCATGAGTGATCAAGTTCCTCCTTGTTGTTTGAATGCTCATTTGAGTTTGCCATAAATCAAAAACATCTTTGAGTGTAATCTTGTATTCACATCATCTTAGTGGCAATTGATTACTTCACCAAATGGGTCGAAGCAGCATCTTACGCCAATGTTACAAGACAAGTGGTTGTAAGGTTTATCAAGAATAACATCATTTGCCGATATGGTGTTCCCAGCAAGATCATTACTGATAATGGTTCGAACTTGAACAACAAAATGATGAAAGAACTGTGTGAGGAATTCAAGATTGAGCATCATAACTCTTCTCCTTACAGACCAAAAATGAACGGCGCTGTTGAAGCCGCCAACAAGAACATTAAGAAGATCATCCAGAAAATGGTCGTTACTTACAAAGACTGGCACGAAATGCTGCCATTTGCTTTACATGGGTACCGTACTTCAGTGCGTACTTCAACAGGGGCAACTCCCTTTTCTCTAGTATACGGCATGGAAGTTGTGATCCCCGTAGAAGTTGAAATCCCATCAATGAGAGTCCTCATGGAAACTAAGTTATCCGAGGCTGAATGGTGTCAAAGCAGATACGATCAGTTGAACTTAATCGAAGAAAAACGTATGACTGCTCTATGCCATGGACAGTTATACCAAGCAAGGATGAAACAAGCCTTCAACAAAAAGGTTCGACCTCGTGAATTTCAAGAAGGCGACCTCGTGCTTAAAAAGATCTTGTCTTTTCAACCAGATTCTAGGGGCAAATGATCTCCTAATTACGAAGGCCCGTATGTTGTCAAAAGAACATTTTCTGGCGGCGCCATGACTCTTGCAACCATGGATGGTGATGAACTCCCACATCCTGTGAATGCTGATGCAGTCAAGAAATACTTTGTCTAAAAAAGAACAAAAGAACAGCTCGGTAAGTCGAAAACCCGCAAAGGGCGACTTAGGCAAAAATGAGCGTCTCGGTGGACTGAAAACCTGAAAGGGCGGTCCAGGCAAAAATTAGAGACAATAAACAGAATAAATTCATCCTGGTAGATTGAAAACCTGATAGGGCAATCTAGGCAAAAATTAAGGATTTATGACAAAGTAACTGCATCAGTCCATACTTCGTCACCTGAGGAGTCTTTTTCATCAAAGGATCTTTAATCAAATCATCGCCAATCTGAGGCGACAAGCACAGTTGGAACTCAAAGTTGTTAGGGAATAGTGGTTATTTCTTTCAATGTAGCCTTTTCCGCATAATTACCATTTCCAATTTTTGTAAATACTCCATGGAATCACGCCTTTAGCTGATTTCCATTCTATTAAATAAATTTGAGCCTTGTGCCCATTTGTTTGCAATCTCTAATTTCTTTTAGCTTGCAAAATGACGCTTTAATTGTGTTATTCGTTTTTGAAAGAAAAGAAAAAAGTTTTAAATGAATTTATTTTCCTTTTTTCAAAATAAAAGCAAAACTTTCCTTTGAGTTGTGAACAACAGAAGGAACATCAACAGCTATCTCCATAGGATGAATCAAAGATTATGATAGGAAGAAGCTCTTCTATCCCCAGTGAAGAAGCTCTTCTATCCCCAGTGAAGAAGGTCTTTTATCCCCAGTAACGAAGATTTTCTATCTCCAGTGAAGAGGTTCTTCCATCTCAATAAGAAAAGATGCTTATCTTCCCCAGAGATGTTGAAAGCACACCACACCATTCATCACCCGTGTTATCTACACCGTGCTGAAGAACATTTGCCAAGTATCTGGTTGTATTGCGACGTCGGTCCTTCTCCAGTATATACTTCTTTGTCTGTCAGTAACGTCAACATGCATGCTACATTCATGACATTCATCATTCATACATATTTGCATCATTTATGCATTCTTGCATTTTTCAATGTTTGCTTCAAAATCACTTGTTTAGGATATATCTATCCTCAAAAAAAAAATAAAAAAAAATAAAAAAAAAATAAATAAATAAAAAGAGAATAAGAAAAAAGGAAAGAAAAAAACAAGTATGGGCGTGTCATCTCTCCAAGTAGGTTGTCACCCATAAGCAGAAAGAACACATTCTTTCTCCAGTTCCCCACTGAGATCATTCCTCGTGGAAGAAGGTTTCTTTAGTTTTCTCCTCTCAAAATGAAGAAGAAAATACCCATTCGAGTTCATTCCTCATGGGTACAAAGTCTTGTTTGACTGTTCCTTTCCAATTCATTCTTGGTTAGAACCTTGTCTTTACCAGAGAATCAAAATACCAATTCCTCAAATAGAGTTGTGAAAAACAGACAATAAGCAATAGCCTCATCATCTGAGCAGCTTATGTCTCTTTCAAAAGCTTTTCCCTCTCAAGGAAATCAATCATGAAGACCATGTGACAATCAGGGCCTTATTACTGTTCACAAGGCTGAATAACCAGTAATTTCCCTAGCAAAGTCTCCAGAATCATTTTTATCACTCGGCTGATTATTGATCATGTCTTCAGAACCACTATCACGAGGCTGGTAGTCGGTACCTTTTTTGTTCTGGTTATATTATTAAACATGTCTATCACCATGCTGATAGTCGGTAATATTAACCGAACCTTTGAAACTCTTTTACCATGTCAAGTCTATCACCATGCTGATAGTCGGTAACACAGTTTCATACCTTTCACCTTCGCATTATTAAACAAGTCTATCCCCATGCTGATAGTCGATAATGTCGATAGGTAAGCTTTTCTTACAAAGCTGTCATTCCCCGGTGAAGCATACACTTGCTTTCCCGAAAAGAAAAACGGATCCTCTTCCTAAAACGGATTGAGACATCCTTCTCGATCTCTTGTCCCCAGTGGAGTCAGTTTTGATATCCCTCGGTAAAGATATCCTTGCATCATTCGCAATTTTGGTATCTTAGGTCCAAAATTCGCGTCTTCTGATATTTAAGTCTCTTCCACCCTATCAAAACGAAGATTTTCAATCTTCATGTCTCAGGTTGAAGAAACTTAAATAGGGGCATCTGTCATACCCCAATTTTTGACCTAAGATACCACCTCATATCATAGCATATGCATCATTTGCATCTCTAACAAATTGCATAGCTTGTGTTTGCTACTTGTGACTCAGCAGGATTAATCAAGAAATCACTCCTCAGTGCAAGTAACAATCAATTAGGGTTTTGTTCTCCCTTCATCTCAAATGAATCATCTTCATCAACAATCAACATTTGGTCCTCAGAGATTCATTTCAACAAGCTCAAAGGCTCTGAACCAACCAGATTAGGGTTTTGACTGAAGATAGCATACTCCTGACTTTTGTTCAGGATTTGACCTAATGACTTGGGACATGACCTTAAGACCCCAAGTACATCATTTTGGCCTAATCTATTGGCTCAAGACATCTCCTACACAAGGATTGATCAACAGTGAAATTTCAAATCATCAGATTAGGGTTTTGAACTATCAGGGACTGAAATCAGGGATCACATTTGGGAAACCCTAAAAATCCCCAGGAAGTCAATCAAAGGTTTCAATCATCCTCAAATAATCCCTATGACAACATCCAATGGAAATTACATCTCAATTCAAGATCCACAGTCATCAATTTCATCAGGTCGACAATTAGGGTTTTTGACCTAATTCACTGAACAACTGACTTTTTAATCAGGACATGGTGCCACAACTTAAACCATGGCTCAATATCCTCTAATGCTTCAATGTGATCCATTCATACCATTCATTTGGTGAGGATAGCCTGTTTCATTTGAAATATCCAGAAACGCGATTCGTCTGAAAAAGTCAACTGTACAAGATCACCATTGACTTTTGGGGAATTTTGGTCAACCATGACCTTTGAAGTTTTGAATCATCAATATATGATGTATGAAGTCATTTGATCAAGAAAAATCAAGAAAATCAATCAAGAATCAAAAAGTCAAAAGTTTGACTTTCCATACTTAGAAAAATTCTAAGTGTTTTTCAATGGTTTTTTCCAAACTTTGGAAGGGAATTTCTCAAAATTTCACCTACAAACTGAAAAAAACTTCCAACATGAAAGTTGTAGATATTGATCCAATGAACAACTTTGACACATATAATTTTTTTCCATAAGATCAACCATTTAAGAGATATGGAGCTTCAAAGTTGGCATCTTTTGAAAATATCACTTGAAATCTCATTTTTCTCAAAGTTCATGGATCTTTTTCACCCATTTCCTTAAAGGTCTTGAGGAAACTTTCAACTAGGGTTTTGAAGTACATAACATGAGCTTTCCAAAATGTCCAAGAGCATGAAAAAATATGGAGTGTAGCTATGGTTTTGAATTTTGCCATTAGTAACCATTTCACTTGAAATTTCAAGTCATTTTGCCAAAGTTATGAACTACATGACCTATAATCCAAGTGATGACACACCAATGCAATAATTGGAAGATATTTTTCTGGTTTGAGATAAGAATGGAAAGAGATAAGAAGCTTAGAGAAATAACCATGGTTAAGTCACTTTAACCATTTTGCATTAAATGTGAAGATTCCATTTTATCTCCAAATGCCAAATCATCACTTCTTGATCAACTTGCAAAGGTCTGAGTTCAGAACTCTTGGCCTATAAATAGAGGTTCAAATCACTTCCAAAATCACACCAAAACCTCACAAATTATAGGTTTTCTCTTTCTTTCTTGAATTGCAAGTTTCTTAAATTTCAAAGAGGTAGAAATCCCAACCTCTAAACCATTGAAGTTCTGGCCAAGATGGTGGTTCTAACATCTCATAAACATCATTTGGGATGTGTTTGAATCATTCACACACCCCAAAAACACCTAAAACTCAGAATCACTCTTCAACCTCCATGTTTGCATATAATGAACCTTATCATGCCAATTTCCATTCCAGATCATTTCTGTCCAAACTTTCACTTCTAACACCTTCCATATACTTCATATGAATGATCCAAACACTCACATATGACCTGTAACCTTTCCATCATCAAATTCGATTCACTCTTGAAGCTTCTGCAGATCGGGTACCATGGTCATGCTCAGATGAATCCAGGTGGTTCCAAGCATCCAGACATGTTCCATAATCATCATTGAAGCTATCCAGATCATTACAAAACAGCTGCAACACCTCTAACTCAGAATTCGATTCCCAGTTTGGCTGTAAGCCTCGTGAACTTCAAACTCTATTCTCCATGCATCATAAATGAAATATGAACATACCATCTTGTTTCTGCACCTATGAGGATCATTAACCCTCAATCAATTGCATCATAACTTCCACATACACGATTTCACATTGAATTTCAGTTTTAGGGTTCTTCGTGTTCATCACAAAATTGATCACCTTAGAGCAAAAATAAATGAATTGTGAGGTTACCATCATGTTCCTCGTGAAAAACCGAGTGAGATAGACCCTTTACTTGATCAAAACAACATAGTTTTGGAGATTTTCAAAATTCAGTTGAAGGTGTGTTCTTGGCGCCATTTTTGATTCAGAAATTTCAAATGTTGAGTTTAAAATATAATCAGTTGGATACGTGTGTAATACAAGCTGCGCGCGCAGCTCAGTTGGCAAGAGTTTTGGTTGGTGAGAGAGAGGGCGTGAGTTCAAGTCCTTGTGGAGACAAAACCAAATTTTTTACAACTATTTTTCTTCATTTTCTTAACAACTTCACTCAATTAATTAACCATTCAAATCAATTCATTTTTGCTTCATTTTTTGCACACCTCTTATTTAATATATATATTTCATGAATATCAAGAAAAATCACAAAAATATATTTATTTAATACATTTTTAATTAAGTTTAAAATGACATGTTTTAAGTGTTTTTTTAATACTTTAAAATATTGTTTTTCATTGATTTTCAAACTTAATCACTTGTAAATATTTTGTGATCAAACCCTAATCATTTAGGTGTTAATTAAGTGTAATCTTTGTGTTTATCTTAATTAATTTGATTTCTTTTAAATTCAAACCGTTTTAAAACAAGCAATCACAATTCTTTTCAAAACGATAAACCATTTCTTTTTGATTTCAAAGGAAACTATTGATTAAATCTTTTTAATTGATCAATTGATTTTCAAAACGATGTGGGGCCTCTCGAATATTAGAGAGTCTAAGACCCACTCCTTTTTCTTTTTATACAGTCCTTTTTTCAAAACAAATAAACTTCTTTCAAAAACAATACTTTTCAACTGTTTTCAAAACAACAAACGACGCGTCTTTTAATAAAAGAATCAACCATGTTTTATAAAATAAAACATGGGCCTCCACGTAGGTATAAGTCCCATTCCTGTACATGAAACTAGGTATTTCATTGTACACACACCTTTCTGTACATATCTCGATCAATTTGTTTTTTTAACTTCGAACAACAAATCAAAAAATGAAGGTTTTCTTTAAATCTTCCCAAAAATACCATGGGCCTCCATGTAGGTATAAGTCCCAAGCCCCTTGTAAATACCTGTTTACATAGCTTTGAATAAACTCAAGTGGGCCTCTCACCGAGTATAAGTCCCGAGCCCCCCCGTGTTTACAAACGGATCATGCTTACAGGTATATTTCCTTCATAAACTCCATTGTATACACACACCTTGTCATATATATGTGCTTGTTCATACTTGTTCATATTTGTTCATGTACTTGTCAATATTTGTTTGTACTTGTTCATATTTGTGATTGTGTTATATATACTTGTTCAACTTAGTACAACACTAGGTTCCCCATAGCCTCCTATTGGGCTTCGTGCAAAGAATCTCCCTAGTTTAGGTTAGGACATAGAGTATGGTTTCCCGGTGAAATCGCTCTAAGGGCTCAAACCAACTATACCATGCCTCCTCTTGGGCTTCGTACAAACGACTTGTCCCTCCCATAGCCTCCTCTTGGGCTTACAATGCAAGGACCCTCGATTGTCCCTCCCATAGCCTCCTCTTGGGCTTACAATGCAAGGACCCTCGGATAGCCTCCTCTTGGGCTTCGTACAAGGACCCACGGGCTTCTTATAAGCATCCCCAATATCCAAATCAAATACCCTAGGAGATTAGACATTTATCATCTCTATGATAGGAGTATCTCTTCTATATCATCACAAACAATCAATCAATCAATCAATCAACTTAACTTTTTTGCCACAAGGCTGGCTAATCAATCAAACTTTTTTTTTTGCCACCATACTGGCTGATTAATCAAAGTTTTTGTCACAAGGCTGACTTTGTTGAAACTTTTGCCACAAGGCTGGCTGATTAATCAAAACTTTTTGTCACAAGGCTGACTTCATTGAAAGTTTTTGCCACAAGGCTGGCTTAAAAAACATCTTTATCATTCTAAGCGCCATAAGTGGCATGGCCCAGGGCTTATAATGAAAAGATTTTCAAACAAAAATCAAACAGATGTATGTGATGATATAGATTAGATACATCGAACATTTAGATGACATTTGTCTCTTATCCTTTGCTTCCACTAGCATAAGTGGGAACTACGATTGCTCTGACTTTCTCAACATCCCTTTGAGAATACGTAGGCACAAGGTCGTATCCTTGGCGAGCAAAACTTCTCCCTCAAACCATTCAAACCTTAGCACCCGTAGACCCGAGCTACAGATGCTCTGATTCCCTCTAAGGGATATGTATGCAGAGGATCGCGATGATCTTTGCGAGCATAATCAAACAAACACCTTAGGTCCCACCTATTTCACAAGAACCTCTCAATAACATGGAATGAAAAACATAGAAAAGAAACCTATAGAGTACTATAGATACGTTGGGTGCTAATACCTTCCCTTCGTATAACCAACCCTCTTACCCAAAGATCTCTCCCCCCACTTTTAAGGTTATTGCAGCTTTTTTCCTTTTCCTACTTTGGAAACAATAAAAAGTTTGGTCGAAACAAAAGAAAAATCAGTTTTTTGAGCACTCGAGCCCAAAGAAGGCATCAGGTGTCTCATCCCGAAAAAGGATACGATTTTTCCCCGCGACAGTTACCAAGACTTATGGTTCCAGAGCCAATGATTTTTCCCTTCTGATCTCCTCCAAACTTGACTTCTCCACCTGGCTTAAGCACCAGGTCTTGGAATGTAGACCTTCTTCCCGTCATGTGTCGCGAGCACCCAGAGTCCAGGTACCATGACATTTTGCTTTTTGTCCTCTTTGCCGCCAAGGATATCTGCAACAGAAATTATCTTCTCCTTAGGTACCCACAATTTCTTGGGTCCTTTCTTGTTAGTTCTCCTCAAGTTCTGACTGAACTTGGGTTTAGCAAAATATTTAACAGGAGGAACAGCATGATATTCTTTAGGTTTGTCAGCATGATATTTCTTAGGATGTGTCACATGCTTCTTGGTGTGAACAGTGTTAAACTTCTGTGCATGTGAAGTGAGCCTAATATCATGTGCATGGCCATATTTGAACTGATCATACAATGGCTTGTATGTGATCTTCAGATCATCAACAGGTTCAAATTTATGTGAGGTATCACCCTCATAACCAAAGCGAAACCTTCAGTTTCCAGAAAAACCATATATCATAGAAGCAAGATGACTTCTGCCAATACTTCTAGATAAGAACTTTCTGAAGCTCGAGTCATATTCTTTCAGAATATGATTCATGCTAGGAATGGTTTTTTCTGTTTTAGAAGGAGATCCACTATCTTTGGATAGATTTAAAACTTTTTCCTTCAGTTCAGAATTTTCCAGTTCCAGCTTCTTAGTTTCAAATTCAAACTGCTTCTTCAGCTTTTTGTATTTGATACTAAGATGAGCCTTGAGTTCCAGAAGTTCTGTTAAACTGGAAACTAACTCTTCTCTAGATAGTTCAGAAAATACCTCTTCAGAATCTGATTCTGATGTAGATTATGATCCATCATCTTCTGTAGCCATCAGCGCGAAGTTGGCTTGTTCTCCTTCAGAGTCTGATTCTGATGCTGATTTAGAATCGTCCCATGTTGCCATAAGACCTTTCTTCTTATGAAACTTCTTCTTGGGATTCTCCTTCTGAAGTTTTGGACACTCGTTCTTGTAATGTCCAGGCTCATTGCACTCATAGCAGACAGCCTTCTTCTTGTCAGATCTTCTGTCACCAGAAGATTCTCCACGTTCAAATCTCTTTGAACTTCTGAAGCTTCTGAACTTCCTTTGCTTGCTCTTCCAGAGTTGGTTTACCCTTCTGGAGATCATGGACAGTTCATCTTCTTCTTCAGATTCTAATTCTTCAGGATCTTCTTCTCTAGCCTGAAAAGCGTTAGTGCATTTTTTAACATTAGATTTTAATGCAATAGACTTACCTTTCTTCTGAGGCTCGTTTGCATCCAGCTCTATTTCATGGCTTCTCAAGGCACTGATAAGCTCTTCCAAAGAAACTTCATTCAGATTTTTGGCAATCTTGAATGCAGTCACCATTGGACCCTATCTTCTGGGTAAGCTTCTGATGATCTTCTTTACATGATCAGCCTTGGTGTAGCCTTTATCCAGAACTCTTAATCCAGCAGTTAGCGTTTGAAATCTTGAGAACATCTTCTCAATGTTTTCATCAACCTCCATCTTGAAGGCTTCATATCTCTGGATTAGAGCAAGAGCTTTAGTCTCTTTGACTTGAGCATTTCCCTCATGGGTCATTTTCAATGACTCATATATATCATAGGCAGTTTCCCTGTTAGATATCTTCTCATACTCAGAATGAGAGATAGCAT
This sequence comes from Vicia villosa, assembly GCF_029867415.1. Taxonomy (NCBI): domain Eukaryota; kingdom Viridiplantae; phylum Streptophyta; class Magnoliopsida; order Fabales; family Fabaceae; genus Vicia; species Vicia villosa. The sequence goes on along the minus strand of NC_081186.1, from coordinate 129,278,278 downwards.
TCAGCAAAACAGTCCTACATTTATGATGATTCTTGAAAAACTTCTTCTGATCATCATCCATTTCTTGCCTCGTAAACTTTACACCACTAGCTTTCACTGGATGTTTGTAACCATCCATCAGAAGATCCCATAGTTCACTATCTAGACCAAGAAAGTAACTTTCCAGTTTATCTTTCTAGTATTCAAAGTTTTCACCATCAAATACTGGTGGTCTAGTATAACCATTGTTACCATTGTATTGCTCAGCAAAGCCAGATGTAGATGCAGGTGGGTCTGTTGCAATTTCACCAGCCATCTTTTACTGAAGCGTTTTTCTCTTCCTGAATCTTTTCTAAACACGGTTAAGTGCTTGCACCTTAGAACCGGCGCTCTGATGCCAATTGAAGGATAGAAAAACACTTAGAAAGGGGGGGTTCGAATAAGTGTAGTCTAAAAACTTGAACGATAAAAACAATTTGTACAGTTATTTTTATCCTGGTTCGTTGTTAACTAAACTACTCCAGTCCACCCCCACGGAGTGATTTACCTCACCTGAGGATTTAATCCACTAATCGCAACAGATTACAATGGTTTTCCACTTAGCCCACGACTAAGTCTTCTAGAGTATCCTGATCACAACCTGATCACTCTAGGAACAAATGCTTAGACACAAGCTAAGACTTTCTTAGAGTATCCTGACCACCACGTGATCACTCTAATTACAACTGCTTAGACACAAGCTAAGACTTCCTAGAGTATCCTGATCAACACTTGATCACTCTAGTTACTTACAAATTAATGTAATCAATTCTAAGAGTATTACAATTGCTTCTGAAAAGCTATAATCACAACAGTATTATTTCTCTTAACGTTTAAGCTTAATCTCACTAATATATTACAACAGCAATGTAGTGAGCTTTGATGAAGATGAAGTTTCTGAGCTTTGAGTTGAACAGCGTTTCAGCAAGTTTTTCAGAATAAGTTCGTTCAGGATTGGTAACCTTGCTTCTCATCAGACTTCATATTTATAGGCACTTGAGAAGATGACCGTTGGGAGCATTTAATGCTTTGTGTATTCCGTACAGCATTGCATTTAATGTTTCACGCTTTTGTTAACTACCTCGAGCCTTGTTCACGCTGTGTCTACTGACGTTGCCTTTAATAGCTTCTAACGTTCCTTTTGTCAGTCAGCGTAGCCTGCCACCTGTACTTTCTTCTGATCTGATGTTTGTGAATACAACGTTTGAATATCATCAGAGTCAAACAGCTTGGTGCATAGCATCTTCTTGTCTTCTGACCTTGAAGTGCTTCTGAGCGTGATACCATGAGAACTTCAGTGCTTCTGCTTCTGAACTCAAGTTCTTCTGATGCTTCCATAGACCCATGTTCTGATTCTGCATTGACCATCTTCTGATGTCTTGCCAGACCATGTTCTGATGTTGCATGCTGAACCTTCTGAGACAAAGCTTCTGAGCGCTGATTTGTGCATACTCTTTATATATTTCCTGAAAGGGAAATTGCAATGTATTAGAGTTCCACATTATCTCACACAAAATTCATATCCTTGTTATCATCAAAACTAAGAATATTGATCAGAACAAATCTTGTTCTAACACACATTTCTCATTTAGTTTGAGAATCTCAACATATACATTACATGCATCATGACATTGCATGTCACTAATTTGATTTTTTCAGGTGGACGAATATCCTCAGCAAAGTTATTCTCAATCACATGCAGTGTTCCCCTGGATTCTATTCAGACGAACATTCCTCTCAGATATAATCAAGCCAAAGATTCATTCTGAAGAGATCTCTCTTTTCGAACCACCTATCAACTCAAAACAAGCAACACAGATCAAAGTCGATACCTTGGACGGTTCCTTAATGATCTACCTTCGGATCTAAGTCGATACCTTGGACGGTTCCTTAATGATCTACCTTCAGATCTAAGTCGATACCTTAAACGGTTCCTTAAAGCAGTCAATCTTCAAAGATCCAAAACGGATACCTCAGACTGTTCCATAACGATCAACCTTCAAAGATCTAAAGCTGATACCTCAGACAGTTCCACATAGATCAACTTTCAAAATCTAAAGCGGAAAAACTTTGGACAGTTCCGTAACGATCAACCTCTAAGATTTAAAGCGGTAACCTCGGACGGTTCCGAAACGGTCAACGCAGAGGTTTTCAAATCCTTCATCAAGATATAATCAATGGATTCATTTTGATGAACAAACCATCAACACATTCGCTAGATGGCATCTGAAAGCCCATCTCAGGTAATGTTTCGATTTGCCAACGACATTTCTCAGACAACATTCAGTATAAATTCCAGCATCACTTCCGGTGGAGGTAAGTGCAAATTTTCAGGGCATCTAAATATTCAATCATCTTCTACCTTCAGATTCCAATCAGTCTCTTCAGGTTTAAGAAGATTGAATAGGGGCAACTGTTATACCCCAAAATTTGCCCGCATCTTTTTTTAGAAAGAAGGCAACAAACTTCTGTCTAAAAATTGGGAGTTTCATATAAATTTTATTTCATAAATATCCTGATTTTATGAATATTCAGTTTTTAGAAGTTTTCTTATACGGTATTTTGGTTCGCTGTTGAATTTATTCTTACACAAGCGCCAAGTACTGTTTATTACTTCACACACGCTGTTTATTTGGGATTTATTTGCAGATAAATGGTACTGACGTAATTGGTACAGAATTAAATTTTTGCAGGCGCAGAGTCCAGGGATTTAGACTGTACTGGTAACAAGTAAATTATTATTAGTTTTTGTTTCCCACTAATTTTTGTACTATATTATTATTTTCAAAATCTCTTCTATTATTTTCAAAATCTCTTCCTTTCTTTTCAAATCTCTTTCTTTCAAATCAAATCCTAAGTTTATTCCATACATCTCTCTTTTCAAACCCTACCATACACTTTCTTTCAAATCCTACTACCACTCAAATTTTCCTTTTTTGTACGGAATCACTTCATTCCCCAACGTCTCTATCCTTCTTTTCACTCTATAAATACCTCTCATTTTTTCAATAAATTCTCACATCAAATTTCAACTCATTTCTCAAACTTCTACCTCATATTTATTTTCTCTTCTTCCCCGACAAAAATGGCAAAGTGGATGGATACGTGTTTTCTTATGGTCATTACTGTCTTGGTGGTGATCATGTCCTTTTTCTGTCTACATAGTCCTGAAAAATGCGGACCTGGGTTGCTTACACTTCCGTTCATTTATATGTTGTTATTTATAGCATGGGTTTTTAATCGTCATTTTTAAAGTTTGTCGTATCTTTCGCTTTCAAATAATGTACTGTTTATTTTATTTTTCGTACTGTTCATTATATTATGTAATATTTGTACTGTCAGTATTAAAAATCGTACTATCTGTCGTACTGTCGTTTAATTATCAAGATAATATTATGTGTGTTTATTGCTAGTTAAATATTTATTTTTCTGTGCATTAAATATTTTTCAAGATAATTATCGGTAATTTCGTTCACGTACGGTATATTTTATTTATTTATTATGTTTTGTGTTTTTCTAACAACTCATGTAAATAAATTTTCACCATTAACACAACAAAAAACAAAAAGAAAAAAATTAAATTTAACTGTTAAGTTTTTACTTTAACTGTTACGTTAATGCCCGGACAACCAGTTGACAGTCAAACTCGCTGACAACACGATTCTCCGTGTTTTGTACCATCAATCAAATCAATCTTTTGCATTTCAAAATTCCAAGATTTTTGTTCTAGAAGTCTTCTGATAATCACATGATCAGTAGAGACTCAGCACTGCACAATAATCAGGTACGCTTAACTGTCTCCTACACAAACAGTCCCTAACTAGGGTTTTTGTTTTTTTTCAGGAGAACAAGTTTTTTGAGACCTCAAATGGATTTCATGAACCTCCATATGTCTCAAAGTACCACCAGACAAATTTTCAAATTTCAATTCACTCAGACGCACAGTCAGCAGCTCAAACAGTCGCCAGACGACCAGTTTGACCGAAAAGTCAACAGACAGTCAAAAATGAAATTTTAGTCAACATCCATATTTTGTCAAAAGATTCATCATTTGATCAATGTTTGATCATAATTCATCAAGAAAAGATCAAAAATCAACAAAACCCTAAGTTTCAAAATTAGGGTTTTCTCCTAAAAAGTCAACTGAACTTTGACCGGCCATAACTCTCTCCTCGTTCATTCAAAAAATTCCAACCAAAGCTTGTTTTGAAGGAAATTCAATTATCTTTCAAATGCAATTGATCCCATGGTCATTGGATTCACCATTTGAAAAATATGAGCTCAGACATTACAGGTCATTTTCATAGTCAACAAAAAGTGGTTTTTTGTCAAAGGCCATAATATCAAGATAACTTCTCCAAATGAAAAAAAAGTTTCCAAATTAGCTTGTAGAGGACATCTTGAGGTTTCTAAAAAGTACAAGAACTCCTTCATATGATCAAAATTGAGGGATTTATGCCTTGTTGAAGTTGGCTATTTTTTGGGAAAATGCATGAAACCAACATTGATCAAAAATGTTTTTTTTCAAAAGAGGCCAAGTTTTCATGATTCAAACATGATTCTAATGATGCTAAGGGCCTCCCACGACCAACCTAAGGCCCATAACATTTTTATTTCTTTTTTAGTTTAATTTTATTACCTTTAAAATTAAATTAAAAAGAAATGGTGCAAGATCATTATCCAAAGCTCTTGTCTCTTGCTTGAGTCACCAAAGTAGCTTATTTTCTGCAACAAAGAGAAGTACATGGCATGCCTAGAGCAAGAGGTTGAAGAAATTCAAAGCCATGGCCAAAAATTCAAAGTTTTTATTATTTAAAAATTCAAAAGTTTAAAGATCATCAATGCTTCTTAGCTTAAGTTTGCAACACATTCATTGCCTACAAATGAAGTAGAATACTTCATCATCAACACACACACGAAAATACATCAAGAGAATAGCCAAGAAACTCACAAATTTTCAAAAAATATCAAAGAACTTGCAAAATTCGAATTTCATTTTCCATCCATTCTCAAGCCAAACCAAACACACAAACACTCTTCTGAGCCTTCATATACCAAAACCCAACCGTTACACGAAGCTTAAACACCTTATAGAAGCCTCACTCACTCTCTCCGAATTGGTAAATTTTCTTGAACCTATATCTCATTCACATGCATATATAAATTATATCTAACGTTTGGTTTGAGTTTGTGAAGTGATTTATAGTAGCTCTGACGTGCAACATGAAGCTTTAAGTCCCTGAAATACATCTTGCCATTTCCAACCGGTGCTATGTTCATAAGCTTCGAAACGCATTATACAGCCATTTTCAGGACCTGAGAACACCACCAATCGATCCACAAGGGTCGAATTAGGGGGGAGGGAGCACTCTTGATCATTTATATTTGCTATTTTTGCAGGAACAAGGAACGAGTCGCCGGAGAAGACGATCGGACTTAGGTTTCCGGCGCTTCTCCGGTCCAGTCAAAGTCCCAACCCAGTCCGCGTCCTGCATGGCGTTATCCCTTTCCCTCATTGGCCAGTCAAAGCACTGAAGGCACGCGTGGTAAAAATACATAATGTGATTGGTTCTGGTTTAAGTTATCGGGCCTACATGTTTAAAAATCTGAAAATAAATTTGCTTGTTGGACTGGGCCTGCACGCGTCTGCTCTTCACACCCCACGTTTTAAAGGCCCAAACGCAAAAAACAATTGATTTCAGTTCATTTTCCAAACTGCTTAATACACCCCTGCCATCTTAATTAATTAGTTTTTTTTTTTACTTTTAATTAAATATCAACCAATCAAAATCAGTCAAAATTATTTTTCTTCTAGATTTAGGTTTTATATTTTATCACTTAATTTCTGAACATAAAAAAAATGTTATTATTTTATTAGGTTAATTTATTTAGTATAATTAATTAGTTTAATTAACTTAGTATAACCTTAAAATCAATTCCAAAAATCACAAAAAAAAAAATTAGTTTAAGTTTAAAATTAATTGACAACTAGTTTAGACTTAATTTAGATTTAATTAAATAAGGTTAGATTTTTTTTTTCTCTCATTTAGTCTTTTAATTAGGTTAAATTAGACTTTTAATTTAGTTAAAAACATCAAAAAAAAAAATAATAACTTAGGTTTAAAATAAACTTAGACTTAGGATTTTTATCTTATTTTCAAAACTTTATTTTTCCTTTATCATCCATCCTTACCATTCCTCGATTTTATTTTCAACGTAATTTGTTTGCTTTATTCAAAATCCTGTAAATAATTTGTAATAGCTTAGATTTAATTCTCGCACAAGTAATGTAATAATCTAGCTTAGGGTTTTAGTTTTCGTGCTCCCGATTATTATTGTAATCCCCCTCCCGAAGCCATGTAATAGCGTAGATTTACTTTCCGCATTTTACATTCCCGCACTTTAATTTTTGTACATATAAAACTGCGTGTATGTCAAAGATAATAACTGAAGCGCTAGATCACTAAATTCAAAAGACAAAAATATCTGAATCAAAACACAATCACACTTGCACCTCTTAGGGTAATCCCTCTGTTACTCTTTTCAAAATCAATTCTACTGTTTCAAATACAATTCAAATAACTTCTTTCTGTATCCAGTCAAAGAAAATTTTCTAAAAGAAAATAGGAAAGGACCTTATAAATTTAGGGTAGATCTCCTAATTGCTTGCTCAAATCAAATCAAAACAACAAATGTTTCACATATTCATTATTTTTCAAAATAAAACTTTCAAAAAAGACAATACTTGGTATATATCCAAACAAGGATCATTACGAAGTTAAAGATCTTTTTTCAAAACATCTTTCGAAAGATAAAACACTTTGTATACATCCACACAAGGATCATTACAAAGTTAATTTACAAAGGTATTTTAAAACCACATACAAGCATTTCAAAGCAAGACAAATAATTCAAACAAGTGAGCTAAGCAATTAAGAGCCCATGGATAACCATGGATACAAAGGGGTGCTAATACCTTCCCTTTGTATAACCTACCCCCGAACCCAAAATCTCTTAAAGGTCTTTTTCTGTTTCTTTTATAAACCTTTCCTTAATTGGATAAAATAAAAGTCGGTGGCGACTCTCTGATTTTCAAAACTCAAAAATAAAAGAAGAGTCAGTTCGTATCTCACGAGAAAAAACCGAGGACGACACACACAAATAAAACACAAAAAATAAAAACAAAAAATAACAAATATAATAATAACAAATAATATTTCATATTTAATCACATAAACACAAAAGCCCTAGGTTCATAGGTTCGACGTAGCGACTTTTAGGGAGCCTACCCTTTCCATTGGTATGTCCTAGACACGAGTCTCATGGGGTCGTTCGTAGCCTCCGAGACTTTTTGTCTCTTCGGATTTTAGAACAACTCATTTTATCCAATAAGGTTCGAATTTTTGGGGTAGGTTCTCCGAGAGATCAGCTGACTATCCAGTCCTGCCCTCAACAAAGTCAAGCCTCGTTTTGGACATTTCCGAATATTCAACCCACTCCGAGTGGAGTTATCAATGAGACTCGTAGGCGATTCAAGTCCCCCCTGATCTCAAGGATAACTCCCACACTTAGGTTTTAACACAACATAATATATACCCAGGAGTGCATATAATATAACAATTATTCAATTAAATACAAATATCACATCAAATAGAATATTTTTAGAAACAATAAAACAAATAAAAAAATAAAAAACAAACAATTAAAAAAAATCAAACGCAAACCCTAAAGATGGAAAATTAGCCAAACCCTAACACTTTGCCAAACCTAAACCCTGCCAAAACCTAAAACCTATAGGAGCATAGTATTCACCATTTTTTAGTTTTCCCCAGCAGAGTCGCCAGCTGCAGCAACCTGCCCTAAAATTTAATTATTAGAGTCGCCACCTATTCTACCAAGGCGAATAGGAAACCTACGCAATTAAGAGATCAGGGTAAGACACTATATTCAGGTCGAGGGAAGGTGTTAGGCACCCTCAACCCTTTCCTATGGTTTAAATTATAATGATCAAGGTTTATGGCAAAAGATAAATAAAGATGACAGACAGGGTTGAGGCAAATAATTATCATAATTAAAGGTTTATAATTTAATCGGAAAAATGAGATTTATGGGGGAAGGGGACTCGCCTTGTTGCCAAGTGCCTACGTACCTCCTTAGGGAGGATCAGAGTCTACGTAGTTCGGGGAAGGGTTGTACGCCCTTAGAATTGAAATTTGATTTGAGATGGTTTTAGAGGCTTTTTGAATGGCCTATCGTAGTTTGGTAATTTGTTGTTTGAAAGGTTTGGGAAATATTTTAAGGTTTGGGCGTACAACCCTGATTTTAGTTTGCACTATTAACCGCAATAATCGATTGATTCAATTACCATAGTTAACAGATTAATAGTTGTATCATTACCAATTTTAATCAATTGATTCGATTATAACTAATAATGAATTATAGTACTTTTTAATAATTTTTATGAATTAATTTGTATCGTTACCCCTCGTAATCGATTGATTCGATTAAAAAGAACAACGAATTGAAATGAGAGAAATAAAGGGGTTAATCATCGCAACTAATAGAATAGTTGAAACCATTTAACCAAATAGAAACTAATTGTATTTTAATTAAATAACATTTTAATTAAATTTATTATTGACCATAGCGATTAATTGACTTAATCGGAACGAACAACAAATTATGATTTTTAATATTAATATTATATATTAATTTATTTATAAAAATAATTATTATTATATAATTAATCATATTAAAAAGATCTAATTAAAATAAATGAATTGATTAAAATTATGTTTAATTATTAGGGTTAGGATTAGGTGTGGTTAGATTGAAGGCGCATGTTATGGGCATCAGGTTTAGATCTGGTTTTAGTGGGAATTCTAGGGCCAGATCTAAAGGGTGCATGGTAAGGTCTAGAGTGAAAGGCACATGGGATCTCACAGGAGAAATTTAGAAAAAATATATGTTGGAGGGAGGGCTCGAACCTACGACCCTCCACTCCCATACGCGTCTCTCTGCCAACCCAGCCACACATGCTATGCATTTGTAAAACACCTTCAATTAAACAAAATAACATCACAAAACTATCAACAGAACGCGCGCGTGAATTCAAAATAACCAATACGATGGTGCCACGCCATCATCTTCCTCACTTAACCTGCAGTTTTTTCAGAAAGAATAGCTACGAAATTGTGGTGGTCGTTTTCTTTACCTCCCCGTTTCACTTGGGAGGACGGCACGCTAAACCCTTCACGCGAAATTTGGAAGGAGAATGCGCCCGTGGTGGGATGAATTTTATTTCAGTTCTTCCTACGATATCACACGAACTTTCTTATTTGTCCTACGAGTAGGAAAGGGGAAAAAAGATCTCAACTAAACCCTAGGAGTTTGCTAAGTGTGGGGATTTCACCTAGACTAGAAATTCTGGAGTCCGGGAGGTCGGTTATACATAGGGAAGTGTTTAAACACCCTACATATCTGTAGTACTCTACAGGAACCTTCTTTGTGTCATTGTGTTTGTGTTTATTGCTAATGATTGGGAAAGTTTCTCCTTTGTGTTAGGAGAAGGAATTGAATTGATTAAAGAAAGACAGACAGACAGACAAACTGACTATTTTTGGTATTTTATTAGCTCGCTGAGATTCCTTGTGAACCTCATGCCTACATATCCCTAGTGGAAGTCAGAGCTTAATGTAGTTCGGGGAACTAACTAGGGAAATTACTTATTTTTTGGTGCCTTGCTTGAAGCTCAAGGTTGAAGCTTGGAATTAAATCTCTGTTTACAGTAAAGAGACATGAAATCATCTCTACAGAGAGGTATTTATACTATTCTACCACAAACATTTAAAGGAGTGACAGAATAACTGAATTCATTTCATTCAAGAGGGGGACCTTACTTGTGTGTGTGCAAGTATACCAGTCAAATGCCTCTTAAATGAAAGAAAGATGCTCATCCAAATTAGGGAAAGTTACCACATGTCTGGGTTTTACTGCCAGCTCATGCCTTTCAAAATCCTAAATGGGAGACTTGATTAAAATTGAAATGAAATGTTTGTTTTGTTTGAATGTGGTAGAGTAGTAAAAAATATCTCTCTATAGAGATAAGCTATGTCTATCTACTGTATAAAAGATTTGACTTTAGCTGGCTTGTATGAGGCCCAAGCTTGAGGCTTTTTGATTGATTAATTAATATATTGTTTCTAGGAGATGACTCCAATGGGGATTAATTACAGGGTATTTTTGTGTTCTGTACAAAGCCCAGAATTGAGGCTAACTCTACTTAGGGAGACTCTATTTATGTGCCTTGTATAAAGCCCAAGGTTGAGGCTAACTGTTGAGGATAATTGAATGAATGACTCTATTTTATGTGCCTTGTACAAAGCCCAAGGTTGTGGCTAACTGTAGCTAGGGAAAACATTATTTTCTGCCTTGTACAAAGCCCAAGGTTGTGGCAGACTCTTAAATAAACTGAGTATGGATGACTCTATGGGAAAAGATCCTAGATGTTAGGAATCTTTGACACATAAAAATATGGTTTAATCTGACTTGTACAAAGCCCAAGGTTGTGGCTACTAAATGATGAAGAACTCACTGGGGAGACTCTATTATTTGCCTTGTACAATGCCCAAGGTTGAGGCTGACTCTTGACAGGGGAGTTTTATTGTTTGGGTGCCTTGTATGAAGCCCAAGGTTGAGGCTAACTATTTTTGTTGGTTTTGACTCTACTGAGGATTTTTATTTATTGAAAGACTGTTTTTCTTTGGAAGCTAACCCTTTCCAGGGATTTTGACTCAGCTGGAGAAAATTGTCTATTAACAGACTGGTTTTGTCATGTTTTTTGCAGGCTGACCCTTTCCAGGGGTTTTGACTCTTTTGGGGAAATTACCTCCTAAGAGAACTGACATTTTTATTGACTTTGGAGGCTAACCCTTTCCAGGGATTTTTATTGACATGAAGGAATGTGTGGAAGCTAACCCTTTCCAGGGATGATGTTAAAATGAAAGAATGTGTGGAAGCTAACCCTTTCCAGGGAGTTTGTTGAAATGGAGGTTGATTTTAATTGATTTTGGAGGCTAACCCTTTCCAGGGGTTTTTATTAACATGATGGCAGAAAGATTATCTAATGGAGACTTCTTGTTTAAAGCCCAAGATGAAGGCTGACACATGTTGAGGAGAAAATAAACATAGATTCTAGACTCTGCTAAGGAAGATTGATGAAGATAAGGGTGACAGAGACTGTCCATGTCTCTCATTCCAAAAATGTACTCAATGTAGAATTGAGACAAACTTAGCTTGTTTAAAGTCTGGTTTAAATTGGAAGAAACTCACCAGGGTAAGCTAAAAGGTGACTAAAGACCTGTTCCTATGTTTATAAGAAACCTGATGGGTCCTTGTATACAAGCTCAAGAGGAAGCTGGAAATGCTTTTAAGAAGCCTGTGGGTCCTTGTACAAAGCCCAAGAGGAGGCTAATCGAGGGTCCTTGTTATAGCACAAGAGAAAGCTATGTAGTTTTGAACTTATTTTGGCTCTAAGCAAATGGGTAAGAGGTTTCACCGGGAATAATTCCTCTTTGGGTGGATGTGTCCTATTATTTGGATTCTAAGGTTTTTACCAAGATGTTTCACCGGGAATAATTCATCTTGGGGGTTTGAACTACAGATCTCTAATTAGGAAAGAGCCTTCACCGGGAAGACATTCTCAATCCTAGGCCATAATCCTATAATATATATATATAGTTTAACTGTCCTAGGGTTTATACTCAAACGTAGTTCTAAACTAATATATATGCACAGTTTATATTTGACAGTAATTTAAATAAAGACTGTAAATTGAAAGCTTGTAAAGCCTAACCTGGATGGAGTGGAGGCCTTTGAAGAAGTATGTACAGAGCCTCAACAGTAATTTTGTTGTTTTGTTGATGACAGTTGAATATTTATTATAAACAGTTAATGGTTTTTGAAAACAGAAGAAGTGAAGATGGACAAAGGTCACATAGGTATCTGAAGAGTTTCACCGGGAATAATGCCCTTCAAATACCAGAAGAATGTTTTGAAAACAGAAAGAAGATTTTGAAAATACAGTTTTGAAAACAAGCTAAGAAGAGAAGGTTTTTGGGACTTACACTCTATTAGAGGCCCAGTACTTTACAGTACTGGTTATGAGAGCAATTTGAAAATGATTTTGAATGATGCAAGGTTTTGTTGTTTGAAAACCCTAATCATTTGATTTATTCGGAGATTGAAAACAGTTTTGAAAATTGACAAAAGTCAACTTAATTAGGGTAAAAATAAAGACTTTTTAACTAATTAAGACCTAAACAATTAGGGTTTTATCATAAAATTATTTACAAAGTGATTAGGTTAAAATAAAGTGATAATATATATTTAAAGTATTCAAGAAAACACTTAAAAACATACCATTTTAAACCTAATTAAAATTCAAGAAATAAATAATATTTTTATGATTTTTTTGACTATTCATAAAATAGATATATTAAATAATAGGTGTATGAAAAATGAAGTGAAAATGATTTAATTTGATAGGTGAATTAATTGTGTGAAGTTGTGAAGAAATTTAGTGTGAAAAGTGATAAAAAAAATGGTTTTGTCACCTAGAGGGGTTGAACTCACGCCCTCCAAGTCATTGGCCAAAACACCCACCATCTGGGCTACGCGCGCAGTTTGTTTAAGATGCACATCCAACTTATTATATTTTCAAACAAGTGGCAAAAAATTGAAAAATAAATGAAGCAAAAAGTCTGGGGAGAGGGGGATTCGAACCCCAGACTTGAGGCATGATGAGACTAAGGGCGTATGTGTGGCCACTGGGGCAAGTTTGTTCAGTCGTTTATAAAACACCTATCACTCAAAATAGAATAAACTTTGCCCTGAGATTTCAAAAATGGCGCGCTTCACCATCTTCGTCTTCAACCTCAAGTTCTCCATTTTTGAATTTCTGAACTTACTCGTTTCTCAACTATTTGCAACGATGTAAACATGAAACTTGCTCTAAATTCACTCACGATTTTGAATATGTAACTAACATGGATTAATATTAACTACATCTAACTAATTTACCAGAAATCGTGAAGAACCCTAAAATTTCAAAATCAAATTAAATGACTATACTGAAAGATAAATGAATGATGATAGAGGGTTTTCAATCCTCTGATGATGCTGAACAAGATAGAATCGAGCTATTTCACAAAGAGTTCTTAAATTAGAGAGGTGAAGTTCAGAAACTTACCTCTGAAAATGGAGGTCGTGAGGATGATAGAGAGCACCTGGGCTTGAATGAATGATCTCAATAGCTTCCCTGAGACTCAATGATGCTAACTGAATGCTTATTGGAGCTTGAATCCTCCTGAATTGCTCTATGGACCTCCCTCGATTTCAGCTTCAAGTGAACATGGAGGTTGTTGAATTTGGAGTTACATATGAGCTGCAGCCATCTGGTTAGCTTCACTATGACCTGAGGAATGTGCCTGGATGATTGGCTTGGCTCAGAACCTCCTGAATTACTCCATGGACCTCCAACTGCAAATGCTCCAAAGTGAGAGCAACAATGGTGTTCCTCCACTTACAGAAGTGATCCAGGTGCTTGGATCACCTCAAATGACCTCCCTTGAGATGTTAGAATGTTCACTTCCCAAAGATGAGCTCTGGTTTGAAGAAATCGATTCTTCTTGCCAAAGAACTTTGAAAAACAATGAACATGAGAAGAGAAAGAGAAAGCAAGGAATATGGTTGCTTTGGTGTGTTTTTCTACTGAAGTATGCTCTCCTATTTATAGGCAAATGTCTCAGTACTGAGTGAGAGTGTGAGCTTGCTTAATGGGAGAGTTTTGGTTTCTTAGCCATGAAGAAATTCAAAGAATCTCCAAAATGCAATGATGCATTTTCGGGCTAGCTTCCCCTATCCATTGATTCCATCTGATTTTAGGGGACATTTCAGATGCAAAGTGAGCTCCAATTGGTTGATGAGAAGATTCCTTGGGTGATTCATCAATTTGCCATAAATTCACAAAAGTAATCATTACATAATCACATGTTCTTGTTTTTAGAATCTTCTTCAATTCTTATGGCATGGTGAAAATGAATGCATGGCATGGTTTCAGACATGTTATGGGTCGTGTAGCATCCATTAGTGAAGCAAAATGCACAAAATTGCAAAGTTCCAATTTGCACATGACCTATAATTTTACTTCATGAGGCCAACTTTGAACAAGCATAACTCCTAGCTCAAATTGAATTTGGAGAAGGTTGAACACAATTTGGAAAGCCCTAAACATCTACTTCAAATCATTAGTTTATGTCTTCTTCAGAATCATTTGGGAAATTTGTGAAAAATGAGCCCAAAGTTGGATGAAAACTAGGTTAAAACACTTAGAAAAATTTTTGTGTTTATGACCTAAACTTCAAAATTTCCAAAAATTCATAAATGGTTGATCTTTTGAAAAAAGTTCCTTTCTAAGATGTTGTTTTATTTTGCAAGATCTACAACTTTCATGTTGGAAGTTTTTTGAGTTGTGTAGGTGAAATTTTGAGTTCTCACCATGCCTTCAAAAACCCTAATTCCCGACTTTTTGCTCCTTGATGAATTTCTTTGAATTTCTTTGGTCAAATGACTTTGACATCCATATATTGATGATATTGATCTTTGAAAGTCATTTTTTGACCAAAAACCTTAAAAGTCAATGATGATCCCACACAGTTGACTTTTCCTGACAAAGTGAATTTTTTGGGCTTTTGTGTAGAAACAAGATCTTTTCCTCAAATGAATGGTGTAAATGGATTATATTGAGGTAGTAGAGATTCTTGAATCATGTCTTGAGTTTTGGATCCATGCCCTGATTAAAAGTCAACTATCTTGGTGAATTAGGTCAAAAACCCTAATTGTCGACCAGAGGACAATGATGACTGTAGACTTTGAACTGAGGTGTAATGTCCAGTGGATCTTGTCATATGAGTTGTTTGAAGATGATTGATGTCTTTGAATGGTCCCTTAGGGCTTTTTAGGGTTTCCCAAAGGTGATCCCTGATTTTAGTCCTTGATAGGCTCCAAACCCTAGTCTGTTGATCTGAGTAATCCTGTACTTAGATGACTGGGTATCTTAATCAATCATAGGTGTAATAATGAGGCTTTTGAGTCTTATGATTGTATTAGAGACTAACCCCTCTATTGATTGATCCTTTGCCTGAGTTTTCTTGTCCTTGAACACCCTTGATTGAATGTTAGGCTGTTCTGGATACTTGCTTCGACTTGATGAAAAATCCTGAAGATATGTTATCTCAGGGGGGTCAAAAATTAGGGTATGACAGATGCCCCTATTTAAGTTTCTTTTATCTGGAGGGAGAGAGATTGAGATCTCGATCTCTCCTGCATAAAAGAGACTTAAATATCAAAGAATGCCCGAATTTTGGGCGCTCCTGAGATGATAAAATCTTTGCATAATTTGATCCCGTTGTCGCACTTGGCGGGGGACGAGGAGACAAACTCTTGCAGAAATACTTGATGTGGATTCTGGTGAATGGATGGCCATGTAGGATGCGCAATCCATCTTCTTTAACTAAGTGTTGATACTTAGAAAAAGGTAAACAACCTCCCCCTTGTTTCGGATGTCCATATCTCGAAACTGGTCTCAGTTGCGTTTGGACAATATCTCAGATAAAGAGAAAATTTCCAACGGTTTGTTTCCTCATCAAACTTCTTACCAGCACTTGGAGGTAAGATACCATTTGACGGTAATAAAGAAACTTCAAAGGTTTGTTTCCTCATCAAACTTCTCATCAGCACTTGGAGATGAGATACCATTTGACGGTAATAAAGAAACTTCAAAGGTTTGTTTCCTCATCAAACTTCTCATCAGCACTTGGAGATGAGATACCATTTGATGGTAATAAAGAAACTTCAAGGTTTGTTTCCTCATCAAACTTCTTACCAGCACTTGGAGGTAAGATACCATTTGATGGTAATAAAGAAACTTCAAAGGTTTGTTTCCTCATCAAACTTCTCATCAGCACTTGGAGATGAGATACCATTTGATGGTAATAAAGAAACTTCAAGGTTTGTTTCCTCATCAAACTTCTTACCAGCACTTGGAGGTAAGATACCATTTGATGGTAATAAAGAAACTTCACCATCTTCCCTTTTGACCTGGCATCTTTGAAAGATTGTCATATGGGCCCGCTCTTTTGAGGGGCTAATGACTTTGTTTGAAGGCGGACGAATTGTTTTCGGGGTGGAAACTGCCATTCGTCGACTGGTGCCTGGGGAATCAACAAACTGTTTTCCTAAGGGAAAACTACCATTCATCGACTCTGTGGGGAACTAAACATCCCTGAAACAGACAAACTGTTTGAAGAAACTGCCATTTGTCGATCTCTTGAGTATTTAACAGACAAACTGTCTTTCCTTGGGGAAAGACTACCATTTGTTGACTCCGTTGGGGATCATGAACTATCTTCTGGATGAAGACTACCATTCACTGATTCCGCTGGGGAATCATTTGTCGATCTGCTGGGAGATTCTGAATTTTTCTTTGATGAAGAGTGGCACCTCTTGACCTTGCTGGGGAAATACCAAACCTCTGGGGAATTCCAAAATGCAAAGCAGATTATCTTATCTGAAGAAGACTGTCGAGTGTCGCTCTACAGGAGAATCTCGGCTGAGGATTTCCATAAGTGAACAAACTATCTCTTTGAGGGAGACTACCATCTATTGACTTGCTTGGGGAGATCCTTGTGTATGAACTGTGGTCTCGAAGGAAAAAGTTTCTCTGGAACTTGCAGGGGAAACTTGAGTTCATGCCTCAATGACTCGGGCATTCACATGATCAAAGCCTGATTCGGCTATGCAATTATGATGTAATGTATGCATGAATATTATGACAATGATAAAATGTAAAGTGAATGTGAATAGGATTGTCGCGGATGTAAAATCCTAAGATACGACTTGAATTCTTGTCGATCAGAAGATGTCCTCTTCTTGTAGTTCGAACTCTGTTGGGAATATCTGGTTATCAGTTGTCCGCTGTCCGAAGTAAGTAATATGAATTGAAGTAAAGATCCGTCATCGGGAGATGTTCGCAAAGCGACCTCATGGGGAAATATAGGTTCCCGGAGTCTCAACCGTTCTCGGAGCAACTGTTTGCATTCTTCCTATTGTTTGTAAACCTTAGAAAGAAATTTCACCTTTATTTTTGCAAGTAAATTCATTTTATTTTATGAAAACATTTGTTTCAAGAAAAATGACGGTTTAAACTTAAAATACATTTCAAGAAACTGAATAAGACTAGATTGCAAAGGAAAGCACAAGGCTCAAATTATTATATATGGAATGGTAATCAGCCAAATGCTTGATTCCATGGAGTATTTACAAAGTTGGGAATTGGTAATTTTCGGGAAAAGGGCTACGATGAAATGTGACGACCGTTATCTTTCCCTTCCACTCCAAGTTGCGTTGTATTCGTGCTTCGTAGAAGATGACCTACTGCTGATGAATACTCCGCTATGGATTTTGAATGATCAAGTTTTGTCCTGAACACAGTTACTTGCCATATATCCCTAACTTTTGCGTAAACTACCCCTTTCGGGTTTTAAGTCTACCGGGATTGATTAATATATATTTTTTTTTATGTCTCTAATTTTTGCCTGAATCGCCCTTTCGGGTTTTCGATTCACCGAGACGCTCTTTTTTGCCTAAGCCGCTCTTTGCGAGTTTTCAACTTAGCGAGCTGTTCTTTTGATTATTTAGGCGAAGTATTTCTTGACTGCGTCGACGTTCACAGGACGGGTGAATTCTTCTCCATCCATAGTCGTGAGTATTAAGGCTCCTCCTGAGAAAGCTCTCTTGACCACGTAGGGGCCGTCATAATTGGGAGTCCATTTC